>NC_083354.1:53054333-53679333 GCF_030254825.1 Meriones unguiculatus
TAGCCATTCAGATATCTAGATGAGAAAGATGGCTTCAAAGCCCACAGGGTAAATGGAGTCAGTTCTGTAGCCAAAGTCCATGTAAGGGAGGACGTGTTTTTATACTTTAGGACCCTCAACTCATGCCATTCTGCTCACACCAAAGTCTCCTTCAAAAAACCATTTGCAACACACTAAGAGGGTCCTGAGAGGGATGGAAGAAAGTGGGCCATCTCCTGGATTTCATATCTTGTTCAGGAGGGAGAAGATCCTTTGTTGTCAGCTATGGACCAAGTGCCTTGCCAAGAACAGAGAAGCAAACGTGGTTTGTGCTGCTGTGGGGAGGGATGGTTCTGAAGGGCTGAAAATAGGGTGGATAGGGCAACAACAGGAAGTTATAGATGAGCTTTGAATTCTGTCTGGGCCTCAAGTTGGGCTGCCATTACAGCAGTGACGTCTCCAGACTTCTCCAGGTCCTCCTGACAAATATTTCCTACACTAGGGGCTAGCTGTAGAAGATTTAAAACCAAACATCACGACCCCTGCTTTTACGGAATTGGCAGTTGCTGAGGGAGACAGGCCACAGGTGGATAGCTTCAGCTGCTGTCTGAGGGGATTCAGAGTGCTTTCCTAACAAGAATCTACTCTGCACCAGGGACCTGCAACATGATAGGGATTCAGTCATCTCCTAAACATGAGGCCTAGTGCTGCATACTAATGTGGCCAGCACTGTGGAAACATGACAGAGGCATGTACATAGATGGAAATCTCAGGAGGACACATGCAGGATGTGGCAGAAGGGGAGGAGATACCTTGTAGAAGAAACAGCATGATCAAATACAGTGACACGAAATGTTTTGTAACTGGGACATTTTACTAGCTAGTTGTGGATGACTTCTTAGAATATCATGGCTCTCAGACAACGTTCTGATAAAAAGCCTTCCTTTCCTTTGTTCTGTGGTTTGTTCTTGGGATTGAGCTGGAGACATTGGACTAAAGACAGCAGAAGGCTTCGTGAATGTGATAAGATGGTCTGGTCTCAGATCCTCAAGGCCAAAATAGGGCATATTTTCCTTTGTGGGCTTGGATGTGCTCATCAGAACATCCCCCCATTGTCTGTTCCTTGGGGGTGAACCTCATAGCCATGATACACAACTTCTGCTCACAGTATGACTATTAGTAATTTCTATAAAAGGGCACTAATTGACATGGAAGATTAGAGCTAACCCCATATTATATGGTTATCTAGAACATGGCACAAGCAGGCATTTTTCCTTCCTGAGCAGGAAACCCCAATCAGAACCCCATTTTATTCAGGAATACATTGTCACACTTGACCCTTATTCCAGCACTGTAAGACCTCTATTAATATCCCTATTATACTCATGAGGTTCCTGCAGCTTAGAAGCCTTTAGAGCTTGCTTGCGACCTTACAGCCAAACCAAGATCTTTGCTGCCACTACATCAAATAGAACACATCAGTCCTTGGCATTCATGCCTCAAATTCATATGAGAACTCTCAGTCTAGAGGTCCTTTGCCACTCTCCTCCTGTTGGGTCAGCACAACCTTCTTCATCACTACCTCTTTCTCTCACTCCTGACTTCTTCACTGTTGCAACCACGGTGCTGAAGGTGGTGGTGGGGTCAGGGGGAAGGCATGTAGAAACACAATAGAGATGGCTGCTCAACGAAGGAAGTCACCTGGCTGGTCTCCTAGGCCAGCTTTCTCTGTGGATCTCTTTGATGGATGCCAGTGTCCCACTAGGGACTCATGTGCCTAGTGGCTGCACACCGACATACAGTCCCACAAATGCAAGACTTGCTAAGGTTCTCACAGGTGAGATCAGTCACTTCACAGATCTCCATGTCTGTGTGGCAAAAGGATACCATCTAATGATGCTCAGTCTGACAAACACTTGGAACCTGTCAATTCATTGTACCCACAGTTGACATCTTTCACCACCTCCATTCCTCTTTCTGCATGAAGGTGTGGTCGAGAGTGGTCACACAGCTTCTCAGATGTATCCTTGCAGCGTGGAATTCTGGCTGTTGTAGAGGACCACGAATTATCAGTCTTTGGGAGCTTGCTTTGTCTTGAGTCAGTGGCTCTGCAGTCCAATTGCTGCTATTATGTATCAAGCTATTATGTATCAATCAATTCTCACCTAAACCCACTCAGTGTTTATTCTCCTTGATTGCTCTGTTCTTCTGTGCTGCCATTTTGATTGTGATTTTTGCTTCTCTTAAATGCTTTATCACCCCTCAATTACTTTCCCACTGAAAAGCAGTGACAGGATGATCAGCCAGACTTGAGTCATAGGTTTGAATGATTGAGAATCCTTGCACTCTCCCTGTAAACTCACATATGCCCTGGAGAACCGTGCTTCCTTTTGTTTTGAAATAAGAAACATCATGCGAGATCAAATGGGAGAAACAGGGTAAGACATAGCTCTCTAAAATGTCTCCACTGATGCATTGTAAAAGGAGAAAAGAGAGAGAGTTGGCATCAGTCCATCCACACCATTGTTCCCACTTTCCATTCCAGACTCTCTCCCCACCACTTCACAGTGTCACACAGTCTCCAAGTGTTCCAGCAGCAAATGTCAGGCATCTTCAAGGTCAAGTGACTTAGTCATCGTAATGCATTGCAATAAGGTTTTACTTTCTACTTCTTCTGTGCATCGCTGATGCTTCTGGGTCCGGTGGCTCAGTCTATTTTCCCCACAATACACAGTGTATATGTGTGTGTATTCTGTATAGTCTTCTGTGGCTCAGTGCCGCTGGGTACAGCCTTCTGGTTCACCTGGCATTCTCTTAAGGTAGGATCTTTAACACAGCAAATGTAAATTTTCCATTCTCCTCACACTCTTCACTAATCTACTCGTTAAAACAAATCATTTATTGATGAATTCAACTTCTCAAAACAAGTGGACTGTGAGGGCTGACTGTGACTGACTTAATCTTCTCCTTATTTCCTCAGATTGGACAAAAAGGATCGAGTACCAGCCTGGCTCAGGGAGTGTGCCCTTATTTCCCAGTATCCACCTGGAGACGTGCGATGGAGCAGTGTCCTCCCTCCAGGTCACCGCAGAGCTGCAGACTAATTACATCGGCAAGGGCTGTGACCGAGAGACCTACTCTGAGAAATCCCTTCAGAAATTATGCGGTAGGCTTTTCCTTTGAGATTTCGTTCAATTAATAGCTTACAAGTGATCCATGCAAACGAAGCTTATCTAATTAGACCAAAAAGGCCAGCCTTCCCCACCTACCCTAGTCCTGCTGAACGGATATTGGTTTAGGGCAGGGGGGTGAGAAAACTCAGCTTTTGGCCTCAGACGCAACTGATTCAGAGTCTGTTTGCCAATGGTTTGGCTTTAGGCAAAGAGCATGACAGGGCTTCCACTCTTCACCGGTAAGACAGGGATTAAATGACAAAGTGCAGAGCAGGGCCAAGTGACACTCACAGTCTTTCTACCACACTAGGTTACGGCGAGCAGCTTGCCTGGGACCGTTCGGAAGAGCGGTGCCAGGCACCCACAAAAGGGTTTAACTCCTCTCCACCCAGCAGCCGCATCGCTTTCAAGGCCCAGTTCGAGTGAAACGATTAGAATTTTAATATAAGAACGCCAAAGCACCGGAACACGTAGCTGCAGCTAAACAACCGCTCAAGGGTACAGACCTGCGAAGCTGAGCCTGGCGGCCCACAGCAGAGCAGCTTCAGGTCGGGTGGAGGTGGGTGAAGGAAGACGTCCCACAAGCGGAAGTGAAAGGCAGACAGGCGGGGCATTATTAACGGAGAGGGAAAGTGGGCTTCGAGAAAGGAGAAAGGTGGGGAATTACTAACAGGAAGTCGAGCAGATAAAAGGATGCCATGGAGGGGGCTTAGAAGGGGCCTTAACTGAACACTCCAAATGTGATGCTTCATTCAGCTTCCACAGCTTTAAAGCAGCTTTAACGGTGGAAAGTTGGAGACTCCGAGGATGACAACTGCTGAAGTTTATACAGATAGAAACTGCCCATGATAGTCTGAAAACAGGTTTACCTGAAAGGTAGGGTTTTTCGTTGAGCATTTATCAAGGCCAGCCTTGTCCTTAGATCTGGAACGCAGCTCTCTAATGAATCTGTAAAGAAGATTCCTCTAAGGTGGGGCCGGTCCGCATGCTTTAATAGCTGACTGCTATGTGTTCGTGGATCTCTTCATCTCGATTGGACACACAGTACTTCTCCCTTGTTCTCTACAGGAATACCTAGGGACCCTCATGCAGCTCTCCCCAGTTTCACTGGGGGAGCAGAGGAAAAGACTCCTTCCCACAGCGGGCAGGCTGTGTTTGGCAGTAACCATGACTCTTAAAGAGGAAAGTGAGGCCCGTCGGTGTGCAGTTTAGTATGTCACTTCACAAGGGCCTCCACCACTCTCTCTGGGATGATTTTTTTTTCTTGTTCTTGCCCAAAGAACCAAATGATCATATTCTGTGCATCCTGCCACCAGGCTTGCGGGGAAGTTCTGTGAGGATGCCTGCCCCGCTGGACCAATTCACTGGATTGGAGGAAAATGGTGTTTCAAACAACTATTTAAAAAGAGAATATGTAGGGATTTGTGATGCTCACAGAAATCACATCTTTTCCTGGACTTGGTTCACAGAAGCCATCTAAGGTGACATCTTACTTGGAATGAACGTCCCTTTTCATTCTCGGTGTACCTGGAGTGTCCGTGAACTCAACCCCACTCGGCCACCATGGGTTATAGTCATTTTCCGAACTCGGGGTTAGAAGGAAATGATGCATCGGCTTGTTAAAGACCAGAGGGCCCAAGGGCACATGTCTGTGATTTGATTTTGAATGTTGCTGGGGACAGAAGGGAGATATGGAGAGTGCAAAGAGTGTTTTGAGGGAAGAAACAGAAGAGCAAAATTGCATGTGGCATGCTAACAGCTCACTCCATCTGGACTGCCAGCCTCGCAGGCTAACTCAGCTGGGGAGTACCATTTCCCTAAGTGTGCTTCATCTGGTTCTGAGAGCTGCCCTTTGAGGCAGACGAGCCTGTTTCTTTCTAGCTCCATTTCCAGTAACACAGTCTACCACATTGATGCGGTCTCTGCCCAGTAACTATGGTGGACAGACGAGTTATGCCTCATGTCAGGAGCCTTATTTCTGATTGGCCAAGAGTAGAGTACAGCAAAACAGGACAGAAGGAAAAGGTAGAACATCAGAAGTCAGTCCCTCTGAGATCTAAGGAAAAGGTAGGGGCTGGGTCATGCCCAACACACAGGCTGTGTTGTATTGTCTGACCCTTGTGGGCATCATGGCTCCTGTCCACAGAAGTCCGTCTTTTCAGTAGATGGTAGAAAGGTTTCTTGCTGCGTTTCCTGACTGGAGAGCTGCTGTGACACTTTAAACCTCAGCATTCATGCTTTTTTTTTTCATCCTACAACTCTTTATTGACTTTGGAGAGAAACAGGGAGAACAATTAGGATGTTATTACCATAGTCTAAGCAACAGATAATGAGTTCTGAAGCAGGGGAGTGGCAATAGGGATGAATTTAGTACAGTTAAGAGGCAAAAATCAGCAAGATTTAATGAGTGGTAAGGTGTTGGAAGGAAGAGAGAAGGGATCTCTAAAGCAGTGTCTAACTTGATGAAGGGGCCACACCCTATGCCAGAAACCCAGGTGCAAGGGTACGTTTCTGGGACATCACAAGCGGCCGCATATCTCTGCCACATCACATGGCAGCTTCCTCTCAGATCTCTCGAGGTCCTGCCTCGGCCTTGCAGCCCCATCACTGTAGCTCAGTTCAGGTTGGTGTTCTGCCTCCCATTCTGTTCCTTTCTTTGTTTCCTTTCATCCCCAAGCCTTTGCTTTCCTCCCCAGGCCCTTCTCCTAGGTCACTAGTCACCTGTTCCCTAGCCCAGTTGGTCAAGTCTTCTGTCACTGCTCTGGGAGCAGGAGCTCGGCTGCATGCTCTGTGTTAGTGTGGCTGGACAGTGACCCAGCCAGGCTGGCTTCCCAAGTAGCACAGTGAGTGAATCCTGTTTAAGGGGAATGAGGGCAGTGGCTGGGGTCGGAAGGCACCTGAGCAGATGCGGCAGCACTTGAGATGGATCTGGAGCAACACTGGACAGCAGATATTTTGTTTCCTGAGATTTAAGCATGGAGATGCTTCCATTCTGCCTTGCAACAGTGTAGTAGAGTCCCCTGGACCCATGTCTCCTCCACACTGTGGACCAGATACAGCCTAAGCTGATCCCATCTTCCAGACTCCACATGAAGCTAGGCTTTCTCAGAGGAGGTAGCCAATTGCCCATTGCATTTTCCAACTTCAGGAATTCCTGTCTCCAGACCAGGCTTTCCAGATGTGAAAAGTCACAGTGCTGTATTGAGGATGAAATGCAAGAAGCCCTCAGCCCTCTCAGCCAAATCAAATTTGACATTAACAACGGCCCCCCAAAAGGTTCCCTTCCTTGACCCTATGTCACTCCATATTATATGAAATAGAAAAGTACTTTCTGGTGCATATGCCCTTTGCAACACAGAGGCCAGGCTGTTCCTCAGGGGACCACAGGGTTCCTGGCAGCTGGCCACTACTTCCTGAACATAATGCCAAGGGCAGCTATTTTGTTTGTAAGTCAAGAGTTCCCAGGACAGGGCCTGCTGAAGGAAAGGCCACGGTGTATGAGCATGCTATTAAAATCAAGTGCTTTCCAAGGCAGAGCAGGGTAGATAACACAACCCTGTGTTGTTCTCCAGATTTATATACTGATGGGCCGGGGGATTCATTCATACATTAATTACTTCAACAAATGTTTTTGTCTGTCTAAACGCTGTGTAACTCTTAAAATAATATAGAACCATCCATAGCATAAAACCATCGAATAATTTCGTTTCCCATGAAGACAGAATATGTATTTAAAAATAAAAGGAATTGCAGTGCAACATTTAGGAGGTATGAGAGTCCATGGCTTTCTATGATAGCTTTTAGCTTAGCAGAGCTTGTCCAAAGTACTATCAGAGGGTCCAATGCCCTCAGAGTCCCACAAATCTAGGAGGTCATCATGGGTAGCACTCCCTGGATGATACTAGCAGCCCCTGAGTCTCCTCAAAGCTTTACTTCACAAAGCTTCACTTCAATAGGTTCGGGATCAGATTGACTTACTAATCTGATAGAGCATCAGCACAAGGCTCTACACACTGACTCATCGTGATGCCATGAGTAACACGTATCTCTCTCTCTGAATATGCTTAGTCCCTGAAGGCCACTTATGTAACTATCATAGCACTGCCTTCCTTTGTCTGAGAGAAGGCTTTTGCCTACAGTGGCATGCCCATGGCCCCACGCCTGGGGGCTGTCAACCAAAGCCCAGCTTGTTTCATCTAGAAACTGAAGTTTCTGGTTTCAAGGCATTCAGATCTCATGCATATCGGTGGGAAAATGGAAACAGTGGTTACCTACATCATTTGCTTCTATGAATCACTAGTAAAGATGGCCAGCCAGGTTATGCTGCAGTACCAGATGACCTCACAATCTCACTGGCTTAAAATAACAGAGGTTTATCGTGTTTACCACATGTCCTTCTTGTATTGGGTAAGATCCCAGCTAATGGAGTAGCCTCTCTCTGGAACTTCCCTCCAGCAGGCAACATCTTCAGAACAGGAAAGGAGGACTGCCATCCCCCATGCACAGGGAGACACTGGAGTGTGCTTGGGTGGCTTCTGCACACTTCTCTGGGAGAGAACACCTGTGTGGAGAAGGGGCATCTCATGAGATGGGGTGGTAGCTCAGCTGGCTGGTCATTGGATCATCTGCATGTCGCAGCTGCATCTGTCTCTAATTAGTCATGCGGTGGTGCAACCATGGTCTAATCATTTCCTCCCCTAGTCCATGGTTTCCACATTTGCTAAATGCACAAAATATTCTAGAATTTCACTTTAGTTCACTAAGGAGCCTGAGCTTTGAATCTGGAAAGCCTTGATGATAAGCCCACTTGATAGCTGGTTATAACCCCGGGGTTCCCTTAGCCTGGGCTTTCTTATCTGTCAACTAGAACCTTAGTGCTGGTCACTACTCAGAGACAGAACAAAGAAACAGGTGAAGTAGCCCACTTATTATGGTCTGGCTTCTACCCAGTGTTCATAGAAAGACTATTTTTTTTTCCTATGGATTCCAGCTCAGTGTACAAAACATCTCTGTTCCTTGTTAGATTTACTTCCCAAACACCCTTCATGCCTCTCCAACTATGCCATACTCGTCCTTGCTGTGAACTTCTCTCCAAGTCGGTTTTGGAGAAATCTCTCACTCAACTCCTCCACTAGTCTGAATTATTAAGTGCAGTGTGAATCTACAGGCACATGAAAACTTTTAACTGGTAGTGGGATCCTCATATGATAGCCCAGCCCTGCCAAGCCTCACCTCAGTCCCCCGTGCACCACCCCGGCTGCTCTATTGATGGCAGAGCAGCCCCCCTAAGGCACCATACGTGTACCTCTGTGCTGTTCCTGGATAAACTCTATTGACTTTTCAGGGGCTCTAATGATCAGCCCGCATCTCTGCAGCCACCTCAGGTTTCAAGAACCAACAATATGTGCCTCAGTCATTGTTTGCCTTCATGCTGCACAAATCCCAGTTCTAATGACCTCATCAGTGATGAGGTTGTGATAGGATTCTGTGGGTGATGGAAAAATGAACTCTTAAATATGCCATGAGTTGTTCACTCCCAAACCATCCTCTAATCTCTTCCTGCTACCACCTTCACTGGTGTTTTTTTATTTTATTTTATTTTTTACCAATATATAGAGAGAATGCTGCCCAAATGGTAATGTGAGCTTATTCTTCAAGTAAGTAGTATATGTCAGCGACAGCATCATGAGGTGAGAATAAGTGGGTATGATAAGAACCATGAGGCATGGACAAGAGGCAGGATGATCACCTGAGTATTGGGTGAATTGCCAGAGCTAATGTGCTCGCTCCTTCCTTCCTTCCTCCCTCCCTCCCTTCCTTCCTTCTTTTCTTCCTTCCCTCCTTCCCTCCCTTCCTCCCTCCCTCCCTCCCTTCCTTCTTTTCTTCACCCCTTTTGCTTTTCCTTTTTTTCTGCTATGTGTATGTTGTAGTGTGTATGTTGTATTATGTGTGGTCAATGTACTTATTAGTGTAGATAAGTATACATGAGCACATAGATGTCTGTACATGTACATGTGTAGGGTGTGTGTGTGTGCGTGCGTGTGTGTGTGTGTGTGTGTGTGTGTGTGTGTGTGTGTGTGTAAGTCAGAAGTAGACATTAGGTGTCTCTTCTCTACCACTCCCCTCCTTAATTTTGAGGCAGGGTCTCTCACTGAACCTGAAGCTCATTGATTTGGCCAGGTGCCTAGTCGGTGAGCTTCCAGATTCTGCCTGTCTCTGCTCACTCCTCCTAGTTCTGGGGCTACAGGCACACACCACTGTGCCTGGCTTTTTATGTGGGTTCTGGAGGTCCTAACTTTATGCTTGTGAGGCAGGCACTTTACTGATTGAGTCATATCTCAGAACATCTTGGGGGAAACTGGAAAAGAGGAAAGGCAGCTGTAAATGGGAACTGAATACCTACTATGTGAGATGCCTATGTGAACCATGCCATCAATTCCACCCACACCTCCCACAGAGAATCTTGAATGGAGAGACTGCATCCCCCACCTTCTCAAGGATGACCCTTCTAAAAGCCTTTCAGGATAAACTTAGTGTTGTGCTAAGCAGATCATCTGCTCAAAGGAATTATATGTCCCCATGTGTTGTGGTCTTTCACTCCAAGCCAATGAACATGTGACTGATGGTCCATTCCAAGGAATGGGGAAGTCTGGGTAGGAAGAACATTATAAAGAAGTGTACTGGCTTCCAATGTGACACCTTCCTGAGACATTTTCACCATTGGACACATACTGTGACAGCTGATCTTGAAACCCAAATCTAGATGAGGTGTCTTTCTGCTCTGCAGAAGTCAAAAGGCCAATGACCCAATAAACATCGGATAAGGCACACTCCCCGCCACCCATTAGAGCATCAGCATGTACAGTGGGACACAGCTGCTCTCACATTTATACCACAAACAAAACATACAATGACTGGTGAGTGCCCTGCCAGGAGCCAGCCACGTGCATAGCCCTGGCAAAGCTTGTAGTCCCCTAATTCTTCATACTTGAACCTAGCAGGAAGCTCCCAACCTGATGGAGAGGATGCTGCTCCACAGAATGAATGGGGGTCCAAGGGTCCTCTCAGGAGAACAATCCAGCCTTTCCTGACAAGCCAGCTCTTCCCTCTCCCCTCAGCCTACCCTCCACAAAACTGCCCTGTGTTCCTCCCAAAATGCTAATCCGCCCACATCGTCTTGCTGTCTTGGGATAAGCCCTCCTGTTGTAGCTTGGAATAATAGTGATAGCAAAAAAATCACAACGGTGGTGATGATAAAATTATAGCTCACACTGAGTGAGCCCTCATTTTGTGTGAAGCATGTAGCTGCAAGCTTGAATGCACAATCTCATTCAGTCTCCACACACACCGATGAAGGAAATACAGTCAGAGAGATTGTGACGTGTTCCCAGTCACAGCGCTGCCACATCAAGCTGCCAGGTGTCAGGAGCTTCTGACCTTAAAGTCCTGTTTTCAAAAACTGTTCCATTTAGCTTTAGCAAATGATTGTTTTTTTTGTTTTTTGTTTGTTTGTTTGTTGTTTTTTTAAAGTGTAGTGTAGACAAAATTACTTACACACATTCACTCAAGATGAGAACCTAGAATTTTCCCCAGTCATAACCCTGATCATACTATGTTGTCTCATAGATTCTCCATGGCAATGAGTATCTGACTCACCTTCATGTGTCCAGAACTTAGCAAGGGTCAGGGCATAGGGCTAATGTTCAATAAATGAGTGATAGGTTAGTTGAGGGGTGCATGAATGAATCCATTCACTCAAATGAAGCCTCGGTTGTCTGCAGGAAACCAGGCTAATAAAAGGTCTGTGATTCTCCCAACTCTTTAGGTTGGGCTCATCCCTTTTCCTGGTACAATAGTTGACTGTACCTGCCTGGACATATGTCTCACTTTTATCTGCAGATTACCAGTGTGTGTCTAAGCAGACCAGAATCAAGTCAGAGGCTGGAATGCTGTCAGGCTCATTTCTGAGCCATCTAGGTTCAGGAGTAGGCACAAACCTTAGTAAGTACTCTAAGTCCATTAGGACCCAGAAGCAGAATTCAGGAGGTAAGGTCACCTCCCAGCCCCCCTAGGGAATAACCACCATGCTTTCATCTCTTCCCCTTGCAGGAGCATCCTCAGGCATCATCGACCTCCTGCCGTCCCCGAGCGCAGCTACCAACTGGACTGCAGGATTGCTGGTGGACAGCAGCGAGATGATCTTCAAGTTTGATGGCAGGCAGGGTGCCAAGATCCCTGATGGGATTGTGCCCAAGAACCTGACAGACCAGTTCACCATCACTATGTGGATGAAACACGGCCCCAGCCCCGGCGTGAGAGCCGAGAAGGAAACTATCCTCTGTAACTCTGATAAAACTGGTGAGTCTCCAGCCTGCTGTGTCCCCAATGGTTGGGCAGACATGGCTTGCAGGGTGTGCTGATTAGGGAGCCTGGGAATATATTCTGCTTTCTGGGTTTCCAGCTGCTGATTTTCCAGGTTAAGGTAAAGCAGGACTAGGAGAGAGCAGAAAGAAAAGTCTAAACAGAGAGTATGCAGCAGTTTGAATGAGCGATCTTTCAACGGAGTTCCTAAGAACTCCAATGCCTGTGGAAGTACCTTAGGGCTGCTGCAGGTAAGGGTGGAGGTGGAATCTTCATCCTTACTGTAACAAAGAAACCCCATGTTTTCCATACTGCATAAGTATTTTTCTAAAGCTCTCTTTTGAATAAAAGGACCTTGTCAACTTAAGGCAGTAGTTTGAAAGGAGACAAGGCTAGCTACCAGGTGCTGCACATTCCTCTCAGGCTAGGCCTGCACACAGGGGCCCTGGGTGCAGAGATGGGTGACCTTGTTAGAGTATTATCTTCCCTAGAGTTGTTTATGCTGATTAAGTAACGTAAATATACATGAAGCCTTCAGAAAAGTGCTGGGTACATAGAATGTATGCTTGATGTCAGCTGCTCCTTTTCTGAACCTTCACAAAGAATTTTATGAATACATTATCGTGGAAACATCCACCGAGAGGTTATGCATCTTATATCAAGCAGTTACACAACCAATGAACACTGGAACCAGAACATTGATTTAGGGTCTACGAAGTCCATATCCAGTGCATGTGTCACTATGGCTCCATGCACACACAAACATACCACACACACACACACACACACACACACACACACACACGTGTCTTGACATCTTGTGCCAGATTTACAACTCTACATTTAATTATAATTCCAGTCTCCCATTTCAAACGTAACTTCTTCTAAATACTCAAATAAATCGCAGTGTTTGTAACTGTAAGACAGGGCAGGGGTAGCCAGCAGCTCAGCGCCTGCTGTCAAACAGCCCCAGTCCACAGCTCAAGTGTAACCTTTAAGAAGTTATTAAGCTGCGTGAGCCTCAGTCTCCCTATATGCCAAATGGACGAAATAAGCCTGAAATAGAATAAGAAAACATTTAAAATGCATGCAGAGGCAGGGCACCACGAGTTTATGAGGTATCGCTGGCACCATCATTACTATTTCTGGGTTTATTCCACTTCGTGCCACTACAAGGACCTCCATATTTTTTATCCCAGTTATTCCCTATAGTCTAATGTGTTTTCTTCTAGAAAGACACTATGCCAAGGTTGCCTGGCTTTTCCCTACTTACAAGACCAGGCTATGCAGGAGTCAGCACCAGCAATGGCTTTTCTCTGAGACCTTCATGCAAGGAAAATGTCATGGACTTGCATGAGGTAATGCTGAGCTTGGAGCTGGGAGTAGTGGCCTGGTCCTAGCAATACCTGATGGACACAGTGGCTCTGGAGCCAAAGTCACATTGAAACCAGAGCTTAGGATGGTGCAAATACGAGGCAGCTGATCAAGATTTAACAGCCACAGATATGCTTCTTTTTCAAATATTTGTCAAGAACTTCTTGGACACAGAGAAGCCAGACAGTGTTTCTGCCTACACAAGGGCAACTGAAACAGCAGAGTTACTGTAATGGCCCAGGACAACGCCACTAGCTATCCAAAGCAATGTGTGTGTGTGTCTAGGACCTCATATATCCTAGAGCCAGATTCTTACAAAAGAGGAATTAACAATAACCGGCTACTGTCAAAATAAACTAGCAAAACTTTATAAAGTGTGGGTGCCAGGGCTCCACCCTAGGTCCATAAATCAGCACCTCGGGGGAACTGTACTGGGCAGCCATGGCTACGGTCTACAGTGATGCCTTCTCATCACAGTGGCTGACCCGCAGGCAGCTCAGCACCTCAGACCTGCCAGGCCCGTGCCTCAGCTCTGCCCTCACAGGAGGTCACACCCTAGGTTAGCCTAAGTTTGGCACAGAGGGCGAGAGAGGTGGTAGAGTAGAGGACAGCACCAAGTCGGAGAGCCCCAGTTAGATCTTGCACCATACAAAGAAGGAGAGAACCGTTTCCTGCAGATGATCCCCTGACCTCCACAAGCATGAGGTTGTGCCCATGCACACAATGAATTGCACGCATGCACACACATGGGCACGCAGACAGACATCATAAATACATGTTTAGAAAAAGGCTGTTACAGAAAAAATGGAAAAGGTTTGGTCTAACTTAGCTGCCTGTGGGGTTAGTACTATTAATACAAAAATATTAGGTTTTAATTAAAGCCCTAAATAAATCAGAGTTTTTTTTTCCCTCCAGTGGAAAAGTGTTACATAGTGCAGCAGAAATTGAGAAATCACAGGAAAAGTATCAAAATATACAAACTATCTAAAATCCAAACACTTGGAGAAATTATCTAATAATGTTCCTTATATTTCATTTAAATGTTAACTTTTATTTCTGTGGATGAGTAGAATGCTCTTTCCATTTCAATCTATTCCGATAATACACATGGGATTGTTGTTTCATAGGTAAATATATCCAGGTCATATATCCATGTAATAAAGTATTCTTCTTGTAGGGGGGGCATGTGATAAAATACCATGTTGCCCATATTGGCCTTGAACTTCTGAGCCTCACGACTCCATATTCCAAGTGCTAGGATTTCAAGCATGCACCACCATGCCTGGCTGATTTAAAATCTAAATTGCATGCCAGTTTAAAACTCTGCCATGTGGATTTATCATACTTTGCTTAATGCCTTCTTTTGCCGGATACTTAGACGGTCTCTTTTTAAAGGCAAATAAAGCGGTGCTATACTGAGCATTCTAAACATATCTTTCACACATTTCTGATTGTTCCCTGGCTGGAAGTCGAATTACTAAGTCAAAGAATATAAATATTAAGAAAAAAAATTAGTGAAAATTATGAAATGGGCGTTTGTGAACATTAAGTTGCTTCCTGTTTGGTGCACTAAATGAAACTTACTAATGCTGGCCCACTATCAAGTCATCTAAATAGTCGGATAGCAGAACTGATTAGTCAGCAGAGGCTAGCTGCGCGGAAGAAGGAGAGAAAAGGAAAACCACCATTACCATAACCACCAATAAAGTTTTCAGTGGCTGCCACTCTTCTCTCATGGTTTCCCTCATTTATTGTCCAGGGGTGGGTATGAAGGGCAAAGCTCTGCTTCGTCCAGATATTCCGAGACAAAAAAAATCTTTGCATTTCTTGGTCTGTCTATACTTAGCCATCAAAGAGAAAGAACAGTGTTAAGAGCAGAGGGTTTTATTGACAAAGACAGCAGGCTGCTATGTTTCACCACTAATCATTACCTTCCGCTTGCCAGAACTTGGATACAGGCCTTCTTTCAGTCACGGGGAGGCTGTGATATGCAATTAGCCATACACTGGGGGCAAAGGGAGCAGGGCTAGGTCCACGCATCTTGGTCCTCTGCCACTAGGGACGCCTGGGCCTTTGCTGACCTTGGTCTCCCCCTTTTCTCTATGAGCGGTGCCATTCCTTCACAATCCCTCCATAGCTTCTTCCCTCTCTCCATAACTCCTTCACGTCCGCACATCTGCCCCTGCAGCTGAGATCCCTGCCTCCTGGCACACAGCTGTCCTGCCTGCTTTGAGTTCAGCTGCAAGTGGTGAATGATGAGCTCTGTACATAGTCCTTGACATTTTTCTGCTGGGAATTCTAAGACCAACCTGGCCTAACACTGACAAGAGTGTAAGCCTGGTAGGCAGTACTCCAGTGGCCTTCTGGCCTATGGGGAAACAACAGTGTGCCCACAGCTCCAGAGTGCCTAGAAAACTGCTCTGAAGAATTACAACTGTAAAAACAGGTGGAAACCTCACTCCCTGCTGCCCTTTGGCTGGCCAGATGTTTCTTAGCTTATGTGTTGATCTAGGAGTCTGCAGCCGTGCAGCAGAGGGAAGGACAAAGGGCCTAGGCTAAAAGATGCTCTAGCAGGGGAGGCCTGTTCTTTCAGTCTTCTTGGTCCACCTCTTCACCCTGTGGGGGTGATTCCAAATAAAGCCAACAAACTCTTTCTACCTTCCTTTTCCTATAAGCTCACAAGAGGAACACAGAAAAGCAGCTATACAATCACAAAGAGGCAAGAAGCATTTAGTAGATTCCCCATAACCAGGCCAGAGGAGTTTTGCCAATACAGAGGCTAAGAGTGGTCACCCCCACACTGGGCACAGGTAGCAATTGCCCTTCCTCCCTCCTGCCATTTTTTCATTGGACTCTGGAGAACGTTGATGCTTGGGTAGACAAAGCATCTGACTTTGACGTGGCTGTCTGTGCTGCTGTAGTCCCCAGGCACAGCAACGGCCTTTATAATAACCGACAGCCACTGAGCATCTGTTCCAGGCAGATGCTTTATACACATTTCCTCATTGTCGCAATTAAGATGCTATCCATTACAGAGATGGCAAGTCCAGATCAGATGATATCAGATAACTGAGGAATCAAACTAATGCAGAGAACACAGACTTTCTTGTACCTGAAAACTCCCAGATATCTGATGGCTTCGTAGTCATAGATCCCCTAGATAAAGTCCCTTTCTGGTATGTTTTCTCAGATCCAAGTCTACACATGTATCAGTTTCGGATTAGCAAATGAGGCTACAGCTGCCACAGACCTCCTGTTACATACTATGAAAAAAAGACATTCCTCAGTTTCACATTCTGCTGGCCTATCCCAGAACTGCTTAGGGAACTACTAACCATTGGCCTGCACCAAGTTGTCCCAGTCAGTTCTCAGCAGAGGCCAGGTGGCCAGGCCCTCTCTGTTGACCTTGGGAAGGCATTTTGAACCAGCTCCTGTGTTAGGGGAATTGGCAGGAGCCTGTTTAGACAGAGCCAGTCAAGGCTCATCTTTAGAAATGAAGCCAATGTTGATGTCATAGCAAGGTTAAATACAGGATGGACAGGGGGTCCGTCGCAGTATTCCAGCCTTAGTTTACTTTAAGCTAGTCTACTATCCCCATCCTAATGCAGGTAAGGAAACAGACACCAAGAAGCCATATGTCTCCTAACATCATCCAAGTTAGAGTTCCCCATGCATGGCCATTTACCCACTTGCAGCGCACATGCCTTTTGGTAAATTTCTCTGTGTTCTACAGCCAAGCAAAAAGTGATTTCTGTCTGTGTCAGTACTGACACAGCTCCTCTCCTGCCAATTGGCAGTGTCTTACGTCTCTAAGTGTCATGGCTAGAACCATGGCATAAGATTCCCTAAGCAAATAAGGAAGTCTTTATATCAGAGGAAGAAAAGGTTCCCTTGAGTGATGGCTGTGCCTGGGGAAGGAGCTTTGAGGAGCCACAGAGTTATGTCTAATGCTGGAAAATCAATTTGTCTCCTCCTAGCAGCTAGAGGCAAGGCAGCCCCTCTTAGCATAGATTAGGGAGACAAAAGAGGTGTGTTCTATGGTCACTGTGTCAACACTGTCAAAATAAAAAAAAAAAAAAATCCCAGAAAGCCAGGAGAAAGCAGCCATGCCGGAGGAGCCCAGAGAAGCTGATGTGTGGCAGAGAGCCCTACAAGCACACACAACAGAGCCTGCCAGCACGATCACCTCTCACCCGGGCTCGATGGAGTGTAGGCTGGGCCGGGGTTTCAAGGCAGGATCTCAGAAGACGTTTTGCAATGGACCCTTCCAGAGCTTATTCCATTTCAGTGTCTTCTGCCAAATAAATTCTAGAAAATTCATTAGAACCAATTATAGATGAGAAAATCAGAGAGAGAGAATGTTTCTTTGTCTTCTGAACTGTACCTAGCAGCGTAACAAAAAAAAAAAAAAAAAAAAACTCTTGGGTAGAAAAGGACAGAGATCCTCTCACACCCCAAACCCCATTTCTGCCTTTCAGAAATGAACCGCCATCACTACGCCCTGTATGTGCACAACTGCCGCCTCGTCTTCCTCTTGCGGAAGGATTTTGACCAGGCAGACACCTTTCGCCCCGCAGAGTTTCACTGGAAGCTGGACCAGGTAAGGTTCTCGGGGCATGCCTTCTCCTCTCTTCTCTGCAGGGACCATCAGTTTGCTCTCAGGGTCATTTCAGTGCATAGACTGTCCAGGTGTGCTCAGTTCCTTGGTTTTGGAAAAATCAGTTCAGGAAGGCAGACAGTGTCTCAGGTCAGGATGGCAACTGCCAGCTGAAAGCCAGCTAGCTGAGATGTCACAGGGTCAGAGGACCTGTGGGCCTTTGCACCTGCATCGATCCACTCACTATGGCTGAGTTCGTGGGTAGATGTTTGTCCTCACAAACCCAGCCCAGCTGATGATCTCTGTCGATACATGTTAAAAATTACTTTTATAAAACTGTCTCTCAGTTTCTCTCTTAACCCAGCTATAACCCAAATAATTGAGACTCGATTATATTATTTGTTAGACAAGCTTTACAGCACAGTCTTGAGCATTTTAAGTCTGTTCTTAAGCCTCTATTCTAGTCTGACTTCCTCTTTGTCAAAATCCCCCAGATACTTGCTTTGTAAAGCTTTCCTTGTTCCTTCCTCATGCCTCTGGGACCTCTGCCTAAGGCTGAACTCCCTTACTTCCTCCTCTAACTTCTTCTCCCCTGGAGGGTAGGAAGTCCAGCCCTATTTTCTCCTCTGCTCAGTGATTAGCTGTAAGCTGCTTTATTGGCATATCAGGGGACAATTGGGGAGCAGTGGTTTATACAACATGTGACTGGAGATTCTCAGAACAAGAATTGCAACAAGGAAAGGAGGGCACAGAAATCAGCATGTGAATTATACAACAACCGTATGCCGACAGATACAGCTCTGGGTTTTGTGTCTTATGAGCATCATCTCTCCCCTTCAATGCTCTCCTTCCTCCTTTTGGGTGACAGTATGACCGCTTTTGGTGACAGGCACTTGAAAACAGGGACCCGAGGACTTTGAAGAAAGCGATGGCATGGAGCGCTGTTGGCCCTGTCTGCTTTTTTCTGAAGTGGAAAATCTGACTCTTTGGAGCTTTATGGCTTGATCACAGGGCTGGGCACATCACCTTTCTCCGTGACAAAGCATGTGTCTGGGTAGAATCCAGAGCTTTGAAATGTGTATAGAGCACTGGGGTTACCAGAGAACACCCATTTTGCAGGGAAGGATGCTGCACAGTGAGAAAGCAAGACCAATATGGCCTTCGCCTGGAGGTGAAAATTGGCAGGGTTTTGTTTTTAAAAACGGTATTAAATCAACAAATGGGAAAATGCCAACAGGCAGAAATGAGATGTCACCTAACGATGAAGCTTATTTTATAGGCCCCAATGCCTTGGGCCTCAACCTTGTATTTTGTTTTTATTCTATTCCAACTTTATCCCAAGCTGTGTGCTTCTGTGACCTACAGACCTATTTTCTCTCTTCTTTTCCCACTGTGTGTATTGCTACTTTTCCCTTTTTGAGGTTGCATGTTTCATAATCCTGTGTTTCCTGTCTCTTTATTACTCTGCCTCTTCCCCATCCTTTTTTAAACACCTGCCCAACCCCACCCCCAGCTCCCAGTAGGACTGACCTCAGCAAAAACTTCCTCATACTAAAATATGAGTGATTGCTGCCCCCTCCATCCTCACAGATGCTCACATGCACGCTCTGTGAAGCCCAGATTTCTCAACCCCAAGAATTTTCTCCGATGGAACTTCTGCAGTGTGAGAAAACCAAGGATGCCATGCTCAGGGGACAGTATGGGGGGCCAGTAGCAACTGTCTAGCCTGATCTCAATAAATGCCACCCTCCTGGATCCTGGGAAGCTGAAAAGATAGCATATGTGCTCCACTGCATTTCTTTGTGTTAGGAATCGTGGGGCTTGGAGGAATGGTAAAATCTTGACATTGTTTATATGATTTCTCAGCAACCTCCCAGCTATGTCCTCAAGTGCCAGATGGCTTTTATGGGATGTTTTAAAATATATAATACAAATTGAAGTGAGTTAAAATAAATTCCATATTGTGAGGGGTTCTTTAATAGGAACATTGCCATAGTGGTGGAGATAATTATAGATACCCTGAGGCATTTCCCGAGATGGGATCGAGAAGCAAGGATACAGGCAAATAAAGTTGCAGGGTTTGAAATTAAAAATAGACAAAGAAGGAATCCTGCTTGTATAGATAAATATATAGTGAATGTAGCAATCCTAAAAGCCAAGCATTCAAGGAGGACCTGGGTCAGGCAGCCCGGTGACTTGCCCATGGTCCACAGCAAGTTATGGCCAACACCTGTCCTTCCTCTCATGCTACTCCTTTGGTGATCACACTGACTAAAAATGTAAAATTTATTAATTCATAGATAAGAATTATGCCTATAAAGCAAAATATTTATAGCTGTCGTGGAGCCTTACAAACTATCAGATCTTTGCTTAGCTTAAGCTCTGCCTTTCTCTGTGTCTAACTCTGCACAGGCTGCCTTAACAAAACACCCTAGGCTAAATGGCTAGGGAACTTTACTTTCATGTGGTCAAGAAGGTTGGGAAATGCAAGATCAAGGTACTTACTGATACATGTCCTAATGAGAGCTGTTTTCCCAGATGCAGAGAGACTCTTTCACCCTCTCCATCCCCTGTTCCAGAGAGAGAGAGAGAGAGAACCCTCATATCTGCTCTTCTCAAAAGGAACCAGCCCTGTTACATGAATTCCCAACTCTCACTTCCTCATACCATATTGGTTGCCTGCCCCAGGCCTTATCTCGAAGCCTGCCAGGGTTTAGCACTTCAATCAGCGTGTTTTGAGAGGACAGAATTTACTCTGCAGCACCTCTGTACTACAGACACGTCTTGTGAAGGTTGGGGGACTCCTTGCTCTCAGATGCTCCAGCGAACGAGGGCAGTAGCCAGGTGAAGGAAGGAGGCCGAAGTGAGGAGGGCACGGGAACTCTCAGCAGTGCTCACACCCCCCCAAACCAGTGGTGTACACGGGCTAGAGCCACCTTTCTCATGCCTCAGCCACCTGTGATGTCAGAACCTTACCAGAGGTCTCCCTCATGTAAACTACGTGATACCCAGAACATACAGACCCGACGAAGCTTCTCAGGAACCACTCTGCTGCATCTCAGCTGTCTCCTCACTCCTCAGACTCCTTGTGACTCTTCCAGCACTGCCATCCCACAGTTATCCCCACCCCCATCAACTTCCTTCAGGCCAACCTCCTGGAAGCAGGGTGGAGTCTTACCCATGCCCAGCTTTACAGTGTATGGCTCAGCTCTGAACCCATAGTTGGTCCCCAGAGAATGTCTACATAACAGGGAAGAGACGGAGGGAGAGACACAGTGCAGCCAGGGCAGAGGGGAAGAAAGAAAGGGATGGAGAGAAGAAAAACCAGGATATCTTTATAAAAACTTCCGGCAGTGAATTGAACATTTGAGTGACATCATGGAGTATTTTTTTTTTAAAAAATTCTAAATTTTTGCCATTGTTTTTCTTACTCTCTGGTTCTTAAACAGTGTTCATCTTTTAAATCTGTTAGCTTATTTCAAAGATGCATTTGGATTATCTGTCTATAGCTGGCCTTTGCCAAAAAGAATTCAAACTTGTCTAGTATGTTGTATGTAACTAAACTCCTGGTCAACCCTGGGAATTCTCAAAGCCTCTTATCAGTTCATATGCCTGCTGGGGCTTTTTTAAAAATTATTATTTCTTCCCTAAGTAGCTTATCCTGTGATATTCTGTGAGTTAGACTCTATGCTTTATTACCAAAGTCAGTGCAGAACTAGAAGCCTCAGCTGCATAGGAATTTCCATGATCATGGGTCAAAGGGACAGTTTACAGTCTCTTGAAGGCAGCGCTTGGTCAGAAAGCAGTGTACCTGGTAAGGGCAGCAGGCAGGGCAGTCTGATGTGGACCTGTGGATAAGAGGTTAAGGAAACATCCAGAAGGAGCTTTGGCCTGGAAAGGTCCATGTGCAAACCAGGCGTCCAAGATGGCCGACAGTGAATGGGACCCAACTGTTAGAAGTCAGGAATGGAGGAGCAGGATAGAGTTAAGCCCAAGTGGATTTTTATGTTATGGTCACACCCAGGCAAATAGGTCAAATCAAAGCATCCACTGTTCGCTACAAGGCCGTGGATGCTATGGATGGGCAAACATGGAGAGTCTAGTATGACATCACACACAAGCGATGTCACGCTGGCTAGACTGATACACTGAGCCAGTGGCAGGGACTAATCTCCTCTGTCCCCGTCCTCACAGCCATTCCAGGACCCGATTCCAGACAGGTGTGTTTGAAGACCTGGGCTCGTTACCGACATTAGGCTAGGGTATGCTGTACTGAGTGTTTTCCACAATCTCCAGGGGTGGCCACGAGGGAAGCAGTTGCTCATGCCTCAGATGCATCATGTGCTTCCACCTCTTTTCCCCACACACATGCCCCAGAAGGCCTTTGCCAAGGTGCAGAGATCCCCTGGAAGCCTAATGAGGCAGCCCCAGGAAATGCCTCTGAGAATCCGGGGCATCTCACTGAAGTGGTGCTAACAGCAAGGGAAATGTCATTTTAATAGGATTTTTACTCATGATCTACTAATGCAAATCCCTCAAGCCGGCAGTCAGTCATGTGCAAACTCAGACAAGAGCTCCCAGCACACACGGGGAAGGTTTATCAATCCAGAGGCCCTCTTGGCTTTAATATTATTTGGATATGCTTGATTCGGTATTGTGAATTCTGATCGTCTTCCCTTTGGAACTGTTGGTATTAGGATGGTGTTCTCTGGTATTCTGCATTGGATAGGGTAGCTTGAGTGACAGCCCTGGTGAAACAGGAAGAGCGCAGGTGTCCCGATTCATAGGAGGAAAATAATGTATCTGTGAAGAGCACAGAGCCCACAGGAGACAGAAATTTGTCTCATTTGGTTAGCCAAAGTTGTGTCTGTGTACCAGGGACAGAGACAGGAAGGGTCTGACTCACTCTGAGGAAGATCATTGGTTGGCTGGTCCATGGCCAGCTAATGTTCCCTGGCAGCAGCGTCCTGCGGGAGTCCCAGGCTCTGACTGTGGGCTACAGGGAGAAGCAGCAAGGATTACAGAGGCCCAGCCAGGTAAAGCCAGATACCTGGCTGGGTGAATTAAAGATTCATCTCTAGACCAGACATCTAGGCCTGGCACTATACTTTCAACTATCTGGGAGCTAAAAATCATGTTTTCATGTAAGTCATCCCAATTTTTAATATGTCCCCATTTAAAAAATGTGTATCACAATGGAATACTACTCAGCTATTAAAAACAAGGAAATCATGAAAATTTCAGGCAGATGGATAGAACCAGAAAGGAGCATCCTGAGTGAGGTAACCCAGAACCAGAAAGACATGCAAGACACTACTAAGTCGATATTAGCCATATAATATAGAACAGCCATTCACAGACCTAAAGAAGCCAAACACCAAGGAGGACCCTAGGGAGGATGCTTAAATCTCATTCAGAATGGCAAACAGGATAGACACCAGAAGTGGTGGAAGAAAGAAAACAGGATGGGAATCTACTATAGAGGGTCCTCTGAAAGGATTCACCCAACAAGGGATTGAAGCAGATGCTGAGACCCAGGGTCAATCTTTGGACAGAGCGCAGGGAGTCTTATGGAGGAAGAGAGGGGTAGGATTAGAGGAACATGGAGGGGACAGGAGCCCACAAGGAAACCAACAAAAGTCAAAGATCTGAGCCCAGGAGGTCCTGCAGGGACTGATGCACCAATGGAGGACCATGCATGAAGAGGACTTAGACCCCCTGCTCAGATGTGGCAGATTGGCAGCTCAGTCTCCATGTGGATCTCTGAGGGAGGGGAGCAGGGGCTGCCTCTATCATGAACTCAGTTGACTGCTCTCTGATCTCTTGCCCCTGGTGATGCAGTCTTGCCAGGCCATAGAGGAAGAGGATCCAGGCGGTCCTGATGAGACTTAACAAACTATGTGCAGATGGCAATAGTCGAGAACTCCCCCTTTCAGTGGACTAGGGGAAGGGGATGAGAGGAAGAGGGAGGGAGTGTGGGACTGGGGTCATTGAGGGAAGGAGCTTCAATCAAGATATATAATTAATAAATTGTGAAGAAAAAATAAAAATGAAAAAAAAATTAAATTAAATAAAAATGTATATCATTGGGCCAAACCAAATATTCTGTAGTATACCTTTATCTTCTGACTAGGTTGAGTCTGTTCATTGAAAACAGCACTTTTGATACCAACCCCCCCCAGAAGTTCAGATATTCATAAATGAAGTTTATCGTTTGCCTCTTCTTTTTTTTAATGTAAATTATTTTTTAATTAAATTTTTTTATTTTTTTATATTAATTACAGTTTACTTACAGTATCCCAGCTGTAGCCCCTTCTCTCATTCCCTCCCAATTCCACCCTCCTTCCCTCATCTCCTCCCATTCCCCTCTCCAAGTCCACTGATAGTGGAGGTCCTCCTCCCCTTCCATCTGACCCTAGCTTATCAGGTCTCATCAGGATTGGCTGCATTGCCCTCCTCTGTGGCCTGGCAAGGCTGCTCCCCCCTAGGGGGTGGGGGAGATGGTCAAAGAGCCAATCACTGAGTTCATGTCAGAGAGAGTCTCTGTTCCCCTTACTAGGGTACCCACTTGGACACTGAGCTGCCATGGGCTACATCTGTGCAGGGGTTCTAGGTTATATCCATGAATGGTCCTTGGCTGGAGTATAAGTCTCAGAAAAGACCCCTGTGATACTGTATAACAACAGATCATCTGGAGGTTTCTCTATCCCTGATCTCAAGCTGTACTACAAAGCAATAGTAATAAAAAACTACATGCTATTGGCATAGAAACAGAATGGTGGATCAATGGAACCAAATAGAAGACCCAGAAATAAATCCACATACCTACGGATACTTGATTTTTTACAAATAAGCCAAAACCATACAATGGAAAAAAGACAGCATCTTCAACAAATGGTGCTGGTCTAACTGGATATCTACATGCAGCAAACAGATCCATATTTATCACCCTGCACAAAACTAAAGTCCAAGTGGATCATGTGCCTCTTCTAAAACAAAACAAAACAAAACAAAACAAACCTCTGTGTGTGATTTCAGTGCATGTATGCATGACACATCCCATGCTACTATCCCATGCTAGCTGTCTCTCAGGCCTCCAGCAGTCTTTCTGTCTCTACCTCCCATCATGCCACATGAGTGCTTGGATTTCAAATTGTCTATACTGCGGCCTGGCTTTACATGGGCTCCGGGGATCCACACCCAGGTGCTGAAGTGCTTTGCCCTGTGGGCCATCTCCTCTGCCTCTACTTGTGCCCTTCTTAATGCTTCTCATTCTCCCAGCTCCATAGCTCACCTCCCTAGAGAGGGAATTGTGCATGGTAACCAGCACTTCCAGGCTACACCTAGATGGAAGGTGTATAAGGATATGGACTCCCTTCATCTAGGCCACTGGTGTTGACGAATGATCATTCTCTTCCTGCATAAGGGAGACAGTTAACTCACAGGCCTGGATTTTCCCACAGCCAAGACTTACACACATTTGCCTTGAACCAAGGCCTTTGTCTATCAAGGCACAGAATGTGAAAGCTCTTAGAAGAAGATTTTAAAAGACCACATCCTTTATTCTTGGAGAAGGAGTATTTGAATGGTGCAAAATCAGTGTCCTTGCATTTACCCAGTCAGCCACACTGGGAGTCAGATGGGTTAGTTCAATCATTATTATAGCCAGTGCCAAGGAGTTAATTAGAGAATGGCCAGTCCAGTCCAGACCAGTCATCTTAATGAGCAAAATAATTGGACATTGTCAGCACTGTAATTCCGCTATTAAAGACTCACTCCTGGACACACTGGCATTGTCTCTTCTAATGTGGTGTCACTCCACTGCTCAGCACCCCCACCTGTAAGCTGTCTTCAGTGATGCCTACCTTCCTCTTTGGAGCAGGTGTCCCAAATAGACAGGGAAGGTTGAGTGGAATCTTTGTTTTTCTCATGCAGGGTAAAATCCAAAACAGGTTTTTGAAAGAGACCAATGGACATGGCTATTACAAGTCAATAATGTGTACACAGTGGGTCATAAACACAAAGACTCTCACGGTCATATATAAATATAACCTAGAAGGTTACCTCTCTGTGCGTAGGGACACTGCAAAGCCCCTGGTCTTCTCAGAACCCTCCCCTCCTCACCCTCTTCCCGTCTCCAACAGAGGTTCTAGTCCTTGGGGAAGAGATAGCTACATGGCTTCATCATTCATGACAGAGAATGCTCCTCAGGCTCTCAGGACCTCTCAGGTCATTCCTCTCAGGTCAGCACTGCAGGCACTGGGTGGTCAGTTCTCTGAAAACACAGTGAGAGAGATGCTTACTCCATTTGTTCAGTTTTCTTTGAGAGACAGTGGCATGCAACCTATTGCTGAGCCAAGCTCCCTTCATCTTAACGTTGCTTGGCAGCAACCTTTCATCATGCCCTTGGTCCCTGCTGTGCAGCTGCTCCTGATTTCCTCTGTGCCATGCCAGCTAACTTTTGGATTTGAGATAGCCACCTGTGGCAGACAGAAAAATGGCCCCCAAAGATGTTCACCTTCTGAGTTCCATGTGGGTGTATTCCCTTGCATGGCAAAAAAGGGGGTTTGCATGATCTTGAGATGGAGAGATAATTCCAGATTGTTTTTATGGGTCCGGCATAACGCAAGAGTCTAAATGAGAGTTGAACAACTGAAGAAATAACAGAAAATGTGAGGATGGAAGGAGAGGTCCAATGTGATGCACTGGGGCATCGGAAGCCATGAGCCAAGGTATTTGGCAACCTTTACAAAGTGGAAAAGAAAACTTTGTTCCCTAGGACCCCCAGAAGGGATATGGCCATGCTGACACCATGATTTTAGTCTACTGAAACTTATTTCATCCTCTGACCTCCAAAACCATAAGATCATAAATCTATGTTGTTTTAAGCCACAAAGTTAGAGGTGATTTGTTATAGCAGCAAAAGGAAACTAATACATCACTGCAAGCCTTGGGGAGGTCTTGGAATCATAAATCAAGCCATGTGTCTCATCTCCTTGCATCTTACTGAGGTGACCCTGAGCCATGTTTTCAGAACAGGCCTACAGACTCCTTGGCACACCAGTGTAGATGCCCCAGCCACAGGTTTCTTGGGGCTCTCCATTTCTAGAACGGCCTTAGGACAGTGGGAGGAGGAAGGTGCCTAGCAATGACCCCCTTCACTGCTTATGCCTGGCTTTCCACACAGGTTGGCCCTTTGCTAGCCTCTGGATGACGCTGTGCAAGGGGCAGATTTGGGGCTCTCCTTCTCCTCTAAGATATATTATACTTTTGCCTAAGGCACCAGCAAGGAGAAAAGAAAAAGAAGAATCTGCCTTCATTGGCAAAAAAGATTGCAGGCTTTGTGTTTGGGTCTGGAAATGTTAAACCAAAATCAGAAAATTCTTTCTCTTGACAGAGCCCTTCCTCAGCTTAAAGCGCATATAAACTTTCACTGTGCTGATTAAAAAAAAAAAAAAAAAAAAAAAAAAAAAAAAAAAAAAACTGTTTCCCAAAGGCTCACCTGTGAAAGGCTTGGTTTCTGGCTGATGAGCCTTTTGAGTTCTGATTGCAATCCTGATTAAAATCCGCTGAACTCACGGCCTGATGCACTGTTAGGAGGCGGGACCTGACTGGGGGAAGAGGTCACTGGAGTACGCCCATGAAGAGTACATCTTGCACCCAGACCCTTCCTCTTTCTGCTTCCTGACCACCATGAGGTGAATAGGTTTCTCCGCCACATGCTGCCACCATCGTCATATTCTGCCTCACTTCAGGCCCAAAGTAATAGACCCAAACTGCCCTAAATGATACGCTGGAAACCATGAACTCAAATAAATATTTTCTCCTTTAAGTTGTTTCTCTTAGGTATCGTTTTTTGTTTGTTTGTTTGTTTGTTTTTAAGAAAGCAAAATACCGCCTCACACATATTCTCTGGATATCACTGTTGCCTTTCCCAAAGCACAGAAACCCACTTCGCCCTCCCTGCCAGTCACACCACACACCTATGTGCCCTTAAATCTGCTGTCCCACGGCTTCCTCCATGGCAAGGTCAGCCTATGTAGCTACAGTGAGTACAGCTTAGGAAGGCAAGCAGCGTGACTGCCCTGAGGTCCTCCAAGCAGAAGATCAGCCTGTCCTGAGGTGAGAAGTAATTATAAGAAGTGCCCTGTACTTTCTCAGAGGACACAGAGGAAGAAAATGCCATGGTCTGTAATGATGACACCAGCAATGTTCATTCAACTGGACGTCCCCCTTTTCCGACTCAGTCTTCTCACTAGATCTTTCTTGCAACCCAGAGTCATTATCCTAGTGACATTCAAGGTGTGCTAGAGGTGCCTCACGGCACAAATGGGAGTGTTGCGTCGCAGATAGGCGGTTAGCAAGAAGAGACTGCTATGATTGTGAAGAGACTTCTGTGGAGAGGTGCCAAGACTAGAGGACATCAACCAAAGAGCAAAGAGGAGATCAAGTGGGAAGGTTTAGGGAAGCATTGATCAGCAGTGCCAAAAGCCATAGCATCTGCCTTCCTAACCAAAGGAAAAGCCCAAGAAATAGATAATTCCATCAGTGTCTTCTGGGAGCATTATCTCCTCACTGAGGGAGTTCCCGTAAAACAGTCTGTCCCACCTGGGCCATTCGCTTCATGAGTCAGTTTCAACAGGCTTTCTCAGATTCCGCTCATGACTCAAAAGGTTTCCTTCAGAAGATCCCATGCAAAAGCAAGGGTCAGGCTGCAGAGCACAGAGTACTCCAGTGTGCCGACACCGCCTCCTCCCCCGTCGCAGCCCCATTGCGCCGTTCTCTCTGCCTGTTGGAGTCTAGAGCTGGCCCATTGCCTTCCTTCGCCACTCAGAGTTGCTACCTGATCTACATTCTCCTCCTGGGTGGCAGACCCATCCCTTCTCAGGTCCCCTCTCCTTAAGTAGCACCGGCTCAGCAAAGCTTCTCTCTCCCATGAAATCATCATTTGTGTTTTGGCCTGTATATCTGCCCGGAGGCAATGACTGCATGTTTTCAACAGACAGCCCTTAATATATATTTAAAAGCAGTGTGAAAAAGGCAATAAAGCAACATTAAAAAGAATATTGTTTCATTGTTAAATGAGGAAACGGTGTCAACACAGTTAAAGATGCTCAGTAATAAAATAACCTTTCTGATAATGAATTAAGCTGCCAGAGCCCCGGGTGGTCCTGACAGGCAGCTTGGCTGAGTTGTGCTCCTGCCTTTCCAGTTTCTTCCAGGCATCAGAGCCAGTGGGAAAGAAGGGAGCTGATGCCTTGGCAAAGAACCCAAATGTTTGCTTTAGTTGCATGACTGGTATTTTTTCCACCCTTAGGGAAAAGAAAGAAAGAAAGAAGCAAAGTTGACTCTTAATGTAAAGTGGCCAATTCTCATGATAATCTTCTTCCTCAGGAGCAGATTGGCCAATGATCAGTAAGATATCCCTGTGTATCCAGGAGCCTTGGAACCAGCATAACTTTGGCTCTTACTTCATATGGGGCATTTTCTTTTAACTCTGCAAAATCTTGGGGTTTAGGCATAGCTCTCGGGTTGGAGATGAAGAATAAGACATGGCTGGGAACTTTAACAGTTCTAACCTGACGAATAGAAGAGCCTTGAACATAACCTTATAATACCCATACTTTAAGGATAAAAAGCACCATTTTTTTAAAAAATGTGATTCATTGTCATAGACTCTCATCAGTGCATATTAACCAAATGATGCACTGACCTTGGGGACTGGGGCTTAAGAGTGCTTCAGTCTACTCCAACCAAGGACCCTGCATGGAGATAACCTAGAACCCCTCCACCGATATATCCCATGGCACTCAGTGTCCAAGTAGGTTCCCTAGTAAGGGGCAGGGACTGACTCTGACATGAACTCAGTGGCTGGTTCTTTGATCACCTCCCCCTGAGGAAAAAGCAGCTTTACCAGGCCACAGAAGAAGAAAATGCAGGCAGTCCTGATGAGACCTGATAAGCTAAGGTCAGATGGAAGGGGAAGAGGACCTCTCCTATCAGTGGATTTGGGGAGGAGCATGGGAGTAGATGAAGGAGGAAGGGTGGAACTGGGAGGGGATGAGGGAGGGATACAAAGTGAATAAACTGTAATTTATAAAAAAATTAAAGAATAGAGTGCTTCAGTCTAGTTCTGAAGGTCACAGGATTTTGTTGTTGTTGTTGTTGTGTTTAAGAATTTCACACATGCATATGATACTTTTTGGTCAAATCAACCATTTCCTTCTCTTCAAGTTCTTCCCTATTCTCTCCACTACTTCCCATGCCCAACTTCATCTAACTTTTTTTAAATACCAACTGAGTAGAGTCGGTATTCCCTGTGTGTATATGGGTGTAGGGCCATCTGCTGGAGCCTGGGTAAACTATCAGGGCCTGAATTCCTGAAGAAAACTAGCATTCCTTCCCACAGCAGCCCTCACTTTTCAGTAGTACCTCCCCTGTTTGCCAAGCTCTAGCTTTCTTGATCTCAGGAAGGTGTTGTGATACAGTCACAACCACTTTGAGTTCATGTACACAACAGCCTTGTCATGACCAGGACAGAGTTTTGCCTAGAGAATGGCCAGTACCTCTGGCTCTCATGAAATTTGTCCCATCCCTTCTTTCATGATGTTCCCTGAGTCTTGAAAGAAGGAGTTTCCCATTTAGAGCCGAGCACTTGATAGTCTCTTATTCTCTGAATGTTGACTGGTTGTGGGTTTCTGCATTAATTGACATTTACTGTAAAAATAAAGATTGTTTGATGAGGACTAAGAGATTCACTAATGAGTGGTTATAAAAAATAAAAACTTAGGGGGGCAGTTTAATACTTTGTTCATTTACTGTAATAGTAGTACTAGGTTTTGCCCTAAGGCCAATAACATATCCAGCCAAAAGTTTTTGCTACAGTTAACGGTATAGAGTGTGAGTCCCATGTTGTGGAACAAGCCTTAAATCCAATCAGAAAGTCCTTGGTCACTCCTTTAACATTCATGACACTGTTACACTAGTGTGCATCCCTTGCCAGGCCAGTCACCAAAGTAGCTTGCAGACACCAAAGCTTCCTGTTAACTTGATTTCTCCATATTCTACAACTCAAGTATGTGGTGTATTCACCAACAGGATCTTACCATCAAGTTCTGAAAGGTGTGCAAGAGCAATGGCAATAGCCTGTAGTTGGGGAGAGGGGGTGACATCACTGACTGACAACTCAAAGAGAGGCAACTCATCCATGACCCCGAACTTTCACTTTTTAACCTATGGTACTCGGGAGATTTATTGTCTCTATTATATGGTATTCAATTATATATCTTAGGGAGCTTCTACAGTAGCAGGATTCCATGTAGCGGCTTTTACCTTCTCTCAGGGGGAGGTGATCAAAGAGCAGGCCAATCAGTTTATGTCAGAGGCAGTCCCTCTTCCCATTACTATGGAACCCACTTGGACACTGTACTGCCATGGACTACATCTGTGCAGGGGTTCTAGGTTATCTCCATGCATGATACTTGGTTGGAGTGTGAGTCTCTGGAAGGACCCTAAAATGCTCAATCCCCATCCTGAAAGGCAAAGAGAAGACATCAGAAGATGAACAAACAGGAAACAAGTTAGGAACCTGCCACAGAGGGCCTCTGAAAGGCTCTGCCCTGCAGACTATCAAAGCAGATGCTGAGATTTATGGCCAACTGTTGGGCAGAGTGCATGGAATCTTATGAAAGAAGAGGGAAATAGTAAGAGCTGGAGAGGACAGGAACCCCACAAGGAGAGCAACAGAACCAGAAAATTTGAACACAGGGGTCTTTCCAGAGGACTCCTTTTGCAGTGTTAGGTGTTATCATTTCCCATGCTCCCTCCTCTACCCTGCCCTCCTCCATTTGACCCTTCCTATTTCATTATTCCCCTTTTCTTGCTTTTAACAACTTCATCCTATCCCTTCCCCTTGAAATCTGCCCCCCCACCCCCACCCCAACCCCGCACCATGGGCCTTGCTAGTTTCCTGACTTCAAATCTTCAGACTCAAAACTCATAACTGTATATATGAGAGAGGATGTGACGCATTTGTCTTTCCGAATCAGGATCACCTCAGCAGACTCCAACCGTTAACCTGCAATTTTCATAATTCAGCTTTTCTCTACAGGGGAACAGGGTATAGGAACCACATTTTTATCCATTCATCAGGTGATGGTCATCTAGGCTCTTTTTTATGTTCTTCTTTTTGAGAGTAGCATAACTGTTCTCATGGATGAGTAACTATCTCCATGGTGAGATATAGAAACCCCTGGAGATATGCCTAGGAGTGGTATAGTGGGATCATATGGCTGACCTATCTGTAGCTTTGTGAGCCACCACCACACTGGTTTCCATGGTGGCTGTGCCAATTTTTACTCCTACTAACAGTGAATAAGCGTTCCTCTCTCCCTACATCTATAGCAGCAAATATATATGTTTAATGTTAGCCAGTCTTACTAGAGTAAGATTAAATCTCACAGCAATTTTAATTTCCTTATCCCCAGAGGATAAGGGTGTTTAGCATTTAAAAATACATTTCTTCGACATTTCTCTCTCTTCTTCTGAGAACTCTTGGTTTAGTTACAATTTTAAGATAGAGTGGGTTTGTTTGGTGTTTGGTTTATTGAGCTCTTTGTGTAATCTAGACACTAACCCTCTGTCAGATGTAAAGCTAGTAGAGAATATTTCCATTCCGTAGTCTGTCTCTTCACTCAGACAATGGTTTCCCTTGCCGTAGAGAAAATCATTTTTAGCTTCATGTGGTCCCATTTGTCAATTGCCAGCCTTAATGCCAATGTTACCAGAGTCCTTTTCAGAAAACCCTTTCCTATGTCTGTAAGTTGAAGCATTTCCCCTACTTCTCCTCCATCAGACTCAGAGTATCATCTCCTTTGTTGGGGTTCTTGATTCATTCAGAGTTGAGCGTTGTGCAGTGTGAGAGAGAAGGATCTAGTAGCTAAGACCAGCAGTGTTCATGGAAGCTGCTGTCTTTTCTACAATAAATATGTTTGGACTCTGTCAAACACTGGGTGGCTGTGGGAGTGTGGACTTGTATAAGGATGCTCAGTTCTATTACTTTTATCAGTGTCTCTGTTTCTATTCCAGTATTGTAATGTTTTATAAGTTTGGCTTTGTAGTATTATGTTAAGTCAGGGAACATTAGGCTTCCATTAGAGTTTTTATTGTTCAGGACCGCTTTGACTATCTTGGTGTGTGTGTGTGTGTGTGTGTGTGTGTGTGTGTGTGTGTGTGTGTTTCCACATTAATTAAAAAATAGTTTTTCCAATGTCTATAAAGATTTTTGTAGAATTTTAATGAGGATTGCATTGACTCTGTAGGTTGCTTTTAGTAGGATGGCCATCTGCGCATTAATTCCACTGTTAGATCCATGAGTATGGGAGCTTTTCTCATCTTCTGATAACTTCTATTTATTTCTTCAATGTCTTAAACTTTCACTGTAAGTCTTCCATTTTTTTGGTAAGATTTATTGCAAATTTTTTGAGGCTATTGTGAATGGGATGGTTTCCTTCATTTCTTTTTTTTTTTTTACTTTTATTAATTACACTTTATTCCTTTTGTATCCCCCCCATAAGCCCCTCCCTCCTCCCGTCCCGGTCCCACCCTCCCCAAGTCCACTGATAGGGGAGGTCCTCCTCTCCTTCTTTCTGATCTTTTTTTTTTTTTTTTTTTTTTTTTTGTTCTTCTCAATGCAGTTTATTCAGGAACCTTGAACAATCATCTGACCCTGGGGAAAGCCAGCCCACAGCTTAAAATAGCCTCTGGGTAGCCAACCCCAGCATGCCACGTGGGCAATGCAGATAGGTCCACATACACGGAAGCAAGCCAGATCCTCAGCCTTAGCCAAAGTTGTTTGTGGCAGAGAGCACTCACCATCGGGAAGGTGGAAGGCAGAAACCAGCTCCATCTTTAAGGAGCAGCATTACGAAGCTCTCTACACTTCCCCCTTTTTGTTTTAAATGCATCAGGCAAGAGTAGAGGTCTGATCTCTGATATTAGAAATAAATTGGGACTTTGTACCAATGTTCATTTAGGTGTCATCTACCCAAAGAGCATCAGACCCATCTGATACCTTTTTCTCAGAGGCGGGACCTGGGGCATCAACCCGCATGCAATCAGACATGCTCTTCTCTGGGTCAAAAGTGGCTGACCCTGAGTGCAGTGCTTAGCCTCGCATCCTGAGCTTTTTATTTATAACATTTTAGCTTTTTATGGTATCCAACCAGGCTTGGGGAGACTGTCCTGCTTCAATGGCTGTAAAGGCCTGAATGATCATGGCTGCATCACACTGTTGTGAGACTCTAATCTTGCATATACACCACAGGCAAACCAAGGAGATCAACACCAGAAGGCCTGCTAACGTTCCCATGCCCGCCCATTCCTTCAGATGATTCATGGCTGCAGCAATCCATGGTGATAATCCTGTGGCTAGTCCTGTGTCCACTCTGGTAGAATTTGCTGTAACAATGGCCACTCTCAGCTGCTCCATCATAGTATCAAATTCTTCAGTCCAATTACCTAAAATATAGTTAGACAATTGTTTAGACAGATTTGCAGCACAGGAAAAATTCTCATATTGTATGCTAGTGACACAAAGTCCATCATACTTCCATTGACAGCCAAGTTGAGCGATTTGCCATAGGATATCAATTTGCTCCTGCACGAGGTCAATCCTCTGATTGAACACCATCAAGTCTTTCTTGGTATGTTTGTCATCGCTATATAGAAAGGCTACTGATTTTTATGTGTTAATTTTATAGACTTCTACTTTGTTGAAAATGTTTACCAGCTATAGGATCTTTCTGGTAGAGTCTTTAGACTCTTTTAGGCATAGAATCATATTGTAAAGAAGAATACATTGATTTCTTGCCCTCACTTTTTTTGTGGGGGGGGGGCATCATCTTCTCCTCTTATTGCTCTGGCTAAAATTTCAAACACTGTATTGACCAAGAGGAAAAATGGTGGACATGCCTGATTTTAGTTGAAATGTGTTGAGTTTTTCTCCATTTTTTTGTGGATTAAACTTTGGGATTGTTGTATATTGCCTTTATTTGTGTTGCGATGTGAACCCCAAGTCCTACATTCTCTAGGACTTTTATCATGAAAGGATGTCAGATTTTTTTAAAAGTCACTCTTCTTGACAAAAGAGCATTTACAATCCTCATGAATGTACAAGCTGACAAGATCTGTGATGATCCCCAAGCATTTAGAACAAGGCACAGAAGTCCACCCAGAAACAGGTTAGCTGAGCAGGAATCATGCATTAGCATTTTTTTGAAGCAGAGATCACTGTGTTACACACTTTTCTATTGCTGTGATTAAAAAAAAAAAAAGTGACCAAGACAATTTTAAAGAAGAAAGAGCTTATTTAGGCTTATTTAGGTTCCATAGGGTTAGAGTTCATGATGGCAGAGGAAATGGATGGCAGCAGTAACAGGGAAGTTAAGGGCAGAAACCAAAGGTTCACATCTTGAACTGTAACCGAGAAGCAAAGAACATACACTGGAAATGGCATGAGGCTTTTGAAACTTTAAAGCGACCTCCACTGATACACTTCCTCCAGGACGGCCATACATATTAAACCTACCAAACAGACCCACCAACCGGGCACCAAAGATTCAACCATCTGCACCATGGGGGAGATTCTTATTCAAACCACCACAATGACCTCACTTCTGAGGAATAGTAATGAGATAGTCATTCATGCCACAAAACAGGAGAAGACGGTAGAGCCAACTTCCCAGAGAAGACCTCTCCTTGAGGAAATCTTGAAAAGCAATAACCCTGGAGGCCCAGCAGTGAGATTAATTTGTTCTACCTTCCCTGCTTCCTCCTAATCTCCTACGAGTCATCTGTTTCCATCCTTAATGTCTAAACATGCAAATATTGCTGCACTTACTGCTCATTAGTTTAGCTAAAGGAAGTGCCCTTTAATTATGCCTCTAAATAATGAACCTCCTCCATCACCTTGACAATCAGTGCATATTTAGAAGGAAGCAAGGCCTCATTATGAAGCAGCAACTGCATTCCTTGGTTTCTTAGAAGATGGTAGCTTTCTTGAGGCAACAGAAATGGGAATCAAAAGACAAGCAAGGCTTATGACTGCCTTAGCTCTTTGTGGTCTTAGAGGCCAGAATGGCAAACAATTACACAGTAACATGTTACATTTAAGAAATAAAAGTAAAACTAGCATTTGCTAAAACTCTACTGTATCCCATTCCAAAAACTCCCCATCTCTAAGCATTAGGTCTAAGCTACACAGTTACTTTTGTAGTCCAATCTTCACTATTTGTTTTGCAGTTGAGGCTCTGGAAATGGTTTGACTAACATGTTGGACCAAGCTCACCATTCTGCAAAGCTCCATGTTGCTTATCATTAGGCTTTTATTTTGTTGAGATTTATGTAGCTTGGCAGAACTAAACCTTCACCATATTTCTTCATTTGTTGATCTAAGCACAAGGCCACAGAAATCATTTGTTGACACACCATTGGCAACAGCACAGGCAGACTGGACAGCACTATTGTGAACCTGTCTGCCTTGCTTGGAAGAATAAAGCATGTGTCACGGAAGCACGTCACTCCTGCTATCTAACATGCCACCTTCCTGATTCATCTGTCAATTCTGCACTCCTGGGCCACATCCCTGGTGGGCCTCTAAGCCACTCAACAATAGAGAAATGACTTTGCATCCATTGTCAGGAGAGATTACAAAGACTCATTCCAGCTTTTCCCACTCTTTATTGCATTGACTTGTTCATGGACTTGTTCACTACCCTGGGATATCTGACCCTCTAATCTTTAACTTAGTTTCTAACCTAAATATGTGTTCAGAAAATGTATATTAATTTTCCAACTTATCTTCATGGCATAGCCTGGCCTCCACTGTGGTTCCTGAAGAGACATTCAAGTACCAGTTTGGCTACATATATATCATCGAAGGGAAACTGAAAAAAAAGAAGCCTTCATTTATTCTCTGAATGGTATCCAGAATTTGTTTGACATAAACAACTGAAAGAACTAAAACACAGAGCAGACTTTGTGTATAGGAAACATCCATAAAGGCAATTCTATACATGCAAAAAACGGGCCTATTTGGCACAGAGCTTGGGCTCACGGTGAAAACAATTTTACTGAAGGATGCTGATGTAGAATGTTGATGTTGTAAAACTGGATCATGGGATGACTACCCCACAATATAACTTCGTTTAAACCCTTTGACTTGTATGCTTACAGTGAGTTATATGAGGAAGTATAATCATACTTCAATAAGGCTATTATATATTAATAAGAAATGAAAAACTGAAAAAGTATGAGAGGTACAGGGAAGGAAGAAACAGAGGAGAGATGGATGGCCATGCTTTCTTGGCTTGAAGTGCTAAGACATTGAAAAATGCCAGGGTTGTTAGAAACAGAAAGGGCAAATACCAAAAATGATAGGAAGCCAGGAAGGAAACTGGAAGTCTGAACACAGGGTCGCCTAGAATCTTTCAAATTGCCAGCCACCCTATGAACTGTGTCCACAGGGGAAACTACAAGAGCTTGGGAAACAGCAACACCAGAAAATAGGAAAAACAGCACAGATAATGTAGCCACTATGCACTGCAAAGAAGACACATTTTGGAATTCTTCTGAGTAAGAAAGGCTGAGGAAACGTTTAGAATTCTCCAGGGGGATGCCAAATGAGACACTCTCGGAGATTGATGAGCATGTGTCAGAGTTTAAAGGGCTGTCCTAGAACTGAAGATAAACAAAAAGAGCAAACAAACAACCCTCAATGAAGCATAAGGTCAAAGCTCTGCAGGGGCCAGAGGATCATCCAGTCATTTAGCTAAACCAAAGTCAACAGTCTCCCATGATGACAACAGAAGCCAAAGCATCAACCCCAGGGTTAAGTAGAACAAAAACTGTTAACTACATGAAGTAACCACCAAAAGCAAATGAAGATCCAGAGAAACATCTTAAGGTGGAGATTGTCATAGTTGGTGAACTGAAGAGATTAATGGAAAACTATCAGCTATAAGTTTTACTTATAGCTAGGTGGGGAATGGATCTGACGTCTTAATTAAATGGGTGGGTTTACAAGTGGCATGAAAGAAGTAAACCAGGCCGTGATGGTGCAAATTGTTTCAAACTTGTTGAAAACACCATTTTAAAAATCAGAGGAGATCAGCAAGCTTCAGGCTTAACGATACAAAAGAAACAAATCTAATCATATTGCCTACCGCCTGTTGACTATACCAAAAATAAAGAGGAAATCTTGAATACAGTCAGGGGGGATAAATGTATCATGCAGCAAAACAAGCAATATAGAGTAACAAGCAACAATTTACGGAGAAGAATGAATAGCAAAAGGCAAACGTAATGGCCGGGAGAGTCCTTCTAGTAAAAGGGAACTGACACTCAAACAGAATTGCTCATCGGGAAGGAAGGAGGGGCTTTAGAAATGGTAGCTGTGTATAAGGACTAAGACTTCCGTCTCAGCCTCTCTAAATACTTAGCTGTAAGAACAATGGTTACTGGCAAGCGGGTTGCATGACATACAACGTAGGAAGGCGTAAGGAATGGAATCATGATAGAAGTGTTAAATAAGTTATATGTTCCCAGGTTCTCACAGTTTCTGTGAAGCGTTATACTGTTAGTCATGAATATGCTGTGATGTGATAAAGATGCATATTAAAGAAAGCCCGCTTGAGGTTAGACATTGGAAGATGAAAGGACTATGCAGGCAAAAAGTCCAAGTTCAGAGGATTGTAGATTTCTTAAAGCCAATAGACAGAAAGGCCAAGCTGCTGGCAGTTGAAAGTCTCTGTTCATGAGTGTGGGCCACTATTAAGAAGGCAGAAGTCAAACTTGGACTTTCTAGGCAACGCCCTCAAACCCTGGGCTGCATACATCAAACACACTGCTTAAGAATACGTTGTTGCTTAGTTACCATGAAACAGAATTCAAGAGCACCTAGACAGAAAATCCTGAGGGTTGGGTTTGAGAGAATGGGCAAGAACGCTAATGAGGTGAGTGTGAGGGATACAGAGAGTGCCCAAGAGTGGAGAATACACTGCTCTTGGGGCTGCAGGCAATGGCACTTGTCTGGATATAGACCTCTGCTAAGGCTCTAAGAGGGCTGCAGCACTGCTAAGGGTGGGCTAGGCATCATTATCCCTCCATACACAGCATGGCGTCTTATTCAGATAGTGTGTGCAGGTAATGGGTGTCAATCAGTGATACAAGTCTACAAGTATGGTATTCTGGACTTAAACTGACACAGGAAGGGGAAGCTACAAGAAGAGGGCATGAGCTGGGGGTGTCCACAAAGCCTCAGCAGGGTTGCATCTTTATTTGGGGATTTCTTTGATTCCCCATCCGTTACCCCCAAGTGTTTGGGCCGTTCCTATTCTCCACACTGGTTTCTGAGACAGCCCAGTGGAGGCTTTCCAGTATTTTCCTCTTATCTTCCTAGTGTAAGTTAAAGACAGAACCACACCTGGCCTCTATACCTCTCCATTAGTGAAGATGAAGTGGCACTTCTGATTCTCTCCTGGCTCCAGCATCCAAAAATAAAGGCGGAGAACAGTGTTTGAGGCATCTCTGTATTTGACTCCATGAATCAGCCTCCTCCTCTAGGAGGTCCTAGCCTCTGCCTCCTTGTCAATGCACGCACTGTTGGGTGTTGACCAGCCCACATCCTCCTATAGGTTGCCCTGGAACCTGAGACCTTCCCACCAGCCTCTGTCCTTTCCTGTTATAAAACAGCTACACAGATTCCCATGAACTGCCACCTTGTCAAAGGTTTTATTACTGTCATAAATACAGGAGGGCAATAAAGTTACAGCTATTTGAACACAAAGCTAAGATAAACTTATAACTATTATCTAGACTGAAAAAGTGAGCCCACAGTTGGAACATAAATGTGATTTGGGATTTGAATTGCTTGGGGAATCTTCTGATAACCAACCACAGTGCTTTTCTATCTGTAAGCTTATGAATAAAATGAGTTTCATGAGCTACCAGTGAAAATATGCCTTCAGGTTTATTCTAGAATACTGAAAGTATTTCTTTTCCATGTCTAGCCAAAAAGAATGTATCATGCTGGAAAACCTAAAGAATTGTGAGCCAGATGCAAAACTATGTTGTGTTTATACACTGCCCATTGAGTCACACACTTCTTCAGGCACTCACTCATGAAAAGTCCTGGGCAAGAGCAACCTACAAAAACCTGAATTTTAGAGACAAATAGTCCTTAAGGCCCACAGGGTCTCTGTAACCCCTCAGATAAGCTCATTTCTGCCCCAAGTGTAGCCTTGGGTGAGTCATTTCATCTCTGTGAGCCCATTTTCTCACTGCTAAGATGTATGTATGTCTTCATGTATATAGATAGATAGATAATAGATAGATGATACATAGATAAATAAATGGTAGCTAGATAGATGGTAGATAGATGATAGATAGATAGATAGATAGATAATAGACGCTAGATTGGTGATAGGTAGAAGAAACTGCAGACAGAATAAGCAGTCTTAGTGCTGAGTTCACGGAGTCCTTTGATCTGTAGCTTATACATATGACATACGAAGCACAGAGTGTATGGTGCTCCCTAGAATAACAACAGTCTTTCATATCTCAACAGTCTACATATCTCTGTGTAGATATGGTCCTAAAATACAATTTCCACCAAAATATACTCCAATGAAAATAGTTGGTTCTGAGTTTGGTGCCAATTATGACAAGAGTACACTTTACATCCTGTTGCCTGATGATAGGAAAGAGAGGGACAGAAGAACATTTTAAACTACACAGTGTGTGCAAATAACAAAATCCAGACTCAAAAATCCCACTTTTCACATGCTCAGGACTGTTCTACAAATGAATTGTTGGGAAAATAATGAAGAAAAACTCTTCAGATTCCAAAGAACTTTGGAAATATAACAAGTTTTTTAATGGTCAAAGCTGCTTTATGGATGCAGACTTAAGTGCGAAAACTAGAGAGACAAAGACTATGGATGCCAAGGAAGTGGGTCCCATGGGGAGGGGAGACTGGTTAAGTGTTGGGGGATGCTTAAGGAAGTGGATGCTGGGTAGCTGGTAGAATTCCAGCTGTTGATGTAGGTGTGGCTATCTGTAAGCCCCCTCTCGAATACTTCATTTAAGCAGGGAATAGCTTAAATGGAGAAAGCAGTATGCACTGAGGAAAACTGTGTACAGGTCTTTCTCCCTTGTGGATGAATGAAGCTCAACCTTGGCCCTGAAGCTAGAAGTTGAGTAGGAGAGAAAAAGAACTAACAGTACCACAATTGGAACTAGAATGGAGAGAAGGGCAGAAACTTAACTGGCAAGAGTCACCTCACCTGTACTAGGAACTGTGCATTAGGGCAGGACCTGACAAGTCTGATACACCAACGGCAAGCTGGCCTACTCTAAGAATCCAGGATGTAACTGATCCTGTTTGGGCTCTGCAGAGCACAATAAAGGCTAACCAGGAGGTTCGTGAAGATGAATGTCATAGGAAGGACTCACTTGACCTTCACCTCACTGACTCAGCTCCCCATGCCAGACACAATTATCCAGAATTCACGTCCCCCCCGCCATGGCTTGGAGAGATCCAATAGAAACATAAAATTGATATTGAATCAAGCCTATACTTTTGCCTTGGAGGAAGTATTGGCTTTTCTGGGGTCCCTGAGAAGTATATGGTAGCCAGGCTGAAAGAGCTCAGGTTAGGAGTGGGAGAGGGTTATAACAGGAAAGCATACACTAAAAAAAGCTTTAAAAAATAATTTGGGGGAGTTGGGGAGATGGCTCAGTTTATAAGGCATTTGCTTTGCGTGTATGAAGACCCCACTTCAGTCCCCAGCACCCCAGCACCCACTAAAAATCCAGGCATGGTAACACACACCTGTAATTCCAGCCATGGGGAAGAAGAGGCAGGAGAGTACCTGGGGCTTGCTGGCTAGGCAATCTAGCCTAATAGGCTCCAGGTTCAAGGAAGCTGTGTATAGTGGTACCTGCTGTTGATGCTAGCCTTCAACAGGCAGGGACATGTGGAGGTCTGAGAGTTTGAGGCCAGCCTGGACGGCATAGTGAGTTCAGGCCAGTCAGGGCTATACAGAGAGACCCGGTCTCAATCAACAAACGAACACCAAAAAACAAAATAAGGTAGTTACTGAGGAAGATGCCTGACAGTGACCTCTGCCTTCCACATGTACAAACGTACATACACATGCGCACACACACACACACACACACACACACACACACAAGAAGAAGAATCATTTTTGCCCAAATGAAGCACAAAGTTGATGGTTGTGTTTCAATGAAAATACCCAACTATCAGCAAAGGTGAATTACAGATAGGCAGCGATGGGCAATTCCACATTGGAATAAGAGTTTTCTGAGGCCTGAAGTCCTCTTTCTAGGGGACGAAGGGCAGCTTCACATGTATTATTCTTACAGAAAATAAAAGGCCCCGAGAGGTTAGAAATAAAAATGTAAAAGCAACCAGTGGTTGGCAGTGTGTGTCAGTGTGCTAAGTCACCAAGGCCGGTGCCCTGAGTTTAACTGACCCCTCAGAGCCACATGGTGGAAGGAAAGAAGCAACCTCTTCAAGTTGCCCTCTGATGTCCACAGGTGCGCCATGGAATGCCCCGTCCCTCTATAATAAATATTTTTAAACTTGAAAAGAACATAGGCCCTTAGGCCGCACGTTTCTGGGCCTACCCTCTGGAAGTGGGAAATTGGGAGTATTGTCAGTCACTCCAGCCCCGTATCCTTACCTCAAAACAAGTTATATGAGCACTATATACGAACATAAAGCAGGTGATTCATGCTACATGGTAGAGATGGTCACTGTTTCAACATTACGGTTATTATTATTATAATTTTTTGCCTTGTTTTGCCCCAGATCAGATGAGAATTTTGGCTGAATCAAATAGGCCCCACCCTGGGGGAAACTAGCATTCATGGCTTCTTGGAAACAAGAGATTAACCTCTTTGGGGATAACATACTTGGTTATATAGCCTGGCTCCGTGAAGCATTTACATTCTACAACCTGATTTCATGGGCTTGAATGCTACCTCTGACAGTACTGAGTGCATGGCCTGAGTGCTGGGTGCCTCTGTTTCCCTGCCTGTTAAACAGCAGTTTCCACACAGCGCTATTTGTATAACATGGCACCAGGTGAAACTCTGACTTGGGGCTCCTGCATGAAGGGGATGGTGATGACCCTTCCCCACATGCCCAAGAGAGAAGTCCCTGCCAGTCAGGCTGAAGCCACCCTGGCAACATGGGTTAGTCTCAACTCTGGCGCTTCTCAGTTCCTTCCCTGAGATGCTCTTTAAGGTTTCCATGGGGTCTGGCTGTTGCTAAGTCTCTCCCCAAGCATTGCTTCTGTCTACAGCTGTGCGCTGGAAGCATAGCAGCCTGTCCTCTGTCCGGATGCTCCCTAGATCATCTGTGCTCACACCCACCGCTGCCTGTCCACACATTTCCTCACCGCATGCAGATGGGAAGTAGCATTCAAGTCTTATGGAGAAAGAGATTGTTGCTACTAAGTCAAGGCTCTGAGCATATGTGACACTTCTCCCCAGCAGCAGCAAAGGGATGATGCTGTGAACTCACCTACTGACCACATGAGGGCATCACACAAACTTTACACAAGTGAGGCTGAGCCACGGATAAGGCTCTCATCCCTCAAGGTCCAGGTTGAGATGTGGTACTTCCATGAGAACTATGTTCTGAGCAGTCACTGTGACTTGTCACCTTTCAGTAATGGGCAGTCTGTTCAGGAAGCAGTATCGCAGCTGGGCACTTGACACCATCATCTGCTACCTGACCTGGGAGGGACCACACACCTCACAAAGGTCACATGGCCTACTCTGCCCAGCTCTGGTGGAGCTGGGGAGCATTCGTGTTAATGACCAAGCCAGCAAGAATCCTCATTACCGTTTATTACTCTGGCCTGCAGAATTTCTGCATTTTATCTCACAAAGCCTAGCCAAGGAGAGGTAGGACATGAAAAGACAGCTCACTTAATATGAATTTACACAATCCTAACCCCGAATGTCACCTGGCCCTAATATACTTAAACCCTTCTTTCTACCTGTCAGAGCAATGTACAATTGGTCACTTAAAATCTTGAAATGAAGATTGTATATCACAAACTAAGTCAAGTGCAATTTGCCCTGTCTATGTCTCTGTGTCTGTGTCTCCCCTGCCATCCCTCCAATCCTAAGTCCACTCTGCCGCCTGGCCTTGGTGATCTTCTCAGTCATATGGTCTGCATTGGTAACACTGCTAATTTCCTAGCTGCGTTTCATGAAACTTCAGGCCATCTTGCCTTCGGCTTGCTTCTAGAAGGGCTCATCAGAGCCAGCATGTCAGGAACACTTAAATGTTTCAAGGGAAACAAGTCATTTAATTTGGGAGATATTAATGCATCACCATTGACATTAAGGGAGAGATTAGCAATACATGAATGGACTTTAAAAAATTTTAATAGCCACCCATTTATTTTAATGAGTATAAGAAAACGTGTAACTTGCACATTACAACATGATTTCACAGCTATGAAATGATAGAAAATTATTTTGTCAGTTTAAGTGAGTTAATTTAGAGAAAAAAAAATGTTAAGAAAATGAGAGCACAAAAGGCATATGGGTTCCCTCATTTATTTAAGAAGTCTTTCTTGTAGTGTGTCTACTTACTGACAGGCATTGTTCCTTGATAGTCTAAAAACACAATAAATAAAGCAGACAGAATTCCCCGCCACCAGCCCACAGAACACTCAAATGAGTAATTTTATAAGGAATGTCATCCAAATGATCAGAACACACGCGAGAGTGTGTTCAACTTTATTAAACGTCTGGAAGATGTTGATTTAAAGCCCATAACGAACCACCCGACATCTACCAGAACTTCCAAAAGTAACTTTTTTTAAATGGACAATACAGATATCCGGCAGAGATGTAGAGCAAACAGAAACCTTGAATGTTGTCTGTGGGAGTGGAAGCTGACACAGCCACTCCAGAAAACTCTTTGGCAATATCTAAAATGGATCCCACAGTTCCAGCTTAGTCATCTACCTGGGAGAAACATTCATGTGTTCACCCAAAGACATGGGCGATATTCAAGAAATGAATGGGGTTCGGAAAACACTCTTTGGATGAAATAAAGCTGCAAAAGAGGTAGATGAGTCCCTGTTCTGATCCTTGAGAGGGAGCACTCTTCCAAAGTGTTGCTGAGCACGCTTCCGGGGTGCTCACTGTATTCTGCCTTTCAAGCTGAATGACAGGAGTACACTATCAAGTCTAAAACGGCCCCATCCTCTCAGGCAGGCACTGTCTCTTACTTCAACAACTGGGAACCCTGACTATTTTGCAGGCTGGTCAAGGAAATTGGAATATCAGTGTGGACAACCATGGTTTTCACCACATCCGTTTCTCTGCAAGTTTCCACTGCCTCTCTGTAAAAGGAAGATCCTTGTCTATCTTGCTTCCTGATATAGTGCTCGGTAGCAGTGAGATGCTTATTGTAACATCCGTTTTCCCCACACTCCCCGTGAGTACATGCTGGATGTCTGGGGAGGCAGATGGGATGACAGGTGCATGGGATGGAAACAAGCATAGATGGGAAGGGCTGAGGAGTCTGTAATCCAGCCAGCCCTCTCCCAGGAGAGGCAGAGCCGTCCACCATACGAGGAATAAGAGTCTAAGCAACTTTAGCTCTCTCTACCAGGGACATTCTCCAGCAGTTTAAGTTATTGCCATCAGCCGTAGACAAAAAAAAAAAAAAAAAAAAACCCAAAAACTTAAGGCATAGATTAGTATTTCAGGAAAACAAGGTTCTAATTTATAACCAAGACCTTTGGTTTAATCAGTCAAAGGAAGTGTGTGAGCAGTGCTGCCTTTCTCTTGTTTTCTCGCTACGCTCCAAGCCCAGGTTTACCTCTTTGGCCTTTAATTATTCCGTTCCCTCACATGGCTTTATCTCTGCCACTTGGGGATGAAAATTTGATTTGCCATTCACAGGTTTCATGGGGAAAAAAAAAATCACATTCAAGGGACTAAATTGAAAGTTAGAAAAGGAACAGAGAATTGGGACTAGACTTTGAAAGGGTGTTTTAGAGGTGTTTTTAATTAAATCTTTGTTATTATTTAGGATGGAGGAGAATCATTTACATGCAGTACAGGGGTTTTCGCAATCTCGCTCGTGCTGTTCGGAAAACTGCAGCGTTAGTCATGCAGCCAGAGCGAATCTACTTCTTCATTCTAAAACTGTGAGCCACGCCTGCTTTACCCTGGACAGCAAGCTGGGTTCTGTGGGGTCAGAGGAGCACTTGGCAGAACCCCTACTCTATCAAAGCAGGGCTTGGTAGTAATAGTAATCAGGTGATGCAGAGATGGGGGGAGCCAGAGGAACAAATGTTAAGCCTCCCTCTATCAGGGTCTTTAAACCACCACAGAAATGTGTTTAAAAAAAAAAAAGTCACAGATTTTGTGACACTACAGATGTGACATCAGGGGACTTGGGGCCAGAGAATTGAAATGACCTGTCATTAGCCACACAGCTCTTAACTGGTCTCTAAAACCCCTGCTCTTTAGCGGGTACATCCAATGCTAAACATTGGACCACATTGAAGAAGTTTTGTGGGAAAACCAGCCCACAAAACTCAGTAGCTGGACAAAAGTGTTGAGAACAATGGTTTCCACATTATAGGGGATGCCCTTTGCATGACCCACAGATAGACTTATGTCTATACTCCACAGAAGAAAGAGCTGTCTTTAATTTTAACGGCAGATATCTGATCCTTTTCCGGGCCTAAGATGTGTGGAGCATCAGGTTTCCTCTTTGCTCCGGCTGCTGCAAACTCTCCATCCAACTGCCTGTTCCCACTGTGAAGGTGTGTCAATACTCTGAGTTATATTTAGGGCAAACACCGCACACCCTTCCTCTGAAGGCCCTTCTTGGCTTTGTGACTTGTCCTAAGTCCTCTTAAAGCGAAGACTGCCTGAGGTAGAATTTGGGGAGTTTCCCAATACAGAGCTCAAGCAGAGTCTAACAGGGGTTTCTTTTTCCTCTGATTCCCTGGCATGCAGGTTTGCTTTTTCAGCTTTATGACTCACACCCCCACCTACTGACAGCAGCAAAAGCAATATACCTTTCTGGAACTCAGTGTCGAGGTGGCCTTTAATTTCCTAATGTCTTCGAGGTCCCTGGTGTGCAATTACTTTAATTGGACCTTGTAATTAGACGGTCAGGCAAGGGCATGGGAGAATGTATTGGACTTGAGCTTTTTTTTTTCCCCCTGGGCTAAGAACTGTAACCTAAGCAACAAAACCCAGCTGGTTCCAGCCCTGGCGCCGGATGCTTGGAGAGCAGTTGAAGACAGTGGAAGCTGATCTTCATGCCAGGCAGCTCCACTCGCTGGCAGAGTCACCCTTGGTGTGGGAAGTGGATAACAGAATCTAATATTTTTCTGAGTGTCTTTCATGGAAATGAACTCTACAGAATCAAAAGTTCTCACTGAAGAGCGGGCAAGGTTGAAAGTTGAGGTGCCTTGTGGGAGATCAGCGATGCCCATGCCAGGGGTTCCCAGGCCTGAGCACAAAGATTTGGAGTCGGTCAGCATCAGGGATGCTGATTCCAAATGTCTCCTTAGTCATCCGCAAGGATACAGGCATTTCATCTAGTTGAACAGAAGCTGGTCCAAACAGGAGCTTTGCTGATTACTGGGGACACAGATGCATCCAGTAACCAAGGAAACAAGTAATAGATACAGTATACACAGCTATGTGGCCACACACTACCAACATCTGTGTGTGAGAGAGAGAGAGACTTTCCAATCAATAGGACAATCCTGCCACTGAGTCAAAGAAAATCATCCAAGCTGACCCTAAAACCACTCAAGTCATGACCCTAAAACAAAGATCATCCCAATGAAGGGAAGGGTTCTTAGCTCAATAATGGCCACGCTCTCCTCTGTGCCTCCCTTTAATGACTTGCGGTGTGTTGTTGCTATAGTTTGATTTTCACTTTGCAAAGTCAGCCAAGAAGAAACAGCATTAGGATTCAGGAAAGCTGGGCTCTGGTTTCAGGCCTCCGCACCCCAAGCCACTTCTGATAGAATCTTTGAACTTCTAACATTCTTGTTTTTTGCATTGTAGAATACATGCAACACTCACTCACTCCTTCTCCTGAGGGGTCTGGGGAGAAAGGGGGTAGTGTGGAACACTTTGAAAATAATAAACCATTCTTCACTAATGGAGAAACGATTAGTTCTGTTGCCATTAATGATCGTTATTAAGGCTCTATTATTAACACAGATTAATGTTAAATCTGATGAGGACTGAAGTGAATGTAAATACATAAATAACATCTAAATGAAGAGCTCCTGGGGCAGTCATTATAATAATTGAATACCAATCTTGCTACTCTTGCTCTGGATCCCCAGTGAAGGAAAGAACCCCAATACTAGATGGTGGGTGATGCAGCTTTCACACTTGCACCCAGGGCACCCCAGCTTCCGTCATTCCATCCCTCTCCATCTTCAGCCTGCCTCCTTCTCTCTCATGCTCTCCCGTGTGCCTGATGGCTTGCACTACTGCAATGCCTGCCATTCCACAACTCAGGCTGAGGGCTCAGGCGAAATCAGGGACTATCATGGGAGGAGGCCTAGTCATTCTGATACTCTTTGGAGACTTCTGGTTCCTGTTGCCACCACATAGTGATGGAAACTAATTGTCAGTCCCCCAGCAAACTTATGGAAGCCACTCTCCACTGCCTGGACTGAGGTTTAATGGAGGAGGAGGAAAACCAACAAGCTAAGTCATTAGGGCTTAAGTAAAACAAAGGTTTCTTCTCCTCTCCCAGCGCTCCCCCACAGGCCACAGTGTCTAACTCCTCCTGAGCTGCAAAAATCTTACAGAGACATACTTCAAATTCATAACCAATAAATGGTTGGGCTTTTTTTTTCTTTGTTTTTAAGGGCATGTGTCACTATCCAAAAGCAGAGGTCCTCAAAGATACAGTACCTACAAATCACCCATAGTCTGATAGGAAGGAAGGTTGATTCAGCAGGTCAGGGTCTGGGCTGAGCTGCATTTCTAACCAGCTCTCAAGTGGCACATGCTCTGCTCTTGAAAGGCGATGCCTCTGGTTGGTGACCCACAATTAATGCTGCAAAGGAGTCCAGCAAGGCTGGAAACAAACTCACTGTGTGACCTAGGATACAGTTTACCTGTAAAATAGAGAATACAGTAATTCCGTCCCCAAAAGTTGTTGGGTGTGTAGGGACACACAAGAAACAGCTATAGAAAAGGTAGCCATCCACACCCCACGGGACTTCAGAGAGCCTGCACACCTCCCCTCTCCCTTCTCAGAACCTTCCAGATGAATCCTAGCATTGTTGAGCATCTCTGCTTTAAGAACCAAACCAGTCTGAAGTAGTCTTAAATCTGAGCATCTCCCTTACTAATGCCAGATTACTAGAGAGGGAGCCTAGGAGCTGATCAGGGTGAGGCCGGAGAGCCTTGACCCCCTCATCTTTCTTTGTACGAGGACTCCAAGCATATTTAGCTCCACAAGTTCATGGATGAGCGAATAAGTTAACATAGTTTCCAAATCGTTTAATGAGTGACTTTATTACAATAACCATTTAACACAGGGTCCTCCTTGTATATAAAAACAGAATTCCCTAGGCATATAGAACAGTGTATTATCATTATTAGTGTATGGAGTTCACTTTGCTTTTTCTGTCATGGTGGGTGATGGGTTTGAATGTTGTTCATCTGTCTGGGCTTTTCTACCTAAAACCCTGAATGTGGGGATCATGAGGAACACACCACACACACACACACACACACACACACACACACACACACACCAACCACACTAAAGCTTGGACTTGGCCTGTGCTTTGCCTGTAATGTTCACTCGTGGACTCTATGCTGAGTGGTCCATGGGAAGCAGAACTCAGCAGTGAACGGAGCATCTTACCTCTCCAAAGCCAGAAAGCCAGGTTTGGACATGCTGGCATTTGTTCAGTTTCTGTTTTGTTTTTATTTAGGTGGGAAGATGGTTAGATTTTAACCAGTTTTTCAGAGTTCTTTAAGAGCTCAAAACCCAGGTGTGAAAATTCCACTTGGTAAATATTCATAATATTGGAAGGAGCTTAAACTCAAGATTTTGGATGTTATCATGGATTTTTTAAACTGCAACTGTTCCCTAAAGAGTCCTGCAGATTCCCTCAGAGTTATTGGCCTAATTTGTTCTTTGGAGTAAATACCCAATTTCTTTGCTGTGGGATGCCAAGCAGAGGCAACTTGCTGGCAAGCCTTCATTGGAAAAGCAGTTGTGAGATGTACGTCAAACCTGTCCAGGGAAATGGCTCTACAGGGGAGCAGGTGATCCAGCAGTAGCAGCATGGCTCTGCTCGTCTGGAGCCTTGGTGTGATGATCACAGCGCAGCCTGCTGACAGCCCTGAGCCCCACCAGATCAGCATAGGAAGCGCTCTGTGCTGGAAACTCAAAGAGCCTCTGTGCAAGCATTCTATCCTCTGCTGCTTCCCACACGAACACGGCCCTGTGACTGGCCAGGTCACAGGGCCACCAGCTAAGGAAGTTCCCTGTGAGGACGCTGACATGCAGAACATGCTTTCTGCCAGCAGGCACCATGTCTTTAAGAGTGGAAACACTTAAACATTTCAATTCTACAGCACTCCACTTTTCCTGGCCACAGAATTTATTATTTGAATTATTCAAAGGATTTTTTTTTCAGCAGACAGAGATATGAGATATGTCAACAAAATTACAATTATGTTTCTCCAAAGATATCCACTGAGATTTTCTTTTTAACTTGCAAAGATTTCACCCTTCATCACTTACAGACAGAGTATATTAATGGAGAGCCAACTTCAGAACTCAGAGGGGAAGAATGAAAAATTAATTTTTTTTCAAATTATAGAAGAACTTCAATCCAGCAATATGGCTACTCTGGCAAGAGATCACATCCAAAGACCTAGGTCTGTGTGATTTGGCTGGAATACAGACATGCCCTTAATACACATCTTTAATCCCTCTGGCTGGAATTTAGTACACACCTTTAGTTCCAATGACTTCTAATTGAGGGACAGACAAAGTGACAAATCAGAGAAAGATTTGACAGAATGAGTCAGAGATAGGATATACCCAACTCTCATAAGAACAGACAAGAAAGAGAAACTATTAAGAGCAGCACACACACACACACAGAGAGAGAGAGAGAGAGAGAGAGAGAGAGAGAGAGAGAGAAATCTAGGGAGTTTGTGGGGGCAGTACACTAGAGTTTGGGAGCACAGTACAGTTCAGTTCAGTGCCGTTCAGTTTGTGGAGTTCAGAGACAGTTTTTCCAAGCAGAGCCATTCAGTGAGAAGCAAGAGAAGCCATTTTGAATCAGTCAGCTTGGAAAGGAGTTTTGAGCTATAACAGCTGAGCTGAACCAGCCAGACAGAGTTCAGAAGGAACTGGAAAGGGTGAGTTCATTCAGCAAAAATCTTGGAGGCTGAAAACATTCTAGGCCTCGGTTAGTAGATAGAGGCTGGAGGCCGAAGCCTTCAAGGTCTAGTGCAGCAGAAGATTAGATTATACGGAGGCTAGAATCTTCCAGGCCTAAGCCAAGGGAAAGTTAGATAGAAACACAGGGGCTCAGCCCAAGCCATGTTATTTGTAAGGCTTGGGAACAGCTCTCATCTCATCATCTGAGGAGATAAAAATAACATTTACATCAAATATATGCAGAGCTTCCTGTTTGTTTAATATGATGGGGTTCCCATCTAACATCTTACAGACTCAGTCTCTTTGTCAATAAATACCTTTTAAAGCCCAGCCTGAAGATAAGAGAGGGGAGTCCTGGGCTCTCCCCCCCCACACACCATGAACAATATGGACCAGCTGTGTTACACTGAGGAGGTGACTGCCAACCTCTCGGCCACAGAAAGACTGAAATTGTCCTCTGGGGGTTCTGCACAGGCTCTTCTGTAGCTTCCCACAAACACCATCCTCCCTAGGGAATGAGGAAAGTTACTTGTGAGAACTCTGATGTTTATCTGTGCAAGGAGGAACAAAATTAAGGATGGAACGAAACATGTTTATACACAAGTATTTTTTTTTAATCTGCCAGCTCCTTCCTTCCCCTGTCAAGTCCTTAAGAAGATGAGGGACATATTAGAGATATTGTCCACCTCCTGCTCCCATCCCTCCTCCTTACGGGAAACTCCTGTGCAGGCCCCGTGTCTACACAGATAGATTTTCACCCCATATTTCTTCCTATTTCCTTCTCCATGAGGCTGCCTTGAACCTCTGGGGCACTAAGCTGCACCCTGGCTTTCTCTTGGAAAGACTTGACTGCTATGGTCCGGGGCATCAGAGTCCTCGACATGGTTATGCCCATGTCAACTGCACACATTCACTCAGGACTCCACTCACTCCCTACAGGGGCCTGTTCATTTCAGACATATGGGAACTGGTTATTCAGTAAGTGTTAAAGCCCATCTCTGAGCTGATTCGCTCGTTGCTTCTGGATTTCAATGGGCATGTAGAGCTTCCAGACACCCAGATAAACAGAGACCCATAAGAAGGCCCTGTGAGGCCCTGGCTAGAGAAAATGGGTAAACTCCTACATACATACCCACCAATTTGGTCCTTTGTATAGAAGCCCCTGTGCCTAGTGATTTCTCCTCGGCCCTCTGCTTAAACAAGCAGAACTATCCAGTGCTGATTGTTCAGTCTTCTTGTGTGATGTAGGGCTGGAAAATCGTCAGGCTCCTGGGGGAAGAAGATTCTATACTCCAAAGGATCTTACCACAACCCCCTTTTAACACTGTTCCTGTTTGCAGGCACAAGCTGCTTTGACTCTGTGCAGTCGATCCTGCTCAGGACAAGAACACCCATGAAGAAAGGGTCCCTTTTCCTAAATCTCAAATTTAAAACATACCCTTCCTGCCCTGGTAAAATATGGAATTTGTTTGGTACATTTAAGCTTACAACCTCCAGCAGACAGACAGGGCCCCTGCAGCTCTGAGTCTGTGCCCCCAGGGCCCTGACAGATGTCACTCGGCTCTGGAAATTCATGAGGAAACACCCTGGGGGAAGTCATTGGCTCAAGCTAGAAGCTAAGTCTGAAGGAAGAAGAAAATGTGACCCGCCAAGGACAGACATTGGTCTTGGTGTGGTCATCCCAGTGTTCCAAGAAAGCAGCAGAAAGAACACGTGAGCCCCGGCTTCTGATGGTGGAGAAAGGGGACAATGGCATGATATTCACTTTCCACATCCCCAAAACCAAGAGGCGCTGAGACATAGTGAAAATACAATAAATATATGTGAGGAAAATTGAATGAATGTTGCAACAATCTTCTGGGAATTTTTATTACAAGCGCCTAGCAAGAAATAAAACAAGTAAGGTTCTAAGATTATGTTAGTTAGTCTTTCATTGTTAAGAAGAAGAAGAAGAAGAAGAAGAAGAAGAAGAAGAAGAAGAAGAAGAAGAAGAAGAAGAAGAAGAAGAAGAAGAAGAAGAAATCCAGACAAGAGCAACTCCAGGAGGAAAGGTTTTATTTTAGCTCTTGGTTTTAAGAGTTTGGTCCATCCCAGCGCAAAGGTATGCCAGTGGCTCTAACTGTGCATGAGGTAGCTACAGTCAGGAAGCAGGGAGAATGAATGCTGGTGCTCCACCCTAAAATTCAGTGTGGAACCCTGGGAGCATCAAATGGGTTTTGCCCAGATTCAGTTAAAGCTTCCTCAGTTAAACCTCTCTCGAAACATCCACATGGACAGGCCCAGAGTACAGCCCCCAGGTGATTCTAAAAGCAGTCAAGCTGACAGAGATGAACCCACCCACACTACACCTCTGAGCCTAAGCAAGGTTCTCAAATGTAGCAGCTCTGGAGCTGCCTGCAGTCTTTCTGAAACAGGCTGGCAAGCCTATCTGGGAGCTTCTGGTTTGTTGGAAGTGGGGCCTAGGGAATCCTGCATTCCTAGCAAGAGGTGCTGTTACCTCTAAGCCTAGGGCCTCCTTTTAGGAATCCTGCCCAAACCAACCTGTTGAACTGCATTAAGTGAGGTTTTCCAGAGAGCATCTGTGTGGTACCTATATAAAATGTGGCAGCATTTTATAGACTCTCAGTTGGGAGCCAAAGCCTGAGAGTATAACACAGGAGAACATTTTGCCGAGGGATGACAAATGGGGCCCTCATGTCTCTTGGCTGTCCACTCCTGAGCTGAACACTAAAACTGAGTATTGTGAAGGCCCAGTCTCAAGCTTCACTGGCTCTGACCTCTGACTCCTATCCAACTCCACCAACCCTTCCTTCATAGGTTCTGAAGAAATTATAGAGAAGCCCCGAGGTGGGTGAGGGGAAACATTTCATTAGAAGAGTGACTAGTTGTACTGGGCTCTTTAATGCACAAAAATATGGTAACTGGAAATACAAAGGGAACTTAAATGGGCATCATCCAGGGGTGGGGAAGGGAGATCTGATTAGAATCCTTTCAAGGTACTGTTTTTTAATAAAAAGAGAGAGAATGAGTGAATGAGTGAGTGAGCAGATGAATGAATGAATGAACAAATGAATGAACCAACTGACTGTAGAGAGAAAGCCCAGCATCATGCTACCGCTCCAGGGTGTCAAGGTGCCAGGCACACCAGCAGGGTCTAAGAAGGGACTAGTGTGCTTTTCTGTCCCTTTGGAGTAACTGAAGTCCTGCATATTGACCGGTTGATTTATATAGAAGATAGATAGAAGAGTTGCAAGGGCAGTTTTCAGGATTATTTTAATGGTTTGCCCAAACGTCACTCAAACAAATTTCAAAAGGGGGTGGTCTTCTTGGACACAGGCTATGCTCTGTCACCTGTCCCCGAGCTCAGGTGGTCCCAAGTCACCTTCTGAGGGAAGGCCCAGTGGGTAGCACCTGACCTGTCACAAACAGGAAGCACACTGGCAGAAGTGCAGGTGACCTCCTGAGATTAGCAACAAGAGAGGCACCTTGCCTTGGCAGGGTGGAGATGCTACACAACTGCCTCGTGGTTCCAGCTCACCAATCCAGTTCTCTTCCTTCCTGTATATACTTAACTGTTTGAATTTGTCTCTCCAAGGGCCCTCTGGGCTTTACAGATGCATTTTAAGTTAGTTTCTGAGTTCAGGGCTTCTATTCTGTATCAGCGGTCTGTGCCTGGACCTGATGCCCATGCCATAGAGCAAGCCTAGGAGACAAAGTACTTGGCTGGCTTGCACCCTTCAGCCCTAGGTCAGCAGAAGTGTTTGTCCTGGGATACAGGCTTCAAGCTGTGCCCCCTTCACAGTACAAACTCCATGTAACCATTCCAGCTCAAGTCCACTCTTTTGCAGAGGTCCAAGGACCTAAATGCCTGTTCTCTCACTGAGGCTTTTTGAGGTCCTACTGATGGGATAGAGAAGAGCCTCAGCATCCATAAGTTTCAATTCTCATCTCTAATTTCTTTGTGTTTGAAGTCTGAAGGGCTTTCTTTCCAGGTCTCTTACTTTTGTTTCTTTGTTTTACTGCTGCCATTACATTTTATCCAGCTTCTCAGTACACTTTGGAAGAGGAAAGACTAGAAATATGTGCTGAGCATTGTAGGTGCCTTCACTGAATTCAAACAACAACCCCACAAGTGATGCCGTTATCATCCCTCTCACTTAACCGATACAGCAGCAAAGAACTGAGAAGACTTTTCTCCCCACGTTCAGAACAGAAATCTTAAGAAATTAATAATTTAAAGAAAACAGCTGTGCTCCTCAACCAGTTACCCCAGAACCCCAGACTCAGTCTACATGGACTCTCTCCTGCTCCTTTATTTTGCTTCCTTGCCCATCTCATTTTGTGGCTCCCACCAGCCCACATTTAGATCATTCCATTGCTACAGACTCCTCCATGGCTCAAGCATCTCCATCTTTGCTAACTGCCCCATGTCTGCCTTTTCAGTCAGTTATCCCTCTCTCTACTCTTTGCCCTCTCTAGCAGGTATGGCAGGTGCTGAGTAGGGCTGGGGTACTGAGTGATGGAGAGGGGAGAAGACTAGGTAGAAACATCAGATCAAGACAATAAATTAGCCAGCGAGTCTAAAGCAGCGTGGAGTGTGGTGACAGATCACATGAGACAGGACACAGAGAACATGTTTAGGCTGGCATGGGAGGGGGGGCACTGCTGAGCCCATTTTGGGACACAGTGCCTTTGAAGTGTTTATAGCGTCTCCAGGTGAGGCTGTTCGAGGATGATCTGACTTGTGATCCCACTGTCCGGCAGCTTCTCTGGTCAAGGTCCTGGTGTGATCGAACGTGATGCACAAGCGCTGCCATTGTGTGAAGTGAAAGGACAGGAAGGTGAACGTGGAAGCCCATCGTGGCCTGAGTGTCACGTCCAACTCCCACTATGTTTACAAGCTCCTTGTGATAGGAAGCCATGTCAATTCTTTCACTCTCTTTTCAAACGGTCCCTGGAACAGAATCGATCCTCCTGTCCTAGCAGAGAACTGGGTGGCCTAAGCAAGAATATGGAAAGCTGCTTCCAAATGGAAAGCATGTTCCAAGATTGATTGTTGCTATGATTGCTAACTCCTCCCCCACCCAGAGACCGCCAGACTTCCAGCTGCCTACAGAATAAAGGCAACTCAGGTCCTCAATCCGACAGCCCCAAAGGATGTTTGCAGCCTCATCTCACACTCCTCACCTCCCTCAAACACATTTTGTCCTACCCTAATCTGCATCTATGCCTGCTGTCTCTCATCTCCCTAATACATCACACACACACACACACACACACACACACACACACACACACACAAACACCACAGGCTTTCTTTCCTGGCACCTTTCACAAACCTAGGATGACTATGCATTCCAGGTTGTTAGAAGCCTTTTATCAATACCTCAGTTGGACCAGAAGCACCAGCTAGGTTTTGGGGGTTATTTTCCACAAAATGGGCTATGTTTTTTGCAAGTCTCTACAGAAATGACTGACTGAAAGAATTAGACTCTGTATGTTGCCAAAATGGCACCTCCAACAGTGGGGGGAAAATGACCGATTACAGAAATAAGAGGTTTCTGCTTCATTTGCCTGAAATTTATTCTTACTTTCTATGCCCAATGAAACCTTAACAGGCCTGCAGAATTCACCCTAAATTCTACTTTCTCCCAGCTGGAAACATTTCTCCATTCTCTGGAACCTTGAAGTGCTCCACACCTGAGTTACAGCACTTATTTCAATTCCCATTATATTGGAATATTTTTTTATGTGGTTTTCTTACTCCCCCCTCCCTCTCCATTAGATTGAAACCCCTGAAGGCAACGAATCTGTTTCATGAGCTCTGCTCTCTCTTGAAATCTCAATAGACATAGTAATTGACACAGAAGTTGGCAAATCAGTATGTCACATACTGAATAGCGGCAAAAAAAAAAAAATGGTTTAATGGAGAAACTAAGTCAGAACTTCCAACCTAGTCCTTGATGTGGTATTTGAATCAGGCTTTCAGCACCTGTAAAGAGAATCTTCCAGTCTCTGGATCTCTGGCCTTTTTTCACTTACCGTGTAAAGAGCAGCTATAGCCACCTAACATAGAATCGCATCTGCAGATGATCTGAGAAGGTGGCTTTGTCTATGTCATGCCTTGGGCATCCATTCAGGGGGCATCGTGGGACAGGTATCAAGCCAGTTAGGTTTGCCAGTGATTCACAGAAAGCTAAGAATTAAAGATTGTCTCTCCCCTAAGGAAAGGTCACTTTGCCTAGTTTCCTTGTCTTGATTGACCTATGTGGCAGTACTTCTATTTCTGCTGCACCCTGGCTCGATCATTTTTCAATTATAGTTTGTCCCTGCCATTCTAGCTAAGGGTCAATGTGGGTCTCTTCCTGATCATAGATCCACATTTATGAAACTCTAATTAGGCATTTCCTTCAGCTGCTGACATAGCTCATTGGGACACGTATGCAGCCAAAAGCTTAGTATGAACTAAAAGACTGTTTGGATGCCCAATTAAGAGCTCAGGATCACAGTTCTGCTTATTCCTCTAAGCCTTGGCCTCTCCTCACACAGATAGTAGTCTCTGTTTTGATTTGGAAACACATAATTTGTGTTATCTTCTGTGACTCATTACAAAAAGGAGACAAGATGTGTTCCTTTACAAATTTCTAGGATTTTGCTCTTTTTTTTTTTTCTTAATGTGGCAATAACATAATACAGGAGCCTTCTTAGATTTCATGGATAAAAGAATAAGGAGTTACAATATTTTGCTGGAAAAAAAATCACTCTATGTATCAAGAACCTTAAAAATAGCTATACTATCTAAGCCATTAAATCCCCTTCCAGGAAGGATGCAATCAGAAATGGAGACAAATATTTATGCCCCAAATAAATGATTATAGCATCATTTGTAATTGCTGTTATAAGATGAATCTGATAATGAGAGGACAGATAAGTATATTATAGGATATCCATATCACATCATATGGCCATTTACAATGGGGTTTGTGAAGTTATTATTTCAATGCCAACGTTAACTGATACATGGAAACTTTCAAATAGTTAAACAGTGTGATCCAAACAGGGCTTTCATGGCTGTTGTTTCTAGGGATATTTATATGAACACTATAAATATAAATGTTCCCATCTCCTAGGTTGAAAGCATATTTGAGGCTGCTGGGAGCCTTGGATATGCTAATGAGGGTGGGAAATCCCCTCTACCCCCATTAGGAGGCTCAGCTCAGGACACAGGCTCACTGTTTCGTGAGAGGCATCCTGGAAGCTGCCTGTCAACGAAGCACCATTCAGCAGAACTGTAGGAAATGCATCCAGGACAAACTGCAATGTTGGGAAGGGCTGTGCTGCTCTTACGCTGTAAAACGGTTCTGACTGTTCCTCAGAAATTGAGTGTTGAGAATTAAGACCAGAGGACCATTCTCCTTCCTCTTCAGCAATCACAGGATAGGATAGGATTGGCTGAAGCTCGTGGGCTCAACCTGCCCTGTGCACAGAAAGGATGGCGCAGTGAGTGTAGCGATGGAACCCAGGACAGGGAGACCTCCTCTGCTACCTAAAAGTCTATCCCTGACAGCGTGATTTCCATGGGGAGGACTCGTATCCAGGAATACTTCACTAGCTCCCTGGACTTGGCCGGAATCTTCTTGGAATATGCCCAGGATGTAAACCATTTTCTAGCTTTCTTCTGATGCCTGGCTATCCTTGACTTCAACTCCAGACACAGGGTGCATTGAGATCCCTTGGGTTGGGTGCTTCATTCAGATACTCCCCTTGGTTCGTAACTCTTCCAAAAGGCCTAGACTCTGTCTTCTGGTCTCCCTGTGCACTACTCCTACGACCTAGGAGCACCCCCTTCAGTCACAGGCTCAACCCCAAATCTCAGCATCCAAATACGCTGGCGTGATCCAGAACATCAATATGGTAGGGAGTGTAAACTGAGTCAAGGGCTCTCACTGAATTCAACAAGACATTGGAATGAACTGCCTGGCCCCTTCCTGCTTGCCTACTAAAACCCCTAAAATATTCATCAGGCTTTATCAGACTAACAGGCTTCAAAAGGAGTAATTTTCTGAGACATGAGATGGGACAATATAAAAAGAACATTAAGGGAAAATTTCTTATTCCAAAATGAAAGGGAAAAAGATCATTTAGCATCCCTGTTGGTGTTATCTATTCATGAGAAACAGCACATTTAATCCAGTGCGGGATGGAGGGGGGTGCTTTGATGCCCACACCTTGGGGTCACCTTCATGTAGAACTCATCAGCCTCCCCTGCCATCTGTGGTGGGGGTGAAGAAGAGTGGATGACAGAGATGAGAGACATTTCAGAGGAACCCATGGGGTGCAGGGGGAGAGGGGAGGAGACCAAACACAAAGGAGAGAGCCCATGCCTGCACAGGAGGAAGGAAACACTATTCGCTAGTCCCGCTGGGTTCCTGCCTCCCTTCCCACGTTTTTGTTAGCGATTGTACAGTGTGAGTTTTGTCTCTTGGGTCAAAAACTGTGACTACTCACATAATCAGTTACTTTGGCATAACTGTAACCAAATACCTGAAAGGAGGAGAGAGCTACTCTTGCTCATTGTTTCAGAGATGTCAGCCCATCTTAGCAGAGAGGGAATGGCAGATCAGAGCCATCTCTGGTTGTCAGGAAACACAGAAAGAGCATAGGAGATGTCCAGGGTGAGATACAGTCCCAATTACACCCTCGTAGTAACTCCTTCCTCCAATCCCTAGCTTTCACTATCTCCTACTATTATGGTCACATTATGAATCCATTAAGGGATTAATTCACTCATTAGGTTAGAGCCATATGGAAGCAATCACCCCTAGAAAGGTCCTCATGGACATGCCAGAGCTGTACTCTACTGATTCCCTATGTGTTCCTCAACCCAGTCAAGCCACCCTTCCTTGCTTCTACAATCCGTTAATGCTATTTCTCAATCCTGAGAAAGAACAGGATCCCTGGGTATGGCAGGTTGTGAAAGGACCTACGTGAAGAGTATATAGTTCCCAGTACAGGCCAGAAGGCTACATTTGTGGCCTTTCTCTATTTCCCCAGGTGCACTAAGGTGGAAGAAGGCAGAGTCTTGCTAGAAAGTCTGTCTCCCTTGGGGTTTATTTTCCTTGAACTGGAAGGGCCGGGGCTTCTCTGATGCTTAACACAGAATCAATGGGATTCAGGGGGTCAAATTTCTTGCATTTCCTGCTTTTCCTCTTTCTGAGTCTGTCTTTCATCATCCTCTCTTCTCTCCTCATTTATTTTACTCGTTAGCTTTCCTTTCATTGTAGCTCTATTCTTGATACAGCTCCATCTAGCTAAAACTTAGGAAAATGTTTTCAATCGTACTTTTTTTTTTAATATACTGAAGAAGTGCAGGAGATGGCATTCAAAGTAATTTAAGCTGACACTCCTAACTGCCCAACAAAAAAGTGTGAGCCTAACTAAGGCAGGTGGCAATTACATGAACAAGATGTTCATTCTGCCCATTGTCGAATGCAGTCTGCCCTCTGTGCCTAAAGGTTCTACATCCGTGAATCTACCCAGCTGAGGAATCTCTCCCACACTGTATATGAGTAGGCTTTTCCTTTTCTTGTGGATAGTCCCGAAGCAATACAGCTGAGCAATTATTTAAAGAACTTACATTGCATTGGGTATCATAAGTAATATAGACTTGATTTAAAGTACACAGGAGGATATGCATATGTTGCATGCAAATGCAGTGTCATTTTATAGAAGGAACTTGAGCATCTGCAGATTTGAAACTCAGATTAGTTCCTGGAGCCAAACATGTACTGGAGTCTAACAGTATTCAGCAGATGACTGGACCCTCTTGTACTATTCTTCCCATTGTGTTTGATAACCTCAGTGTGTGATTTATGTCAAAACTATGTTCTTTGAGTCTCTGGGGGTAATAATTGTTGACCCCCAAAACTTCTTCCTCTCCCTTCAGAATAAGATTTTAAAGGGCTGTTTGGCGATGCATTGTAGATTGAATTTTAAGTGTTGCTTCTCTGTGTGTGTTCTTTCTCCCCCATTAGATCTGTGACAAAGAGTGGCATTACTATGTCATCAATGTGGAGTTTCCTGTGGTCACCCTGTACATGGATGGAGCAACCTATGAACCATACCTGGTGACCAATGACTGGCCCATCCACCCATCTCATATCGCCATGCAGCTTACTGTCGGCGCCTGTTGGCAAGGTAACCCTAAGCGGAGATCTCTTTCAACTTTTTGCACTGTCCATGGGAGATATTGATAGAGAAAAAAGAAGAACAAGTATCATGAAAGCTAGCCAGAAAAACAAGGGGGCTTATAAAAGGAAGCATTAATTGAGACAGTAGCCCTAAGTAATAATAGAACACCTGGCTGGAGAACGGATTTTCACCTTACATCCACCTAGACAAGCTCATGGTTGCTGCTGAGTTACCGAGGCTATTTATTATTCTGGAATCTTAACTGGCTCCACGCTGTGGCTGCATATAGGAAGGGTTGAATACAGAGTCTCTGATTGAAATTGTCAGTTGTCTCAAGGCTACCTGGAAACCAGGGATCTCATTATTACTCAAGTGTCCAAGCCCCTGGCCTCTATATGCTCAGGGCACGAGAAGCACATTGTCCAAAGGCCGTGACGTCTTAGAGGTCACCCTCAGGGTGTGCTCATTCCTCAGTCCTGAGCCTTGCTTAAGCCCTGTCCCTCACCTCTTAGGACAAAGGCCTTTGATCATCACCCATGGCGTGGTCTGTTTTTTCCACTGTTCCTTACCCATGCCTCTCATCTAATCCCCTCGACCAACTCTGTTTCCGTTTTGGAAATGCGCAAAGGAGTTTTCAATGTACACAGTCTTCTCTCAGCTCAGCTGGAGTCTATTTCTTCTCCCATAAGTACTGGGCGTTCTTTGAAGCCCAGTGGGGGGATGAGGATGCTCCCAAGCAGGCAGATAGCACCCTGAGGAAGACCCAACCTTGTTTTGATAGATTCTGTGAAAGATTCCAAAGTAACTTTAGCCATTTGCCACAGGACGATGAGGGAAAAGGTCACTTAATGCAACTATCCCTCAGTATGTACAAGAAATTGTTTCCTACATCTCACATACACACCAATGACTTGCTCAGGCCTACTTAAAGTGACATTGTTCTTATATACTTTAAATCTTCTTGATTATCCATGGCTCACCAAGCAACACAAATACTGGGAAAATGGTTGTCTTGCCACATTGTTTAATAATCTTAAATCTCTGCACCTATGAAGTGAACATAGTTTTTAAGGATATATTTTGAGCCACGTGTGAAATCCAGAGGCCAAACACATAATAATCTGCTCTCTGTGAAGCAGTTGACCCAGGAGTGATTTAGGGGATACACAAGTCCCTGCAGGCTGAATAAAGAGTAATTCCAGACAGTTTCATGAGACAAAATAGAGAAAAGGGAGAATCAGTAAACACTGTGAGACCTGGGAAGCAAAAGCCAGGGAGCAGATACAGGTGAGGGAGGGAGGAAGATGGTTGCTCCTGAGCCATGGCTAGCCATGCCATGTGTGACATGTTTCACCTAAGAGTGGCAAGCCTTGTTTACCATTTTTACAGGATTTAAGGATGAGAGTCTTTGCAGTAGTATAGACTCCCACAGGCTACCAGGGGCAGGCTACTGTGCCTCATGGCAGGGATCCATGGCAGGCACTAACTTAGATGTTGAACAGCTGGACACAGCTGTGCTGAAGTGGGGGTCTTGGTGTGGCTCAGTGTCCCAGCCAGATACCAGCATGGGTATTATTGAACACACCCTGGAGAATACCTATAAGAAGAGACGCTCGCTCAGCGATATGTCCTTCTACAGACTTTACTATGATTCCTTCCTGGTTGCCCTCAGAGATCCCATCTGGGTTGTTGTCACTCCAAACCTGCAGCCAGCCCCTGCTTAGGCAAGTCAGTTACAGCCACTTCTCCCCAAGTATATGCTTGACACTTGGGGTGGGAAAACAGACCCGCCAAATCAAAACTGCGTCTGCAAATAATTAAGATGATCCCTGGATCGCTTGGAATGGGCTGGTGTCCCGCAGTGGCAAGCGTGCTCTGATTCTTCGTTAATTGGTCCTTGTGTCTCGGTATTCCTTACCAATCTCTTCTCTGCTTTAGCACCAGTGTGGGGCTCAAGCAAGTGCAGCAGCCACCGAGAAGCTGATACGTATTGACACAGATGCTACAAACTCTCTACTTTCTGTAGCCTTATCATTGCAAACCACAAAAGCCTGTCCTCCTCTTACTAACGGGCCATCTACTTCTTTAATTTTCCAAGAAGCAACAGAAAGAGAGAATCCTTGGAGTCAGAAGAGCTTGAGTTTGAGTGACATCCCAGCCTCACCCCTTGCTAGCTAGAGTTGCACAGGATCTTAATTCCTCTGTGTCCCACAGGACTCTTCTTTCTGAGCTATTTGCTCTCATTTTTTTTTCTAATTTCCACCTATGAGAAGAGATATGATAGTTGTCTGTATCTGCCTTATTTTTCTTACTATGTTCTCCAGTTCTATCTGTTTTCCTGCAAATAGCATGATTTCATTCCTCATTGCCCTAAATAAATACTCCAATGTGTGTGCTCCTTATATAGTTTATCTTTTCCTGGGCACCTAGATTAATTCTGCATCTTAATTACCGTAAATAGTGCTAAACATAGGTTTGCAAGTTTGTGTACTGATTTCGGTTTCTGTAGATGTATATGTCCCAGAGTAATACAGCTAGATTATAAAAATTAATTTGCTTTACTCTGACAGCTAAAGTTATTTACCAGCCATTTGTAGTATTTCTTTTGAGCAGTATCTTTTCAGATCATTTGACAAATTTTTGGATGAAATTATTTGTTCTTTTGAGTTCTTTATATGTTCTGGACATTAATCCCCTGTCAGATGGTTAGCTAGCAGATATTTTCTTTTGTGTAGGTTGTTTCTCCACCACCCTCCCCCTTGCTTTGCAGAGGCTTTTTAATTTGATGTAATCCCATTTGTCAGTTCTGGCTTCTGTTTGCTGGGCTATTGGAGTCCTCTTCAGAAAAATCTTTGTCTGTGCGATTATCTTGAATATTTCTGTACATTTTCTTCTAGCAGTTCAGAGTTTTGAGCCTTTGTTTCATTTTGGTTGACTTTTTAATGCAGAATGATCAATAATGGAGAATCTTGGTTGAATGTACTCCATGAAGTAATTTACTCCGTCTTTCCAAGCACTGTTTGTTGAGCAGGCTGGTCCTTTGCTGAGAATGAGATGGCTATGAGTGTCTGAATTTATCTCTAGGTCCTGTATCCTGTTCCCTTTGGTCTCTGTGTCTAGTTTCATACTGAGTTCATGCTATTTTGTTCCCATGGCTCTGATATGATTTGGCACACAGTGTTATGAAGAAGCCAGCATCATCTCTGTGGTTCTGCATTTCTAATCTCCAAGTTATCCAATAAGAGCAGAGCCTGCCTCTCAAGGTTCCACGAGGATTTCATGTGCTTGGCATGTCTCATGTGAATGAATGTGTCACTTTAACATATTTTCTAGTCTTTCTCCACCTTCCTTTCCCTCTCTTTTATCTAAATCTGGCATAATAGGCAATCTACAAGAACTAGGCCTACTCTAACATCTGTGGCCTTAACTCTCCTAAGGCTTCCTACATTCTCTCACTTTCTTCACCTCTCCTAGGACCATCCCTTATACACAGACTCTGCCTTCCCAAGACCCATGCATAATTCAAAAAGAAGGCTGGGGAACAGTCCATCAGAAGAAAAATTTTGAAAGACAGGGATTGAAAAGCAGTCAGAAACATGATCCTGCAGCTTTGGAGGACACGGAGAAAACTTGGGTACTTTCCCTGTGAGGAATGACCACACACTAGCAAGATTTCCCCCAAATCTTACTCTTTAAAATATAGAATGAGTAAGGCCTCACAAAGAAGAGGAGAAACGAGAGCACAGGGGGCAAGAACAGGCTCAGGTCTCCCTAGCACTGCAGCATTCATGGCCCAGGAGGGTTGGAGAAGAGGATGAGGAAAGGGGTTGAAATTAAGTCTCAGGACACTCTGATTCCTGGTTAAGGAATCTGGATTTCTATGAATTCCCAAACTCTTCTAGGAGCCACATTTCTGTCTGCATGTGACATATAGAAAGTTCTTCTAGTGAGATGCAGTGCTGTGAAACTAGTGGCCTGCGGAGCAGGCCTTATTTCCACAGTTCTCATCCTTCTACTGTCCGCTTACATACATAGCACAAAGTCCTGTATGTGCCCCTCTAATTTGCCTTGGGCTTGCAAACATGGGGACCTTTTCTGGTGCTTCTGAGGTTGGCTGGGGAACTTGTGCTCATTGTGAAATTTCCAGTTGGGGTTGGACAAAGTGAATAGAAAGTGATTTAATAGATGCTTATGTGTTGGGTTCTCCTGGGAGCCGGCTCCAGTACCATTGCTGGTCTGTGTTCTACAGACCAAATTAGCCCACTGTGTCCTGTTAGTGGATTTGAAAGCCATGCAATCAGCAGAACTTCATTTTCACTGGTATTTTTCCAGTAATTAAAAAAATGAGACTTCATTTACACTTACGAAACGTTGCCAGAGAGGCCTAGCGCATGCAGCCAGGAAAGTCTTTGACTCCTTCATTCGCAGTAACAAATTCCAATGAGCATAGCACCAGCTCTGGCCAGGGCCTTCTGGCTGTGCCACTTCATGATGCATAGCATCACAAAGGTGAAAGAATAGGCAAGCAGAAAAGTTGCCACAGCAAAACTCCAACCCAAAGCACTGGAAGAGGCCAGTCTTGTGATTATCTACTAGACCTCAACATTGCCATTCTGGGAATCAAGCTCCTAACCTGTGAACCTAAGGATGAAAAACTCAAACCAAAGCAAGACACAATATGGCAGATCATTTAGAGACTAAGCCAATTTCTTTTCCTTAGGATTTTACTTGCAAGAACAACATGTCGAGTCAATTGAGTTTGATTTCAAATACTATGAAAAATCAGCTTAGCCTCATCTGCTTAGTTCCTGGACAACTACATCGGACCTGACTTACCCAGGTCCTGTAGGCAATTTGTGCAGGGAGGTAAGTCAGAGGGCTGCCAGTTCATGACAGTGTCTTGCAGGGTCTTGAGGTTTGCAGAACATGCCACAGAATGCAGCAGGCCAAGGCACCTATCATTTACTAAACCAGAGCGTCTCTGACTTCCCACTTGTGTGTTAGGCATCTGACGGAGGGGTGGTCTTTAGTCAGTGGCTGCCTGTGTGAAATCTGTTGAGGCACACTCAGGAAAATTTCATCTTGGTCCTTGTCTGATTGCCATTCTGATTGTATTTCACATAGGCGCCTCCGCCTGTGGCTCCTTTCTCTAACCCCTAGCTCTGCCAAGACATTCTCCTGCAGTGCAGGGAATCCTGGCCTTTCTAAGATATAATCTTGGGTGAGGAAGACTTGCATTCCATTCCGGACCCTATCTTTGCTGTGTCCTATCCCCCACTTAACAAGACAACGGGAGATAGAGAAGACACTTCTTCTAAAAAAAATAGAGGCTGAATAGGGACAGATATTAAACACTCATTGGAGCTTTGAAGTGAAGAAGGAGCAAAGACTGGCCTCAAAGGAATCAAAAGGCAGACATAGCCAGAGGGCTGTAATCAGTGGCTTGCGAGCCTACATGTGCAACTGGAGCCACACGCAGCCCTGAGATTGGTTGTACATTTTCAGGTCATTTTTTTTTCCCCTGCCAGATTCTACCATTGGTGCAGACACTTAGACTGCACCGCTCCACTTAATGAGCTTGGTCTAATTTAATACAGATTTATCTTAATAAAGGCAGCGTTCACGTTATTCTCCATCCCTCGGGGGTCTCAGATTCTGAAAAAAAAAAAAAAAAGAAAGCACTCTCTAGCACAGAGTGTTTTCTATCCAGACAGCATCCCCCAAGGAGTCCAAACAGAACTTCCTTTTCACAGGATACCCCTTCTACAAAGAGGCCAAGGTCAAGCTTAGGAAGCAGTGCAAACCAGCTCTGCTCCTGGGCCCCACGTTTGCATGGTTGGCATGCACTAGACACTGTGCTGAGCACCTTCAGTGGGCTCCACTATAGACAGCACATCAACATGCAGCATCGGCATAATCCACACCCTACCCTGTTCCTGCCAGGGCTGGCATAGCACCTGGGTCTGAAGGTAGGTAAGTACCACCAGAACTAGATCACCATAGCCAAAGAAGACTAAAGGTTGCCAGAATCTGGGGCAAATCAGTTGCCAGATGTCCCTGACATTATCTCAGATAATGTAGTTCCTTGCATAAGGTGGTAGAGTATTGTGTTTAAAAGTGGCAAATATCTTCCCAAATTAACTATGGATTAGTTATAAGGCTTGATGTGGTATAGATGCTCTGGAATGGTCCTTACTGCTGAGAGAATGATGACTAGGAAAAGACATGTCTGTATTTAGTATTGTTTAGATGTTTTCAGTCTGTGATTATCTACCAAAGTCCAGCCAAGACTAAAGCTAACTTCAGACCTAGCAGGCATTAGGCTGTCGTAGGGGAAGGCTAGGTTTGGAGGGAGTAGAAGGGAACTCTAGATCCATGCTGCCACAGCTTATCAACTCTGGGTCTTCGAAGACATTTCTGCCACTCAGACTATCAATTGCTTTGGAGAGTGAAATCAATATCCTGGGTGATACACGAGCAACCTTCTGACTCCATAAATTTAAGTCCTCAGTTTCAGGGAGATGACTTTTGGGGTCATTCCTAAGTCATGTGGTTTGTTCTCCATAGTATCATAATGTTTGCAGTAAAAGCAAGAAAAATGGTACACTTTTTTTTCTTAAAAATAAAAAAAGGAGTGTTAAGAAAGCTTGATGAGATTGTGTGTCATGGCCATCCATGATGACAGATCATTTTTCTTTGCAAGTCACCTGCAACTTATAGCTATGAGGACCCCCTTTGGGGTTATATGCACACAGCTTTAAAGCTGCAGCTTGTGAGGGTCTATTACACACTTGACTTAGCCTTTGCTTTCCATGGGTGTCTCTATCACCAAAATGAGGAAAAAGGAGAAAGCAAGATTTCAGACAGTCTGGCCATTTGCATTGCTCAAAATTGATAGTTGACCATCCGTGAAATTGCGTTCATTGAGGGGCATCCCCATCCACAAGCCTGGCGAAGAGTAGTGTTCGACTCAAGCAAAAGAAAGCATAGCCTCCAACCTTTCCCATGTATTTTCAGACTGCACAGCAGAGGGAAAGATGGCAGGAAAGTCAGCAGCTTCCTGAATGGAGACTTAGTGCCTTCGTGTTGGATAGGTCCTCTGCCTCGAATTTCTGTAGAATTGCATCTATAGCGAATAGACCACACCTCTCAGCAGAAAGGAAGCTGTGGCGATGGGTGATGGGTATTCAAGCTCTTCATTCACATTAAATGCTGTGTTTCAGAATAGGACCGGCTGCACCAGATCATGTATGCCAAGTAACATTGTCCTTCAGTATCTGTGGGTGCTTGGTCCCCAGATGCCATGCAGGTACAAAAACATCAGCTGCACTAAAGTTCCTTGCATAAGGTAGTAGAGTATTTTGTTTAAAAGTGGCAAATATCTTCCTAAATTAACTATGGAATAGTTATAAGGCTTGATGTGGTATAGATGCTCTGGAATGGTCCTTATTGCTGAGAGAATGATGACTAGGAAAAGACATGTCCGTATTTAGTATTGTTTAGATGTTTTCAGTCTGTGATTGGTTAAGTCAGACGATGGGAAACCTCAAATGCTGGCTCAGGGCCAACTGTTTGACTGGTTTTCAGAACACCTGGGGTTTCCCAGCAGTCTCCATCCCAGCCCCTAGGAATTGTACTGAAACCATTCAGTGTCCACAGGAGCCATCATAACTGGGTATTCCCTTCCAGCACTGTATCAGTCCCAACCTGTACTCTTCCGGTAAGTCTTCCTTGAACTTCTCCAATATCTGATTAGATGATGTGTAGGGAGAAGATTGGGTTCAAGGTTGAATCTTAGCTTCACTTGCTTCTGGACATGCAACCTCAGAAAAGGTTATCAAACCCTGTCTGTAAACTTCTCTTGTAAAAAGAGTTGTCAGTATCAGGTAAGACTCTCAATTCACAAAGATGGAATGGCTTTTTTCCACACCCCTTTTTGTTTCATTTCAGGCTTCATTCCATGTGAGTGAGAGAGCTTTAACCTCCTCAAATCTGGCATTTTTTTCATTTCCTTGGGTAATGGCTGGTTGATTCGGGAGGTGAGGATATAGTTATAGGGTAATGTGGGCCCGGTCACCTTTCCGTGTGGTTATTCATTGCAATGATGCTCATCTGCCTCGCTTGCTCTTCAGCCACTCATGGTCCTTTAGGACTGACAGCTGTCTTGGTATTTCCTTGCCTTCCACGGGGCTACATCAGTACTTGTGTTGTTTCTCATGTTCTCTCTGCCCATCCATCTGTGGGCAGTCTACCAATATCCTTCTGGGGCTCAGCTCTGGAAGCAGCTGTGTGTGATGTCATCCTGTAACTTATCCTCTCCATTTCCTCAACCTACGTTATCTGGAAGAAACCAGATTCTCCTCCTCTGTACTTTCCCAAGGTGAACCCACTGTCAGGCCTTCCCTGCCCTTTGAGGCGCTGATGCTTCTGAAACCCATACTTGAGTAGGTTCTCAGCTTTGGCCTCTTCTGTGACCATCCATGTGGCAAAGCCAGAGGTGTGCATAAACAGATGTGAGATGGAAGAAATGCCCAATAAAAACATAAAGTACAGAGCTTAAGATCTCCAAGATTCCCTTACAGATTAATGAAATAGCATATGGAAGAACCTGATGCATTTCAAGGACCCAATGACAGCTATCATTCTCTGACCCAGTAGATGTGTTGTTTAGAAATTGATTGCATGCTGCCTCAGAACAGGTTAGCTTAGAACATCTAATTCTCATAATTCTCTAATTCTAACTCTCATTAACCTCAGTCTTTCCACTCAGTGTAAGCTCCTGAAGATCCTAGCCCATAGCTGACAATGATATGAACCTAATAAGGCTAGATACACAGGAAATGTTTTTGAAATGCTGTTATAGTCTAAGAAATCCAAAATCCCATCTGGAAACAGAGTTTTGAGATTTTCGCTCTCTTAAAATGATTCATAACCATGTTTATTCTAAAAATTGACAGAGGAGTTATGTGGCCCATGTAGACATCCTCAATATTAAAAAGAGAAAAAAATCAGTGTATCTATTATTTTTAATATCTTACACCACATACAGTACTGGGTAAAATGTACTTCAAATCTTATGCAAGTCTCCCATTGCAAAATGCTAACCAAATCTATTTCCTAGAGACTTTTGACTCATAAACAGGGTAGATTACAGCTCTTGGATTCTTAAGTTGAAAATACAGAATATGATACTTCAGTATTCAAGGCTGTCAAAACCACTGGCCTATGAGATGAAGCCTGTGTGAGAGATGACAAGGGGGTCTAGATGATAGATGGTATGCTCATATTGTAGGGACATGCACTTTACAACTTCAAGCCTGCTTTATTAATATGGGTGCTGTCTTAGGGTTTTATTGCTATGAAGAGACACCTTGACCACCGCAACTCTTATAAAGGAAAATATTTCATTGGGGCTGGCTTACAGTTCAAAGGTTTAGTCCTTTATCATCATGGCAGGATGTGTGGTGGCACATGGGCAGACATGGTGCTGGAGAGGCAGCTGAGCAAGCAGGATGGACAGGCAGCAGGAAGAGAACCTTGAGCCACTGGCCTGACTTGAGCTTCTGAGACCTCAAAGCCTTTCTGCAGTGACACACTTCCTCCAACAAGGCCACACCTACTCCAGCAAGACCACATCTCCTCATAGTGCAACTCCCCGTGAGCCTACAGGCACCATTTTAAAAAAATAAAATAAAATCACCACAGGTGTCTATGGAATGGGTGCCTATCTTCCAGGGGTTCATGGAGATTCGAGAAGAGGATTATGTTGAGACTGCACGTGGTGTTGGGTACACAGGTCACACCTAGTCAGTGACACTCACTGACTCTGCTGCTCAAAGGCAGAGACAAGGCAGAAAACAGGTGACCATCTGGATGACACTCCATCATTCACGCTTAGGCCTTCATCCTCTTTTCTGTAGATCAAAAAAGATTTCCAGCTATCCATTCACCAGATTGTAAGTCAGACATTTTATTGCTATGACAAATACTCAAAAATAAAAATCTGTACATGGGGACAGATTTACCTTGCCCCATGGCCTTCAGAGCCTCCAATACCTGGTCAGCCTGCCCCATTGTTTCTGGACTATGGTGAGGTAGAGCACCCTGACATAAAGGTGTAGAGAAGCTGAGTTGTTCCTAAGACATCCAGGGAACACATAAGAGTGACTCACAGCCAGGCCTGGTGGTGCATGCCTATAATCTCAGCATTTTGGGAAGCAGAGGCAGGCAGATCTCCGTGAGTTTGAAGCCAGCCTGATCTAGAAAGTGAGTCCAGGACACCCAAGGCTACACAGAAAAACCTGGTCTCAAATAATAATAATAATAATAATAATAATAATAATAATAAAAGTGACCCACATCTTTCTACAAGGCCTCACCCTCCACAGTTCTGTCACCTCCCAACAGTTAATTCATATTTTGAATTTCTCCGTGGGTTAAGTCAATGATTTGGTTAGAGCCCTCACAACCCAATCACTTTCTAAAAGCCACCCTCTAAGCATGAGAGACCCAGGCTTCAATATGGGGGCATCTTAGTAGGGACACTTGGTATCTAAGCCATAATACTAGGGCATGAACATGCAAGTGTTATGGAGGAGCACTTTATCCACAGCGGAGTTTTAGACCAGAAAACCCCAAATTGTCCTTCGATAGCCATGGGTGTTTCAGATCATTCCTCAAAGCCACATTTATTTTGGAATTTTCTGAAAACCAAGTATTAAAAAAAAAAAGACTTGCTTTTATATTCAATGCTTTCAAAGAATTTTATATGGCAAGGAAACAACCTATGAGACAAAGTGGTTTAACACAGAAAGACAGATGGTTCCTGTAGCAGAGGATATCCCAAAGCACAGCCGTGGGGATACCCATCTGGGTCCTGCTTGGTCCCATATTACTCTTCTAGTTCTGTCCTACATTCTGCATTGCCCTTATTATTCCTAGTTTAATGGCAAGATGGCTTGTACAGCTGTGGGTTCTCTATAGAAAAACAACAAGAGTTCATTGAAAACCTTCTGAGAGAGAAAAATAGAAGCTTTTGTCTGTAAGCTACCAGTCATCATCTCTCACGATGGTAACCTAAATTTGGTCCCATGCATATTCTTGGACCGTAATTATAGCTTATTGAATGCCAGATACTGATTGGCTTCATTTTGGTACTTGGCCCCAGACCCAGCCCTCAGTCCATCACTGCAGCCATGACGGTATAATAAATTTGCCTAGACTCTCTCCCCATAGTCTATCCATGCCCAAGGCCTCGGGGCTACCCTAGCAAGAAGGAAGGAGTGAGAGAGCCACAGTGCCCATGATGGCTCTGATGGCATTCAGTGCATCATCTCCTTCAATTGAACGGCAATTATGAAGTGTCTGCTGTGTGCCAGGCAGAGTATAACATCCCAAGAGGACGCAAGAGGCCAAGTGTTCTTGAGAAGAATAAATGAGCCAACTTATGCGTAGTGTCTGGTGCACCCTCGGCCCCCTAATACTTACTTGCTCAGTATTGTCTTCATTAAAATGAATACTGCATGAGTGGTCCCTGCTATCCAGGAAAGAGAGGCTTAAACTAATAAATTATAGCAGCTTGCAAAGAGCAAGCCTGCGGGTAGCATCAAGGAGAGAGATCGCGTAAGGAGTATGCAAAAGAACCAACATGGAGACGCTCACAGCTCAGCGCTTCTTAACCTTGGCCTCACATCTGCTTTACCCAAGAAGCTTGTAAAACTCCCCATACCAATTAACTCAAACTCTCCAGGGGGTCAGACCGAGGACCAGGCACTGATTTATCTTTTTAAAGATTCGCAGATGATTAAAATGTGTAGCCAAGGTGGATGGTAACAGTTTAAGCTACGGAGGACAGCACACACATGTAAACAGTTCGCCAGCCCTGCCAGGTGGAAGACGCTGTGATAAAACCAACTACCAGCAATCCAAGCCCTAAGCCTAGAGCACAGCGGGACTCAAGACGGGGACAGGGAATAGGAAGCAATGGAGAATTTAAGAGACCTTGAAAAAACTGTGAAATTTGCCTAATTGGGAAAATGGGGAGGACGGGGTGAGGGTGAGTAAGTGTGCGAGCAATGGAACAGCTGTGAGAGCAAATCCAGTCAAGCCCAGATCTAGGCAGTAGGAAGAGCCATGCAGGAGTGACTCAATAAGGAGTACCTCAGTAATTTCAACAGGAAAGCAAAAGGAAGTGGGATATCAAGGAATCATGAAGACATACCAAACATTAAGGAACACAAGAGCTGTGTGCCCTAGGAGCATCCATTACCCCCAAGGCTTCGTTGGCACACCCTGGCTTGCCAAAAGGCAGTGAGGATGCTACAGTGCCACTTGCTGAAAAACTGCCCTTTAGCGAGCTGGGAAAGCCACTGACAGGTGGGCATAATCTGTTATCAAGCCCTTAGCAACATAAAGCATAGAAGCAGCAGGCGCTGCTCGCTGAGACAGCCTACCAGAACTAGAAGGCACAAAAGCATCCCATGAACCATGGGAACTATCAAGGTGGGGACTGAATCCTGGTCCATCTTCCCTCCACATCCCGTTTCCTTTCTAAACAAAAAGTCAAGCAAGAACCAGGCTGGATCCCTCCATGCAGTTCTTCCAAAGATGGGGGATGGGAGCTTTAATTGGTAACAATACTAGGAAAGGCTATCTGAGGTGGTCTATAAGTAGACCTCACGGGGAGCCTGGCTTGGAGACCAGGGAGGAGGTGGGCGTAGCTCCTGAGGAAGCTGCAACGTGCGCATTTTGAACCGTACGTGGGCATGGTAGCACAGCCAAGCTCCCACAATGCTCAGGCTCTGTGCACACAAACACACACAGCGGCTTGTTTTTATCCCTTCTGCTTAAAGAACACAGGCAGGGTGAGTGGACTTGGCCTTGTGGGTGGATGGTACTTGTGTTGGTCCTTCCTACCTAGTCTCCTCAAGGCAGACGACAATATTTCTTGCTTTTACAGGAGGTGAAGTGGCCAAACCTCGGTTTGCACAATTTTTCCATGGCAGCCTCGCCAGTCTCACCATCCGTCCTGGCAAAATGGAAAGCCAGAAGGTGATTTCTTGTTTGCAGGCCTGCAAAGAAGGGCTGGATATTAATTCCTTGGAAAGCCTCGGGCAAGGAATAAAGGTAAGAAAGGCACCAGTGCCGCCTCTGGCCGGACACCTATTTGTGTGTTGAAGGCTCCCAATACTTGAGCATGTCAGAAAATAGTTATTCCCAGAAAAGCTTCACAGTTAAAGCGTGAGCACACTTTAACAGGGACCAGTGAGTGATCATGACTTCCAAGATGGATTTCTGCCACCAGCTCCTGAAACTTCTAGATCGGGTGCTTCTGAGTACACAGTCGAAGCTATTCCATGTCTGCCCAGAGGGAGGAATGAAACTTCATTTGTCTGTAGATTGGTTGGTTGCTTTGCTGTTCGTTTGCCTAAAGGCAACTAAAGCAGCATGTAAGAATACAATTTCAAGAACATAAAAAGTAAACAAAAAATTAGGTCTCCAAACACAAATGAGGAAGTAAGGAGAAGATAGACATGAGGTAGAATTGGAAAACAGATAGGACAGCCACTAGGTCTGACATTGTTAAAGTGAAGCCAATTCCCCTCCAGGCAATATCTGGAAGTCAAAAGGAACATGAAAAGATTCATATCTTTTAGTGCTTATGTGAAATAAAAATATTCGAGTGATTCAGGAAATCAGAGCTGTGTCCTTAGAAAAGCATTTCCTGGGAGGCAGAGGAAGGGACAGCTATGGCCCCAACAAGCTTCTCTCCCACAGGCAGGATTAGCTTCTGGCCTCACCTAGGTATAAGAAGCTTCCGCTGGTCCTGGGCCCCTGAGTCCTGAACAAAAGCAAGGTCAGTCCCATCTAAGACCCTGATGACTCACCACAGGCCCTAGCACGAGAAGGCAATTCCCTAGCTCCTTTCTGAAAGTCAGGATGTACCATCCCATGTGTCCCGTGAACCAGAGAAGCTGCTGGAGTCCCCAGATGCCATAGTACTGTCCCCCTTGGGCATTTCCCAAGGGAAGGCGACAACAGCTCAGGATCTCTCTACCTGCTGTCCATCTGTACCCAGTCTGCCAATGGGCCTGCCTTGCCATCTTGCCATGTGCCTGCCTTTCCTAGCCACGGACTTGTTTTCCAGCAGAACCTGCTCCTCACAGGGCCCTGATGCTTGAAGACTCTGGCTCTGGGTATTGACATTGATCTGAGCACCAGTGATGTTCATTAAAATGTGATCACCTCAGCAAACATTATCATGGTATGGACAGGGTACCACATATACAAACACAGATGTTCTTGGTTTAGTTATTGTCTTCAGATAACTCAATGGCCCTGGTGGTGCATAAATCTGCTTGGGTGCCACTTCTTGACAGTGAGAACTGACATTTCCTGAAGGCCTCCAAGGGGCAGACACTGCTTGTTCTAAATGCTTTATGGCCATTACTCTTCATGATACCGCTTCCCATTGGCAAAGGTACCATGGTGTTCTCAACCAGGGATCAAGAAACATCCTTAAGTTAGTGATGGGATGAGCTGGAATTTTAATCTAGGCAGTACCACTCCAGAGCCTCAGACTCAGGGTGAATGGCCTTCAGGAAAGACTCCGCAGAGGAGGGAAGCCTGAGAAGAATGCGTAAGGACAGCCAAGAATTCACCGGGGAAAGGACAGGAATGGAGAGGGCAGCCATTCCAAGCAGATCTGGAAATCTGAGCCGTAGCAAAGGAGCATTATGGGAATGCACAAGAACCCCAAGGCCACCTGTGGGCAGCCAAGTAGCACAAAAGCGGGACCAAATAGCTAGGTGGAGACCACGTCATGGATTCTCGTTGATACATTTAGATATGTACTTTTTTCCTCTCAGCCACTAGGAACCATTGAAAGCTCAAGCAAGATGGAATGATGTTGGCCAGGTGGGGTTTAAGGTGCCTACCCTGGACATTGGGTCAAAATGGGAAGATGGAAGGAATACAGAAGCCTTGATTAGGCGAGATTGGCTTTCCAGATATTGTTTCCCCTGGTTTTGACACACACATGCCCATACATGCATGTTTAATGTCATTGGAGGAAGCATATAAGACCACTTCATACTGTAAAGGTTGGTCTGATCAGCATGCATGATTTCCTTGGGGTATTGTCTACCCAGTACTACAGAATCCAGCCTCCAACCATCTCTTTTTCTCACTCCAACTCACTGCCTGCCTCTGAATGCATCCCCTCCTTTGACCATCCCGAGGGGCACTGTTGCAAGATTCCAGGCTTGACAGAGCAAATAAACCAAAGATGCTAGACTTAACAGCCTGGCAACTTGTGAATTATAAATTAAGAACCAAAGTTGTTTCTACAGAGTAGTCATAGCCTGTGGAAGGAAAAGGTGCTAAGATGTGTGTCGCACAAATGAGAGGGGTCTAGAGGGAGGCTCTTCAGCATCCCAGCTGCTCATACCCAAGTCACCACAAATGATCCTTTCCCATCCCTAAGGCATGGCTTTCGAGAGCTCAAAGGTCTGTGAGAGAAGTTAATAAGACACACAGTTTACAGAGCGCTCACTGGGGGGCCGTTTTACGTTCATTATCTCTAGTCCTCAAAACAAATTAAATATTATGACCTCGTTTCAAAAGGAAGGGGACTGGGACTTGGGGGAACTTGACCAAAATAAGTTCATGCTCTTGCCTCCACACCAGCAACTCTGATTAAAAGACGGCCTTGACCATTATTAAAACTAACTTCCTCTGTCCCTGTGTGTGTCTGCCACACATCACTTCTGAATGACTCTCATTGGATTTGTCAGTGACTAGCCTCCTTCTGTCACTTGCTGAAGGAATGTTTCCACTCCCAGGGCCTAGTACCTGCCCTTTGCTCCCCTCGTCTCCCTGTGGACCCTTCGTATTCCTGGATGACTTCCTGAGCATGCTTCAGCCCCTACAGCGGTCGTTCTCAACCTTCCTAATGTTCTTCATGTTGTGGTAACCCCCCCCACAGCCATAAAATTATTTTCATTGCTACTTCAAAACCGTAATTTTGCTACTGTTATGAGTTGTACCATAAATATGATACCGCAGCCCTCATGTTGTAGAGACCCCCAACTGTAAAATTATTTTTGTTACTCCTTCAAAACTGCAATTTCGCTACTGTTATGAGCCACAGTGTAAATATCTGTGTTTTCCAATAGTCTTAGGCTACCCCTGAGAAAAGATCTTTTGACCCCCAAGGGGTCGTGACCCACAGGTTGAAAACTACTTCTCTACAGTGTCGTGGTGGCTGTTGTCTTGTACCCATGCAAGATACTGTGGGATAGCCACGTTTTGAAAGAGTATCTTGTTCTGATTTTCATGGTACCATCCTTGCCACCATCATCATTGCAGTGTGTGAGAGAGAAAAAAAAAAAAAAAAGAACCTTAACGTCAGATACTCCGGGATTCTCAACAATAATATTTATTTACCATTTACTGTTTTGGTGGCCCTGGGCAAGATATTTCAGCCCCTGAAGCCCCCCATGTATAAAATGGAATTGACACTGTGTATCTTTTAGCAATATATTAATTTGCTAAACATATTAGGGCTATATGTCCCTGTAGCACACCTAATGGGTTCTCAACAAATCATGCACAGGAGGCCTTTCTGTCAATTTGTTGCTGCATTTACTTATGTATTTAGAGGTGGGTACGTGCCATGATGCCCACGTGGAGGTCAGGAGACAACATGTGGGATTCAGCTCTCCCCTTCTACCATGTGGGTCTCAGGGATGGAACTCAGATTTCCAAGCTTGGTGGCAAAGGCCTTCATATTCTGAGCCATTTGGTACAGATCATGGAGGCTAGCAGGTGGCAGGTGGCCAGGAAATGGCAAGGCGCCCCGTAAGCCATGGCCAGCCTGTTGCTGTGGCATAGGGAGTCTAGGCTGTGGATAGGAATTTTGCTGGTGGTCCAGCCTCTAAAACAACTGAAGAAACCAGCTGAGTGTCTGGGAGAAGTGACCATTCTGGAAGGCATCTGCCTGGCAGCTTCCAGACTCGCTATGGCCACAGCACAGATCCCCAAGGAACTGTGGGTACCCTTTGCCCCTAGGGTTATGCCAGTACAAACATATCTGCTACATAACAAACATGTCCCCAGAGCATGGAAGGCTCCAGCTATAAAAATATGAGAACCTGTGGAGGCTTTTATTGATCCTGCAAGAATTATATTGACAGCTGGACTTGTGCCCCTCTTCTTGCCCTGTGGTTAGAAAGCTGATTTGGGGCCCAGGTTAGCGTATTAACTGGAAATCCAACACACCAGCCAACCTGTGTTTTTGCTAGGAGGATTCAGTGGAACCATGTGCTCTGCCAAGGAATGCTACCACGTCATCCTTCTAGAACAGTGGTCATCTAAGACCACCGGAAAACACTGATATTTATATTTCAGATCCTAACTGTAGCAAAATTATGGTTATGAAGTAGCAATGAAAATAATTGAAAGGCTGGGGGTCACTCCAGCACGAGGAACTGTATGAAAACGTCGCAGCATGAGGAAGGTTGAGAACCATTATATAGAAGAACCTGACAAGCTTCATATTCAGCCTTCAGGCCAGGCTCAAACCTCAGCCTGCTCTCAGAGCCTACCATCTCCTTCATACTCCTGCTGCCCTATACCCTGTGGAAAAGCTGAGGAAACGCCCTTGAGGTTCTCTTACACACATCAGTAGTCCTACAAGACTGCACAGTAGCACCAGGGACACTGTGAAGAGGAACAGGCAAGAGTTCTAAGTAGTGTGTTTGCAAGGATGACCTAAAGGATCTAAAATGGGCAGCTTTATAAAAACGCCTCAGATCTGATCCTGACCACACTGGTGTGTGGTGGCTTGAGAGCTGAGCCTCCTGAGTTAAACTGTCTGTGGCTAGACACAGCCAGTGGCTGGCTATGAAACACCAGCCATTGAATCTCCAGCAAAGGAGCTGTGCTCACAGAGACAGGTCTCAGCTCAGAGGGGTCCTGCCCAGGGCTTTGAGGGGCAGGGAAGTGTTAGGTCGCAAGGAAGGACAGACAACAAAGGTACACCAGCAAAGACTCAACTGGGGATTATAACCCTAGCTTTCATAGAGTAAATGCTTTATAAATGGCAGAAACTTTACATCAGGCAAAGCATCCTTAATCTAAAGTTTGAAATACACAACTTCATAAGCACCGATCAGCTGGCACAAATGGACAGTTGTAGCTGGTCTTTACAATCACAGGCCACAGCCAAACCACAGGCACATTAAAAATATTACATACGGATACCTTCAGATTGTGTCCATAAGGTACGTGTGAACCATAAATGAATTTCATACATAGACTTGGGTTCTAAAACATCCCATTACATATGTGTGCAGATGTTTCAAATTTAAAGGAAAAAGCTGGAAAATCTCAAACATTTCTGGCAGAATATTCGTACTGTATGTTATCTCATTTAAACTCCAGACATATAGATATTAATTTCTTCGTCTTTTAAATGAGGAAATGAAGTCCAGAAAGGGGAAGTACTTGTCCAAAGCTGTGCTGTGTAGTGTGCACTGAAGCAAAAATGACAACCCCAAATGTTGTGGTCACTCAGACATGCTGCACAGTCTCAGAGAAGGAGAATCATGGCTGGGAGGGGCTGGCTTCATCCTCCAGACAGGTTGACCTATTGCGGAAGCAACTCTCCAGACTCAGTGGATTGACACGTAGAAGTGTTCTTCTCTTAAACTCAGTAGGGGAGGGGAGGCAGAGTCCCTGTATAGAGGCTGAAGGTCACTAGAGTGGGGACCACAGGGCAACACCATAGAGGACACCATAGGGCATCTTCCTGCCTTGGCCCAGGGCATCACACCTCACTTCTCCTCATCTCTCGTTGGACAGGTGTGGTCACGTGGCTTTGGAACACATGGCATTAGGGAGGTAGGAAGTCTCACTCCTTCAGTGCCCAGGGAGGGGAGAGAAGCAGGGTTTGGTGGGGAGGTGATGAGCTCCGCTGAAAAGCAAGTGACTAGAAGAAAGTCCTGCGGGAACCGACAGGAGATGATGCCAAGTAAACGAAGGCTTGAGGGACCATTCATTTATCCATCTAGATGGAGTTCTTAGATCAGCAGAGCTAGTTTCTGAGGTCAAGGGATCAATCAGGGTCCCTGTGCTCAGTGAGAAAAGCCCTGGTCAGTGTGCCACATAATCACGCTACTAGGGAAAAGCACATAATCCCAGTGGAACCTAAATGAGGAAAGCTAGGTGGATGCTCCGCGGAATAGATGGCAATAAAATGCTTACGTAGTAGCTAAAGAAAAACAAAATAACCCATCAACCGTGCAAGGGACCATATGGTTTAGTATCACCAACAATGACATCCATCTCCAAATGCAGAACAAGGGTATGGCTATGAAGATATTTGAGGCAAGTCAGGGAAAAGTAAATGGATAGTTTTCCTTAAACCCATTAAAGCATATATTCAGCATCCTATGTAGTAAGAGAAATATGAATTAAAACTAGAGTAAGTTGGCCTTAGTTACCTGTCAGTCAGCCTTGTTCCCAAAGACTGATAGCATAGAGATGCCTGAAGTTAGAGAAGGGGCATTTGCATTTTGCTGGAAAAGTGTGTGTGTGTGTGTGTGTGTGTGTGTGTGTGTGTGTGTGTGTGTCTGTGTCTGTGTGTTTACAGTTCCAGCAACCAGAAATTTGCCAGCGTGGACAAAGAGCATCTACTACTTTTTGATCTAGAAATTTCCCTTGCAGGATTTGTCCTATAGATACATCCATGTGTTTATATAAATGAGATTATTGATTGTGATAATAGCAAAAGAGTGAAAATAACACAAAAGCTCTTACTATCACAGGAAACAGTGGTTCACACCTTTCATCCCAGCACTTAGGAGATACAAGCAGGATAATAATTTATAAATTTGAGGCTAGCCTGGTCTATTTCAGTAAATTCCAGGCCAGTCATGGCTACACAATGAGACCCTGTCTGCAAAACAAAACAAAAATACCTCTTTCTAGGAGCACTGTGACTGGGTTTTCAGAATTCCATCCTGTGGTTCGGGCTGGTATCACTGGGATATCTAATCCTTTGGTAGAACTCATAGGGAAGATGCTGAATTTCAGAAGAAAATGGAGCAACATCCTGGAGAGGTGGAGACCCCAACTGACTCACCATCCTTAGGAGTTCTGGTAACAACTCTGGTGGCCTTAGTGGCCTCTTTGTGGAGTTGCACAGTTCTCAGAGGGCCGTGTCTGCCATTGACCATCTGAACCCTCTTCTGTCTTCCAGTATCACTTCAACCCTTCACAGTCCGTTCTCGTGATGGAAGGTGATGACATTGGAAACATCAACCGAGCCCTCCAGAAGGTCTCCTACATCAACTCCAGGCAGTTCCCAACCGCAGGTGTCCGGCGCCTCAGACTCTCTTCCAAAGTCCAGTGAGTGAAAGCCAACCAGCCTAGGCCCAGCCAAAGAGGCAACAACAGTCCCTTAAAAGCGTTCCTCTGCAAGTAGGGCTTCTCTTGCTGCATGTTCCTCAACTCCGCTATCCACAAAGGATGCTTCAGTGGCCTTGCTATCCTTCTGCTTTCTGTTTTTACTCCACATCTAATCTGATGCTTAGACAGCCCTGTTTTCTGTAAATTCTCCAACAGCTACATCTAAAATGGTCTGACCTAAAGGCATAGCACCTGGTATGTGGTAGGTGCTTGACAAATATTGATTCAAGTCAATTAAATTAACCAACTTTACTTTATAGAATTCCTGAATACTATGAGCAAGCCAGAGGAAGAGAAGGCATGGTCCTTGTCCCCAGGGAGCAGAGTTCAGTTAATGAGATGAGATCACTGAAGTTTTTTGATAGCTCACTTAGGGTCTTGACAGATTGCTTCCCAGACTTGGCCAATGCTTGAGGTGACTGCTAGTCAGGGGACCCTAGAGGAAGAGGGAGTGGGCTCACCAAGCACCTAGGATAAAAGAACTCAGGAGAAAGGAACGAGGGCAGAAGGATGGATCTGTTGACTACTGCATTTCTAAGCCTGCGAGGGATGCCCACTGTGTGAAGCACCACTCAATAGTGATGAAAAGGGCCTTCCCACCCCAGAGGCCCAAGGTTAGATGAAGGCACCTCTGAGTCAGCTCCAAACTGGAGCAAAGAAGATGGAAGAGACTGCCCAGGGTCCATGTCTGAGACCTGCCATTCATAAACCACAAGGAGAGGGGAACCCAGTGGGTAGGCATGGCAAAGGCAACAGGAAGCTGTGCTGGGAACTTGCAGCAGCAGCCAAAGATCAGCATCTCACCTAGAGCGTGGGAGAGTAGAAAAATCCATCTCCAGAGGCCAAACTACCTTATAGCTGCCTCTATGAGGCTCTAGCCTCAAACCCTAGCACAGAATTGGTCCTTGGTATTCAATGACAATGGAGAATATCAGTGACATGTAAATGTCAATGAGTCTAGTGAGAAAGCCTTGACATCACTGGACTCAAACTATGATGCAAGCTCTGGATAGCAGCCTTTCTGATGGTCTTTATAACTAGCCACTACCAATAGAGGGTAAGCATTGCACTGCCTATTATGTAGGTAAGATATTAGAGCATAAAGCAACGAAATACGTAGCCAGGAGTGGCCTAGCAGGGAATGGATCCTCATCTATCTCCCTTCCCAGCCTTGGTTCCTATAATATCATCCCTCTCTCTCAAACACTCGTTGACAGTGTACTAGGGTAAAGTAACGGAGCCACAGCAGCTTTCCACTCTCACCCATGGCAGACATGCATCCCTATGCTATCCCCACAGAGACAGAATGCATACGTACGCCACAGCAGGAGAATTTAGCCCTGGGGTCTCATTTATTAAGATGGCTACAACCCAACCAGACAACTTCTTTACCAAATACCAACACACAAAAGCAAGCAATTGCTTCCTAATGAATGCTGCTGTTGATTACTTCGCTAAAAGATAATGAAAGCTTCAAGGGTTACTTGTTGCTAGTATGGAAGCATCCCATCCCTCCCAGAAGCCAACCCTTTTAAGCCCCTGCTTTGTTAGTGGTTAGGCTGGGAATGTGGCTTTAAATCTGAAGGTCTACTGATGCCCTCACAGACTCCTAACGGGACACCTTGGCAAAGACTGGCATTGGCAGTCCCTTGCCCGGGGCTCTGGGGTGGATGGTTTAAATCATCAGCTGGTCGGGGCCGTGACTGCAGATGTCTTCCCAGGTGCTTTGGGGAAGATGTGTGCATCAGCATCCCTGATGTGGATGCCTACATCATGGTGCTGCAGGCCATCGAACCCCAGATCACCCTCCAGGGGACAGAGCGCTTCTGGAGGCCTGCCGCCCAGTTTGAAAGCACCAGAGGAGTGACCCTCTTCCCCGACATCAAGATTGTGAGCACCTTCGCCAAGAGTGAGGCCTCGGGGGACACGAGAACCACAGGCACAGGTAGGGAGGGGGCCGTGGGGAGGGTGCACCTTAACTCAATACATCTAAGTAAAATGATACTCAGGACGACCATTTTGCTCGGGTATGGCAGGATGATATACAACAGGAAAAAAAACTAAACAAAGCTGGAAACAGATGGTCAGTATGACAGGGATAGGCGGCTTAAACAAGTGAAGCAGGAAGAAAGACACTCGTAAGTGAAAAGAAGTGACACACAGATTTGGCAGTCTCCATATAGCATGACCGTGGCCATGTAAGAAAGAGATGACCAGAAGAGACGATACTAACAGCATCGTCCTCTGAGAAGCAGGGAGAGAGACGATTTGTTTCTGCTTGCCTTCCCTTTAATGTGGCTGTAAAAAATGTCCCATCGTGTGTATATAGTATTCCTACCATTAGGGAAAAAAGCTAAAGGTGTGCAAAGGATAGAATCTGGCTTCAAATTACCATACACACAGCAGGAGGTTGGGTCTCCCTCGGCAATATGACTAAGCTCTGGGGCGGGGAGGGGGCCACTCCCAGGTTGCTATTCCCACCAGTTTCATTATTAGGACCATTGCTGAGGGAAGGATTAGTTTCCATTCTCTGCTGGGAAGAAACACGCAGCTACACAGAAAGCTGGAGCATATGCTGGGGGCAGACCAAAGGAAAGGAGCCAACAGGGAGGGAAGTCTGCTGAGAGGAATGGAAGGAAGCCTTCCTTTTGCTGCTCAGAGGGACTCAGCCTTGCAGGGCAATGCTTGTTTGAGAGCCGCTGTCCTTCGGAGCTTCTTTGGAAAGCACAACTTCAACCCCCTCCCCATGTCGAAATCCAATCCTAATGATGTGCTGGTACCAGTAGGCCCACGTCCCTGAAGAGCCGCTTCTAAAACAGTCCCAATTACCCACCGCCTTAAACCACACTGGTTCCCAGTGATTGCGTTCTCAAGGGGCAGACCTCCTGAGCACCTAAAAATAGTTGGTATTTTACACCTGGCCAGCCAGGGTGGTTTCTGAGCTATATGCCAAGGTGCATTAAGTCATGTGACCTTCCCTCTTCTGTTATCCTCATTTGTGGCTAAAATCGGACTGAAAAAGGAAGGCCTGCTGACTTCAGTGGTTGCAGCCCAGGAGCGGGGAGTGTTGCTGCCGCTGACACCAGCACACTGGCAATACGAGAGAAAGCAGTTAAATGTGGGTCCACATTTCACCTCCTATTTATGAGAGGTGCATACAGAGCATGCAGCCCAGTGCCCGAGAGCTGTTATTAGGACTTCTAAATTTCTACACTTGCTGTTGAAATAGTCGTTTTTACGAGAGTCTTAAATGAGCAGGCTGTGTTTGCTACCAAACCGCAGGGACAGGCTCTCAGGTCACCTTCTGCCCCCACTGATGTACTCCCATTTATCCATATGTATGCAGGAGCACATACGTGCATGCATATGTGTTTTGCCATATGCATCTGTGCCACCTAACTTTTTTGCATCCATCTCCGTCCTGACTCCTGTTGGTTGATGGTTTGCAAGTATCTCTGCATTCAACACCACCTCTGAAAGGTTCTGCCCATCACCACACTGACTGCTGGACTGAGTTCATCAACTAATCTATAGACTGCCAATTGCTGGTGCTTCCCTCCAGCTCAAGGAAAGCGCCAGCAATTGTTTCTAGCTCTTAGTGGTGATTAACTGTCTGATAAACCAGAGAAGGAAATCCTGGAGGGCTCAGCTGTGGATGATTCCCCTCGGAGCTCGTAACCCGGCAGCCCCTTCAACAGTGGATCCAGGAAAGTAGGGATGGAAGATAATGCCATATGGTAGGATATGATGGCAGCCAGGACCCCCCCCCCCCCGCCTGGTGTGATTCTGCCCTATCATGAGGAAGGTGACCTAATGTCACCTCTAACAGAGAGCGACACCTGGAAGAGATTTGAAGTTGCACCTTCACTGCCATTAATGGGTGGCCTCAGTGTTAATAATGTAGATCATTGTTTTTTTCATATACTGCTAGTGACACATGGAACCATGTGGTTAGGTAACAGAAAAAAAAAATAGGCACACAGAAACTCTAATAACTACTTAGGTACCATTGAATTTTTTAATTAAAATAATTATCTCATCTGTTGAATGTCTTTTAAAACATTTTTGTTTTTGTAAATACCAACAATATTTGAAGGCATGGCCATAAAGGTTACGAGTGTCTGAATTATAGGGTCAGAACAATTCTGCCCACTTCTTTGATCAACTATTTTCCCAGTGACGGCTTGTGGATAATGCCAGTGTCTATTATGTTTGCGCCGGGCTGGCACACGGCACACATTCTGTAAGCAGCAATCGCCTTGGTCTTAAAATGGGGTGTTCATTTAGGATGCCAAATTGTCTAACATTCCAATGCACAGATATTTCCTTGAGAAATTTGGAGGCATAGGATCAGGCAAAGACCACCAGACTGACAAGCCTCGCCATTGTGCCCCTCTGGGAGCATGTGAACTAATTCATTTACTCGGATTTATCAATTATTAGCTTTTGCTTATGTCTTGATGACCCATTGATGGTTAGTAAATGATCCATCCTTATTTGAGCAAAGCATGAATGAGAACTGCTGCATGGCACTTCCTGTGACACATTCTAAAGAGGTTTCTTCCCTCGAGATCCTCAGAGCCTGATGGATGCGCGAGCATGCACACACACACACACACACACACACACACACACACACACACACACTATGTCCACACAGAAAAAGCCACTTAGCTCTCCCTAAATGCAAGTTATAGCTATGGCTTATAATGTCCCTGATGACTAGAAAACTGAGTGGCATGTGGCTTCTCAGTGGCAGAGTGGGTTTGAACTGTTTACTTCTCGCCACTAATTCATGCCACCTTCTTGAAGATGGCCTGATGTCTGAGCAATAGGCATGGCTGATAGGCTGCACAACCCCTTCTCCTGACCCACCTGGATCTGCAAGCAGTAACAGAGGAAGTGTCATGGTAAGCAAGAGCTTTTCATGCTGGTGTTTCTCATATACCCATCTTTCTACAGCCCCCAAATCAGCAGTCTTGGAAGAAATGCTACACAACTTGGATTTCTGTGACATTTTGGTACTTGGAGGGGACTTGGATCCAAGACAAGAGTGCTTGGAGCTCAACCACAGTGAGCTACACCAACGGCACCTGGATGCCACTAACTCTACTGCTGGTTACTCCATCTATGGTAAGACCCCACCTAGCCCCTCTACTCAGCGCTGTTCTCTCAGCAGAAGAGAGTGTCCAGGCTGTCCAGGAACTAGTGACTGTGATAGCTGGGGCTGGGGGTGCTTCGCACAGTCCTAGGGGTCAAGTGGAAACTCTTGTGTTTCTAGACTTCACTTTCTAGAGTGACTCCAGCCTCTGGGAAAATCGTCCCACATCCTCGCCCCTGGGGAACCTGTAGAAACTAGTAGGATGATTTCACTTTTTGATCGCAGAAAATGCTTCAGCTGCATTTGACAGACAGTGGGTGTGGTCTCTCGGTCCAGGTGTGGGGTCCGTGAGCCGCTATGAGCAGGTGCTGCATCACCTTCATTACCGCAACTGGCGCCCCACTTCCCTTGAGACCCGGAGGTTCCGGATCAAGTGTTCAGAACTCAATGGCCGTTATACTAGCAATGAGTTCAACCTGGAGGTGAGTGTATCCTGCCGTGGTTAAGGAAGGAAGGCCTGAGCCACCTGCCCATTCCTTCACTCGTTCGGAGAATTCTCACAACCACCTACTTGCACCTCTCCTTGCTCTTCCCAGGTCAGCGTCCTTCATGAAGCCAGAGTCTCCGATAAGGAACACGTCAACCACCTCATTGTTCAGCCACCCTTCCTCCAGTCTGTCCATCACCCTGAGTCCCGGAGCAGTATCCAGCGCAGTTCAGGTAAAATAGTTATACTGTAGCATCCAGAGATCCTCAGAGGAAGAGGATCCTGCCATGAAGAAGCCACAAACCCTTTCTCAGAACACTCTTGGGTTCCACAGGGAATCAATCAACTAAGCAGGAAGTTTCATACAATCAATAATGACAGAGCTTAATACAAAGGGCTGAGACAAAATTAGGCTAGTCATTTCCGGCCCAACTCGGGAACTTTCCGTGAACCCTTACATGCTGACCATGTTCAAAGTCCTCTGCCCATGCCTTTGTTTGAACGCTTGCCATATTGTGTCACCATCTGGTAGTGCTTGTTCCTAGCAGACTGTATAGTGCCTGACTTTCGCTAGAAACTTCCATATCATTTGAGGAGGGAAACCATGGGTAAAAGAGAATCCTCACTTACTGAATGCCTACTGCACCTACGTAGACTCTCACAGAGTTTTATTTCCCTTACTCTTCACAATTACCATAGCAGAGCGAGTATAACATTTGATAAAAGTATGCCCCAGACACCGTGAGGTAAGGACCCAGAATCCTACTGCTGGGAAAAGGGATGGAAGATTTTATCGTGAATTTGGTTGGATGTTCTGTCCTTCAGAAGAATGAGATGCATCTTGAGTTATCATGTTCTTTGGATTCTTTTATTGTTTCAGTGGTCCCGAGCATCGCCACGGTGGTCATCATTATCTCTGTGTGCATGCTGGTGTTTGTTGTGGCCATGGGTGTGTACCGGGTCCGAATTGCTCACCAGCACTTCATTCAAGAGACTGAGGCTGCCAAGGAGGCTGAAATGGATTGGGATGACTCTGCACTGACTATCACCGTCAACCCTATGGAGGTGAGCTTTGGGGAGAAAGAGAGACAGAGAAAGAGAGAGAAGAAAGAGGGAGAGAGACAGAGATATGAGAGAGAGAGAGACAGAGACAGAAGAAAGAGAGAGAGAAAAAAAGAGACAGAGAGAAGAGAGAGGGAGAGAGAAACAGAGACACAGAGAGAAGAAAGAGAAGAGAGAACCTCTCTGGGATGGGATCATCTCTGAGTGGGGTGCTCCTCTTGCTAATCAACTTAGTTATTCCTCTGTCTAGCTCTAGGATCTGGATTCCTCCTAGTCTAATGAGTCCATTTCCAGTGATTCTCCCATCTCTGTGCCTCGTTAGTCCTTTCAACATGAACAAGCCATATTCCTCTCTGAACTGTGGTTTCTAATTTAAAAGCTGTGAAGCACTCCTACCCCACAAACATAACTAGAACTGTCTTAAAGCAGCCAGTCATTCAGTAGCTATGCCTCACCCCTACTGCAGTTCAGAGCTAACACTTAGGAATTCAATATTGAATTTCTGATTAGCTAACAGTGCAAATTAGACGGCCCACGGAGTTCACTTAAGGGCTAAGAATAAGTTAAAACAAAAACGCATCGACAACACCTGCCACTTAATAAACTCCCCGTAAGCCAGACCCTGTACCAGATGTTCTGTATGTACCAGCGCCCTGTGAAATGGGAAGTATCGCCCTCATTTACCAAGGTGGGAACTGAGAGAAGAGTTGTATCATGTTCAGATGCAGGCAACCAGCATTTAAACTCAAGGCAGCACAGTTTGGAAGTTCACTTGATTTCAGTTTGCCAATAACCCCCAGCAGCCAGCTATGACCACACAGGGGCTCTGATCAATATATCAGCCTATCATTCCTTTTACCCACGGGTGCTTAGTGTGGAAGACACAAGCCCAGAGAAAGATCAGGAAATGTCATAGGGAAATAGAAGAGGCGATCATTGCGTGCCTGGTTCCAGTTTTAACAGCAGCTCATCTCCTGCTCCCGTTTCACAGCCTGCATGCTAGCATGGCTCAAGTTCTCAAAGCATGCTGGTGTGGGGCTCCCTGCATTTCCATCCTTAGAGGGCTGAGCTTTTAAGTGTGAGAAGCAAGAGGGATCTGAGCAGCAGACAGTAGTGTGCCTCAAGAATGTGTGTGTGTGACCTAGTAATATTAGCTCTTGCTGAGGCCTCAGTGGGTAGAGTTTTGGGGGCTGGCCATGCGAGGAAATACCAGTCATTACGGCAGACTGGAGTAAGGGAGGCCTTGTAGAAAGGATATGGTTTGGAGGCAACAGTGGATAGACAGAATGCAATCTAGAGAGGCATGTCGCAATGCAAGGCAACGTATCACCTCATTATCTGAATGCCAACTCAAAACATAAATCCTGAAAAGGGATGTTGCTGGAATCACTAGAGGGATGGAAGAAGGGAAAGTGGAACTGGAAAAGATGGGGTGTGGTTTTAGTTCACAAATCATGGCACACGGGGCAGTCAGTACAGTGAGGGGGTGAACACTGGGCTTTGCACAAGAATAGTTTAGAATGATAGCACACCTGCATACCTGCTCCTTGGCATAGAAGACCGTCAACTTCCAGTGATACAAAGTTTCCACGTGGAAAGGTGTCCAAGATTAAACATGATTCTGCCCCTGGAAAGCAAATAGTTAAGAACCTGAAATTTCCATTTAAAGGGTCTGAAAGATTCAGGAAATGATGCTGTGAATTTAAATGCCCATCCATCGTGGACACTAATGTGTTACCTTGATCATGTGTCTTGGGATTTGCTGCTATTTTAGACCCTTATCGGACTTTCTGACTTTCCTCTTACCAGGTCTCTTTTTCAGAGATCCTATCTCTGGGGAGAGTAAGGGGTTTAGCTTTAAGTGGAATGAACGGCAAGAATCTTAACCGTTTGCCGCCCATAGCTTCCAAGTGGCACCTGCTAAGTCCTTGATGCATACTTCATTTCTCTCCTTGGGGTCCAGAAACATGAAGGATCAGGGCGTGGGGAAGATGAGACCGAAGGAGAGGAAGAAGAGGAAGCAGAAGAAGGCATGAGCTCCAGCAGCAGTGGCTCTGATGACAGTGAAGAGGAAGAGGAAGAGGGGATGGGCAGAGTCGGACATGGGCAGAGTGGCACCAGGCAAGCCCAACTGGAGTGGGATGATTCCACCCTGCCCTACTAGTGCCCACAGGTGTGCTGACCAGCCCGGGTGCCCCTTTTGTAAAACCCAATCCAATGTATGCCCAAGCCTGTCACACTCGCCTCTGATTTCTATGACAGGTCTGGGAAGGCCATCAGCTTCCTGGAATCTGCCCTCTATGCTTCGGGCACTGCCTAGGTCCTAACCATGGGGCAGTTCCAAGAGCCCAGTGACACCATCATTGATGACTGCAGGGAGGTTACATTGTCCTGTAGCCCTCACTTCTTCACCCCTGGGCTCATCCAAAATCCTGCCACCCAGTCTGCCAAGTTCTGAACACCTTGCTCTTTTCTGCAGGGGAAAAGCTCCGCCTTTATGTCACTTACCACCCCTAGGCTCAGCGTTTTCAAACTCCCTGGGTTGTAACTCACTGTGTATGTACTTGACTAAGTAGCCTTTCTCCACCTACACCAGCAGGTCCTCCCTATGCTGGGTCTCCAGGTTACTTTATACAGGGAAGGCAGTGAAATCTCATACACCTAAGATTTTAGGGCTTAAGAATGGAAAGGAAAGTCTTTGTTGAGGCATAATTGAGTTTCCAGGGTAAGGCTCATAGTATATGTGTATATGCACAAACAGACTCACACATATACACACACACACACACACACACTTCCTAACTTGGAAAGCCTTTCTTTTTACTTCGTTCTGAGACTATATCGGTATATAACAAGTACAAAACCAAGAATTAGTTGGCCTTTGCCCATAAGTAGACTGTGTCCTCATCCTAGGGCTTGCTGACCAGCCTTCCAACCTGTCTAGGGAATGTCTAAACCCATGTGGCTGCCCAACCTAGGGCTGTAACCATGCAGAACCACAGGGCCCAGGAAGCACTTCATACAGGTACTGCTCAAGTGACAGCTTAGGCATGGTTGTTACCAGGAGCCAAAGAAAAGATGGATGGGGTGACCTAGCCAGGCTTCATGATCGATAGAAAGCTGCTTTGACCTGGGCTCGGTATGGCTATACTCCCCCTACCCCCCAGATAAAGACAGCTTAAAGGTTGACAAGGCTGTCACCACCCAGGCTGTGGTCCCACATCTCCTGTGTTACTGTTTTCTCTTGAGGAAGTAACATCATTTTCAGATGTAGTAGAACAAATACGGGCTCTAGCAGTCTGAGATGAAAGTTAGGACATTTAACTGCAAGGAATTCAAAGCATATTTGTAATAATAGCAGCTGCTTCTTTCTTCTTCTCATAAAAGGGGGATGCTTTGAATAGAGGGCAAATATATCAAAACCCTAATTTCTTGTTCTTTCTTCTTATTTTAATAAGGACGACTTTTCCATCTCTTATTCCAACGCGGCCACATCGGAAGGAGAATTGTTGCTATAGTAACTAGTGGGCAATCTTTTGTGGCCTAGAGAATAGCAGGCAAGAATTAGGGCCATTCTAAGAGTTCCACGAGGCTTTGAGGACATGTTTGTTTCGAACACCTCAAGGTCCTCTTTGTTCCCAGTCTGTGTAGTCATCTCCATCATCCCACTCTGCCCTGAACGGGCTTGACCCTGGTCCACAGTTGGTCTCTCATCACATTGCATTCAGGTTCCACTGAATGTTGAATAGTCCCTGTGACATCCAAACAGAGCATCCAGGGAGTGATGACAGCTGATGTCCTCTCCTCCTCTCCTCAGCCCTCCAGGCAGGGAGGATCCACACCAGGTCTTTGCAACCTTCAGTCTGGGGAGATCTACCTTATGCTGTTATTTTTTTTTTTACATCTCCTGGAGTGTTCTGTGCATATCTTCCCCGCTTGAGCCTACAAATAATCCTGTGACATATTTGAGAAAACAGTTATTGGGGACATTTTTGTGATGAGCAAACCGAAGCTCCTAGAGTCAGTGTCCTGCTCAGTCATCCCAAGGTACACACTGCCTTCTGCTCCTGGTCTATGGTTCTACTCATCTTCATATTAACATGTGTTTCTGAGCACCCACTATGTGCTAAGCATTCTACAAGCAGCAGTGGGAATAGGATGAAGCTGAGAGAGACAGACCTTCCCCCACAGAGGACTTTATAGTTATAGAAGAGACACTAGCAGGCATGGAAATTACACAGGAGGAAAGAGGAGGAAGCAGCAGAAGCCGCTGGAAGAAGAGGAACACATTCACCAACTCAACCAGTGCCCTAATTCTTTTTTTCTCCTTGAAGAAGCTCTAGATTTTATATTCACTGAAAGGAAATAGACACATCTCCCATGAATTGCCCCAATCAAATCCCCCCTTTTCTGTCAGCCTATTTCTGCACATTTACAGGGGGAAAAATCTAGAGGATGGGTTAGACTTCAAAATCCTATTATTTAAATAAAAAGACATTCTTCAGTCAGGCATTTAGGAGCTACTGAATTCTCCCCAAATTATGGCAGTAAAGGGAACACTTTGTATGTTTAAAACCAATCCTTTTTGAATGAGATTTTGATTGCAAATATTTAAGTCTAGAGTTTATGAGAGCACTTTGCTCTGGCTTTTCTGTTCCAATTGGGTGGAAGGCCGCTCTCATGCCTCCAGGGCTACCTCTTGTGGCTGCATTACTCATTTATGGTTGGGTGATCTGTTTGGAGTATTAGTAGACCTTTATGTTTTGTGGTGGGGGGGTGGTAAGAGAAGAGGCAGATGGAAGTTGGGAAGCATTTGGGTAAAGCAGCCAAGATGTGTCGGTTCAGGAGGCGTTCGGTGACTGGAATCATTTGGCAGGGAAGTGATGGTGATAACAAACCAAAGCCTTTCTCCCCTCTCTCATGGCACAAGGTCAGTCTGCATGCCATCTCCGAAGCTGAGGCCTCTAAACAATGACACTGAGACAAAAGGTTTCTGTCCTGTTCCCAACACTCACTTGGTTACCTTGGGTAAGGTGGGGGGACATTAGAACACAATGAGTTTCATCAGGTATCCAAGTGAGTGGTAGGGAATGGCCTATGCCTCCCACCAGACATTCTGACAGAGTGCAAGCTACTGACCACACTAGCATGTTCCAGTCCCCATAGGATGGTATTTTGAAACCAAAACTCCCAGATGACCCTGACCCCGACCCCATGTGACCTCTCAGAAGGGGTGAGCCAGCAAGCAGAGGCAGCCTCAGCCCCAGGAGAAGCGGTGGCTAGTGTGGTCACCGGCTGACAGTCTCCGGTAACTCGGAAGAGAGGGAGGAGGAGGAAGAGGGTAAGATTAGGAGAGACCAGCGTGGAGTGGGTCCCACCAGTGGAGTAATGCCATTAAACCCATCGAAGAAGTGTCTCTCAAGGGAGGCTGAGTGTATTCTAGCATGTTTAAGCAAATCCGGTCAGTCTGACCAAGGCCCCGAATCACTTAAGTAAAAAAAAAAAAAAAAAAAAAGAAAAAGAAAGAATGTGATTTCTGTGGCAGCACTTTCCGCAAGGACTTTCTCGAATTAACCAACTGTCCTGCCATGTGTGGTTTAGACCCAAGTCGCTGAAGTTAACAAGCGAATGTGTCATCCGGGGACACTGTGACCGCCACTGTAAGAAAATAATGCCCTCTGCCCATGTATCTCATCAGCAAACTTTATCTGGACCCATCTGGAAAGAAAAGACTTAGGGTTTGGTAGCTGTTTTGGTTTTGATGTTAACTCTACTAAATTCTGCCTTCTGGCATAAAAGCAACTACATATGATAACCACACACACACACACACACAAACAACAACAACAACAACAACAAAAAACATTCCAATTAGTTTGTCCATCTACTTTCCAGTAAAACTGATCTATGATACTGGAAGAAAAAAAAAGAGGCAATTTGAATTCGTTGAATTTTCATGTCTTAAACCTTTTACTCTCTTTGTTTCTCATTTTCCACAGAAAACTTAGCCTGTAAGACTAAAAAACTAGCACCAGGCAGATCCATGTGAGGCAGACTCTTCCCCTCAATACACAGAAAGCAGGCCCCCTCCCCCATTTCCCAGGAGAAAGCAAACTACATCAGCTCTCCCATCCATCAGCTCCCTAGTGGCCATTGCCTTGAATTGAACAGCTGGAAAATTCTAGGCTCTTTCATTAAAGCTCTCTTAGATGTTCACAGGAGATTGGAGAAAATGCAAAATAAATAAATAAGCGAACAAACAAAATCCCATTTGTTATTTTTGAATTGATGAAATCAGACAAATATTCCTAAGGATTAGATGCCTGGACCCAGGGAACTGGCATTGAGCACCGACTCCCTCCCCTGCTGAGGCAAGAAACTCCCTAGGCTTAGCACCTTCCCAAGCAGGGCTCAGGCTGTCATGATTTCTAAAGCAGGAGTGTTCATTATCTGGGACTGATTTTCATTTCAGCCCTGCTCATGTCTTTGCTCTAAAAATGATCCTAAAGACTTGTGGCTGTTCGAATCAATAGCAATACAATCAGCAGAAAGCCCTACCCAGCACACTTCAAAATTAACATCCTTCTTGCCTCTATGACTCAATATTAGCAGCAAAGAAAGGAGCGCTTTTTTCTTAATCATCTCCCCATTTAAATTAACCAGATAGGCCTTGCAAAAATTGTGAGGGAATAAGTCTAATCCTTTAAAGGAATTTGTCAGAGAAAAGTGGATGATGTTCACCTAACATGTGGCCTCGGGGTGGGGGTGAGGAAGTGGATCCCAGAAGCCTGCTGCAATGTTCCCCGGGCAGGTTGTGATGGTACAGGTTTCTCTATCAGTGCCAGACATTTATCGAGGCAGATAAGCCAAAGCCCTTGGCAAGGTTTAGTTTTCACATCGCCACTTTCCATTGTCCAGCTGTAGGCAAAAGAAATGAGGAGCGCAAGTTTTGAAGTCACCTTCAGCACCCTCATTGGCCTGTCTTTACTTGTTTTGACTTTATGCATTTATTCAGCATCAGATTCCTTCTGACACTGGTTGGAAAAGGGGAGTTGGTTTTACAACAGCTACGGATTAGAAGCCAAGCTTGACTCTGTCCCGTGGTAGCAAAAAGAGACAGAAGTCACTTGCCCTAGCACATCAGAGAGCAATCACAGAGCAATTGTGTTCAGTGGGTTGGTAGATGGGAGTCTCTGTTTGCAGCTGTGTTCAACAAACTCAGCCAGTCCCTGCCAAGCACCCATGCATGCTTGATTCTCAACCAAGGAACAGGGGAAAAGAGAAGGATGGCATAGAGCCTTACCTGTGAGGATCCCCTGGTCTTGTAGTGTCAGGGGTTGTCCACAAACAGTTACGACTATGAGGGGCAGAAGTTTAGGGTTAGGAAAATTGCCTTGCAGTCATCCCATTTTCCATCAGGTGGTAGGCATAACCTTAGCAGTGCTGAAAAGCCTCCGTGAACAGACGGGGAAGATCTTTAGGAGAGTGAACAATGTATTCCTAAATGCTCCTTAGTTATTACGGCTTAGGTCACTTCCAGAAGAAAGCCTTTCCCTCTATGCAGAAATAATGATGGGCTGAGATTTGGTGAAACTAAGACAGAGGAAGACCTTAAATGGTGGTGGGCAAGTAGACCAGGCAAGTTATGAACAGTGGTTTAAGGGGCTTGGGGCGGAGGGGCTGACAGTTGAAGGAGGGTTGCAGTGAAGCCACCCAGCCCTAGGGAGGCCACCTGCCCTGTTCCCGTCCACTGAGCAACATCCTTCAAAGCCATGTTTTTTGTTAAAGCAGCGAAACTGCAGCAATGAGCCTAGACAAGTACCAAGGCTGCTTGGCTCACAGCATACAAGCTGGAGAACAGGGTCATTCAAGGACACTCCCGAGTTACTGCAGTAGTTCATTTGTAGTAAGACCGGGGAATGCAGTCACAATTCAGACACTAAATTGGATGGGAAATAGATTTGCTTCTTTTGGAAGGATAGTAACACATGTTACTAAAAGTAGGAGAAAGAGAAAAAGAAGAAGAAAAGCCAAAACTGCAGCTTCATCTCCAGTGAAAATCTCATTCCTGTAGTCTATGTAGGTACCAGGTTCCAACCATTGACCCGGGAGAATTCCCAGACACCTGAGGTCTGATTTATGGTATAAGATCTATGGTGTAGTCACCATAAACCTTCAGCTGGGATTCCTTGGTGTTTTATCAGTCACTGTGCCTGTGACCTAAGTCTAGCCTCATATTGGGATCTCAGGGTCATGATCAGACGTCAGGGCACGAAAGAGGAATGGACCAGAGCAAGGAGAACCAGTAAGGTTGAGTTTCTACAAACCCAGTCCCTGGCCTGCTCAGAAACATGTCCCTCCTGCCAGACTTTTTACTGGGCCCCCTAAGGACTCTAAAGAAAGCCTGAGATCAGCTCAGAGACCCTGTTGAGAATACACATCTCTAAGAAGCTAGAATCTGCCCCCCCCTTTTTTTAGTAGAAGAAAGGGGAACGAAAGAACAGAAAAGAAAATATAGGACATGCCAGTTATTCACCTGTGAGAAACAGAAGGAAAACAAATAGAGGATTGTTTCTTTTACAGCCTGGCCTCTCTGAGTAAAGTCCTTGCTGACACCCTTCTTCTTCAGGACTCTTATTGGCAGGTTTGTTCATGCAGGACAAGGAGATGGTTTGTTCTTGGGGCAGGAGATCAGATCCAGCCAGGATAACAGAGGGGCTGAGTGAGCACTAGAACATCATCCCTGAGGAGACCATACAGGAATGGGACACATGATGGAGGCCTTGAGCAAAATATGTGAACTGGTACTGCTGAACCATTGCTGTGGCATACCCTGAGGTAGAGCCACACGCCAAGAGCTATAGTCCACCTTCCCGGGTACCCTAGAAAAATAACTATGGAACTAGTATAGACCCCCAACTCTCTCTGTCTCCACTTGCCACCTCCCCAAGGCAAGAAGAGTAACTGATGTGTCCCAGGACCCTGGTCCTTCTCTAAGGTTGTAACCAATGTGTCCCAGGCATGGGCTCAACAAATTGGATCGAATAGAATCCGAGAGATCACCTGGCCTCAGAGAATGAGTATGGTTTAAAGCGTTAAGATGCCCTGATGGAGAAAGACTCCTCTAACCTAGTCTTGTGTATAAGTTGTCATTTGTAAAATTAGCAGAAATGGGAGAAGAGTGGAGAGGGGTAGGGCAGGTGACGATATCTGTGCTTCCTCATGGAACTTCATGGGAGGGACTTGTTTGCTCTGAGCCAGGAGCAAGGGTCGCTAAGACTTGAACCCTACTTGTTTCACGCCCGTGAGTTACAGAACTGGGGGGACGGAGCCTAGATCGGTTAGAGAGCGCAGCTCTTGGTTCGTGTCCCGCCCCTTCTATCAGATATACTGTGCAAAGATGCATTGGTCTGTGGCTGAGTCCCCAACAGTCTAATGAGAAGAGGGCAGCAGACAGGAGAGACTCCAGAATGCAGATGGTGTGCATTAATCACAGGAACAAAATCATGCTGGCTTTAATGTCTGTTTTCTTTTATCTGGGAATGAAAATGCACCTCTGTTACCTGGACCCTTTCCTTTCTATTTAGCATTTCAGAGCGGAGGTGGGACACAAACACATACCTATTGAGGGCTATTTTTCCCCCAGCAGAATGAACTGTCAGAGAAAAAGAAGAAAAAGAAGCTCAGAGGTGATACCTATTTGCAAAGACAGAATCAACCCACAGTTTTTAGGTCTACATTCCAGCACCACTGTGGAAAAAGGATCAGTTGCGGGTGGGCAAAGAGGACTGCCCTCTGGAAGTACTCCTTGGGAGCCCAAGAGTGAGGGTGCAACTGGATCCATGGGTCACATAGCTAAGTAAAATGTATACATACATCTTTAGAGGCAAAAGTGCATCTATCCTGGCCATCAGGGAATGGCGGGGTGTGGCTCTCACCACCCCCCACTCTCCATGATGCAAAGGCGCCCTGGTGGGAGTGCTGATGGCGTTCCCACATACACTCCAGGGAGTAGAAATAGAGCAAAGGTTTTAGAGAAAGGACATTAGACTTGGCACCCAGGTGAGTCATTTGAAAAGGAAGGGAAGAGATATTGAAAAAGATGGTGATAGAAGAGCTGGAGAGTGAACTGGAAGTCGATCAGGAGTGAAAGCATCAGGAGCAACCCGAAAGCCAGGGTACTGCTCTGTATTTAAATTTGCATTCATGTGTGAAAGGAATCATGGGTAAATGTAGCCATGTGACCATAGAGACAATCGCTGCAGTAGCTTTACAAGTCAGAGCCACTGGAAGCGGATGACAGATCAATCTACCTACCAGGTTTCCAAACTCATCTGCTTCCAAGAAAGAGCTGATGATGCCCTGAGCTGGACAGCCATGTCAGGCAATTGGAGAAAACCAGATGGAGACTAGAAAGAAGAAAGCTTATATGGAAGCCAGCTGTTCTGAAGGAAACCCATAGAGTGGACCTTGTTATGTTATTGCATGGGCAATGTAATGTCTGTAAGAAAGACTCAGAATGATGTGATTGGGGTATTAGTTTAGGAAATTGAGTGTTAAGTATAAAGTACCAGACCTAACTAGGTGAAGGGCTTCTGATAATATATATGTATGTACATATATAGAGATATCTATAATATGGAAGTAAGATATAAACCAGAGAGGTCATTAGTCCCAACAAATTTTAATTCTCCTTTAAACACCTTAGATTATTCTTACTGTTATTTGCTTTTAGCTCTCAAAGCCCTGGGAAAAGTACCTGGAACACAGCGGGAGTCATAAACTTTTGGGGGTGAAGCATCCATCCTTTCCCTTCTTGGTGAAGACTCAGTATATCACTAAACTCCAAACTGACTGAGCCGTATAGATGCAGGTTGACCACACACACCTCTCGTAGTGTAGAGAAACCTATGTGAATTCCCATATGCTGTGCAGTAGTCGGACAGCAGCTGACACTGGGCCTGGCTCTCGGGGCAGTGAACAGTGACAGTGTTGCACACATTTAGAACATATCTGAATAACACCCACGATGCCGTTCCTACAGAGTCTGCCCAGCCTACCATTGTCTCTGCCTTTCCCTAAGCACTTGACAAATACTGTTCGAATCTATCATCTTCAATCATTAATGATGAGACTAAATATAAAGGTTCTAGGTGTAGCCAATCTCAGGCCTTTCTCTCCTCCCACCTCTGGATACGAACGCTGTCACCACTTTAAAACCATGTAGGAAAAGCCTGTTTGTTCCCCCTTCCTCAACCTCAGTGCATGGGAAAGGCCCAAGATAGGCCTTGCTCTCCTGGAGCCTCTCTGGAGTTCACCCTACAGAGAAAAAATAGCCACATTCATTGGAATGTATGGAATCACCTTCCGCTTGTCCTGACTGGGCAGTAGCCGTTAGGTCACTGAGGCTGGAGTCTCTTTACCAGGATACAGCTTCACCTGGCTACTATCCAGCATGTTCTTGGCACACAGCAGACTTCCGAGCCTCTTGAGCTGCCTCCAAGAATTAATTTCCTTAGTCTACAAAATGTATTTATTTGGTAACTACGTTGTTACTGTGTGTGTGTGTGTGAGTCTGATACAATGCAAACCTTGAAATGTCTTATTAAAAGGACTTAACGAATTCATAGAAAATTGAATCTAACTTCCAAACATGTTGTTGGTCAGTAAAGTTGCCCAGTCACAGGGGACCAGAGAAAAACCTTTTCTCCCACCCCTTTCCTTGGCACCCTCTTCCTGCCTAATTGTGCTACTAGATTCTAACGGATAGAGCGAAGGGTGCTGAGAGCATTCATGTACATAAAGATTTAAGGGGAAAATAACCTCTTGGGGAACCGGTTGAGTCTCCTCCGTCAGCTGTGATCTTATCATGCCTGAATCCCAAACTCTAAATTTCTAACAACTTCAATTCTTGCAGTTTCTGAGTGATTTGTTAAGATGCCTATTCAACACAGACAGATATTTATTTTCAGCCTTGGCTTGTAAATGCCTACAAACTGATTCATGTTGGTGGTCGCTACAACACTTCTGTGAATTGGTGAATAAATATGATTTTAGAATTTCACAGTAAAGATGACTTCCGAGAGTTTTTATTATTCCGACATGTGGTGGGACGAGAGGCTGTGAGCTGCTTTGTCTGGGTCAGCGTCTCTGTGTATATATGTATAGTGTGTGCATACTATATATATATGTGATATATATGACTCATTATGTCCAGTTCAACCCTCTTAATTCCCAGAAAATCAACCATCTGGGTCCCAAACATTCAGGTAAGGATCCTATGAGGGACGTTACAAATTCAAATCACAAATGACGGCGGAAACTTTTAAAACACCAAAGATTGGGTAACTTCGGCTCCCAATTTTGTAAGTTTCGGTTTATACAATCTTTGTCCCATGTGCCTGGGAAGGATATTAGGACAAAAAGAAGCTTCTGGTGGAGAGATGTGCACTTTATAACCAAGACTTCCAAACAGGAAGTATCCAGGAATAATATATTCCCAGACACCCACCCTACAGTGACCCACTGCCTCCAGCCCAGCCCTCTACATTCCCCAAACATCAACCAAATAGCACAAGCATCTGGGGTCCCAAACATTCAAATAATGACCCGGGGGGGGACACATCACAAATTCAAATCATGACAGAACCATCAGTGACACCGAACATGACAAGCAAACTGCTGCACGTCACAAGAGGCATTCCTGCTTTCCTAATGTTTTGTAGACATCTGCGAAGGTCCCATCCGCCTTCTCGTCCATCCCTTGCCAGCATCCTCTTCTCTTCTTCCTTCTCAGGTGGATGTCAAAAACGATGTGCTTTTTCTTTTCTCTGGGAAGAGCAGCTTTATCATCCTCCCTTCCTCTCTTGATAGCCTACCAAATCCCACCCCCAACCCCCACCATCCTACAACAGGGTACAGATTCTCCCAACACAAACACATCATTCATACACTCCGCATTGTTCCCACTCGATGTGAAACCAACACATTTGTCATGCTGGATTATATTTTCTCTTTTGCATCACAGAGTTAATAAAGAGACAGAGAAGCCTTCGGTTGCTGAGTGGTCCTTTATTGGTTCACCTTGGCAACTTACACATACACTTGCCCTTCTGTTTCCAGGCACCTTAGTAAAATCACGTCCTGGTTATGATACCATTATACCATGAAAGGTCTCACTGACCTTTCATTTCGTTTGTACGATGTTCATGATAGAACCTTAGTTAAAGCATTCTTGTGATGATTAAGTGAGATAACATGCCTTTCAAATGTCTGCCTCAGTGTCCAGACCTTTGGGTACCCCCTAAGTAAATTTCACCAAAGTAATAAGGAGTGTGGGTGGGTCACACCCTCATCCACTCAGATCTTTCTGCATCCCTTCCCTGTGTGAACTCATTCATTCACTGGGTGATGGGTAGCCTCCTTGCCTTCTCAGTGGAGACTGCGGGAAAAGAGGAAAGGAGAAGGTCAATGAGGTGATGTATACACATTTATATGGATTTATTTGGGACCAAGGCTTTACCAGCATTTTCCAATCTAATTCTCTCAGTGACTTGGGGAGAAAAATACCCTCATCCCTGTTTCATAAGTGAAAAAGCTGAGCCCAGAGCGAGCAGGTCTCCTGCTCAAGGCCACGCAGCTGATGACACCTAAACGTGATGTTCTGAGTCCTGTGCTTGTCCCACTTTGCCCTGTGCCTGCCCGCATTGAGAAATACCAGCTTTTGAAAGTCTGTTGTTGCCTTTGCAAAAGCCAGACCTGCAGGTGCCAGAGCTGATGACACGCGCTATCTCCCTTTCCAGTGCCTTGGACTAAACCCAGCCCCCCAAACACAGCACGTACAGCATGAAAACCCCCTGGTTAAATAACTACAGTTTCAAAAATTAAAAAGAATTGTGTTAAAAATGTAAGCCAGGGAGTGACTAAGAGCCAGCAGGAGAGCGCACGATGTGAAAATACGCACTTAGAAACTAGGGCAAACATGTCTCCTCTCCCAGAAGAACAGTGACACCAGAAAAATGGTCTCAGAACCTTTGTAGACCCCCATGTCCTGGCACCTAAAAGTGTTCTGGGGACCTGGACACCTGGGGACCCAGAGCAATGTGGAGCCTTCACCCGCTTATCTAGCCATTGCCCAAAGATGCCCACAGCTCCTCCTCACAGGGTATCTGTATTCACAGAGCAGTAGAGAAGGAAAAAAAAAAAAAAGCAAATGGTCTCATAAATAAGCGCACAGTTGCACTTGCTGTGAGAGCTACGATGAAGGCACATCTGGAGCCACGAGCAACATCTGTGGAGAAATACAAGAGAGTTCACAGACTCTTGAGATAATAGCGGGCCTAAACCCCAGAAGCCTCCAGCAGCGGCAGACAATAAACCAGGTCACATGCTCAGGAAGGACCTTAGCCTTCTTTTCTTCTCTACATTTCTCCCCTAGAGGCGTTCACTCCACAATTCTCCTCTCTTTCCCCCAGCGCAGTTTGTCAAGTCTCACCTGGGAGTCACCACCTGAAGGCACTACGGTGCGTGTTGGTGCAGGTGTAAGAACCTCCCACCTGGACACGGATTTTTATCACTCAAGGCTATGTTGCTCACCTGCTCAAGTTGGCTCTAAGACCTCAAGCCCATTTGGAACTAACACTGCATGGCTCCTAACACTTCTCATGAGCTACAGAGAGCTCCTAAGTCTTGCCTTGTGGAATTTTGCAGTACTAGGCTCTTCCATGTGTTCATCAGATTTAGCTAGACATGGGGTAGGAGGAGGGAAACTGGATCACAAAGAAGCAGCTTGCTTCCTGGAAAATGTGGCTGTTTATCTACAACACTGGTGATGGGCAGCCACGAGCTGCCTCTGACAAGACTTTTAGACACTAGAAAGACTGCACTGTGCATTTTCCTTTTGTGGATAAATGATAAAGTAACATTTCACTTTATACAAATGCATCACTCTGTCACTTCATAGAAGAGGGCTTTGGTTCTAAAGGGCTCTCCGTGAACACTCTCTCTTTCCCAACAGCTGCTAGAATGTGATCATCAAAGCCTACTTCTAACACATTTTGACCCAAACACAACTTGAAGCAGATTCTCTTACTCGCAGGAGCCTCCCACTCAGGAAGTGCATTCAAGTGGAGTAGGAACAGTTCTCAGTAGCAAGACCTCTAGTGATAGATTTCACAGATGGGCAGTCTCTCTGGGCATCCAGCACACATAGACCAGGTTTTGCTGCCAGATTTCTCAAATCGTTTAGTAAATATTGTGTCTAGACTCATGAAGGAGTGAGGTATCCCTGCCTGTGCCTCTCTGGGTGCAATAAAGAAGACATACCTCTGGCAAGAATAACAAATGTAAGGTAACAGTTTCCAAACTGTGTGCTGGCTGGGATGAGGGAGCAGGCTGAGCCTGCACCATCAGCCCCACTGGGAGCTTCTGCAATATGGACCACTGAAGGATTTGGCTCTGTATACAGGAAGTCTTAACCCAAGACAGATGGCTGAGAATGTATTCTTTTGACATAAACGCTCCCTGGAGAGAGATAACAGTCTAGCTTGGGTGTGTTTGCCTCCTGAGTGAGAGGCATAGAATGAAGAGAAAGCCCAAGGATGCACCCACTCAGAACCATGCCATTTATGCGTACATCATATGACCACAGAACTTACATTCTTGTATGAAAAATGCTTCTGAAATATTATATGTCTGCTTTAGGTAAAATCAAGTTCTTCAGAACAGCCACAAAGTTGTTAAACTAATTTACAGAAGTCCTATTTTGACTAATACAGAAGAATGATGAGGCTGGAGGAGGTAAGAGAGGATAAATGAGAGAGGGGGACAGATGGGTAGAAAGAAATCAGGATGCCGTTCCTTTATAAATTCAGCTGACTGTAAAAAAGAATTTACAATTCAGAAATGGCAGAAAATACTCTAAGGCTTAAAGCCATCGGTTTAACAATGATAGTAGGCATACACACAAAGGCAGGGAGAGAGAGAGGTGTTTTTAAAAAAGAATTAGCCACTCTCAAAAATCCTCAGTTAAAAACTACACAGTTGTTATATAATTAAAGTGATCATTCAAAATTATCACAAATACCTGAGCATATGTGTGAACGAGACAGACACAGAGAGACAGACAGACAGACAGCATGAATGAGGAAATATGATTAATTAAAACCTAGATGCTCTAACAGAAACCAACACACCTAAAAGTATTGTTTAAGTTCTTTAGATATCATTAGCAAAATCTATAAGAGATTGTTCGCCAGCTAAAAGGAGACCACAATAGTTCTTCAGAACCCAAAAGAAAACTTGATAAAGAAAATTGAATAATTCACAGAAGGAACATGAGAGATTAAAAAGCATATGAAATAGTCTCAAAGTCATTGATAGTTTTACAAGTGCAAATTTAGCATCACACATCCATCAGTATTGGACAACCTGGAGAGACAGTAGTGACAATGGTGGTGAGGCCCAGAGACACTTATGCACTTCTGATGAGAACAAAGCTAAGAACAATGGGCTCCAGAACCCCAGAAATTCTCTTTGGACAAACCATGAATAAATGACATAACATAAATTTCTATGTCAAGGAATCTGGGCAGACAGGTAATGCGTTAGAGTAGGTTGTGCATTAAAGGTGAAGGAGAAGATTCTAGACTGACACACTGAATGTCAATTTTCTGTGTGTCCTGCTGTCTCCTCTTTCAAGACTCAGAGCCTCATCTTTCCAGCTCCTAGGAATTTCCAGCTGGCTTCTCTTCTATGTGGCCTGATTCCTTCTGTTCTTCCCAATGGTCAGTTCTGAGGAGATTACTAATAAACTATCTTCATGCCAGTCTCTACCTCAGAGTCTGTTCAAGGAAAGCCCAACATTGGAAACAGTAACATGGGCAAATCATGTAAACATATTGACAAAGGAAGAAACAATGATAGTGATAGATGTGACAGAAGGAGTTCTAAGCCACTAGTATTAATATAAATTTATAAGTACACATGAAGCTATACACATTCTAAAAAAATGTATACATATAAAAGACAACATCAATACACTGAAGAATTGGGTAGGCAAGGGAGAATAGGCAAATAAGAATGGGTCCTCTAAGAGAGACCACTCAAGTTGGTTGGGCCAGGCATTGGTTGGCCATTCCCTTAATCTCTATCTTGTAGAGAGGGTAAATTTTAGGTCAAAGGTTTTGTGGGTGGGTTGGTGTCCCCTCCCTCCACTGGAAATACTGCCTGGCTAGAAAAGGAGGCCACGTCAGTCTCCACACACTGCTAGGAGTCGTGGCTACAGTCACCCTCATATGCTCCATGAGCTTACCCTGTCACAGGTCTCCAGCTTGTCACAGAGATGCGCCCCAATATGTTTCCCTTCTCTCATCTAGCCCTCTCACCTCCTACCCTGGCTCTCCTCCTACTTTATCCCCACTTATTTCCCCTTTCAATCCCTCTCCCAACCAGTTTCCTCTCTATCCATTTCCAAGGTTCATTTTATTTCACCTTCTGGGTCAAGCATTCTCCCTTCCTTAGAATACTCTCCTTGTTGCTTAGCATCTTTGGGTCTGTGGATTGTAGCGTGGTTACGCTGTACTATATGGAAAATATCCACTTACAAGTGAGTGCATACCATGTGGTCTGGGTCTGGGTTACCTTGCTCAGGATGTTTTCTAGCTCCATCCATTGGCCCAATGTGAAACCCACCAATGAAAGAAGGCCAATCCCTGGCAATATTGATGATACTCTGCTATGCTTGCAGAGAGGAGCCTAGCATAACTGTCCTCTGAAAGGATCTAACCATCAGTGGCTCAAAACAGAGAATGAGAACCATGGCCAAACAATAAGCGGAGCTCTGGGAATCAAGTGGAAGAGTTGGAGGAAGGATAGTGACCCACAGAAGACAAGAACTCCACAAGAAGACCTAAAGAGTCAACTAACCTAGGCCCATGGGTGCTCATAGATATTGAACCACTGTCCAAAGAGCGTGCATGGACTGGACCTAGGCCCCCACACCTATGTAGCTGATGGGCAACTTGGTCATCATATGGGTCCCTTAGCAATTGGACTGGGGGCTGTCTGTGACATAGACTCTGTTGTTTGCTTTTGGATCAGTTTGTCCCAGCTGGGCTGCCTTGTCTGGCCTCAGTGGAAGAGGATGTGCTTTAGTATCTTGATGTGTTGGGGTGGGTTGGTATGGTGTGGAGCTCTCCTTTTCTGAAGAGAAGGGGTAGGGAATAGGGGAAGAGGGTGGAAGGGTGGAACTGGGAGGAAATGAAGGAGGAGTTTTGATAGGGATGTAAAGTGAATAAGTAAGTAAATTTTTAAAAGAGAGAGACCACTTATGACAATGGAACATGAATCAAGGGGTTCAGCCAGTAAATCCTGTTACAACCAAGGTGGAAATTAGTACAAGTTCTAGTTGATGAAATGGCAGGTAGTTCAGGACACAAGACTGTATGCAGAGACAGCAAGGGTTTCCACGGCCTTTATATTAACGGTATTAACAAAGGGTAAGAAGTCAGGCGCTGCAATCCGCTTCCTTTTAGAAAGATCTAGAGCTTCACTCAACCCAAGAATCGCTACGTTTCCAGAACAGCATTTGGCTTTCAGACTGACTGGTCCTGAGTCACAGTATCCTTGAGTCTGCCCCAGGTGACTCATCAGAGCAAAAACTGACCGGAAACAGTTTGCATTCCTGCTTCTGTGACTGCTCTACCTTTAACAGAGTTTAGTCTGGTACTCGTTTAATTGCGATATTTCTTTAGCAAAACTATGGAATGGAGACATGTGGCTCCATGCCTCTAGATGTCAAACACAAGCAGCATTTGCTATTAACTGAAGAATCTGGTCTCTGTTCGAGACTTGAATCAGCTGGGTGGCGATGACAGCTGGATCTTCACCAAACCCCCTTCCCTCCTCTTTCCTGCAAGCTTTTCCCTTACCACAAGGCTGCTTTTTCCACGTGGAACAAGTGAGCTCTAGACTGTGGAAGTTGCATGGGCAGGAGTCCACCCATTCCTGCAACTGACCTGTGAGGAGAGGAGGTAGATCAGGGAGACACTTTTTTTGTGCCCTCCCTTCCTGCTGTCAGACTGTTGAAACAATTAACTCAAAGACTTAAAAATTTTCCTGGAAATGTCCTGCTAGGAGAAGGAAAAGGAAGAAGCCCTCCTGCTTCCCAGGAAGAGATTTTTACATGGTTTCAACAGCTGATGAAACCACCTTGAACAAAAAATACCTGAGACAATGATAGATCCGTGATGGGGGTACAGGTTCACCGGATAGCTAATTATACTGAAAGGGTCAGACTAACTTTGTAACCTATATGTCTTTTAAAGCCTATAGTTTTGAGTTTTAGGTCCAGGTTAAGCTAAAGCTTCTTAGTAGCTTTCCAGAGAATGGAGGAATGTGATCCTATCTGTGAGGACAGATATATAAAAAGGCAAGCAAGCAATGACCTTCACTCAGCAAAAAGAATGACCAGACCCTTGTCTTCGAGATAGTGTTTCTTAGCAACCAACCCAGACGGCCTCAATCCTTCTGAGTAGCCCCTGACCTCCAGCCAAAAGCCCGCAGCCCTGATCTTCAAGGATGAGCTAACCACCCCCACCTTCAATTGCAGCTGCATCCACACTTGGTAGGACTGGCCAAGCTTGAGCACCTAAGACTAACCAATTATCTTACTTTATAGCTTCCTCATCCAATCCTAAATTGCCAAGACTGCAACTTCAAATTTCCCACACTTTGTCTTTTAAAAACCCAAGGCCTTTGTCTCCCGGTGCCACTCTTTGCTGACCTGCAGGGGTGACCCCATTGCACAATGGTTAAAATAAACCTCTTGCTTTTGCATTGACTCCTGGTCTGTGGGAGTTCCTGGGAAGGGCGCAATCTTGAACTCCTGAGCTGTGAGACCCCAGGTCTTACAATACACACCCTTAGCCCTCTATTTAAAACCCCAGGTCAGCACCCCAAAGATACAGTCATCACTGGAGCCCATTATTTGTTCCTCTTCTTAATGTGTCCACATTCAGCACACCTCCTCCTTCTCTTTTCACTGTTGTCTCTCTAACGTACTGGGTACCAGTGATCTTGCCTAGCCTTTTGGAGCGGCTAGAGTGCAGGCTTTTATCCTGAAAGCTCCAGCAGTACTCCAAGATCTGCCTTTAGACACTTCCTGTAGATCTCTTTCCCTTCTGCCCATTGGCCACAGAGCAGCATGTGGCCTGAGAAGTATCAGTCGGCAAGAGATGGGAGTTCTCTTGGGAGAGCCACCTGGCTGAGGCTTTCATAGGAGCAAGTCCCAAAAGAATCAAGGCACATCCTTCCGGGCTAAACTAAGAGAGGCAACAATTTAGAGTCTGGTAACCATGGTACACTGGATACACACTACGGTATTTCCTTGGATAAATCTGTTTGCATCTGCCTGCCTTCCCCTGCCAAGTTACCCAAGAGTCCTTCTCATTTTATGCAAAATATAACCATGTGTCACCTATGGAAGATGATCAAATTGAATCTGAGAACAGTCTAGCATATTCTCTTTATAGATAAAAAAAATTAGAACAGGAAACTAACTAGAAATTGCTTTAATGTTTGGATGTGATATTTTATTAATTCTTTGAGAATTTCAGACAATATATTTTAATCATATTCACCCCTAACCTTCCCAAGACTCCTTCAAGATTTACCTCCATCTCTCCAGCACCATCCCGAGTTTTATGTAGACTTTATTTTATTTTATTTTATAAACACAAAGTCTAGTTTGTGCTGTTCATACACTCTTGGGTATAGAGCCAAATGAACATAGTTGTCCTATTAGGGGCCATATCCTTAAAGAATATTGATTCTTCTTTCCCCAGGAATCATCAACTATGCATATGTCATCAGTTAGGGATCAGGGATCATGACTGTTTCCTGTTCTACTCTAGAATATTGACTGGCTTGAGCTCTTGTACAGGCAACTCACAGCTGCTGCGAGTTCATGAGCACAAAGTCTAGAAGATACTGTTATGTTCTGCAACACTCCACCTGCATCCTGCTCTTACAATAGTTTTTTCTTTTCTTTTCTATCATTATGATCCCTGAGCCTTGGCCATAGAGGATGCTAGACATATCTCATTTGTGGTTGATCACTGGCATAGTGCCAGTTGTCAGTTTCTACCTTAACCACTGTCCACCGCACAAAGATAAGGTCTGAGAGCTACTTTTACCTGATAAGGTCTGAGAGCTACTTTTATTCGTGGGTGCAGAGATACAAATGTAAAAGGAATTTTAATAGTATGTCTATTTAACAAAACCATACTAGTAGTATGTCCATCCCCAGGACCTTTAAGGTCCCCAAACATGGGTTCTTGGCTGGATTAACAGTAACAGGGAAGTGTAGAGTGGGCCGTGAATGCAAGCAAAAAATTGTTGGTTACCCCCATAACAATCATGTCACTATTGCATCCATGGAATGTCTTGCCATCATGGCCATTATTGTAGTTCACAAACTTCACAGCTGGGTAAGATGGTGACATCCCCCTGCCCGCCTTCTGCAGGCTACCAGCACTTTTTGATTCTATGAAAGCAAGCCAGCATGGACAAATCTTCACAGTAAGTATAAATTTTATTTCTTCATGTCCTGTAACCAAAGTGAAACCACTTTAAACATTACTTACATACATACATAGGTATGTAAGTTTTGAATTATCTAAGCAATTTTCTTTTGCCAACTGTCTGTTCACGATACACTCCACTTTCTTTTTTTTCATATTTTTTCTTTTTAAAATTTATTTATTTTTGTATTAATTACAGTTTATTCACCTTGTATCCCAACTGTAGCTCCCTCCCTCATCCTCTCTCAATCCCACCCTCCCTCCCTCTTCTCTACCCATGCCCTTCCCCCAGTCCACTGATAGAGGAGGTCTTCCTCTCCTTCCATCTGATCCTAGATTATCAGGTCTCATCAGGACTGGCTACATTGTCTTCCTCTGTGGCCTGGTAAGGCTGCTGCCCCCAGCAGGAGGAGGTGATCCAAGAGCCAGCTCATGAGTTCATGTCAGAGATGGTCCCTGTTCCTATTATTGGGGAATCCTCTTGGACACTGAGCTGCCATGGGCTACATCTGTGCAGGGGCTCTAAATTCTCTCCATGCATGGTCCTTGGTTGGAGCATCAGTCTCAGAAAACACCCCTGTGCCCAGATTTTATGGTTCTTTTTCTCTCCTTGTGGAGCTCCTGCTCCCTCCAGGTCTTTCTACCTTCCCCTTCTTTCATAAGATTCCCTGCACTCTGCAAAAAGCTTGGCTATGAGTCTCAGCCTCTGCTTTGATACTCTCTGCAGGGTAGAGTCTTTCAGAGGCTCTTGTCCTGTTCCCTGTTTTCTCCCTCTTCCTATGTCCATCTCTTTTGCCTTTCTGAATGACTATTGATGGTCATTACCCGGGGTTCTCCTTCTTGATTAGTTTCCTTAGGTGTACAGATTTTAGTATGATTATCCTATGTTATATGTCTAATATAAACTTATAAGTGAGTATGTACCATGTGTGTCTTTCTGATTCTGGGATACCTCACTCAAGATGATCAATTCTAGATCCCACCATTTGCCTGCAAATTTCATGATTTTCTTGTTTTTAATTGCTGAGTAGTATTCCATTGTGTAAATGTACCTCAATTTCTGTATCCACTCCTCAGTTGAGGGGCATCTGGGTTGTTTCCAGCTTCTGGCTATTACAAATAAAGTTGCTACAAACATGGGTGAGCAAATGTCCTTGTTGTATACTTCAGCAAATGGTCCAAACATGCTGATTGCACCCCGCATGTTTCCTCAGGGATCCAGGCTGACTAAGGTCTATTTTGTTGAATCATGGTCATCAAAACACTTGGCTTCCCTTTCCAGGAAAAAGGAGAGTGAGTGGATTCTCTGTCCCATCCTGGCTCTGAAGTCCTGATATGCTTTGCCTCATAATAGACATGCAGACACTATTTTGCTCCACAACTCTGAACAAGGCCTAGCCATGCAACCACATCTATCTGCATGGGAAACACTACATGCCTCTGTCACTCTCCATATATATAAATCCAGAGCCCTAAAAGCTAATTTAGAAGGCAAGAAAACATCAGCAAATTAATAATACGATGCGTTTTGATTCATGTTAACAAGTATTAATAAAATGTTTTTCTTAAGAATATCTAAACAAAGTGAAACGAAATCACTCCTATATGATTTTACAATGTCTGGTTTTATCAGAGGCAATTTATTTTCAAATGAGTTACTTGTATTTTGTGATCTCTGCAACACTCGCTGTAACATCATATTGGTGTTATGTTATGTATTTTCCAATATCAGTGTAATTAAGAATAACCAGACCATTTCTATTGTTGCCTTTATATGAAAATAAGAGAAACTGTAGCCATAACAAGCTACTTTGCATTTGCTATAAATCCCCATCTTGAAATAATTAAAATATGTCATAATATACTTCTACTCTTTCTTTCTGCACTAACTGTACGAAGAGAAAAAACACAATCACTTATAAAGAACCAAATTTCAACAGAACTTAAATTTACCATTTTTCTCATTAAATCTTGTAATGAAATTATTAGATTATGAATTGTTAAATTTTCTGCTTTTACTATCTGATGCAATTTTTACTTCCTTTGAACTAAAAGTATTCAATAAAAACTTTCCTAAGTTACTGATTTAGAGAAAATAAAGCTCATATATAAAATTTTTTCCTTGGAATAGTTCTGTTCTTTCTCTCTCTCTCTCCTCTCTCTTCACTCCAGGTCACATTTCAGAGGCATGAGAGAAAACAATATTTGTTTTTCCCTCTTGAAAAAAAATTTCTTATCCCTGGAAGAAATTTTAATGTTGTCATAATTTTCTTAGGTTCCTATTATTTTGCCTTATGATAATTTTAAACTGCTGCCAGTCTCTGTAGCACATCACTTGCTCCCTTACAAAGAGATTATGTCCAAAAATAAAATGAATAATTGAACCACAGCTTAATCCTAGTAGCATCTAGTTTCCTGGAACTGAATAGATGCTGGACTTGGTAAGAGTCATCACTTAAGATTTGTAAGAAACATTATGCTATTTTGCTCCTGGTCAGAACATAGTCACTTCTTAAGTAGAGCTTTAAAAATACATTTTTGAGAAATATTCATTTTAAATGGGGTTTGATGTTTAGTTATATATTTTATATTGGAAATTCAGGAAAAACTTAACCTATAATCTATTTCTCTCTCCATTTATTAACTCTGAGCATCGTTTCAAAACTAAAAATTAAATTGTTCTACAGGATGTACATACATTTTAGGGTATCAGAGGATTATCAAAAATATGAGAAAACCTGTCTCCATAGAAAAATTAGTATCTCAATAATCCACATGTCTGCCAGTGACAGCCAACTAACATTTGATTAGCAATAGTAGGAGGTGGGAAGAGTGGTGGAGAGTGGAGAGCCAGATGTCACTGGCTTACAAAGCCATACAACACCAGCTCACACCTGTCTGGCTTTTTATCCTCAATACAGGCTGACTTTGTGCCTCAGTCGTGATACCTCTTGGTTACAAAGTGGCTGATAGTCTTGAGACCTCGCCTATGCTTCCAACAGTAATGGAGAAGAAAGCTATGGTAAAAACTTCTTTTTAAGCAAAGTTTCGCTTTCTAACATGGGAATGCCTTTTCCACAGGCTCCCACTTATTGGGCAAATCTGAGTTTAGTAGACGGCATCAAAGGCAGCTGTGGGGATAGAAAGTGGAGTGCAAAAGATTCAACAAAGAAAGCAATTTCAGGCCAATCTCCCTATGAACATTGATGCAAAAATAGTCAACAAAATACTTGCAAACCAAGTACAGGAACACATCAAAGATATCATCCACTGTGACCAAGCAGGCTTCATCTCAGGTATGCGGGCGTGGTTCAATATATGGAAATCCATCAATGTGATCCACCATATTATAAACAAAGTGAAAGAAAAAAATCCACATGATTATCTCCTTAGATGCTGAAAAAGCATTTGACAAAATACAACACCCATTCATATTTAAAGCCTTGGAGAGATCAGGGGTACAAGGCATGTACCTAAACATAGTAAAGGCAATATACAACAAGCCTATAGCCAACATCAAACTAAATGGAGAGAAACTTAAATCAATCCCACTGAAATCAGGGACAAGAAAAGACTGCCCACTTTCTCTATATCTCTTCAACATAGTTCTTGAAGTCCTTGCTAGAGCAATAAGACAATTGAAGGAGATCAAGGGGATACAAATTGGAAAGGAAGAAGTCAATGTATCACTATTTGAAGATGATAAGATGGTATACATGAGTGACCCCAAAAACTCTACCAGGAAATTCCTACAGCTGATAAACACCTTCAGCAAAGCGGCTGGATACAAAATTAACTCAAAAAAAAAAAATCAGTAGTCCTTTTGTATACAAAAGACAAAAGGGTTGAGAAAGAAATTGGGCAAACAACACCTTTCACAATAGCCACAAAGGACATAAAGTACCTTGGTGTGACTCTAACCAAGCAAATCAAAGACTTTCATGAAAAACATTTCCAGTCTTTGAAGAAAGAAATAGAAGAAGGTATCAGAAGATGGAAAGATCTCCCATGCTCATGGTTTGGCAAGATTAACATAGTAAAAATGGCCATCTTACCAGAAGCAATCTCCAGATTCAATGCAATTCCCATCAAATTACCAACACAATTCTTTACAGACCTTAAAAGAAACATTCTCAACTTCATATGGAATAACAAGAAACCCAAAATCGCTAAAACAATCCTCTACAATAAAAGATGTTCTGGAGGTATCTCCATCCCTGATCTCAAGCTGTGCTATACAGCAACAGTAGTAAAAACTGCATGGTACTGGCATAGAAACCAGCTGGTCAAGCAATGGAATCAAATAGAAGACCCAGAAATAAACCCACACACTCATGGACATCTGATTTTTTACAAAGATGCTCAAACCATACAATGGAAAAAATGGTGCTGGTCTAATTGGATATCTACATGTAGAAAAACGCAAATAGATCCATACTTATCATTCTGCACAAAACTAAAGTCCAAGTAGATCAAAGACCTCAAAATAAAACCAGACACACTAAACCTGTTAGAAGAAAAAGTGGGAAAGAGCCTTGAACTCATTGGCACAGGAGACAACTTCCTGAACAGAACACCAACAGCACGGGCTCTGAGAGCAACAATCAATAAATGGGACCTCGTGAAACTGAAAAGCTACTGTAAAGCAAAGGACACTGTCCTCAGAACAAATCGACAACCTACAGATTGGAAAAGGATCTCCACCAACCCCTATATCTGACAGAATATATAAAGAGCTCAAGAAGTTAAACATCAACAAATCAAGTAACCCAATTAAAAAATGGGTTTTTACAGGATCAGATGAATGGGGAGGAGGTCCCCCTATCAGTGGACTTGGAAAGGGGCACGGTGGAGATGAGAGAGGGAGGGACTGGGAGGGAATGAGGGATCGGGACACGGCTGGGATACAGAGTTAATAAAATGTAACTGATAAAAAAATAATAAAATAAAAAAAAAGAAAACTCAAAAAAAACGGGTTTTTAATTGGACTAAAACAGAGCTAAACAGAGAAATCTCAATAGAGGAACATCAAATAGCAGAGAAACACTTAAAGAAATGCTCAACATCCCTAGTCATCAGGGAAATGCAAATCAAAAAACGACTCTGAGATTTCACCTTACACCATCTGAATGGCTGAGATCAAAAACTCAAGTGACAACACATGCTGGAGAGGATGTGAGAAAGGGGACCCCTCCTCCATTGCTGGTGGGAATGTAAACTTGTACAACCACTCTGGAAATCAATCAGCTGCTTTCTCAGACAGTTAGGAAAAGATATTCCTCAAGCCATACCACTCCTACACATATATCCAAAAGAGGCTCAAGTACACAATAAGGACATTTGCTCACCCATGTTTGTAGCAACTTTATTTATAATAGCCAGAAGCTGGAAACAGCCCAGATGCCCCTCAACTGAGGAGTGGATACAGAAATTGAGGTACGTTTACACAATGGAATACTACTCAGCAATTAAAAACAAGAAAATCATGAAATTTGCAAGCAAATGGTGGGATCTAGAAATGATCATCCTGAGTGAAGTATCTCAGAATCAGAAAGATATACATGGTACATACTCACTTATAAGTTTATATTAGACATATAACATAGGATAATCATACTAAAATCTGTATACCTAAAGAAACTAATCAAGAGGGAGGACCCTGGGTAGTGATCATCAGCAGTCATTCAGAAAGGCAAAAGAGATGGACATAGGAAGAGGGAGAAAACAGGGAACAGGACAAGAGCCTCTGAAAGACTACCCTGCAGAGGGTATGAAAGCAGAGGCTGAGACTCATAGCCAAGCTTTTTGCAGAGTGCAGGGAATCTTATGAAAGAAGGGGAAGGTAGAAAGACCTGGAGGGAGCAGGAGCTCCACAAGGAGAGAAAAAGAACCATAAAATCTGGGCACAGGGGTGTTTTCTGAGACTGATACTCCAACCAAGGACCATGCATGGAGAGAATTTAGAGCCCCTGCACAGATGTAGCCCATGGCAGCTCAGTGTCCAAGAGGATTCCCCAATAATAGGAACAGGGACCATCTCTGACATGAACTCATGAGCTGGCTCTTGGATCACCTCCTCCTGCTGGGGGCAGCAGCCTTACCAGGCCACAGAGGAAGACAATGTAGCCAGTCCTGATGAGACCTGATAATCTAGGGTCAGATGGAAGAGGAGAAGGACCTCCCCTATCATTGGGAGGGGCATAGGAGAAGAAGAGGAATGGATGGTGGGATTGGGATGGGATGAGGGATGGGGCTACAGCTGTGATACAAAGTGAATAAACTGTCATTAATAAAAACAAAAAGTTAACAAAATTAAGGCCTACAATTTAATAGGATAATGAGCTGGTTTATGTATGTCTCTTAGATAATTTCCTTGTAAGCTGAAAAGGTGCATAGCACAGGCTGTGTATGGGCGTGAAACTCTGGTAAGGTTAAACATCAAAGATCACAGGGTGTGAGACACATGATTCCCATATAACAAGAGTGACCGATGTCCCCCTGCTGTCATCTGTTCCCTGTCTATCTGTTCTCCTTCACCCCTCTATGGGCAAGACAAAGTGTATTCCCCATGAAGCTGAGAAACGCTGGAACTCCCTCCATTTCCCATTCTTTCCCAAGGCCCTGACATGGGCTTCAACCATGTCCGTACTCAACAAACATTCTTAGAGGGCACTGCCCCCAACAGTATGTTCATGTGATTTATCAAAACATTTATTAGTATTAAAGACATTTAATCATGGTTGGCCAACACAGCCATCTTTTTCCACGTGACTTCATTTTATGTCGCTTCCCTGTGTGGAAGCAGCACAGGAGAGGCTGTGCGGTACGTTTCCTGTGGGCTTAGTGGTACACGTTAATGATGATGCTGTGGAGGACAGTCAACATGTGCCTGGCTGACTCCTGGAAGCTCGTACAAAGTGAAAGATCTGAGAGAGCACTGCAGAAAGAGTGTCCTGCAGTGCCTGAAGGCAGGGGAGAGCCAGACTGCAAACATGGAGCAGGGGCTGATCTGTGTGATATCCCTGTAATTGCTGAGAATGAAATCAAAAGCAAGGGCAGCAGAGCTCAGCTGCATCTACATAAAAATGCCTCTCTGCTCATGAATAGTTTTAATTATGTTGCTTATGCAGTTATAGAGTTGGCAAGCAATTTTTTTTAAATTGTGTGAGAATGTCACAAAATAAATTACATCATAATTCTTATGTTACAGGGTACACACCCGCACTAATACTGCAGAGCCCATGTAAAAAGGAGCATGCTTCACTGTCCTTCCTTAAGAGTCAATATGTCTATATAAGTTGCCCTCCCAAAATATATTAGATATTTTTACATCCCTGTGACCAAAGTATCTGAGAAGGAGGTCCAATAAAGCCTTTGAACCGCAATGCAATAATGACCAGCCTGGCAAGATATCCCCAGTGGAACAATAGTGGCACTTGTATCTAGGGGTAACCAACAGCTGTTTAATTAGATAAATTATGTTTCGTTCTGTAAACCTAGCCAGCTGCCATGGCTGGAGGGGTCATAGATTCTAGAGGAGAACCTAAAACTGACATTCCATCGAATCAACATAGTTTCTAGCTGTATTCTAAATACTTACCCTTATATCTACCGAGAAGTTTAAATCTCACACCCCATCAAAGAAGTTTCTTTGGGAAGCAGATGAAGACTATCATAGATATCCACAAACTGGTCAAAACGCAGAGAAAAAAAAGTAACCATAGGGGGCCTAGCCCCAATTGGTATATCTAAAACCCAATTCCTACATCTAAGACTGGGGAAGATTGTGTAAGAGGAGACAGAAAGACTGAAAAAGATGGAGGACCAGAATGTCAACTTGATGCATTGTCTTTTTTTTTTTTTTTTAGGTTTATTTACTTAACATCCCATGGATGTCCCCTCCCTCCTCTCCTCCCAGTCTCCTCTTCCCCTCCTTTTTCCTTCCCTTTCCCTTTACTCCAAGAAAACAGAAGCCTCCTCCCCCATATCAACCCTTCCCAACATATCAAGTCATCAGGACTGAGCATATTCTCATCTATGGAGGCCAGGCCAGGCAGTCCTTCCAGGCAGAAGTGATCTAAAAGCAGGCAATAGAGGCCATGTTAGAAACACCCCACACACGCACCAGGTGACCCACATGAAGGCCAAGCCACCCACTGGCCACATATGTGCATGGGGCCTAGGTCCAGACTATGCATGCTTCTTAGACTCTGTCTCAGTCTCTGTAAGCCCCGTGGGTCTGAGTTAGTTGTTTCTGTTGGTCTTCTTGTGGGGTTCCTGTCCTCTCCAGTTCCTTCCATCTTTCCCCTGCACTTCTATAAGACCCTCGAAGCTTCTCCCCATGCTTGGTGCAAGTCCTAGCCTCTGTCTGGATCTGCTGCAGGGTGGAACCTTCTAGAAGACAGTCATGTTAGGGGCCTGTTTGTGAGCATAGCAGAACATCATTCATAGTGTCAAGGGCTAGCTCTCTACTGTGGGGTGGGGTCTCAGGTTGGACCAATCATTGGTTGGACATTCCCCAATCTCTGTTCCATCTTTATCCCTGTACTTGTAGGCAGGGTAATTTTTGAATCAAAGGTTTTGTGGGTGGGTTGTTGTTAAAGCTAAAGTCACACATCAAACCCCACAGGTTAATAGTAGAAGACTTCAACACACCTCTCTCACCAATGGACAGATCATTGACACAGAAACTAAACAGAGAAATAATGAAACTAAACAATGTAACGAGGCAATTGGATGTCTAACAGATATCTACAGAACATTTAACCTAAACACAAAAGAATATACATTCTTATCAGTACCTCATAAAACCTTCTCCAAAATTGACAACATACTTGGACACAAAGCAATCCTCAACAAACACAAGCAAATTGAAATAATACCTTATATTCTATCAGACAAACCATGGATTAAAGCTAGACTTCAACAACAACAGAAACAACAGAATGCCTACAAACTCAAGGAAACTTAATGACCACTGGGTCAGGGAGGAAATAAATAAATTAAAGACTTTCTAGAATTCAATGGAAATGAGGGCACAATATATCCAAACTTGTAGACCACAATAAAAGCAGTGCTAAGAAAAAGTTCATAGCATTAAGTGCCTTCATAAAGAAAGTGGAGAGAGCTCATTCTAGCAACTTAACAGCTCACCTGAAAGCTCTAGAAAAAAAAAAAAAAGAAGCAAACACACCCAAGAAGAGTCGAAGGCAGAAAATAATCAAACTCGGGGCTGAAATCAATAACCCAGAAACAAAGAACAATACAAAGAATCAACAAAACCAAGAGACAGTGTCTTTCAGAAATTGTAAACCAACAGAATCTTACTGTGAAATCTCAATAATATGGTTAACTAAATAGAACTTGCATAATGACTTCACCATTTGACATCCCAATGTTGATGGGGAAATTTTCACAAGCCCCCACCCCTAAATAAGAGCTGCAGGCTGTCAAAGGTTGCTGGGAAGGGGACAATCTGTCTGATAAGCTATCTAATCTCAGTGATCAACCATAAACACATGTACATACAAACAGTACTAAATAAATCTCTCCGTGTGTGTATGTGTGTGTGAGTGTCTAACAATAATTACAGATGAGATCATGAAATCAAGGGAAGTTGAGGAGCACAGGAATAGTTGGAGGGACGAGGAGAAATGACATCAATATTATACTCGCATATTAAATTCTCAATTTTTTTTCATACTCATTAAGTCCAATTTGGTGAGTAAGGAAAGAGAAGGTGACTCTGGAAAGAGTTGGGAAAGAGGGTGAATATTTATAAAACACAATGCATTGTGTGAAATTCTTAAAGAACTAATTAAATCATTTATTTTAATTTTTATTTATTTATTTTACATCCTGGTCATAGTGCCCTCCCTCCTCTCCTCCTGGTCCCTCACCCCCTCCTTGTTTCCCCTATTGTCCCTCTCCTACTCCTCAGAGAAGAGAAGTACCCCTACCCATTTACCCCAGCACATTAAGCTACATCAAGACTGGGTGCATCCTTTTCTCCTGTGGCCTGGTATCATCAAGAGAAAGTGATCGAAAAGCAGGCAACAAGAGACCAAGTCAGAGACAGCCCCCATTTTTTTATTAGGGGACCCATATGAGGACCAAGGTGCCCATCGGCTATATCTGTGTAGGGGGCCTAGGCCCAATCCATTCATGGTCTTCGTTGGGACTTCAGTCTCCACAGATACCTCTGGGCCCTGGTTAGTTGGCTCTGTTGGTCTTGTAGAGCCCGTCTCCTCCAGGTCCTTCTATCCTTCCTCCGACTTTTTTGAAAGACTTCCTGGGCTCCACCCAATGTTTGGTTGTGGGTCTCTGCATCTGTTTCCATCAGATGTGGGGTGGAGCCTCTCAGAGGACAGCATAGAGACACCTTTAATTGTGTCAGGGGTTGGCTGTCTCCCATGGAGTGAGTCTCAGGTTGGGCCAATCATTGGTTGGACATTCCCTCTATCTCTGCCTTATTCTTGGCTCTGCGCATCTTGTAGGCAGAGAAAATTTTGGGTCGAAGTTTTTGTGAGGGGATTGGTATTCCCTCCCTCTACTAGGAGTAGTGTCTAGTTAGAGGGTTGCTTCCTCAGTCTCCATGACCCTGTTACTAGGAGTCTCAGCTAGAATCATCCTCATATCTTCCCAGAAGCCCACCCTGTCATAGGTCTCCAGCTTATCACAGAGAAGTCCCCACCCAAAGTTCTCTTCTGTCTGCAAGCCCTCCATCTTCTGGCCCATGCTCTCACCAGGTCTAATATCAACCCTCAATTTTCTCTGTGCCCCATCTCTTACCCTGTTCCTCTCTTCAACCACTTCCACCATCTATTATATTTCTGCCTCTGAGTGGAAATTAAGCATCTTCCCTTGGATACTTCTTTTTACTTATATTCTTTGGGTCTGTGAGTTGCAATATTGTTATCCTGTACTAAAATTCACTTATAAGTGAGCACATACCTTGTGTGTCTTTCTGGATCTGAGTTACCTCACTCCAGATGATCTTTTCTAGTTCCACCCATTTGCCTGCAAATTTCATGATTTTCTTGTTTTTAATAGCTGAGTATTATTCCATTGTGTAAATGTACAAAAGTTTCATTATCCATTTGTCAGTTGAGGGACATCTAGTTTCTTGCCAGATTCTGTCGATTATGAATAAGCCTGCTATGAACATAGTTGAGCAAGTGTCCTTGTTGTATGGTAGAGAATTTATACCCAGGAGTGGCATAGCTGGGTCTTGAGGTAGAGCTATTCCCAGTTTTCTGAAAGAGCACCAGATTGATTTCCAGAGTGGCTGTACAATTTTGAACTCCCACCAACAATGGAGAAGTGCTCCCCTTTCTCCAAATCCTCGATAGCATGTGCTGCCATTTGTGGTTTTTATCTTAGTCATTCTGATGGGTGTAAGAAGGAGTCTCAAGAGTCATTTTGATTTGCATTTTCCTGATGACTAAGGATGTTAAGCATGACTTTAAGTGCTTCTCAGCCATTGAATATTCCTCTGTTGAGAATTCTCTGTTTAGAGTTGTACCCCATTTTTAATTGGATTATTAGTTAGTTGGTGTTAAATTTCTTGAGTTCTTTATATAGTTGAGGTATTATCCCTTTGTCAAATGTAGGATTAGTGAAGTTCTTTTCTGTGGGCTTAAATTTTTCAAACATCTACTTTATTTAAGGTTCTTAAATGCCTCCACCTTCTTTCCAAACCCCCAACCATAGGTAGGAGATTAGTAAGAAAGGGGGCTGTAGACCTCCTTTAGCTACTTCCTGCTGATTGGGGTTGTTATGTTCTTTGGGGATATACCAGTCTCAGTTGTCAGGTTACCAGCACCCCTGTCAAACAGCAAAGCACTTAGCAGCAATGGTGGCACCACTCAGCAGAAGTGGAAAGACTTTGCCCAAATGACAAGAGTCTGCTGAGGTGGCAAAACTCCACCTAAGCAGCACGAGAAGTTCTCTGAAGAGGTTCTCTTTGCAAAACCAGCAAAGCAATGTGAACCCTTGCAAAGCATGGAGAGGCAAAAAGCATTGTCTCCCTGTCTGTGGGCTTCTACTTATCCTGTCTCAGAGTCCACACAAGGATACTTCCAACTCTCAAAAACCATGCCCCTCATACAAGGTCGTTTCCAGCTGACAAACATCATGTGCCTTTTCACAGGGCAGTTTTTCATGGGTGAATATTCCCACATCCCACACTTGGGACCAATACAAAAACATATTTACATGATACAACTGAGTTTCCAAAGAAATCAGAAACTCCCACTTTACTTTTCCCAATCTGTAGGCTGTCGTCTTGTTCTATTGACAGTGTGCTTTGCCTTACAGAAGCTTTTCAGTTTCATGAGGTCCCATTTATTGATTGTTGATCTTAGAGCCTGAGGTTTTCTTTCTTGCAGCTTGTTTATATGGTGAATTATGTTGATGGGTTTGTTTTTGTTTTCTTGATGGATTTTTTAAATACTGTACCACTGCTGCATGCCTGAGATGAAGCCTACTTGATCATGGTAGATGATATTTTTGATGTGTGTCTTAACATCAGCCCCATACACATTTTTATAATTAATGATTGATCCAGAGTGTAATATGACAGAAAGATGGCATTCTGGAAGGGGACAAAATATCCATTGAGAGACAGCCAAATGGAGGCTTCATATATCAAAATCTTGCATCACATAGACTAGAAAGCTGGGGAGAGGGGGTATTCCAGATAACTGTATCAGAAAAATTATGTTAGTCACAAAAGTACAGGTAATGAAATGAATGATATTTTGAAAATGTGAGGCCTCTTCTAGCCCAGCAAGATGCCCAAAAGAAAGAAGGGCAAGGAGAAGAAGATGACTCCGACCCCAGCTGTCCTGAAGAAACAGGAGGCAATCCCCAAGAACATCGGCATTGGCCAGGATATCTGGCACAAAAGAGATCTTGCATGCTTAGTCAAATCAGCGGAAAAAGGTCATCCTCTGTAAGCATCCCAAAGTATCTCCTGCCATTAACCAGTTCACCCAGACCCTGGACCAACAGACAGCTATCCAGCTGCTTAAGCTTGCCCACAAGTACAGGCCACAGACAAAGCAGGAGAAGAAGCAGAGGCTGCTGGCCCGTGCTGAGAAGAAAGCTGCTGGGAAAGGAATCATCCCCACCAAGAGACCAGCTCTCCCTCAAACAGGGGGCAATACAGTCACCACCTTCATGGAGAACAAGGAGGTTCAGGTTCAGATAGTGGTGACTGCCCATGATGTAGACCCCACCGAGCTGGTGGTTTTCCTACCTGCTCTGTATCAATGGACAGGGTCCCCTACAGCATCATCAAGGGAAAGATCAGGCTGGGGCGGATGGTCCACAGGAAGACTGGCACCACTGTCGCCTTCACACAGGTTAACTCAGAAGGCAAGGGTGCTCTGGCTAAGCTGGTGGAGGCTATGAGGACCAATTTCAACGCCAGATGAGGTGAGATCTGCCACCACTGGGGAGGCAATGTCCTGGGTCCTAAATCTGTGGCTTGCATTGCCAAGTGGAGAAGACGAAGGCTAAAAGAACTTGCCACTAAACCGGTTTAAATGTACACTGCTAAGTTTTCTCTGCATACATACAGTTAAAAAAAAAAAAAAGTGAGACCCTAATCGCTGCCAAGCAAGACACGGCATGCAAAGAGACAGAGAGGGCAGAACCCACAGGCTCAACACAGGCTCAACAGCTCACAGGCTCAACTGTGAGCTTGGGCTCACAGCCACCCTCACATTTATGTGACATGTTTCCGTAAAAGTACAAGATGACCAAACCTTTTCTCAATCGCCAACAATATGAAACATTCTTAACGGTTCTACGAAAGTCCTGATCACCTTTCTGTCTCCCTCAGAAAACAGAATTACAAAATCATTTTCATGGGCAGATCACCAACGATGTGATGAAAATGTGGCAGTGAAAGGTATGTAGTGTTTTATCTGGAGCTCCAATAAGGCATCATTTCTGTTTTGCTTTGTTTTGTTTTGTTGTGTGTTCACCTGTTAAGAGTATACAGTATGAAGGGGTTTCTTCCTTAATCTAAGTTTTCACTTTTGTAAATATTTATACATTGCAGGATATTTGATTCTATTGTGAACCCTGAGATTGTGAACTGTAAAAAGGTGTTGTTTGGTGTGGTCTGTCCCTAACACATACCTTTAATCCAAGAGCTTTCTGTACATGGGAAAACTTTAATAAAGTTAACCCTAGGTCAAGAGGTGGGGCAAGAAACCAGCTGACGGGGATTAAGTAAAAAGGCCTCTCTGAGCCAGCAAGTTTTCACCCTAGCCTCTGACTCCTGAGTCTTTGTTGGGAAAATTAAACAATTTGGGATATCCTTTATATATATAACAACGTTTGTATTCATGATCTTGTACTATTGTGCGGAAAGTAGAACAAAAGATGGAGAGCCATTGCCAGATGTGTGAGACTTCTGTATCTCCTGTTTCTCTCTCATCGCAGCCCTGTGGCTCGCTTAGTGACTGTGCTCAGTGAAGGTAAGAGCATGGGAACCAGTGTATGAACACTGCTGCCTCTACAAACGAGAGGCCTCTCTTATTCCAAAGCTGTGCTTCCTCTTATGACAGGTCTGCCTCAAGTTCTGCCAAGCCAGACATCAGACTTGAAAACAACCTGAACTTAAGTCTTCCGCTCTTCACTGTGACTGATTTCTTTGTTTGTGTGTTTCAGTTTCAGGGCTTTGCTTTTTTAAAGAGAGGCTTTAGGCTCACAACAAAATAAGTAGGAGTTACAAAAAAGTAGAAGTTACAGCACTCAGTGTTCCTCAGCCTAGTGTTACATTTTTACAACTTATGAGCCCATATTGACCCAGTTTCATCTTTTGGCATTTCTGATTTACTTTAAGGTTCACATTTTTTTTACTGAGAAGTATTAATTGTTCATATAAATGCAGTTTAGTGATATGTGTCCACACATGGGCCAGCACACACTAATCAAATTCAATCTCTTTTCATCTACAACACCCAAACGCATTTTCCCATCTTTCGCAATTACTGTTCTATTTCAGATTAACTTAGTTTCTATGAGGTAAAGCATGCAGTGAATGTTGTCTTTATACTTTTGGTTTGTTTCACTTAGCACAGTGGTTTCCAGTCATATCCACTTTATTTTAAATGAAAGGATTTCACTTTTGGGGCTGAATAAATAATATTCCTAGAGTTGTCTGTACTTCACTTATTTTATCCAATGGCTCTAGGTTGGTTCCATGTCTGTTAGTGTTGTATAAACTATGAATTTGAACAAATGTATCGTAATTCGAGTTGGTCATTATCTAATCTTGTGAGGCATTTTCACTACACTAAAAATTCTCTTTTCTCTCAGTTTATCTTTCTCTTCTTACCAATCTCTTGGCAACCATGGATCTTTTTTATTATTGCCATTTTTATTATTGCCATCTTTTTATTATTGCCACCCTTTCTTGAAAGTCTGAGGCTGGAGCCAGATGGGCAGAGACTTCCCTGATGGACTCTTTTCTCTTCTTCATGTGCACTTAAGCTTCCCTCATGGTTTTCCAGTTTATTTTCTTTTAATACTAGATAACAGATACAGCCTTGGTGTGCCACAGTTTACCCACTAACTTACTGATAAGCATTTTGATTGCTTTCAACTTTGGTTAACTGTGAATAAAACTGTTCTAAGCATCTATGTGTAGATTTTGTGGGGGCAGTTATTAATTCCTTTAGGCAAATACTAACAAAGACAATTGTTGACAAGAGAGTTTAGTTTCATAAGAAGCTATCAAAACTTTCAGTGTAAAGAGAATGCCTCAAGGAGACAAAAATAAACTTGGGAGAAAGGACAGTCTATCAAATGAAAGGTGCTTGGAAAACTCCTCTCTCCATGAAGATGATTAAAACTCAATCCCTGCCTCTTGCCTTCTACAAAAAGTCAGCTCACAAAGAATCAAAATATGAAACTACTAGAACAAAACACCTCAACATGGGGACAAGTGACGATTTTCTAGATCAACCAAGAGCACTATAGACAAATGGCGTTTCAACAAACTAGAAAGAGCCGCATAACCAAGGAAACAAGCCGCAGAGCAACCGAAAAGAAAAACAATTAAGGCATCACGGCTGGGGAGACAGCTCAGCAGTGAACAGTGCCTCTTTTTCTTGCACCAGATTTCTGTTCCCAGCACCCACATCAGGAGGCTCACAACCTCCCGTAACTCCAGCTATAAGGAGTCCATAGCTGTCTTCTGGAGTTTGCAGTAATCTGCACCTGTATGTGCATATACCGATACAGACACACATGCGTATATATGTAATTTAAGATTAAAAAGATAAATGAAAAAATAAGGAATGATCAATAAACTGTGATAGATACGTATTTATGTTCATATACTTATGAGCATAATTTAACCTATAAAAAAGAATGTCTTTTCCCTTAACTACAGTTTCCATGGTGTTAGTTACCCAGAGTCAGCTATGATCTGAAATTATTAAATGAAAAAGATACAATAAGTAATTCATAGGTTATAAAATGAGGATGCCACCTCTGTGATTGAAGGTGACAGCTTAGCTAAGATGACAGAAATAAGCACCTGCTTATTTCCCGTGCTACCTGTCCCTGCTCTGGTCCCCTGCTTCTTAACAGGGACAGGCCTCATTGCTTCAATATGACCTTAATCCTCCTGCCTCAGGACTTCCATAATTGTTGAAGCAATTTTCCTCCTGGGCACATACAGTGAAGCTGGCCTTGCCTCAAATGATGCCTTCCAACGGCAGCCTGCCCAATTCCATAACTCCTCCAAAACTTCAATTCTGTAACAGTCTGCCCTACCCAAGTGTGAAGATGCCATTCCTAGAACTAGACCTTCTACCATATGGACTAGACCCATAGCTCAGTGGCACTAAAAGAGGTCTGTGTCCAGTGTGCAATTTGGGGGATGTGCAATAGGCTTCAGGCGGAGGCACCTCTGCTAAGCTTTCCTGCTCTGATGAGCAGCTGGGGCGTAGCACTGCCTGGGGGCCTTATTTCATGGTTACCTTCTCAACAACCTACCAGGGTCCTTCAAGGGCAACCCTATTTTACAGAAGTACATATTGAGACCCAGATGGCCTAAGTGATTTGCTCAAGGTGGAACAGCTGGTAATGTTCAGACAGACAGGCAGGAAGAACTTGCATTGGACCCTGTTCTCTTAATTATGAAATGGCAGTGAGAATGACAACCATGATTGATCTCTCAGTTATTTGGGGCCAAAGCCTGTGCTAGGCAATGGGACACATTTCTCCCACTTTCTTCAAAGAGCTCTTGCAAGGGTGGGCATGTGTTGGAGCCTGAGATATGAATGGAGAATCTGTAATATGGAAAAAAGCAAATACTATGTGTGCCAATGGTGGGGTATCATGCACATGCAGAAGCTGTGGAAATTGCAGCCAGTTAGGGAGTAAAAGCAGGTATCTTTGCTTCTTCAGATAATTTCTTGCTGATGTAAAATAGAACTGAGTCTTGAGAAAAGGCAAACAGAAAGGTTTGAAGGCCCTGTTCAGTCTTCGTGCTGTGTCCGTGTTCTTTACAGCCATTTTCAGGGTATCACACTGTCTTCGCACTCTTTGAACAAGAAACTGGAAGTTCAGAGACATACAGAGGCCAAAGGCAGCTCACAGATTGAAAGGTGAATTTGAACATAGCTATGTACGGCCAAGCCAGTGGCCTCTCCAGCACCCAAGTCTGCCTTTTCTTTAAGGCCGTTATCACCTGTGTGAGGGACCACCTTGCAGGACCTGGAAGCAGAGAGAGCCCCACGATGCTTACATTTTGAGCACTGCCTCCCTGCCTCCCACCTCTTTCTTCTTCCTCCCACCCAACCACAGCTGGTTCATTGTACCAGACCCATGATTCATTGCCACTGGTGTTCAAGCCTGAGCTCAGCTCCCTGGGGACCATGTTTGAGGAGCTCAGTAACTCAGGGCCTCCACTCTAAATTCCTATTAAGCACTCTAGATTTAATAGCTGCTATTAATACAAATTATGCTTCATTAAGCATGAAGCTAAGGAGAACACGGCTCGAAGGATCCAGTTCAATACCAGGCTGAAGGACAAACAGAACAGCTATTTTTAATCCTGGCAATGTCAGCGGGGAGAGAGCAGCCTTCCACTGTGTGTGCCTGTCACTGCTACTGCAAATTGAGTTTTTCACAACTTCAGGTAAACATCCCTTGTTTTCAGCTCACTGCATGGGATGGAAGTAAACATTTCCCGCCCTTGAGGGGATGGATGGTGGCTGATGAAGCTTTTTCCTTCCTGAAACTTGTCCCTACAGAATATGAGGAGGTACAGGAAGGAAGAACCTACCAGAAGGTGTCCTCATAGAGCTTGCTGTTAGGAATCTCACTGAGGCTTGCTGCCTACCTTGGTGGAGGCTCTAGCTCCTCCAGGCTTAGGAGAATAGCCATGTGTGATGTTTTGAAAGGGAATAACCCCCCTAGACTCATTTGTTTGAGTACTTGGTCCCCAGCTGGTGGGGCTGTGTGGGAAGGATTAGGAGATGTGACCCCATGGGAGGAGGTATGTCTGAGAGCCAGCTTTGAAGTTTCAAAACCCTTGTGCCATTCCCAGAGTTCCTGTTCTCTGCTTCTCCCTGTGTGTATATGGATGTGAGTGCTCAGCTGCTGCTTCAATGCCACGTCAGCTTGCCTGCTGCCATGCTCTGTGCCATGAGGGTCATGGATGTAAACCGTCTGAATCTGTAAGCCCCAAATAAACTCTTTCCTCAATAAGTTGTCTTGGTCATGATGTTTTATCACAGGGGAAAAAAAAAAAACAAAAACCAAAAAACCTAAGACATCATCCTTGACACATTGTCCTCTCTGTTACGTATAGACTGTGTCATCCAAAGCCATCTCAAGAGGAGGCAAAAATCACCATTCTTCAGGAACAGGAGTCAGAAATCATTTTCTTGTAAAAAGCCAGGTGATACATAGTGTAGGCTTTGCGGCCTCTACAGTGATTATTTGGCTCTGCCACTGACACACAAAACTAGCTGTAGACTACAGATAAAAAAATGTGTGCGGTTATATTTAATAAAACTTTATTTACCAAAAGTTAGTATGAGCCACATTTGCCCATACCTCTCACTTCTGATTCTTTTTTTTTTTTTTTTTTTTTTTTTTTTTTTTTGGCAACTCAAAATTTTTTATGCTGAGTATACCAGTCTTTGCTGAGCATCCTTAAGATATGTCTGTTCTCTACAAAGCAATGACATTGCCAACCACCTGGGGTGGGGTCAGGGGAAGCCTTCTGGAGCAGCATCATGTCACTACTGCATCTGGATTGGCCGAGGTTGTTTCTTAACCCCAATGTGCTTAGCCAAGCCTGTATGGTATTCATGGGTGCTATGGGCAAGCAGGACTTTTGTGGAAGAGTCCTGCTGCATTCTGCTTGCTACATCTTAGATTCAATGTGATCATTTTTATCTGTTCTAGCATCTGAGCATGCCCGCACTGCAAAGACTTCCAGTGATATGGGTCCCAGCCTGTGTTAGGTTAGACATTTGTTCAGCTGATCTCCATTCCCACCCCATTTTGAGAAGCGCTTTGAGCTGTGAGTACAATTAAGAAAGAAGAGGCCTAAAATGGCATGGCTGGCGTGCTTTCTTCCTTAAGTACAAGATGGCAGAGCTCCTTCCAAGAGTTTATGAGGAGCAGGATTTGTATCATCCATCAACAAAAGGCATTTCAGAAACAGAATACTTGAATAAGAAGCCAGGGTAAAGGCAGGGGCTTTCTAGGATGCAAAACTAGCTAAGAGTAAAATAAGAATAAAACCATAACTGGGGAAGAAGGGGTTATTTGCTATTAAACAGAACCACAAATTAGCATGTAACTTTAAAATATCTGGGCTCAACTTCCTCGTAAACAGCAAGGTCAAACACAGGTCATTCTCACAGGTAATTAATCCCTCATCAACGTCATTCACCATTAATAGGACAGCTGCATATATGTTTGCCTTAAGTAATTTTTCTTCACAGTCCTCTAAGGGCTACAAAATCATCATAGAGAATGACCTGGAAGACGCAAAGGGAAGCAAGTTCTTCCCTTTGGGAACGGCAGACCTGTTAAGGAGAACGTCGATGAGGCCACTCAGTGTAAATGAAGAACACATGCTGTACCCTATTGCCTCAGTTAATCTGCCATCTTGGAAGGCTCTGCTCACTCTTCCAGTGTGGTAGCATTTACACATGGCTGAGGCTGAGAACAGCTGTTAGCATCCACAGCTCTGTTGGCTTTCCTGGCCTTCAGACTACCAAGGAGATTTGATCAGGTCCAGCTGGGCTAAAAGAGGCAATGATGAGATCTTCCTAGCCTTACTCTGCCTAACAAGAAAACACTAAAGCAAAATCCAAAACTAGGAAGTCCAAAAACTCTCTCTCTCTCTCTCTCTCTCTCACACACACACACACACACAATCACAAATATTTTTATTGATCCTAGTAGCACCTCATCTTCATGATATTTTTCAGAAAGGATTCACACCTAAGCTTAGCAGTTAACACAGACCAAGTTAAATGCAGGTATAATGCTTCTGGTTCATGGGCATAGGAGCCAGAACAGATATGTTGGTAGGTGAGGAACACACAGAATCTAAAAAGGCTTTCTCAACCTCTGGGAGGTTGGTGTTAGCAGCAAGTCTTGAGTTTCTTTTACTCAACAGACAAGAGAACAGGTATTGATCAGTTTCATTGCAAAGGACCAAAGGAAAACATTCTGGAGTGTGGCCAGGTTGACAGGAACTTGCCTGTGCTTCTTGTGGCCGCTAAGGCTGAGGAAGATGGCTCTCTTCTTAGCACAGGCTGTATATAACCCACTGGCGATATTTTGCCCACTCTTACTGTAGGCTACAGCAGTCTCCCTAAACCAGCATGACTAAGACCTCACTCACCATTGCTGAATAGTTCTCTCCCCTACACCCCGCGGTACTTACAGCTTTAAAGCTAAGTAAACTGTTGGTTTACCTTTGCCAACATCTGCTGTGAGCTTCATCATTTACAGGCAATTAGCGCAAATGTGCCCCCTCCATTTGGCAGCCATTGTGGAGCTACGCACAATAATAACTCCTTCAAGTGGGCAAGGGACATGTGGAGGCTGGGGGACAATGTGCTGCTTCAGCAGACGACAGCGTCTTGGTGGCTCTGAGCTCAAGTTGCTGAAAGGAGAGAAACGTCACAAGCTGAAGGATGTAGGCTGCTGCCTCACATGAGGGGGATAGGGGTCGTATGAGTACCCCGAGCGTTTTACTTAAACAGCAGCTGACGAAAGCTAGGGAGACAAAAATCAGCCAGCTGAAGTATCCCTATCGGAAGCCACCCTCTAATATCCTTAAGGAAAAAAAAAATGTCATCAGTAAATGCATAGAACGTTTTCTATGCATTTAAAAAAAATAAAACAGAGTAGAAAAGAAAAAAATTATAAAATATGGTGTTTGAGATGTTGAGTTAAAACCCTTGGAAAAACTGCTAGTGGGAAAATTGTACAAAACTTTTTTTTTTGGCCTTTAGAAGGTAGAAAAGTGGACTGAAGAAAAAAAAAAAAAGGCTTTGAATAAAAGCTTTGAAACGCCACCATCTCAACCCCAAACCTGACCCAGCCGACCTCGGAAAGCTAATGATGAGCCCAGACTCGCAGATGCAGCTAAACGTATTGTGTACCTAGTGTCATGACTTTTTGTAAAATGTGCCACCCAGAGGAGAGGAATAGGAAAGACTGCCTGTCTCCCCGAACTTCCTGCGTCCCATTGCACGCCTGTGGATGTTCATCTATTTCCACCCAGCAATCAGAAAGGTTCACTCCGTATCCGCCCCTTTCAAGTAGTAAACCACATTTCAGTCAACGAATGCAAGCATGACCCAGACTTAAACATGGGCATCCTCCTCGGCTGCTATAGACAGCTGCTGCAAAGCTTAAGAAACAAGTTTTGGCACCGGAGGTTGATGTTGAGATGCATAAGTCTAGCTGGGCTACAGGATCTGCCAGGGCAGTCGCCCACCAAACATCAGCGAGCAGAATGTTCAGGGATCCTGCTCAGAGCTTAGGAGGTAACTCGCTGAGATTGTTTATCTGCATCTTTTTCTAAGCTTCGTTCGCCTGTGCTTCTTGTGGCCGCTAAGGCTGAGGAAGATGGCTCTCTTCTTAGCACCTGGAGAAATTCTTCAAGTCAGCTGACTCCCTTGATCTCCCTCGGTTGGTGAGTCTGTTCAGTCCGCTGAAGTCCCACTTGACTCCAATCTGACCACAGAGCAACGATATTTTCTATAGAGATGAAGCGTACAAAGACATGGCCGCTATGTAAGGGTCAAGCTCAAGATGGCTGTGTGTGGCAGAGACCTGCAAACTAGTGAGGAGGCTGAAACATCTGTCCTGCCAAGCCCTCTTAGCGCAGGACTTCTGCGAACTTTATTCTGGCAGCGTAGATAGGGAGGACCTGAAAACTAGCTGAGGGACTCATGTCTCAAGGCTCTAGGAAAGATCTTCACTTAAAATTTTTATTTACCGTTATTGGGAGTGGTGTGTGTGTGCCATAGCACATAAGTGGAGGTCAGAGGAAAACTGTCTGGCGTTGGTCCTCCCATTCACCTTCACATGGGTTCTGGGGATCGAGCTCAGATCATCAGGTTTGCATGGCAAGCAGGGGGGAGCTTTCATTGTCTATGTCTTTCTTCTTCCCTAGGGTGTTTCCGCACAATGACAAGGTTTTGATTTTGGTTTGGTTTTATTTTGCAACTATACAGAAAAAGGACAGATGCTGACATTGTATCTGTCTTTCATTGACTCCTTCAGTGAGTTCTGGGACCCTCAGCCTCTAGGTTCTAAAGTAAGAAAGGCCAACTCAGTGAGATGGGCTCAACATTACCCAAGGAGTGTTTGCCACGAGGCCTAAAACCCTGAGTTCAGTCCCCAGGACCCACACAGTAAAAGGAGAGCACTGACTCCCACAGGTTGGTCCCTGATTGACACATTCCTATTTTCACACACACCACGCACACTTCACATGCACACACATACACACTCACATGCTAAGTGAATAAATGCAACAAACTTTGAAACAAAGACATGCTATTGTGGATTTTCTGCTACCGGTTGGATTTTCTCTTATATAACATCAAGTGTTTCCCAGCTGCAGCTGTGTGACTGTGCTTTCGAATTCATGCAGACAGGCAAGTGAGGCCGCTCCTTCCCTTACAATGAGCCTGCACACCAACACATGAGCAATGTGTTTCAATGAAAGCCAGAAAACAGAATAAGCCAACAGGTAACCAAACATGAATGCACCCCAGATCAAACTACCATTACAAATGAGTTGGCAAAGACTTGAAAGAAACACGGCAAGGATCCTCAGAGAGAACATCAACCGAAAGGACGGAAGTTAAAAGGAAAAAAAAAAAGTCAAATGAAGTCAAAATAACAGTAAATCACAAGAACCCAAATAGAAATATTAAAGATGAAATATAGAGATAGCTAAACAAATAAGCTCAGTGGGTAAAGTCTACTCCACTGGACACAGAATGAAATTGACTCAGAAGAAATAACCCGGAAAACGACTATAAAATAATAGTGATAAAAATAAGAGGAAGAGCAGGAGGAAATGTGGAAAATAAAGAGGAGTGATGTCTCAAGCAATGAAAGTAGAATGGTTTCCAGGATTTAAGATTTGAGCTTTCATATTCAAGCTTGCCCTGATCACGGGACTCGATAAACACAAATCTAAATTCAACATGTCAAAGGGAGAAGATAAATCTTAGAAATCTCCAGATAACAGCAAAAAGCTTCCCTAACAAAATAAGATAGTGAAGGGGCCCCAGGGTGTGACTGGGCACCCCTCTCACCCCTGGGCTGGCTCCAGGATGCAGCTGAGCACCTTTTCCTTCCCTGAGCTGGCCTCTTCCTTCCTCCCACTTCAGCACAGCATCTTTTCTAGCTAACATCTTCTCAAATACTGACGGAATCTGCAGTGTTCTGTCGATGTCTTCACCCTCCTCCTCATTTTCTTCAATATTCAAAATTCATTCTCTTCATTGCAGAATTTATATTCACAGCCCCTGCTGCTCACTTCCAACTCACCCATCCCCTCTCCCAACCGCCAACTTTCATTTGCACTTTTATTATTTTCACAGAAAGGGTTAGCGCTACCTTTCAAATCTGCATTCCATAGACAGAGGGCTGGGGAGGAGAGAGAGAGAGAGAGATGTTGATTAGCAACTATTAGCATTTGGAAACAAAGCCAGAAATCCTAAAAATCCATGCCACACGCTCTCATTTAACGAAAGTCAGATGGTTTGTAAGAGATTCCAAGTGGCAAAAACAAAGACATATTCAGTGTTTCACAGAAGGTAGAACAGCACTACTGGTGACTGGATGCATTGCTTTTCCCCATGGTGGTGAGGGGAGCAGGAGCCCGGTCCAGGCACTCTCTTGGCCCTATGCTGGGTACAATTTCTAGAGCATTAAAGCAGGTGGGTAGAAAACCTAGTTCCCTGGGGCCATGGGCAGGGTTTAAAGTCTTCAATCTGGAAAACAGAGGCTCTGCTGTGTTCTTTTCCCCACCTGGCAGGCAACTGCTGGCCAACACTGTAGCTAAACATTTTTACAGGTATTTAATCACATTTACTGTCCTTCGTATTCAATGTGGTCTTGGTAGATCCCAAAAAGCATTCTTTTTTATCTCCATTCTTTTTTTCCCTCATTTTGTCTATTTTGAGCATTTTAAAAGCTGTCTCTGCCAATTCCTCTAAGGACATATCTATTTGATTTAACTAAAAAAATCTTGGGAATATTTAAGAAAATAAGACTGAAAAGAGATACCTCAACTGTGGAAATTACACAGAGGACCAGAAGTGTCTTATTTAGTAATTTTATATACAAATATTTAAGCATATGTGTCATTAGATGAGACATGTACAAAAGAAATTTGATTAAACATTTTATAAATGTGACAGCAGCTTCAAAATTTGCTTGGCTTTTCTATGAATATCAATTCTAAGAAGCAGATTTGGATCAGCCACGTTATCAGAAAGACTAAATTACCTCTTAATTCTCTCAGTAAACAGCGGCATTACAGAATTGTTGACACAGAAAGGGAATCAGAAGTGTGAAGTATGAAGTGTGCTGAGAAAAGCTCTTCCAGGAAGCTCTCCTGTTTCTTAGATGAGGTTGTTCAAGGCAAGAAGAAATGGTCCACATTTTAACACTTAAGAAACTGGCCAGGACCGGACGCTTCATCTCCTTTCTCCCAGCTGATCTTACAGAGTCCCCTAAGGCTACACTCAGGGACACAGATTGCACTCTGGTGGGAGAATGAAAATCCAGCACTCCTCTGACATAGCCCTGTGCCTTCCTCATGCAGCCACTTTTTCCTCTCTAAACTCGTCGGCGAGGTTTTATTTGTTTTCTAAGAAGCGAGTCAAGTCTTTGTGTCCTTTTCTCCAGCATCACCAACAATTCTGCATCCAGGTGAGGTCTTCACTCAGAGTCTCAAATTTCAGCTTTCATTTCTTCAAGAGCATTTTTTTTATTCGAACCCTGGGGCCAGTGCTGATTAAGAAAGTTGTTGCAAGCTTCATTAAGGATGCCGAGTCTGAAAACAAGCTACTGACCCCTTTCATTTCTCCTCTGTAGGCTTTACTTGGGTTGAATTTCAGATACAACACCTATAGAATGAAACCCCCAGCTGTCAGACAACAGATCACCAACGAAGATAATCACTGACACAGATCCCCAAATAAGCTCATCCACATCCTGGATATGACCTCACCCCCCAGCGTTGGCAGCCATAGGGCTACAAACTTTATTTATGCCTCAACATCAGGCAACACAACAGAGAGAAACATTGTTCCTCTGGAGGAAGAAAAAAAAATGTGGGTGACAAGTTACTGCAATCATTATCCAAGAGTGGCCCTTGGTGGCAAGGCATAGAGGCAGGCAGGATGATAAGGGTGTAAAAAAACATGCCAGTGAATGTGAGCAAAGCACCTGGGATGGCGTAGGCTCCATATGAAGGACCTGTCTCAGTCCACATGAGAACCCACTCTTACCGAGTGTATTGAGGAGCTATTATTGACAGTTGATCGTCTGTTAGAGGAAGTCAGTTCTGTTAGCAATATGGCTCCTAGTTGGTGGACCATACTCCAGTGGATGTTCCCATACCCATGTGTATATAGGATGCACTAATTGGACACCACGGATCACAAAAAGTTGGTGGGAGGATGTGGAAAGGGGTTTCCCAGAAGAATTGGAGTAGGGATGAATATGATCAAAATACATTGTATGGGTGTGTGAAATTCTCACGAATAAATTTAAAGTATCATAAAAAAGGAAACGTCGAATTACCATACACTCCAGCTATACTACTCCCAGGAAAGTAGCCCCAAAGTCTAAATCAGCATACGGTATGGCTATTTGCACACCATGTTTATTTCATCACCATTAACAAATTCAACCTAGGTGTCTGCCAACCGATGAAGAGAGGAAATATGTGTGCACACAACGAAGTTTTATTCAGCCATAAAAAAGAACAAAATATTCATTTTCAGTAAAGTAGATGAAACTGTAGATCATCATATTACATGAAATAAGTCCAACCATGAAATATAAATAAAGACATGTTTTATTCATATGTGCACATTAGGTTACATGCATATGATTTCATATGAAGAGTTCAAGAAGGATAAGCAGGAGTGGGGAAGGAGAGGGGAGAATATGCATAGGAGTCAGCATGTTCAAAATGGATGCCTTTATAAAACATACTGATATAATGAATGCATGCCAATGAAAATTCTTAAAAATTAAAACAGAAACACCGACATACCAAAATTCAATAGAAACTACAAAATACAAAACATCAAATGACTAAGAATTGGCGCTTTTTTCCAAAAGATAAAACATACAAACCTTTACAAAGGTTTTTAAAAAGGAATCAAATAAATAAGATAAATGAAAATGAATGACTTCCTGGAGAGATGATGAAGCTTCAGCCTTGTGAACCAGTGAAGCAGAAGAAGAAAGAAGAGGAGGACGAGGAGAAGGATGATGAGGAGGAGGAGGAGGAGGAAGAAGAAAAGAAGAAGAAGAGGAAGAAACAATAGACTCTATTCCAAAGGAAGACGTAAAAGACATATTCTAAATGACAGGATGCCTGGAAATATCAGAAGAAAGGCAGTGATAAACCAAAGAAGAGCCAAGCTGAACAAGGCTGCAGTTGTAAGGCTGGAAAGTGCTGTGTGGTCAGGGAGGAGGAAACCCTCTCCTGATGCTGGCACAGTAGCTCTGAACTGCCTCAGTTTGTATTCCATAAAATGTCCTTATTCTTCATCAGTTTAAAAAAAATAGCTTTGCCGGGTGTTCAACGTTTAGTGGAGTTTTTTTTTTTCCCCACACATTGAAATATATCATTTCATGGTTTCTGGCTTTCAGGTTGCAGAGGTCTGATGTGTGTGTCTTTGTAGTTAAATTGTTCATTTTTCTTTACAGCTCTTAGCATTATTTCTTTGCTGTGTGTTTTTGACATATTGACTTTAACATGTTCTGGAGAGGTTATTGTCAGGTTGATTATATTTGTGGTTGTAAATGCCGCTTGTGCTTAGGTGTCCATTTCTTTCCCTCAAATTGGGCAATTTTGAGTTGTTTGCAAATGGAGCCCCATAGATCCCAAAACATTACAGGCTACTTCCAATGCTTTTGGTTACCCTCCAGGACTTGACAATAAGACCTTATGGCTTAAAAAAAAATCACTGCTTATGTCAGTCATAGATCAAGGGAAAATCAAACTGGTCATTACCTGGAAGCTTCAATCTTTCTTTTTTCATAACTCTGTAAAGTGCTATCCACACTATTTGGGGAGAAGAATAGTCACCAATCTCACCCAGATGTAAACCCTATACACTCTAATAATTACTGGCCCCACAAAATACACCCACTTTCATTATAGCAGCACAAATGTTACAATAGCAAACAATGTCTGATTGTATCTAAGGCCTATTCCATAAGCTGGAACCCATATCTTACACTAGCAACAAGACCAAAAGCTTATGGCCAACTAAGCCCTGGTGGAGAGCCTACTCTCTAGAGAGAAAACTATTCTGCTAAAGGTGTTGAAACAACTCCTAATGGCTGATTTGTATACCCGTAGATCAGGGCATCTCTCAACTCCCTTCAGAGGAGCTTCTTTCTGGAAGAGATGCCAAAATAAAACACTGCGGAGACCCACAGCTTGTGGATGTACAGAGATAAGGGACTTTGAAATAGTCAAACCTAAATGGAATGGAGGTACATATTATACACATACACCCAAGCTTGAGAATTTTAGACGAAGAGGAGGAAGAAAAAATGTAACAGCCCCAGAAGTGGTGGAATTTAAATTAAAAAAAAAAAAAAAAAAAAAAAACATGTTTACTGGACACCACAGGACAGCTGAACATATAAACTCAGAGACAAGGTGACAGCATGGGCAAGACCTGGGCAAGCCCAAGGCAGATAAATTCCCAGCTTGGAATGGGAGAGGGAGGCATGAAATTCCACCACTAGCTAAGAATCTGTTGGCATATTGGCATACGATGGTTGGAAGTGGGAGAGTCAGTTTTCTTTAATGGTGTGACCACTGAGAGGTCTGCTGCACCTCAAGTCAGGCTCCAGGCCCAGAAGAAGTTGGGCAACACAAATTGGATTAATCGTGTTATGATGAAGAAGGAGGAGGAGGAATAGGAGGAGAAGAAGGAAGATGATGAGGAAGAGGAATAGAAGGAGGAGGAATAAAAGAAGGAGGAGAAGAAGGAAGATGAGGAGGAGGAAGAGGAATACAAGGAGGAGGAGGAGGAGGAGGAGGAGGAGGAGGAGGAGGAGGAGGAGGAAAAGGAGGAAGAACTTGAAGTTGGGGGAGAGCAGAGACCTGGATAGGGGAAGAGTAGGTAGGGATGGTGAACATGACAGCACCGACTCCCCACCACTCTGCTCCCCACAAGACTGCTCTCCGAATATGTCCCTTTTTGGCATCATCTGACAGCTCCTACAGGACTGTGATTTTGCAATCCTTCATAAAAACATAAGCATAGCCAAGCCTGAACAAATTTAACAAAGATGAAACAAAATAAACACAGCCCTGATTTTTAAATGCCTTCCACTACAGCCCATGTTCACTGGCTGGGTGACTTGACAAATTCTATAACCTTGAGAACCCCTGCTCTCCTCCAGGGGAAAAGAGGGGACTGATAGTGGGGGCCCTGTGTAATTTTTATAAGGGTTAAACTGTAATGCAGCACCTGGTAGCTATTATTATAATTAGTTTATTTAGACACAAGCCACCCTCCATTTGGTAAAGATAAGGCCAAACAGGAATCAAAAACAGGCCAGGGATGCCTGCATCATTTGCAAAGTGTGGTGTGCCATATGAAGTCTGAAAACATGTGTTTAGATATGCCAGCAACCTTTCGAGGTTGCTGTTGTTATCACTCTAATTTAATAGGTGAAGTTGTTGTGGCTCGGGAAAGCCCCTGCCCTCTGCTACTCTGCACACATCTTACATTACAGCACCTGCCAAGAGCATTATAGTAATTGCCTGTCTGCTTGTATCTCTAGGATGTGGTGTTCTTGACAGCAGCAGCAAATTGAAGCTCCTGAGATGGTCCTGATGGATCACAGAGTTCAGATGGATCACAGAGGTAGAACAGCCAGCCTCCAACCATCAGCAAGTGCACCCTTAGTCAAGTACCCCCTGACCCAACTTCCAGTACACTCTTCTTGTTGCTCCATAACATCTTCCTTTCACCTCCTTAAATTTTGTTGGGATGAGGCATGCTGGCCCTTCACCAGAAAAGAGGCTCTTATCTGCGCACTCAAGCGTGGCTCTGAGTCACTGACGGGGGCTCCAGTAAGAAGAACCGTGACATCACCACACCTGTGCTAGGGGACTCGATAGATCTGAGGACACTGCAACCCAAGATGCTTCCCTTTCTTCACAGCACTCCACCCAGTATCCCACCCAGCCCCAAAGCTTTCTATGACTTCACCCACTGTGCAATAGTGTGGAAACATTTAACCAATGCAACAAACACCACAACACTTCAAAAGAGATTTATTGACGTCTAATCAACATGCAAAAATTTACCCATCTTAAAACACATATATTGATGAGTCTCAGAAATAGATATGCAAACTTTAGCCACCACATAAAAGATACCAAATATTTTCGTCAGCCCAGACAGCTTCCTCTGGTTCCTACCTCAACTTCTTCCTTTATTTAACCCCATTCCATATCCATTCCTATAGTTTGGCTTCTTCTTCTAGAATGTCACAAGATGAAAGCATAGTGTATTTACTGTCTTTGGGCTTTGGCTTCTTTCACTTAGCATGATGATTTTAATATCCATCTATACTGTTGCTTGCATCATTAGGTTCCATTTTATTCCTAAGTAATACTCCATTGCATGAATATATCAAAATCCACGTACCCGTTCTCCTGTTAGTGAACATGTGGGTTATTTTCAGCTTTTATTTGTGTTAAATAAACAGCCATTATCTTTTATGGACAAATCTTCATATGAAATAAACTTTTCATTCCATAGGATAAATAGTAGAATTAGAATGGTCAACATATTGATTTTTTTTTACCCTTATAAGAAAGCATCAACCTATCTTCCCAAGCAACCATATCATCTTATTCTCATACCAGCAATTCACAAGAGTTCAAGTTGTATCACTGTACTGCTTTCTCTTTCGCAGTGACATTGTTAGTCTTTTAAAATCTAGCTATGCTGCTATCATATCTCACTGTTTTGAATTTATCTTTTAATTGAAAAAAAATTCAGAATTTCAGAATGACAGCTGCACTTCCGTTACTTCTGCCTCTCCCTGTACCAATTCTTTCTGTGTCTCTTACCCCCTCAAATTCATGACCTACTCTTATTATTGATATATATACTTATATGTATACATATGTGAAGACACATACATACATACATATATACATCACATATATATCAGAGTCCATTTACTTTTGTTCATATATGTGTATGTGTGTGTGTGTGTGTGTGTGTGTGTGTGTGTTTAGGGCTGGGAACTTTGAATTGGGCAATCTATCAGGAGTCTCATCCCTGGAGAAGGCCAGCTCTCCCTCTCTTCGCAGCCATTAATTGCTGGTAGCTCTTCATGTAGAGTGAGGCCTTGTGAGAATTCCCACACCCACTTTGTCATGTCAACACTAGAAGGGAGAACCTACTATTGACACTACCACGTTCTAAATGCTTATCCTTTCACCCACAGTAAAAGGAGTTTCTTTTTTCTTCTCTCTATTTTTTTAATCAGAGGGAGCATTTACAGAAACCATCAACTCGTCAACTGGTCAAAATGCAGAAAACAACTGACTATGGGTTTACAGCCCCAAGTAATAACATCTACAATACACCCCCACACTTCAGGCTCAAGGAGCATCAGGCAGAGGGGACAGAAAGATCGTAAGAGCTAGAGAACCAAAACATCTGCTGTGAGATGGTATCTTCTATATAAGACAGAGAATCTGTACCCGTGACATCTCAAAAATATGGTCACTTAAAAAATACCAGCGCAATAACAAACCACTAGAATTCCTTTTAAGATAAATGATGCTAATCATTTTCAAGACGCGTTTATTGACTTTGTCTTCCCCCTTTGATAGACAGTCGGGGAATCTTATTAAATCCTTTGTCCGTGTTTTAATTGGGCTGTTTGGATTCTCAACACCGAGTTCAGAAAGTTTTATGAATGCCGGTTGTAAGTCTTGTCACCATTATATACTCGACAAACATCCTGTCCTTGCCAGAGGCATGTGCCCTTGTTTTCTTAGCCGAGTCTTTCAAAGGACAAAAGGTTTTGGTTTTCATTAAATAAAATTCATTGCAAATTTGTCCTTTATAAAGTTTCTGCTATCTGTGTCTTGGCTAGAAAGCCTTTACCTAATCTGAGATCATAAATTATTGTGTGTTTATTTGTATAAGGTTTATAGGTTTGTCCTTTATGACAGAATAATCCGTTTAGTGCTAATGTTTTGTCAGTATCATAATGCTGAGATAAAGCTAGCCTCCCTGTGCCTACCCAATCAACCCAGCTTCATTTATTGCAAAGCCTGGCCTTTCTACATTGAACTATCACAGCATTTTTCTTGAAAACCGGTTGACATGCACAGGTTTATTTTTGGATTCTCTATTCCATCGAGTTACCCATCTAGCCTTATTTCCTAGAGTATTGAGAAAATAAAAACTCTCAGTTGCTCTTATTCACTGTAAGATAGTTTTTATTCTATATTCTTTATTTTCTGCATTAATTGTGGGATAACCTTCTGAATTTTAACAAAAAACAATCTATTAGGATTTTGGTGGGGATTGAATTGGATCTATAGAAACATTTCAAGAGAACTGACATCTTAATAATGTTGAATTCTTTTGTTCATTAAAGAGAACATTGTTCCATTTCTTAAACCTTTTAAATTTCCTCCAGCAATAATTTTCAATATACTTAAAAATATAACCATATGCTTAGTGTGTGTTTTTATTTTCTCCTACTTCTTAATTTCCATATAAATGACTTTATACTTTTGATAAAACTTCAGATAGCATTTTTAACTTCAGTTCTGAAGCTCCTGATGCTAGTGAAGTGCTAGTTAATTTTAGTTATTGACCTTGAGTTCTTCAAGCCAAGGAAATCATTTCCCAGTTCTTACAGCATTTTTGTAAATTCACGACAGTTTTCTAAAGTGATAGTTATGGCATCTATAAACACAGTTTTACATCTTTTCCAAATCTAAACATCTCATTTCCTTTTCCTGCTTTATTACACTGGTGATTATAAAAGTAGCTTGGGAGCTGGGTGTGGTTGTAGACGCTTCCAATTCTAACAACTGCGAGACTGAGACAAGGAGAACAGGTGCTCAAGGCTGGCCTGGCCCAGACAGCCATACCTTACCAGGAAGAATAGGAAGGAGGGAGAGAAAAGGATAGAGTGCAGGGCAGGCAAGGCATAGGAGAAGGAGGGAAGAATGCATGGAGGAAGGGGAAAAGGCAGTGTCTGGGTAGTGGCTCCTTTTCCTGTATTGTTTTAATCTCGGGAGAAGTGATTTATTATTTTGCCGATGAATATAGGATTACCTGTAAGCTTTAATTTTCTTCTTGTCTCTTTCCTCTTTTGTTTTTCTTTTGGGAGAGATGACCTCTCTCTCTCTCCCTTCTCTGTCTCTCTCTCTCTCTTTCTCTCTCTCTCTACCTCTGTCTCTCTGAAGTTCTGACTACTCTAGAGCTAACCATACAGTTCAAGCTTGTACTTCTCCTAGCATGATCTCCAGAGTGCTAGGATTGTCAGCAGAAGCCACCACTGACTTGTTTGGTGGTGGTGGTTTGGGTTTTAATAAATGTTCTTTCTATCAGGTTGAAGAAATGCTACTTTGCTCCTAGTTTTCTGAGAGTTTTCATCCGAAAGTGCTTTTGGATTTTGTCAAATGTTCCTTCTCCTCTATTAAGATGAAACATTTCTTTTATGTCAGTCAGTTACTATGGTAAATTACATTGATAGATTTTCAAATAAGAAATCAATCTTCTGCATTATCCTAAACTAGAAATAGCCTATATGTCAACAATACAGCTAAATATATTGTAGTTTCCAAATAAAATTCTCCTTCATTTTCTCTAACATATCAGTGATCAAAGGGTAGAGGAGGAAAAAAAGACAAATTTGGGAAAAATCACACAAAACAAATCCAAAACACGAAGAAATGCTCAGCTGCATTTTTTATCAGAGAACTCAACAACGAAAATTTAAAACACCATGTCTTATTCACCGGTTTCAGCAGCTCAGCCACTGGTCCCCTGCCTTTCAATGAAACACAAAAAGATAGCATCACAAAATACCCATTCATTGTCCGAAATTAAGCAATGACAATCTAGTTCAGTCTCTCCAGGGAGAGTAAACAGAGCTATCACCTCTGGAGTCATTGTGGCAGAAGGGAGTGGCAGGAAGTCTCATACTTGGACATTTATCTGGAAGACATTTTGACACAAGCCCAAGGACACCGAGAAAGCAGCACGGCCTTCCACCACTGTGCTGTTTGCGATAACCAGAAAACAACCTAGCATTCCTTCCCTTTGTCTGGAAAAATAATTGTGGCATTTACCCATAATGGAACGATATCCTGGAAGAAGGGGGAAAATGGATTCGATTTTTTTTTTTTTTTTTTTTGGTTCAGCAACATGGATAAATCTATAAAACAGACTGAGTAGGAAAAATAAACCACAAAATGAGGTCTATAACACAGAAACGTTTTGTGTAAATTAAAACGCACACCACAGTCTATATTTTTAGGACAGACTTTATCTGAATAAACATGTGGAAAGGTGGCCTGGAAGAACGCACATAAAACATACTAAAATGAGCTTCCATGGGATGAGTTATATGGGGCAGGCTTAGTAAATACAGGTGAATATTAAAATAAAATATTAGAATGAAAAGGGTCCTCACGCCAAGGATAACAATGACCCCTAAGATAAAGCATGCAATCAGATAAATGAAGGCCCTTGTGCCTGAAAAATAATTATCAAATTGAAATGAGATTTCGCCCAAAGACAGGTAGGAACACTGCTGTAGGTCAAACCGTGGCTACACGCTGTCAAGGTCTATAGGCTAGCTGATTTCTTAAGTGCTTCTCACAACAGGACATGCATAGTCTTGTTTCTTTGAATGTGCTCATGGTGAGGTTTTGTATCTCGAACACAGAACCAAAAGGACTTTTGCCATCCGGCCAGCTCAGAATTCTATCTCACTCAGCCCCTAATATAAAGACTCTGCATCTGAGAGAGGAGGAAAGGCCTGCCCTAGAGGAGTCCTGGAGGCCATCCTGTCCTGTGTCTGCAGTGGCTATGGTAAGGAGGTGCTCTAGACAAAGGACTCACTACTTGTTTTCATCAGTTTGATTTTCCTTTCCATGATCTAGAAGCCAAGCGCATTGTTGACATCCTGTCTCCAAAGTACTAAAGATAATTGGCAGATTGGGAGGTGGAAGCAACTCAGGACATGGAAACCATCTTCGTCATTGTTTGTATGGCATGTCACCTCATCTCAAATCCATGCACCTTCTGTGCTTTTCTGTGAAATGGGGCACCAAAGAAGGAGCCCCTTTTTCATTTCCCTTGGTTTCCGTCTCTCCCTAGTACTTGTGACTGGATGTGAAAGCTTTGATATGGTCACAATTTGCCCGGGGCCTCTGAGATCCTCACTAGCCTTTGTGCTTTCATCTTCCTCCAGTTGACTTGGTTGAGGGATAAACCTAGGGCTTGCGCCTCATCTGTCACTGGTCCACAAGCCCCTGAGACAAAAAGAGTCAACAGCATGCCCTAACTCAGTGGCAGACAACGAAGTGGAACCTTTGGGTGCTCCTGTCCGTGAAAAGCCCAGAGAGAATGACTGATCTGCTGGCCACAGCTGTCACCTGCCTGGCACCCTTGCTGGCACTCTGCTGCCACCACATCCCTTTATGGTTGTGATTTCTCTACTCTAACTTTTGTAATAAGCCCATCACCAGAGGCCTCAATTACTCTCCGGACACCCATCCCTACTGCACCCACTGCCATCACATCCTTTGACTGTCCTCTTGCTCTTCTCCTAAGAGGCAATGGCTTAGTGATGTCAGACTTACCTGAGTCCATCTATATTCTCTTATAGTAGCTGTGATAATAGAAAGGGGCTTAATTCTTCTGTAGCAAGGATGCCAAAAAATCTGAAGCTACCTCTGCAGTCACCTTGAGCTCCCTTTCCTTTATGGAGGCCCCAGTTCCCCTCTAATCTCCAAGCAGCTAGGCTGAACCAAGTCTCGGGTGTCACCTGAAGCAAAGCTTTCTAGAAAAAGTCTTTTGTAGACAAAGTGGAGGGAAAGTAATCCCAAAAGAATGGACCCCAAATAGAAGGACAGGGTTTTAGAACACCAGGAACAGTTCCTCTATTTAACCTGCCACCCAGGCCTTTCCCAAGAGAAACGATGTCCGGGGAGGAATTTCTTGACTTTTCCACCCAAGCACATGCAACACAAGAAAGAGGGGAAGAGAAATTAAACTGGGGTGGGAGGGCTCATAGCTCTGGACCAGCTAAGATACCAGTATCCGTGGCTTCTTACTTCCTTCTTGATCACTGAAGTTTGCAAGCTAGAAGACTCCGCACCATCGGAAATGGCCATTGCCTTTCGGCACACAATCCTTCCAAAGAGGATTACATCATGTGAATTTAATTTTCAAGAATGAAACAAAGGATAAATAATTCAACCCAGTATTTTTTTTTTACTCCTCAATATCTCACGGAAAAAAAGTCCTAAAAGCACGAGTCCAGTTCACAAAGTGTTTGCTACACATCTCCACTCAATGACTGCCTAAATACTTGCTCTAGCTGGAAGTGAGACCCTGTTTCCCTGGGGACTCCTGTACTTGGTGGCTTCATCTTGCCTCTATTCTTTCCTCTGCTGCCTTGCTATGAAGTCTTTGGACCAGGCCTCTCTACATCTGTCACTACCAGTTCACTGCCCTGGCACAGCATTGCCGTTACATATTTGCCCTAGAATATAGTCAAAAATCATGATGAATATATTTTAAGATTAATAACCTTATTTGCCTTCATGGAAATGTGAAAATCTTTTGAAGAATCACTTAGTTGGCCCAAGTTTGTTAATAAGATATTTGTGCCGAGGTCCCTTCCCACCTATCCCCCCACTCCCCCACCCCCCCACCCCTGCTGAAAGTTTTGCTACGCAAGCAGAGGCATGCTGGTATCTCTGAAGCAATGGGTGTTTCCGATAGAATTACAGCAATGAAGGTGGCGTCTCTCCCACAGAAACCGCTAGCAAGAAGCTTGCTCGGTATTTCAGTCTTTCACCCTCTCTTTGCTCAGGTCAGCCAATCAGATTCAGAGGGAATGTAAGTCACCACAAAACAATAATGTTTCTTCCCTGTCTGATGGCTGACTTGACATTTCATTGGCAGCCTTCAGAACACTTCACACCTCTCTGAAAAAAAAAAATGTTGAAAGCAATTTGTAGTTTCTCGACACATATAATAAATAGATTTTCAAAACGATATCTCTCAAGATTGTCAGGAGTATACAGACCGAATGGGACACCATTTCTCCTCTGTTGGTTTCCCTGGAAAGATATCCCTAAATAATTATAAAGACTATAAGGATTGAGGTAGTACTTCATATCATTTCCCCCAAAAAATATGTCCCAGCAATGACAGTATCCTGAAATCTCATTATTTCATTCAGTCTGGTTTTATAGCTAGAAGTTCCAATCTGGTTGGACAGACTAGGCATGTTCTCTGAAACTTTTGACTCCCACTATCTGTCTGTGATCGTGGTGGTGATGTGCCCCCATTTCCCTCCAAAAACAACCGCTGCTCTGTGGTTCGTGTACACTAGGGTAAGCCAGTGCTCAGATGTTAAGCTGAACGTCTAACTTGAGGACATTCTGTGTATCTCATTCTCCTGGCAACAGTGACTGTCCTAGACACGGCCACACAAAAGAACCAGAGACAACAGGATTCGGGAACATGCTAAAGCTCCCAATTTCATCCTGAGTTTCATCCTGAAGGAGGACAGTGGAAGCTTATTGCTGCTCTCATGTGACCATGTGCAACCTGGGATGGTAGCCAAAAAGCAATGGAGGAAAAATTGCCTTGAGACTAGGGTCAGATGGAAGGGGAGGAGGACCTCCCCTATCAGTGGACTGGGAAAGGGGCATGGGTGAGGAGGAGGAAGGGAGGATGAGGTTGGGAGGGGAGGACAGAGGGGCTACAGCTGGGATGCAAAGTGAATAAACTGTAATTAATAAAAAGAAATACATTTAAAAAAAGAGATAATACTAGCCAAGCCTTAGATTCAGCTGTGCCAAAAACCCTGGGCTGACTGAACTGTGTTAGTCAGGGTTCTCTAGAGGCAGGACTCATTTAAGACTCCGTAGTTTCTGGGAGCAGCTTTCCTCATCCATTTTACTTAAGCACTTTTTCATTATTTTATTTTTTATTAGCTCATTCATTATCAGGTAGGTTTCTTTCTTTATTACACCCTTAGCTTTCACTAATCTCCCCGCTCCATCTCATCTTCTCCACCATGTCCCTACTTCATCTCTTCACTTAACCCTTTTCCCTACAGTATTCTATCTTTCATTATTTCAAAGGTATTACATAGATGTAGATCTTGAGTCCTGCCCTAGAGAATACGCTGGAGAAGTGCCCACTGATACAATAATGGCAAATCAGTAATGGGGGTTCTGTTCTCTGATCTGATTTGAGGCCTATTCCATGAGGAAAGTCACAAGCATCCAAGGTGGGGATGCCATAGGCCATAGTGAGGAAGCTGCTATTTTGCTAAACAGACAGGGAGTAACCACCACATTGTTGCCTAAATGATTACGCTGATGAACTTGCTTTTTACAGTGATCAGTAGTAACTGCAGAAACCCATATGTGGGTCAAAGTGCTGGAAATAAAAGACTGTTGAATGCTCTATATTACCTCCTCCAGGACTAGAGAAAATGGGGAAGAAAGATGTTAGAGTCAGTGGAAGGAGAGAACTGAGGTAGAATGCTGCCTTTCAAACAAGTTTAATCACACAGCAATCGAAATTATCCATATTAGACCCATGCAAGGCTCTTCTCCACTTTTTCATCTAAGCTGTTTAGTGTGTCTGGTTTTATGTTGAGGTCTTTGATCCACTTGGACTTTAGTTTTGTGCAGGGTGATAAGTATGGATCTATTTGCATTTTTCTACAGGTGGACTTCCAGTTAGACCAGCACCATTTGTTGAAGATGCTGCCTTTTTTTTCCATTGAATGGTTTTGGCATCTTTGTCAAAAATCAGGTGTCCATAAGTGTGTGGATTTATGTCAGGGTCTTCTATTCGATTCCATTGATCCACCCTTCTGTTTCTATGCCAGTACCAGGCAGTTTTTAGTATTGTTGCTCTATAGTACAGCTTGAGATCAGGGATGGAGATACCTCCTGAAGATCTTTTACTGTAAAGAATTATTTTAGAAATTCTGGGTTTCTTGTTGTTCCATATGAAGGTGAGAATTTTTCTTTCAAGGTCTGCAAAGAACTATGTTGGTAATTTGATGGGAATTGCATTGAATCTGTAGATTTCTTTTGGTAAAATGGCCATTTTTACTATGTTAATCCTGCCAAGCTATGAGCATGGGAAATCTTTCCATCTTCTGACATCTTCTTCTAATTCTTTCTTCAGAGACTGGAAATTCTTTTCATACAAGTCTTTGACTTGCTTGGTTAGGTTCACACCAACATACTTTATGTCCTTTGTGGCTATTGTGAAGGGTGTTGTTTCCCTAATTTCTTTCTCGGCCCTTTTGTCTTTTGTATACAGGAAGGCTACTGATTTTTTTGAGTTAATTTTGTATCCAGCCACTTTGCTGAAGGTGTTAATCAGCTGTAGGATTTCTCTGGTAGAATTTTTGGGGTCACTCAGGTATACTATCATATCATCTGCAAATAGTGATACTTTGACTTCTTCCTTTCCAATTTGCATCCCCTTGATTCTCCTTCAATTGTCTTATTGCTCTAGCAAGGACTTCAAGAACAATGTTAAAGATATGGAGAGAGTAGGCAGCCTTGCCTTGTCCTTGATTTCAGGGGGAATGATTTAAGTTTCTCTCCATTGAGTTTGATATTGGCTATAGGCTTGCTGTATATTGCCTTTATGAACTCATTGGCACAAGAGACAACTTCCTGAACAGAATACCAACAGCACAGGCTCTAAGAGCAACAATCAATAAATGGGACCTCATGAAACTGAAAAGCTTCTGTAAAGTAAAGGACACTGTCGTCAGAATAAAACGACAGCCTACAGATTGGAAAAGGATCTTCACCAACCCTACATCTGACAGAGGACTAATATCCAGTATACATAAAGAACTAAAGAAGTTAAACAGCAAAAAAAAATCAAGTAATCCAATTTTTAAAAAATGGAGTACAGAGCTAAACAGAGAATTCTCAATAGAGGAATATCGAATGGCAGAGAAACACTTAAAGAAATGCTCAACCTCATTAGCCATCAGGGAAATGCAAATCAAAATGACCCTAAGATTTCACCTTACACCTGTCAGAATGGCTAAGATCAAAAACTCAAGAGACAACACATGCTGGAGAGGTTGTGGAGAAAGGGGAACCCTCCTCCACTGCTGGTGGGAATGTAAACTTGTACAACCACTCTGGAAAGCAATCTGGCGCTCTCTCAGACAACTAGGATTAGCGCTTCCTCAAGATCCAGCTGTACCACTCCTAGGCATATACCCAAAAAAGTCTCAAGTACACAATAAGGACATTTGCTCAACCATGTTTATAGCAGCCTTTTTTGTAACAGCCAGAAGCTGGAAACAGCCCAGATGCCCCTCAGTGGAGGAATGGATGCATAAATTGTGGTATATCTACACAATGGAATATTACTCAGCAATAAAAAAAACAAGGAAATCATGAAATTTGCAGGTAAATGGTGGGATCTGGAAAAGATCATCCTGAGTGAGCTATCCCAGAAGCAGAAAGATGCACATGGTATATACTCACTCATATAGACATATAATATAGAATAAACCTACTAAAATCTGTATACCCAAAGAAACTAATCAGGAGGGAGGACTCTTGCTAAAATGCTCAATTCCTACCCAGAAAGGCAAAGAGGATGGACATCAAAAGAAGGAGAAAAGAGGGAACAAGTCAGGAGCCTGACACAGAGGACCTCCGAAAGGCTCTGCCCTCCAGACTATCAATGCAGATGCTGAGACTTAAGGGCAACCTTTGGGCAGAGTGCATGGAATCTTATGAAAGAAGTGGGGAAACAGTAAGATCTGGAGAGGACAGGAACTCCACAAGGAGAGCAACAGAACCAAAAAATCTGAGCACAGGGGTCTTTCCTGAGACTGATACTCCAACCAAGGACTATGCATGGAGATAACCTAGGACCCCTGCACTGATGTAGCCCATGGCAGTTCAGTATCCAAGTGGGTTCCATTGTAATAGGAACAGGGACTGTCTCTGACATGAACTGATTGGCCTGCTCTTTAATTACCTCCCCCTGAGGGGGAAGCAGCATTACCAGGCCACAGAAGAAGACAATGCAGCCACTCCTGATGAGACCTAATTGACTAGGATCAGAAGGAAATTAAAGAAGACCTCCCCTATCAGTGGACTTGGGGAGGGGCATGCATGTGGAGGGTGGAGGAAGGGAGAAATTGGGACCAGAAGAGGGAGAGAACCACAGGGGGGATACAAAGTGAATAAAGTATAATTAATAAAGAATTAAAAAAAAGAAAGACCCATGCAAGATTGGACCTGTCAACATGACTGCTATGAGAGCAAAGATAGAGAAGAACCTTTAAGGCTCCCTCATCAGAACTTTTGTGCAGATAATGAGCCACCCCCTCCATGAGCATCTATAAGTATTTAATGGTCAGTGGGAGAGGAAGGTATTTTCTTTAGTGCTATAGCCACTGCTAAAGAACCCATGCTATGATAAATAACACCCCAGCACAGGCCCCTATGAACAATTCTTAGGATGCTCATTGGGGCATCAAAATAAATAAACAAACAAATATAGGCATGAAAGTAAGAGGAGTAGGTAGGAAGAGGATAAGGTTCAATGGGAGTGTCAGGGGAACTGTAGAAGGAAATGTGATAAAAATTGAGGGAAATGTGATAAAAAATACATTATCTGTATGTATGAAGGTGCCCTAATGGAATCCATTATTATGTGTAATAAACAGATGCTAATAAAATGGTTAAGGTATATTGCTAGCAATCTATGCTCAAGTAATTTTCTTTTATCCAGTTTTACCTATACATTCACATACTCCTTTTGTATACATTTGTTTCTTGTGGTTTTGTAAGCACTATAACAAACTTATTCAGGGCAAGGGGGTATTTTGAATTTGTGTCATATTCAAGGGTTCACTCTCAAACTTGTAAAACTTACCAAGAAGAAGGATGAGAAGAAGGAGAAGGAGGAGGAGAAAAGAGAAAGGATGGGGTCTTGGGGGTTCTACCTGGAATAGATAGAAACATAGGGCTTCATTGGAGTGTGGTGAAGTCAAGGACTGCAAGCACAAACAATGCAAACAAGACCCAGGGCAGATAAGTAAACACACCACTTCTCCTTCCCCCGAACATAATTTCTAACCTGGAACAGACGTTTGGGTGGAGAAAGTCAGCGACTGTGATGTCGCTAGTAGACAGAACTGAAGTCTGGGTCAAAGGCATCGCATGGAGGGTGGAAACAGTCACTCGACAGTGATAATGGCTGCAAACCATGGAGCTATTACAATCACACACCAGTAGGAACCAAATAGCGTCGACATTTGTAAACTCACAGAACATGCAAAGAGACAAAACCGTACAAAAGTAACAAAAGGCTTTAATGGACCTTTTTAGCTCTCTGACAGAGAAAGCATAAGAAAATAAGAAAGCAAAACAAGGGAACAATACATGAAAATTGTGTCTTTCTAGGTTGCTATGGTGCATTTACAAAATTACCGTCTTTTAAACATAAATCCCAAGAAGCTGTTATAGTACAAACCTCATTCTAAGCTGCAGCATAATAAAGTGATAAGTAACAAATACAAAAATGAAGAAAAGCCTTTAGAAACGGGGGAGGGGGCACAGGAATCACTGTTAATTAACTATTGAATCAAAAATAATAGATACACTGTAACTGTTAACTATCTAAAAACCAAAGCAGTAACATTGTAAGTTAGAACCAGGGAACATTAAAAAATATAAAGTTTTACTAAAGCATGCAACATAGAAACCTAAAAGGAAGAGAAAATAATTTAAAATATTCACAGAAAATAAAAACAAAAAAATAATAATCCACAAATAATAGAATTAAATATTTTAATTTTTAAAAATTTTAAGTAATGGAGTTAAGTATGTTATGAACAGATTCTTTGGATAAAAGACCACAATAATTAATAGTTAACATTAATTAACCTAATCAAGGATAAAAGAGGGGAGCTACAGAATTAGAAAATTAGTAATTAATTTTAAAAAAAGTGCTGAGAAAATCTAAACACAAACAGAACATTTGCCCAGAAATATGTTAGGTACTTTGAAAATGTTAATAAAATTTTTGTGAGTTTTTTTTCAAATAAAAATATGAAATACAAAACTAGCAAGAGGGAGATGCCAGGATAGAAACTAAGAATTTGTCTATAGAGGAGTTCCCCTTAGCATTACCTACTTACCCAAAATACTATGACCTAGCAGTTTTAGATATAAATATAGCAAATATTTGGGGTAAGGATAAGTCTAACATATTTTTTAAAACCTTCCCAAGGAAGACACAAGGCTAATGTCCTCACCACTAGATGAATGAAGTCCTGACCGTAACTGAAGGAGAGCGGTGAGATGGAAGGAATCATAGTGGAAACTGGAAAATGCAATCTGCTTTTGTCTCGTGCTCACACGTGTTCTCCAACGATGCTGGGTCGTGTGCCTGCTTTGTCAACTTCACACAGACCAAAATCACCTGGGAAGAGACTCTCAACTGAAGAATTGTCTAGATCAGATTCTCCTGTGAGCGTGGCTGTGAGTGGACAATGAGCAAAATACCAAACTGGCCATAATCAGGAAACGCCCAGCTTCAACCATTCATACAGAAATGAAGTTACCAAGTGAGTAGTCAAGGTTTGCAAGAAGATAGAAAACAAGGAACAAACTTAGCCAGAATAATTAGGTGAAAAAGTAAGCAGAGCAGAAATTTAAAAATAAAATAAAAATAGAAATCAAGAAAATAGAAAACACAAAATCAACAAAACCAAGTGACTTTTTTTTTTTGAGTCAGGGTCTGACTGTGTAGTTCTGGCTATCCTCGAACTTTCTGTGTAGTCCAAGCTAACCTCAAATTCACAGAGAGAGCCTGCCTCTACTTCTCAAGTTCTCGGTTGAAGGACGGAACCACCATACCCGGAGTCCAAGTTGTTTTGTTAAAACATTAAGAAACCCAGCTAGTGAATTTAGGTATGCCCTGGTTACTCGCATGCCTTGCTGGGTGCCTGTGCCCATTGATGCCCCTCACGCTATGACTCTCTTCAGACAGAAAAGGGATCTTGGAATTACAGCCGCCATTGTTACTGCCATCTCATTGGCGGCTGTTGGAGCTACCACCGCGGCATTAGCTATGAGTCATACTGTGCAGACTGCTCAGACCCTGAATAATCTTTTAGCCAATGTAGCTCATGCCTTAGATGTACAAAAAGGAATTAATGGTCAACTAAAAGGAGGCTTGATGGTGTTCAATCAGAGGATTAACCTCGTGCAGGAACAAATTGATACCCTATGGCAAATCGCTCAACTTGGCTGTCAATGGAAGTATGCTGGACTTTGTGTCACTAGCATACAATATGAGAATTTTTCCTGTGCTGCAAATCTGTCTAAACAATTGTCTAGCTATATTTTAGGTAATTGGACTAGAGAATTCGATACTACAATGGAGCAGCTGAGAGTGGCCATTGTCACGGTAAATTCTACCAGAGTGGACGCAGGATTATCATCATGGATTGCTGCAGCCATGAATCATCTGAAGGAATGGGCGGGCATGGGAGCTTTAGCAGGCCTTCTGGTGTTGGTCTCCTTGGTTTGCCTGTGGTGTATATGCAAGATTAGAGTCTCACAACAGCGTAATGCAGCCATGACTATTCAGGCCTTTACAGCCATTGAAGCAGGACAGTCTCCCCAAGCATGGTTGGCTACCATAAAAGCTAAAATGTTACGCTCAGGATGCGAGGCTAAGCACTGCACTCAGGGTCAGCCGCTTTGGACCCAGAGAAGAGCATGTCTGATTGCATGCGGGTTGATGCCCCAGGTCCCGCCTCTGAGAAAAAGGTATCAGATGGGTCTGATGCTCTTTGGGTGGATGACACCTAAATGAACATCGGTACAAAGTCCCAATTTATTTCTAATATCAGAGATCAGACCACTTCTCTTGCCTGATGCGTCCAAAACAAAAAGGGGGAACTGTAGAGAGCTGCGTAATGCCGCGCCTTAAAGATGGAGCTGGTTTCCGCCTTCCACCTTCCCGATGGTGAGTGCTCTCTGTCACAAACAACTCCACATTTGGCTAAGGCTGAGGATCTGGCTTGCTTCCATGTATGTGGACCTATCTGCATTGCCCACGTGGCATGCTGGGGTTGGCTACCCAGAGGCTATTTAAGCTGTGGGCTGGCTTTCCCCAGGGTCAGATGATTGTTCAAGGTTCCTGAATAAACTGCATTGAAAACAAAACAAAACAAAAAAAATACTGTTCCATAAAAAAAAAGTGAGTTCACGTGCCATAATTTTATAGAAATGTCAATTTTATTTCTTTTTCTCTTCTGTAAGTATATTTTCTTTTTTTCATAAAAAAACCATGTGCTTCTTGGGTTACAAACACATTTTTAAAATTAATAAATATGCAAAATTTGACAATATATAAAAATTAAAAGAAAGAAAGAAACCCAAAGCTCTCTGCTAACACAGAATAAGAAAACTCTGTGAAAAAAGAAAGAAAGAGAGAGAGAGAGAGAGAGAGAGAGAGAAGAAAGAAAGAAAGAAAGAAAGAAAGAAAGAAAGAAAGAAAACACTGTGCTTTCAGCATCACAGATCAAAGCAGGACTGTTTTTACAGATCTTACAAGTACTCAAAAGAACTATGATAATTTCCTTTGAAAACACAATGTATTACAACCAGACAAGACTTAATAAAAACTATGAACAGCTCCATGACAAATAATTTATATTTTTTTAATCCTGCAAAGAAAATTCAAAGAACGGATGAGCTCACTGACAAATTAAGAAAACTAAAACATATCATTTGAATATCTCAATGGGAACAGGAATTTTTCTTGACAAAATGTAACATCCATTTTAATATTACAAGTAGGAGATGGAAGGAAATTATAAAGGTAATATGCAGTAAGCATGGCAAAAATGTTCACTGTCACCATCTTTATTCATGCTGGAAGTCCAATGTGATGAAGCAGAAATAAGCCTATACATTTATAAAAATTACAATGTAAGGAGTAAAATATTTATGCACAAATGACCAGCATACAAAATCCTAAGATGTCTGCAATTAAATTACAATGATCAATAAATATATTTAAGATCATAGTATACAGGTTCAATATATAAAAATCAAGTGTAGCAATAAGTAATCAGAAATTTTAAAATATTACAATACTGTCAATGTGTTTTAGAAATATTTTAACGAATAATGTGAAATAGCACTGTGATGTTAATAGATCTGTATTTTAATACAGAGAATAATGGGGATCCAGGAAAAACAGAGGCTGAGTGGTAGTAAATCATGAAAACACGGATTAGTTAACACTAAAACACAGAGATGACATGGCAAGCAGAAGGTTTTGGCTTTGTGAAACTTTCAGTGCTGCCTACTGGATTACAGCATCTATACGGACAAAATGGGTTGCAAGCCTACTGAAGAATTAACTGTATCGCTGCACTTGCTTAGAGCAGGCAGGAGGAAGTCAGGTGAGCCCTCGTAGGAAGATAGCACCTCTTGTCAGTTCCTAAGTCTCCTTGGATATATTCACAGTATAAGCCTCTCCACAAAGGTCACCCATAAAGACCTTGTGGCCACTTATGAGGGCTGCTTTTCACCTGGAGGAAGACAGGTGACGGTTGGAGGCTATTGGATATTAGCTCTAAATAGAGGCTGAGACCTTAATCACTGTTCTGCACACTTAATACTTAAGCTCATGGAAAGACACTGATGGTTTGGGTTTGACAATATTTCACAGTATGCCCAGCAGGCCTACTGATTCACTTTGTTGTTAATCCACATTTCTTTAATGTACAGACATGCTCAGAACCTATGAGCATCCAGCTTTCGAGTTCCTGGACTATAGATTGGTGATTATTATGGCAAAAGGAAGCAAGTGCAGCTCCTGGCACCTCCTCTCAGTACCAGAATAGCCAATCCACAATAAACATTTCATCCCATCAAGCATCATAAAAATTGGGGATTTCAAGAAAACACAAATGCAAGGATAATAACTCCTAGTACAATTTTATTAACTCCTTGAGAATTTTATATTTTACATAAAATTTTGTGTTTTGATAGTGTTTACCCCTAAGTCTTTCTGAATGTATCCTCTACCCCTTCCCAGCTTTGGGTCCTCTTTTGTTTCATAGCCCATTGAGTCAGAGCTGTGATGCCAATATACGCACGGGTGTGGGGCCATACTCCTCAGCTAGGAGTTATCAGAAGCCTCTGACCCCTCCAGAAGGATGTTTTGATTGTCTTGGTTTTGTGTGGGTCTAGTGAAGCAACCACACTGTTATGAGTTCTGGAGGGCAGTGGTCTTCTAGTGCGTGGAGCACTCTGTTTCCCCATGGTCCTCCCTGACTTCGGCCTTTTGCACTCCATCTTCTGTGATGGTCTTTGAACTTCGCTGGGAGAGGCTGTGATATAGAGGTCCTACTTACGGCTAAGCAAAGAGTAATAAATTTTATCGCCACACGCACTTAGTACATTTATTTGGCCTGCCCCCCAAAAAAAGATAAATAGGTCTTAGATAATAAAGAATAATTATTTATTGTTCAAATTTGAGGACCTAACTATGGTATACTTGTAATGGAAAAAAAATATTACTGCCTTTGGTACTTGGCAGATGATTGCCTCCCGCTTGCCTGCCTTCCTTTCTCCTACCTGTTTTCCCTCACCCCCTTTCAGAAGTCATTTGCTCTCATGTTGATGACAGCAATATGCCTCATTGTCTTGACTCAAAGATATGGTAACCCTTTTGCTTGTCACAATCTAACTACTAGGACTTAACCATCTTGACATTCTGCAAAGTATTATACTAATGCATTATATAAATGCCATTCATGCCAGCCAAGCATGCTCTGATTCATATGATGGTAAATAGAAAATAAACACCACAAAACCCAGAAACTAATTGAAACTGCATTTTCTGAGGACCTACGGGTCTAAGGCTTTGTTAGGATATGCCCTCCCAAATAAAAATTCTGTCCTTTACAATGCCTATTACAAAGAAAGAGGTCCCAGGTTTAAGAAAACCTTACGAATCCACAGGCAATATAGACTGTTTCATTTGCTGTCCTAAGTGATCTACTGAGTTTCTCTCATAACCTCCATTTTCATGTGTCAGAAGAAAGCACACAAGGCTTTTTTAAAAATCAAGTCTCATAACATGAAAGATAATGTACCACAGTCTCCAGTGTACACGAGGCAAACTAGGAACACTAAATGAAGCCTCTGACAGTCTGACATGTAAAGGTTCTCATATTTCAACAGTAAAAAGTTATTCTTTTTAGTTTTTACTTTATTTTTATTAATTACAGTTTATTCACTTTGTATCCCAGCTGGAGCCCCCTCCCAATCTCACCCTCCCTCCCTCTTCTTCTCCTATGCCCCTCCCCCAGTCCACTGATAGGGGAGATTCTCCTTCCATCTGTCCCTAGTCTATCAGGTCTCATCAGGACTGGCTTCATTGTCTTCTTCTGTGGCCTGGTAAGGCTGCTTCCCATCAGGTGGAAGTGATCAAGGAGACAGCCCATGAGTTCATGTCAGAGACAGTACCTGTTCCTAATACTGGGGAAGCCTCTTGGACACTGAGCTGCCATGGACTACATCTGTGCAGGGGTTCTAGGTTATCTCCATGCATGGACTTTGGTTGGAGTATCCATCTCACAAAAGACCCCTGTGCCCAGACTTTTTGGTTCTTTTGCTCTCCCTTTTGAGCTGCTGTCTCCTCCAAGTCTTTCTATCTCCCCCTTCTTTCATAAGATTCCCTGCACGCTGCCCAAAGTTTGACTATGAGTCTCAACATATGTTTTGAGACGCTGCTGGGTTGAGTCTTTCAGAGGCCCTCTGTGGTAGGCTCCTGTCCTGTTCCCTGTTTTCTCCCTCTTCTGATGTCCATCCTGTTTGTCTTTCTGAATGAAGATTGAACATCTTACGCAGGGTCCTCCTTCTTGCTTAGCTTCTTTAGGTGTACAGATTTTAGTATGTTTATCCTATATTATATGTCTAATATCTACTTATAAGTGAAGTATATACTATGTGTGTCTTTCTGCTTCTGGGATACCTCACTCAGGATGATCTTCTTTAGTTCCCACCATTTGCCTGCAAATTTCATGATTTCCTTGTTTTTCATTGCTGAGTAGTATTGCATGGTGTAAATGTACCACAATTTCTGTATCCACTCCTCAGTTGAGGGACATTTGGGTTGTTTCCAGCTTCTGGCTATTACGAATAAAAATGCTAGAAACATAGTTGAGCAAATGCCCTTGTTGTATACTTGAGCATCTTTTGAATATATGCCTAGGAGTGGTATAGCTGGATCTTAGGGTGGCACTATTCCTAATTGTCTGAGAAAGCACCAGATTGATTTCCAAAGTGGTTGTTCAAGTTTACATTCCTACCAGGAATGTAAATGGAGGAGGGTTCTTCTTTCCCCACATCCTCTCCAGCATGTGTTGTCACTTGAGTTTTTGATGTTAGCCATTCTGATGGGTGTAAGGTGAAATCTCAGGAAATAATTATTCTTTATTCTATAAGACACATTTATCTTTTTTTTTTTTGGTAGGCCAGATAAACGTACTCAATGTGTGTAGCAACAAAAATTATTACTCCTTGCCTAGCCATAAATGTGGGATCTCTTTATCAGAGCCTCTCCTTCCAAAGTTTAAGGAATTTAAAGAATAAACAAAAAGGAGATGTTAGGGTTATGAACAACTGCTTACTCTATACAGTTAACAATAAAGATGTTTAAGAAAAATTTGGCTTGCAGTGTGGGAGAGACTGATTCCCTATAAAACACCAAATGATCACATCACACAGGAGCAATTGCTTATGAACTTGGTAATATCTGATCTTCAAAGCCACAAGGCTAGGGATCTGTAGCAGCCCGATCATAGAGAAGCAGTTATCGATACATAAGGCCTTTCTCAGGTTCGATGGGCACACACATTGCATGAGCAGGCAGCTCTAAAACTCCTACATCAACTTCCTCCATCCCATCTTCAGCAGACTGAAAGAGCTTCACACCTAGGTGCAATTTGCAGGTGCTACTATGTAACATACTGGTACCAGCCAAAGTAGAGTACTGCATGGTCCTAACCCAAGCCAGAAGTACCCCAAAAGACAGAATGAGGGGAGACTCTATGCCAGTACAGTATATTTTTCTTTTAATTTGGCTGGGTAAGACTCCCAGAAAATCGGATTCATAGTCACTGGACAATTGTTTGGCTAGAAAAATTAGAAGGGAAAATAGTTGTGAGCAGAAAAATGTGGAGGGAACTTATGTGAATTGTCCTCCTGACATGGGCAGAGATTATAACTATGTGTGTCCTGTGTGATGGTTCACCCAAGGGGGACAATAAGCAATATCAACCAACCTCTTTTTCAAGCCACTGAGGATGTTATGAAATGTTTTCTGAATGTAGTGACAGGGATGGAGGGTGTACATGAGCTTAAAAATGATCAACCTTCATTAAGCTTCGGGTGCCTCCCACCACAGCTCAGTGTACGCTGCCCACAGCAGGGTTCAAGAGCCAGCTGGGGACCATTCCTGAAAAAGCATCTCGTCATATTGTAGCAGACTGACTATGTGACTCCCTCTGTTACACAGGAGTAATGACCTGCCCTCACTGAACTCAAGACTTCTACTGCATATAAATTAGCCTATGCTTCCCACACCCACCTGTGGCTTTAGAGAATCCTTATTCACTGGCCTGTTGTTCCTCTATTTGTTCTGACAAAATAGCCCATTTTGTCATCAAAGAAATACACGGCTTGTCCTCATGGAATCCCAGCTGTTCTTATGATGTCTCCAACCCCTAGACAGATAAGATCACAGAACAGTGTGCTGAAGACGCATTAAAGAACCAGTAGCTGACCTGGAGAAGACAGGAGCTCCACAAGGAGAGCAACAGAAACAAATTATCTGGGCACAGGGGTCTTTTGTGAGCCTGATACTCCAACCAAGGACCATTCATGGATATAACCTAGAACCCCTGCTCAGATGTAGCCCATGGCAGCTCAGTGTCCAAGTGGGTTCCTTAGTAAGGGAAACAGGGACTGTCTCTGGCATGAACTCAGTGGCTGGCTCTTTGACTGCCTCCCCTTCATGGGGGTACAGCCTTGCAAGGCCACAGAGGAGAACAATGCAGCCAGTTCTGATGAGACTAAATAAGTTAAGGTCAGATGGAAGGGGAGGAGGACCTCCCCTATCCGTGGACTTGGAGAGGGGCATAGGAGGAGATGAGGAAGAGAGGGTGGGACTGGGAGGGGAGGATGGAGGGGACTAGAACTGGGATACAAAGTAAATAAACTGTAATTAATATAAAAAATAAAAATTCAATTAAAAGAAAGAGCCAGTCAGTACAGTATCCAGCAGCGTGTGCTCTTGTACCCCTATCCAGCATCTGGTATGTCTTCCCCTACAACTGCCGTACGTGGGTCTAGAAATCAAATAAAGGCCAGTTGCCTTCTTATCTTCTCTATTAGGTATTATGGTAACCTCAATAAAGAGTGAGGAGTTTGTACTTGTGTCCCTGTACTTCCAGGCCCTACTGTCCGAGAAAGTCCAAGAGATGGCCACACCAAACTCTGCACTCCACTGACCCAACCAGACAAATAGCGAATGGCTTGCCTGGGAGGCTCAACCCCAGCTCTCACGGGAAGCCTGGATCACTGCAGAGAGTCTCCGTGTGTGGAACATTTTCTGCCCAGTGGAGTCAGGCCTGAGAGCTGGCAAGGGCACAGATTATTTAAGCTAGCAACAGTGACCAGCTATCGTCAAGCAAGCTCAGAACTGTTACACCTGTGGCTGGCTAGTAAGGCTGATGCCCCCTTTCATGTAATTAGCGCAAGAGAAACCTGTGATTTTTGAGAGCAGCTTGAGGCTAATATAAAACAAATAAGTTGTTTACTTGATGCAGCAAGAAACTACTAATTTTCCTGTGTGCTTCTAAAAGCTTTTTATTGCAAATAAAGCATTGAGTATGTCATGGGGGAAAACTGTGGTTCACCAATTGGGATTATTAACACTCCCCATATTGGTTGGCTAATAAAAATAAGTTAAAAGTATTTCACAAGAAGAAAACAATATTTTCAAGTGCCCAAGGGACCGTTTCTTTGGGGTTTGCCACATACCGTCTCAGGAGCTTCCCACTAGCTAGAGCCCCTCCAGAGCTGAACTGAAAAGGAACTCCCTGGACAAAAAGCTCCTGCTGACAGGGAGATGCAAAGAGATTTGAAGAAGCATAGACAGGAAGCATCACTGCATCACTGACGCCTAAGGCCGATGCCCCTTTCCTGGGGTGCAGTCTCTCACTTGGAGGCGTTCTCAATCCAACTGTCCCTCTTGTCGGTTCTTGCCCAGCTACCCACAAACACGCTAATCACTCACGAGATCCAACAGTGTGGCAAACGAGCGGTCGGCTGTAGTCTGGAAACATGGGCTCCATCCGACACTTTGATGACAGGGACTGCCGTACTTGGCTTCCTTTTACCATAGGCTTATTGTGTCTGAAGAGTGGTTTCTAGAAAACCGTAATAGTTATTTTAGTCAAATGCAAGACATTGCTTGAGGATTCACTAGCAATGCATTTATATGTAAAAATGGCCCATAAAGCAGGTACCCTTATCATCATGCTCCCTATTTCACAGATGGGCTCACAGCAACTTTAGAAAATTAAGCGATTCATGCAGTGCCGCATAGCTACTTAGTAACCACATGGAAACTTAAGCCAGCAGTATCCAAACCATACCAAGCCTCCCCAAGCTTGTAGTATACTGATGCCTCTGGTCCGAGCTTGGCACCTAGAGTCAGTGCTCTGTAATAGTGTAGATCACTATTAATCAGAACTTAGAAAAAACCAGGCACTGACTTAGATGCTGTACAGCTGTATCCCACTTAACTCCCACAAATCTACAATGAAGGGAACACTGTTGTAAATTGTTTTGGCTCTCATTTTACTGAGGTGGGGAAGGAGGAGTGAGGCAGCATGAAATTACACACTTGCTCAAGGTAAAACACACCTAGAAGAGAGAAGCAAGGTTCTCTAGATTCAATTCCAATCCTACACATGATTTCTTCGGCCTTCACCAAATTGCTCTGTGTTTCAGGTCCCCATAGGACCTGCCTTACTTAAAGTGCAATGTTTCATGGATCAAAAAGATGGAATATCTAGCAAGAGAAGTGCGGTATTGCAGTCAATGGTGACTACAAAGAAATACTGCTACAAGCCACAGTGCAATAGTGTGCCTTGGGTAATTCTCCAAAGAGAAGGCGTATTGTGTTAGTTTATCATTTTGAATACATCCTCGTCAAGCTATTTACCTGTCAGTCTGTATCTGTGGGGACTGATTTTCTAACATCAGATAAATGAGCAATTAGAGAGTTTAACGGCCTCTTGAATGTGAGGAAGCTTGTAAAGCCGAGCTCTCAGGGATGGTAAATGTCACATGGAATGTCTTCAGCACTCACTTCCCATCACCCTTCATTTCCACAGCTGTATAAAGGCTCCCTTTCATCTAACTCTGAGGACACCTGGGAGAGGCAGGCACCTGGAACACAGGCCACCTGGATTCTCTGCCCAGCTCTGCTGGGGTGACCTTGCTGAAGCCCTCATGCTCTCAGTTACTCTGCCAAGACATAAGAATCTCAGAACTAGGTTGTCTCTGAGAGCCTCTAACATTCTGTGGCTGTGTGTAGCTATGACTTTGACCATAGGTAGCTTCATCCTTTGGTTTCCTAGGTGGGATCCTTAACCCAGGGTAAGTCTAGCTCAATTAGCAAGAATCAATGTCATCGTCATCATTACCCAGTAAGGCTGAAATGTCTATGCAGCGACAGCAGGAGAAATGAGATTCACAGCTTTACCATTAGAGGTTCATGGCTTAGTTTTAGGTTTCAAATATCTTGGGTAGGATGAATTATTTTTTAATAAATTTTATTATTTAAAAAGTTGCAAATAAAAACTAAATAGGAGACATTATTTAAGGCACTTTTAATCCTATAAGTCAAGTATTTGGTTACTTTCTCATCATGGCAGTCGAACACCTAAGGAAAAGCAACTTAAGAAGAAAGGTTTGTTTGGGTTCAGAGTCCAGGGGATAGAGAAGATCACAGTGGGAAGGACCTGGCAAGAGGGGCAGCTCACAGCTGTGACACCAGGAACATCTCTTGGCTGATGAAGAAGCAGAGACAGGCCTCCTCCCCACTCCCACCCCCTACTTTTATTAAATCTAGAACCTCAGCCCATGGGATGGTGCTACCACATTCAAAGTGAGTCTTTCCTTTCCAGTTAAACCTTCTAGAAACACCCTCAAAGATACACCCAGACACATGCTCTCCAGGTGTTTCCAAAGCCAGAAATGTTGCCCACAAAGAGAAACCATTGTACTCCCTATGTATAGAAGCCTATACATAAACCTCTCTATACAAACTGTGAATAGGAATTTCCTTGTGTTAGCCGGGTAATGGTGTAGGGGGATGAGCATAGATATCTAAGAGTTCTTCCATATAGCATCTCCTTTGCCCTTACGTAGTCCCCAAGACAAAAACCTCTGAAGCCCCAGGTTCTTCAGACAGTCATTCAGCATCTATCACTTGAGAAGAGAGTCAACAGCAGAACAGAAGAAAACCATACTCCAAGCAGACAACATGGGGAAGAACTCTGGCAACTGGAGGAATGGGGGAGACACGGACACAGCAGGAGCAAATGAAAAGCACACCTAGAAAGAAGCAGGGATCATGTCACAGCACGGACTTTCAGTAAGATGAGCTGGTGACATCAGCACTGAGGAACTCTGTGGCCATCCGTCCTAATGACTGGCAGCCCATGTTTTCTACAAGCTTTAAACTCAGTTCAGAGACTTGGTTTTGAAGAGAGACTCCACCTGCGTGTCAAGCAAACTGTTGAGGCATTCAGCTCAGCCGTTCCAGAGCACTGCAACCAGGAGCCATCTTGCCAAGGGAGCAGTTCTTAGGGAATAAACTGCTCTGGGAAGCAGAAAACAGGAATGGTGACAATTCAGGGTCCCCATGGGCACTGCGCCTTGCATTGGCTAGATGGATGAGGCCAAACAAAACAGCCATAGCTGCAAGGAGTCACTGGTTTGAGTCCAATGAAAAGTTTAAGCAGAAGACCATGGGATGTGATGGAGAATGGAAGGCAGTGAGGTCAGAGAGGTTTGTGGAAATTGCCAGTTCTGAGACTACCAAGATCAACAGTGGCAAACATCCCAACTGCCCAAGGCAGAACTGGGCAACTTGTTTGACTATTCCATACACTCTGGGGCATCGCTAATACGTATGCACTATGGCTTGGACACCTGAGAGATTCTCTGGTCACAGATGAGAGACCTCCAGCCTAGATGAACTCACAACTGGCACACCGAAGCTTGAGGCAGGGAAGGTTTTGCTGCAGCTGAGACATTAATAATACCACTGGAATTCACAGGATGCGAGCATCTCCAGTGATAGGCACACGAATTTAAGGAACTATCTCCAATGCTAGCATCTTATCCACAGGAACTTTTGATCCATTTTTCTTATTAATTTCTTTTATTTTACAATTTATTGTTTATATTTTTAGCATTGGTTTTTCTTTTCCTTTTATTTTTAATTGTGTGTGTGTGTGTTGTTCACGTGGGCATACATGCATAAATATGCGAATGCATGTTGGGTGTTAATCCATATGGTTTTTTTTTAACTTTTTAATTTATTATTTTGGGGGATACAGAGATGGCTCGGCAATTGAGAGAACTTGCTAATCTGGCAGAGGACCCAAGTTCGGTTCCCAGCACTTACACAGTGGCTTAAAACCTTCTGTAACTGTAGTTCCAGGGGATCCAATGCCCTATTCTCGCCTCTACAGACACCAGGCATAACACATACTTACATACAGGGAGAAAAAATTCATACACATGAAATAAATCATTTTTAAATGTACTATTTGTGTCTGTGTCAATTACTTTTCATTGCTGTGATAAAACATCATGACCAAAAGCTTCTTAGGAAGGAAAGGTTTATTTTTGGATTATGGTTCCAGAAGGAAAGTCTGCAACGGTGAGGACAACAAAGCAGCAAATGGCCAGAGCAGGAAGCTGAGAAATAACCTCAAACACAAAGCAGGGAGAGTAAACTAGAAGGGAGGCAAGGCTGAAACCCTTCAAACCCTTCAAAGCCCAGCCCCAGGGACATACTTCCCCCAGCAAAGCTCCATCTCCTGAAGATTCCACAACCTCCCCAAACACTGACACCAACCGAAGATCAAGTGCTCGGTGTCTGAGCCTGTGGGAAACATTTGTATTCAGACCACCACACTCCAAAAGTCTGGAAGCCTAGGTGTGATTCCTGGAACCCACATAAAGGTAGAAGGAGAGATCTGCTCCAAAGTTGTTCTCCTTCACATCCATGCCTACACACATACACACATCAAACACACATGTGCAAACATACACGCACACTAGTATTTGAATGAGCCATGCCCGTCCAAGCTCAGAAAAGATAAATATTGTATGTTTTCCACCATATGCAAAATGTATAATCAATTATATGCATACAGAATCTGAGAGGGGAGGAAGAACATAGGGAGAGGAAAGGAAGGTGATAGGATACATGTAATATGAAAACAGACATGAGGACTGTTTGAAAGGAAAACAAACCCAGCCAGATGGGGAGCACACAACTTTGGAAAGAGCATCAAGGGAGGAGAACAAACCAGAAGAAAGTATAGCGATAGGATGTAGGAACATGGTCAAATGAATAACCCATGGTGCCTTGGGGAACTGTGAGGAGAGGCTCTAGGGAAAAAGGCACAGGGCCTTCTACCTCAGGTACATTTTATTCCCCGAATTATGCCTGGACATGATTTTGCACTTCCGATCATTCTTCTGACCATGTTCCAGTATCTCTCCCTTTTTTTATTTTTAAAGCTGGGGTATTGTTCATCATTCTTTTAAACGTGTTCTGACAATACACATGTGTCATTATTTTGAATACTAAACACTAATTAATCAATTATTAGGAAGCAAGGAGCTTGGACCAAATGCTTCCCTGGAGCCTCATAGGGGGCATGACCCAGACACCACCTTGACCTGAGGCCTCTGGTCCATGTATAAATTCGTTTCTTTTTAGCTTATGCAGAATTATGAGGAACATATTTTTATTTAAGCCACCCAATAGGCCAAAGAGTAGTAGCCAAAGAAGAAAAATCTTTCCCTAGCTTCTTAATGTCTGTTATCCTTTTCCTCTTTGTAATGCCTATTTTGTTCACAAATGTATACAACAGCATGATGGCTTGAGTGAAAATGGCCCCCATTGGCTCATAAGAACTGGCACTATTAGGAGGCATGACCTTATTGGAGTAGATGCGGCCTTGTTGGACAAAGTGTGTCAAGCGATGGGGGCTGGAGGGTGGAGGGACTTTGATGTTTCGGAAGCTCAACCTGGGCCCAGTGGTTCATTCTTTCTTCCTGCTGCCAGAGGATCCAGATGCTGAGCTCTCCGCCCCTCTCCAGTCCCACGTCTGCCTTTGTGCCTCCATGCTTACTGCCATGATGATAACAGACTAAACCTCTGGACTCTAAGACAGCCCCGATTAATTTTTTTCACTTGTAAGAGTGGCTGAGTGCGGATGTCTCTTCATGGCAATACAAATCCTAACTAATGCAAATAGTAAGAACTAAAACTTGTAGGTGGTGTCTATGGCTAGATTATCTTGACTGAGATTGTTGTACTAAAATGAAAATGTATCTGTGCTTTTAGTCATTTCTAAAGGGATGATCAAACCTGTAACAGTAAGGAAAACAGAACACTGAGCCAACATACCAATTCCCAGTTTCAGTGTTTATAAGTGCATGGCTAATCCTTTTTAATTCCATACCCATTTCTCCACAGTGTAGATTATTTTAGAGAAATACAAATTGCTTTACCATTTCATCTGTGATTTCATCTGTCTCTACCTCTAAAACTTGAAAGTGCACTTAAAATAAACACAATACGAAGAACAGACTGAGTGAGCATCCTTAATCCAAAACCTCAGCACTCTGACATGCTCTATAATTCAAAAAGGTTTCCGACACCACAAGTAGAAATTCGTACATCATAAAACATTGTTCTGTGCACAAAAATGCCAAAATACTGAATGAAATTACCATCAGCCTCTGTGCAGAAGGTATATATGAAATAAGTCAGTTTGGGTTTTAGGCTTGGTTTGCCCACAGGATATATACCTACCTACCTACATACATACATACCTACCTACATACATACATACATACATACAAGCATTCTGGGCAAAGAATATGTATCCTATATATTACAGCTAAACATCAATAATCACTTTGTATTATATAACCTTCAGTCAATTTCACATTTTCCTCCGCCAAGTCATCATTTTTACAGGCTGTTCAAATCAGTGTCCAAATACAGTTCATGACTGCGCTTGGCTGATAGGCATCCCTCACCTTTTAGCTTTCTATTAGTTATAAATCCTCATCTCTCCGCTTATCTGTTCTTAATCACTCTCTCTTCTCTTCCTCTCCTCTCTGGTCATTGTCTTTATTGAAGAAATTGGCTCATTTGTCTCACAGAGTTTCCATAGTCTAGATGTTGGAAATAGTATCATGGTATCATTTAGCATAATCCTTGATCCTTGACAGTTAGTTTTAGGAGCTAGAACTCTGATCATATTTAGGTTTAAATTTTCTGCAGGAATACCGGAAGTCATGCTGTGAGCTCCCGTCAGAGGTACAGAGCATCAAGTTGTCTCCCTCTGGCACTATTAGCAGTCACAGATGATTAAGGCCTAGATTCATCTTTTCATTAGAAGCTGCAACCAGGGTGATATCTTAATTCTGCCCTCCTTCCTTTATTAGCTGGAGTAGTTCCATTAACAACAACAACAAAAAAAATCCCCTTTATCAGATCATTCATTATCCTAAGGCACAGCATACATGAGAAAGTCTGGATAAACTACCCCATCCATTTCTTTACCAGGTTTTAAAATGATGAGTGAGCTTCCTAGTATCCTTTAAGTAAGGGTGGTCGGCATTTTTGTTTACCTGAAGTTATCTGCATGAATTCTTGGCTTCTAAAATGTGACTAAATAGTTAACAGAGCACATTCTCTTTCTCTGTGGAAAAAATGACCTTGGGTTAACTATCCAGCTCCGTTCCCCTGGAGACTAATAAAGGTGGACAGTCAGCTGCTACCTGGCAACATTGCTCATGATGAAAATGACCTCAGATAATAAGCTACGCTTGGTCTGGGAGGGCAGTGAATAAATGAAAAAACTAGTGGGAGTCCACAGTTAGAGCTGTGAATGCAGGTCGTGTCCTGTACGGGGACTACTAGAAGCTAGTCTCACAGAACAAAATGAAGGTTCTGGGTCGTATTGGCTGGTGGACTCTGAACCAGGTGCTCCCATACCTGTTTTATTCATCCAGGTTCCACAAGGAACAGAATGAGACGCACATTTGCACAAAAGTGGTTTACTGGGGACTAGATTTGGGAACTATTTAGTTACTTTTTCTGCTGTGATAAGATAGCATGACCAAAAGCAACTGAGGAAAGAGAGTTTCTTTGGCCTGACAGTTCCAGAGAGAAAGAGTCCGTGGTGTCAGGGGAAGCGTGGAAACAGGTGCAGGAGAAGGAAAGTGAAAGATCGTACCTTCAACAGCACATGCAAAGCAGAAAGAGTGAACTAGATATGGGGCAAGACTAAATTTCATAAGTTCTGACCCCAGTGCTGTACTTTATTCAGAAAGACCCCTTCCTATAGGTTTCACAGCCCCCTCACTCAGTGTGATCACGGGGAACCAAGTGTTCAAATACCTGAGCTATAGGGTAGTCATTTCTCATTCAAACCGTCCCAGGGACTGAGGTAAACAGGACTGAGCAGGAATAAAATAATCGAAGGTGTAAACCTCAGCCAATCCAACAGGGCCTCTGTGGCAGCTGGGATAGCCCTTTAAAGTTGTCCCGTCCCTAGCTAGGGATGCTACTTGAATAGGGGCATAATCTTAGATGAGGTTGCTACTCCTCACTGCAAGCAGTTTCTCTAAATATTCAGCCGAGCTTTGAGTGGCTGGCATTGCAGACCAATGGAGGAACTGAGTGTCTCAGTGTTACTCGGGCTCCTGGGCATCATACCTCCCCCTAGCATCAGCATACCTACTCGTTTGGTCCCATTCCTTCTCTTCTGTGCCCTTCCCTTTGCTTGCCCCTGCCATGTTCACTGTCCCTCCTGTTGTGTGTTCTCTACCCAAATAAAACTAGTTCTGTAGGTCCGTGTTTATTGTGTACTTGCCCCAATATATAGTCACGCAGTCTTCCATAAAGCCCAGATTCCTCATAGTGATATCTGGGGACCACAATCTGGGAAACAAAAGTATTGGGTAAGTCATGGTCTTTGGGCCTTCTCTGTGGCCAGAGTCGGTAATGTTTTTAAGAGAAGGCTCTCAGTTCATTTGTTAAACAACCACAGTGGCTAAGCCAAGGCTCCAACGATAACAAGGCACAACTGGAGCGAGCTTACAGAATGAGGATAATTTTTGATATTGTTGTTTCCAATTCAATGAAGCGTCGCTGGGTTTTCTTGTCCTTCGTCACCTGTCTGTGTGTCCTTCACCAAGAGCAGCTTAAGTTCTTATTGACACTATTGCTCAGTGTGGTCCAACCCTTTCATGACAACATCATCACCACCAAAATCTGTGTAACTGATAAAGAATTCAAGAACTAGTTTCACTTGTGTTATGTGTTGGTCGCATCCTAAAGGAAAAAATTCAGGGGGCCTAGTCAAAAGACTGCGCTGTCGCATTATCGCTTCTGATTTGAAATAATTCCTTCTATACAAAATTCAATGTGTAGTTAAATCTATTTGTTCCAGTGTGTTCTTCGTAGTTTACTATGGTTTATAATTATGTAAAAATATATTTAAATAGCTTTAAAATCAGTTCTATAAACTAAGACGCATCGTCCCTTCCATTTTGTTCCTGCATTCTCATAAATCTAACTTAGTTTATCTTTACAGACCGTACAAAATACAAGCCGGAGGCCCCAGGCTTTTCCTGAAATGAGTGGTGCTGTGTTATTAACATAGCTACACTGCTCTTTCCACTAAGTAATATAACTCAGGATTCAGTTTGGGCCTGTAGGCAAGGGTCTCCCTCATTCTTCTAGCAGCTCAGTCAGACATTGGGTGTGGTTGGTTTTACTTGCTCTGTCTCTGTCCACAGGGATTCGGGTTTCCTTTTGATGTTGTGCTGTTTCAGGTGGTACAATGATGGGAATCTGGGTGTTCAAGTGCAAAAGACTGAAGCCTGGCCTCCTCCCTCACCTTATAGAAAGAAATAAAAGGATCAATTACATAAATATAAGGCATGAAGCTACTTAAAGAAAGCATGAGGAGAACGCTTCAAGGTAGGAGGAAAGACAAGGTTTGCAGGGGTTTTGTGTTTTGTTTTGCCTAAGGGCCCCAAAGCCTAAGAAACCAATGCAAAAATATGCAAAGAGGATTAAATCAAACCACAAAGATTCTACACAACAAGGGAAATGATCAAGATCGTAGATAAAATCTACAGCTTGGGAAATTTTTTGCAAATTATTCAAGTAACAAAGAATTAATACCCAGGGCATATAAGAAAGGCAAGCAATCCAGTAGCAAAGACAGATAATCCAATTTAAGATGGATAAAGAATATGAACAGACACATATACACATACAAGAAAAAATTCAAATGTCCAATAAACTTATGAAAAATATTCAATATCATTAACTATCAGGCAAACATTAATCAAAAAAAAAAAAGAAAAGAAACCGCAATGAGCTCTCTCTTGCCACAATTAGAACTGTTACCTGAAAGAAAAAGCTGAAAAATTTTGTTAAGAATATAGAAGGAAAACTCTACAACAATTGGTAGGAAAGTTAAATAAAACAGTTTAGCTGAGTAACCTGAGGAGTTCTTTAAAAAAAAAAAAAAAAAAAAAAAAAAAAAAAAAAAAAAAAACTAAAAATAAATCTATCACATAACTTGACTAATTTTCTTCTAGATCAGTGGTTCCCAAACTTCTTAATGCTGTGACCATTTAACACAGTTCCTCATGCTGTGTTGACCCTCAACCACAAAATTATTTTGTTGCTACTCCATAATTATGATTTTGCTACTGTTATAAATCGTAATGTAAATATCTGATATGCAGGATATCTGATATTCAGTGACCCAGCATGTATTCCACGGGGGGAGGAGGCAGGGATTAAAAGCAGAAGAGGTTGCAAACACAAAGTTTGGGGAAGGAAACATTAAATACACTGATTGGGTTATTATTTATTGCATTTGTATGCACGCACAGAAATATCACTATGTCCTTGTGGGTTTGATTCCTATTTCTGTAACGATCAGTGATATGTGGCACCTTCTCATATACTTGCAGATTGTGTGTCTTCTTTGAAGAAGTGTCCGGTTGGGGTGGGGGTTGTCTACCTTAAAAATTTATGTGGCTTTTTGCTATGGGGCTCTAGAAGTTCCTTATACCTTAGCGATAGAAACTATTTCTCAGGTGTATGTTTTGCAAGCGCTTCCCTCTGGTTCTGTAGGTTGTGCTATCTGTGGTTTTCCCTTGGTTGTGCAGTATTGGTTGTCTGATTTTGCTCTTCTTGCACTACCGTTCTCTGCCTTCCCCTACTTGTTTTTCTAGAAGCCCTGTCCCCCGACTTGGATTGCTGTGTAAAAACCCCAGTGTCAGGGTGAGTGGCAGCTGATACTAGGAATCACCACCTTTTGCCTCCCATTGTCCAGGAACCCACTGGTGTTTTCTAACATTGTGCTGGCTTCGAGACTGATGTATTTAAACTTCATCATGTTAATAAGTCAACCACAAATAAGGTAAGGCAGTACATGTTTGCAATCCCACCGGCTGGGAAACTGAGGCAGGGGCTTGTCATGAGTTACATATCTGCCTGGGCCACCTAGCAAGACTTCATCTTTTTTAAAAAGTAACTATATATAAACCCCCATAGTATTTGGTATTTGTAACATGAGTACTCATATTATGCCAAATGCCTCTTCCGCACACATACAGATGACTTGAATGGTTGTGAGGAGAATCCTATTAGCACAAATGACAAAAGGTAAGTTGTATGACTTTTTAAATGTGTTATTGCAATCTGCTGAGTGCTTTATTAAAAGCTTCCGTTTGTGTTGCATAAAATTAGATGGGGTCTAGCCTGCCTTTTCTCAACTGTATTTTTCTGTCAGTTTAGGTTTAATGAATTCATTTTAGTCACATAGAAATAATTAGGGAGCTCCCCTTCATTTGATCGTCCCTGTAATTGATCAGATCACCCAGGATTCTCTAATCTTTTATTGTTCTTTAAGTTTCATAATGCACACAATGGACTTTGATCATATCCGCCCCTACTACCTACCCCTCCAACATAAATCGTAATGTAAATATCTGATATGCAGGATATCTAATATTCAGTGACCCAGCATGTATTCCACGGGGGGAGGAATATATTACCACCAGAACTCCCCAAGGGATTTCACTCTCTCTCTTTCTCTCCCAACCTGCATGTCCTCTTACTGTTTTTAATTGATAATCCATTGAGTCTAATTATTGCTGTTCATAAACATGGGTATAGGACCATGCACTAGGGCATGAGCACATGCCATAATCTTAAGGAAATGTGACCCTCCATCCTCAGACAGCCAACAACTGCCAAAGCTCCTCAGCTAGAGGTGGAACCTCAGAGCCAGTGCCCTCCATAATGCTGGACTTTTTACTGGTTTGATCCACAGGTAATCACAGCTCTTGTTCATTCTTGTGCACAATTGCCTTCTCGTGCTAGAAGATAGTCTTCCCCATCACCCAGCTCTTACAGTCTTCATGTCCAGTTTTCTATAATGGTCCTGAGGCTTGAGTTGGGGGATATTGATATGGATGGCCCATTTGTGGCTGACCACCCAGAGTCATGTAGTCTCAGCATTTTGACCAGTTATGAATCCCTACAAAAGCGATTAGCCACTGCAACAAGAAGCTTCTCTGGCTGTGGCTAAGATCAATCACTGACCTCCATATACCCACATGCAGGCAAGCACATCTTCATGTTCCTGCATGTGTACGTGCATACATGCACACGCAAACACATACACATACAATATGAAATCTTATATGTGGTAATGTGAACCCTGGAAACATGCTAAGCTAAAGAAACAACACACGAAAGACTGCGTATTATTCCATTTGTAGAAAAGGCAAATGAATGTATGAGAAAGATCGTTCAATGGGGACTCAGAGAATACAGGAGGAAATGACATCTAATAGACGTCTTGGGGAAGTGACAGGCATGTTTTGGAATTAGAAATGGTAAGAGTTGTTCAAGTAAATGAATAGGCACTGAAATGTTCACTTGATAATGTTAAAAATGTCTCAGTAATGTTTTTTTAAAAAGAGAAAGCAAAGGACGCCTGATAGAGACCAATGCTGAAATGACCTGTGACTAGGATTTAATTCTTTGTGCCTCCAGGGCAGGGAGGTTTATTGATAAAACTGAGTTGGAGCAAAAATGAAGGGAAGGGGCCTCCACCTATTCCTGCTGTTGCTGTAATCCGAAGTATTCTTTGGAGTGATAATTTAGTAATATCTATCAAAAAATAAAGCACACGCCCTAGGATTCAGGATTTTCAATTGTAGAAATCTAAACACCGTGTGAGGCTGGCCCAGATAGCACTTGGTGAATGTTCTTTCCTATTACAAAGGTGATAATCGTGGGAAGAGGTAATAAATTATTCACTGAACTCCTGCAGACAGATTCAGCTCTCACTTCTGCTATTCTTTGGAAATATAATAAGACAGTGTTCCTGTGCTAGGATGGTATGGCCGTGAAGCCTCTGCTCCTTTAATCTTTGCAAGATGCGTGAAAAAGGAAACAAAACTACCCCTGATATTTAGGTCCCTGTTTCTAGGTCTTCCGAATGCACACTGGCAGAGAAGCAGAGGTTCTGTGCCTTAGGCTCTTGATAAATGGATATGGTGAGGTAGGATGGGGCAGGGTGGGGTGGGGCTGGGTTGGGTAGGTTGGGTGGGGTGGGGCCGGTGTACAGAAAAGGAAACAAAGCTTGAGTCCCAAATCTGTGAGTGACTTAAGCATAAATCCTCATGAACATGAGCAGGGACCACAGAAACAAGGGCCAGAGTGAACCTGTGTCCCTGACCCTTCAGTCCCTCCGCCAAATAGTGATGTCTCTTTAACTGTGCTTAATAGTGTGTCTCTTTAAACATTGTGCTTTGCTGGTCAAAGGATTCTGTTGAGGGAAGAGGAAAATCATGTCAAGCCATATTTCTAATTAGTCATATCCCAGTCTTTCAGTCAATAAAGAGAACTTACTCCCAACTTTCCCCCAAGTAGCAGGAAAAGTACAACCAAGGGAAAGATAGCATCTCAAATCTATGAGAGAACTCGAAAGGTGACCAACGACCCCTAAAGCCTCCAAGGGGTCTGTGGCGACACCACTCCTGGGTAGTTGGTCTCGTGGAAAACACCCAGTACGCATTCACACCCCTGGGTGCCCTTCTCCTACCCGCTGAGCATGTGGAGACATGGTGGGAGTAGGGATTATGACATAAGCAAATGTCCACAGGCTGAGACAGATAAAGCCAGCTCAGAAGCTTGACAGGAGGAACATCACCTTTGAAGGCCTCATAAACTGGCCAACCTCCTGCCACAACTCCCAAACGACCAGCCTCACCAGAGGGAACCAGGACACCCTCTGGGCAGGGGAGAAGCGACGTCAGGAATCCGGTAGAGGAAGCTGTCAAAACCCTAAAGGCCTAATACCAAGGATCTAGGAGCCATGGAGACGGCAATGTGTGTCTGTTCTCCGTGCTGCACCTGGCAGAGATGCTGTCCCCGGCTGTTCTCCTGCCTGTGCTGCAAGTTCATCTTCACCTCAGAACGGAACTGCACCTGCTTCCCCTGCCCCTACAAGGACGAGCGGAACTGCCAGTTCTGCCACTGCACCTGCGCGGAGAACCCCAATTGCCACTGGTGCTGCTGCTCCTGGGCCAATGACCCCAACTGTAAGTGCTGCTGCACAACCAGCACCAACATGAAGTGCTACTACTACGAGAGCCGCTGCTGCCGCAACGCCACCATCACGTTCAAGAAGGGCCGCCTGCGGAGCATCCGCACCTCGTAAGTGCTGGGCCGTCCTCTGTGCGCCTGAGGCGGTTCGAAATAACTGGGGAATTCATGCCAGCTGTGGGAACTCCAAAGCAGGCCAATGTGCTTCCTAGAGGGCACCCTTCCTGGAAAAAAAAAATAATAAGTCAGTGGTATAGCGGTTAAGTGTATACTAAACATGCACTAATGGTACAGACCCCCAAGTCCCAGACCCAAGCTCCATTATGTATGTGAATGCAGGCTGCACCCTTTGACCCCAAATGCTCTCATCTTGCATTTGTGTGATAGCTGTCAGCCGCTATTTGTGTACACATTCCCCTCCCTCATCTGTGCCCAGTGCACCCAGGAAAACACTTAGCTGGGAGGTACTAAGTTGCCAAGGATCACCCAGCTAGGAAAGGGTAGCAATATGAGTTGTATCCAGAGCTAGGTCAATGCTCCTAATTTTTTTTAAAATGCCATATTACAAGATGGTGACTGTGATATGGTACGTGCTCCCCAGCCTATTATACGATACAAAAATAAATAAATAAATAAAACCTGTTCTTTATCCCCCTCCTATGAACTGCGACACCTACCTGAAGAGTAAAAACTTCTGGGGGCCACTTTTGACCCTGATAACCTACAGGGTTACCCTGAACTGATGGCTGCCACCTCTTTCCCATCTAAGATCGTGACACCCAGGCTCTCAGTCACTCAGTAAGGTAGCCACCACACACCCAGCACACTGTTCTTTTTATGTCACATGTCAGGGGAGTCAGGAGCAAGAGGAGATTTCAGATAGGAGGTCCTGTCATGGTAGCAGGGAGGGAGGCTGAAATCAGTGCTTTGAACAGGGATCCTTACATTATCAGTGGCTCCCAAATTCAGAGGCACACTGAAATCCCCTCGGATTAAAAACACTCCTGTTTGGCACTCACCTCTCAATGTTTGCTTTTTCATTGATCTTGGGGTACAATCTGGGCTTCAGAATTGTAAGCACTCTATCCCCATTGGGGCTTCTGAAGGGAAGAACTGAAGGTATCGAGGGTGGGAGCTGGAGACTTGGAAGGCAGATGCGAGAACAGCAAAGCTAAGGAGAGAGTGAGCTGTGCAGGGGTCCAGAAGCAGAGCATGTCATCCAGAAGGCAAAAAGCAGAGCTGTGGAGTGTGGTGACTGCTTTGGCATAGAACTGGGGGGCCTGGAGACCTTTGTTGGATTTCAGCTTGTTTGAGGATGGGCAAGCATGCTGTGCAGGTGCCAGAGAGCCGGCTCTAATCCACTGGTGCTTGCCTTCCAACTCCCCTCTCCTTGTCTCCAAATCCCTGCCCTCCCCATCCCATGCAGCACCCTCATTTCTCACTCACTCTCCTCTAACTTGGCCTTCTTTGCTTCATTCCTTTCTTCACTCCCTTTCTCACAACTACTCCCATTCCTTGAGCCATTAACAGTCCTGCTCACTCTCTCTTCACACAGCATCTTCCTGCTCGTTTTCCCTTCACACTCCCTGTCCCCCTCTTTCCAACCTTGTATGTTCTCTCCATGTATTGCACACTGATTCAGACCCTTACCTTTTTTTAATCAGGGAAGCCCATCCAGCGACTACATGCACAATTGACTAGTGACTCCAGATGACCCTTCAGGGACCAAGCGGGAGGCTAGGCTGGGAAGCAGAAAGGAAACAGAGCTGAGAACAGTGAGGCTGCAAGCCTGGATCTCAGCATCCAAGTCATCAGAGCTGACCTAGTTGTCAGGGATGACCTAAGGACATAGGGGGACATTCTGTACCTCAGGGCCACTTCTAGGGCAACGTGTTTGGGAAGCATCTTTGACTGTCAGTGCTCTGAGGTGCAGGTTCCTTGGCCAAGAAAGAGGAGAAGGAGACAACGAAAAAGGGAAATCAGGCCAGCAAGGACAAAAGAAAACACGGCCCAGCATCAAGCCCAGCACCTCACTATGAACAGAGAAATGATAAGAAGGGCCACAAACTGCATCCTCTGGCATCTCCATTCCCACGGCCAAGCCACTTGTTTTCCCAAACTGCTTTTACCCTGACCACATCTTCTCAGGGTATGCATTTGAATTCCACAAGCACGGCCTCAAAATCTGTAGTTCTTGCAACTGAATCCATGAATCCGACCTGGGACTTCAGGCGAATAAAGCCCTTTAACTCACAACAGTAGAAACAGGCGCAGGCTTTCACGGGCTGGACTACCCTTCTCTTCTGTCGTGATTTCCTCCTCCTCTGTGGACGTTAACTGGTGAATAGTACAAGAGAGTGAATACGGGAGCCATACTTACTCTGATGGTAGATTATTTCATATATACTTTATCAACCCCCATGAAGGAAGTGCTGTAATCTTTGATTTACAGCTGGGGAAACTGAGCACACACACACACACACACAAAATACTAATACTCTTTCTAAATGAGCAACTCTAACAGTGCCGTGCTCCATCATATGAAAATTTCCCAGAGGCAGATCCTTGTGTCTTGCTCTTGATCCGGTGGTGAGCTCACAGGTTCCAGGCTCGCAAAAACTGTCTCTTGCTGTCTTAGAAAGGTCATTTACTACTTTTCTCTGTCCCATCCCGAATACAACAGTAATGGCAATGTCACTGCTTTCCATGCCTGTAATTGGGAGAGATTGGATTTACTGACTCATTTTATCGAGTGGGAGCATGTGTCACTCTATGCCAGCGTTAGGTGCCTGGCTAATAAGGCGTCACAAGGCATGACAGGACGAGGGCTCACGTTAGTGAGAATAGTCAGTCTGTCGTTCCCTTAGTCCTGTCTGGAAGGCAGCTAGAACATGTGGAGCCCGAATCTGCTACTCTAAAGAGAAAGAGCAGATTGCAATCACTCACATTCCCCTGCACAGGAGGGTAGCAGGCTGTTTTCGAGGTTGGGACAGCGCTCTGGCCCGAGTTCCAGCATCATGAAGCAGCACTACTTCTGCTCTGACCTCTCGAAGCCACCACGGCCCTGTCTCCTGGCGGTAATGTCTGGTGTCACTGATATGCAGTAGACCATCCAGGCCCAGCTGACCATGTCACGCCCTTCTGCTGTTTTTCTCTCCCTCAAAATTAAAATTAGTACGAGGGTGCTGCAAGGTCCTGCTGGACCTAGGGGCTGTACTCAGTCCACACTGGCATTAAATTCATTCCTTTTTTTTTTTTTTCTTTCTTATTTGGTTTTTTGAGACAGGGTTTCTCTGTGTAGCCTTGGCTGTCCTGGAACTCACTTTGTAGACCAGGCTGGCCTCGAACTCACAGGAATCCACCTGTCTCCGCTTCCCACGTGCTGGGATTAAAGGCGTGGGCTACCACCTCCAGCTTGTTAAATTCAGCCCAAGTCATCTTTTAAAAGTGCCATGGCACAGGTCCCGGCAGCAGGTACCAAAGGCTTTGCCTGAGTTCATTTACTAAGAGTGGAAGCAAGCCAAGAAGACAGGCACCACGCAGGCGCCGTTCCATCCCCTTTCCAACGTGCCACCTCTCTGGACAGATGCCTCCGGAACTCTGCTGCGGGTTCCTGAAGCCTCTGTTTGCTTTTTTTCTTTCCAGCTCCAAGACCGCCCTCCGCGTGGGGAGCAGCGACACCCAGCTGGAAGAGCAGAAATCCATGCCCACCAGCAGCCATCTGGTGAACCATCTCACCTGCCCCATGTGCAGCCGGCTGCGCCTGCACTCCTTCATGCTGCCATGCAACCACAGCCTGTGCGAGAAATGCCTGCGGCAGCTGCAGAAGCGCGCCGAGGTCACGGAGAACTTCTTCATCCTCATCTGCCCCATGTGCAACCGCTCGCACTGCATGCCCTACAGCCACCAGATGCAGCTGCCCGAAAACTACCTGCGCGGCCGCCTCACCAAACGCTACATGCAGCAGCACGGCTACCTCAAGTGGCGCTTCGACCGGTCCTCGGGGCCCATCCTCTGCCAGGTGTGCCGCAGCCGGCGCATTGCCTATAAGCGCTGCGTCACCTGCCGCCTCAACCTGTGCAACGAGTGTCTCAAGGCCTTCCACTCGGACGTGGCCATGCAGGATCACGTGTTCGTGGACACCAGCGCCGAGGATCAGGACGAGAAGATCTGCATTCACCACCCGTCCAGCCGCATCAACGAGTACTGCCGCAGCGACAACCAGCTGCTCTGCACCTTCTGCAAGATCGCCTTCCACAACGGCCACGACACCGTCAGCCTCATCGACGCCTGCTCCGAGAGGTCTGCGGCCCTCTTCAGCGCCATCGCCAAGTTCAAAGCAGGTCCTGGTCGGCTTCCCCCCCCCGCGCCCCCACCTTCAGGGTTAACTGTGGAAAAAGGCCAGGAGATGGTATGGGGGACCTGTCAGGGGGCCTTACACCACTTGGTGGAGGAATCCAGGCACTGGGAGACCCTGAGATAGCCAGCGAGCCACTGTCATGGCGTCCTTGACAGCCATCACCCGCCAGTTAGTGTCACGAAGTCACTGTGTCTCTGTGACTCGGTTTTTTTCATCTGTAAAATGGGAAGGATAGTGGTGGTAGCTCCCTCATTGGGTTGTTGTGAGGATTTAATGAGTTAGTTTTATGAAATATGCTCTTACCTCTCCCCCCCACCCCAGCAGGGAGCGGGAGGGACCTGGTGTATAATAAACATATAAAGATCCTGTAATCTTTGTTGCAGTTTTCCTGAACTTTGGCCTCATTTTCCAAAGGGGAAAAGTTGGGAGTTTTCTCCCACCACATCCTGAAGTTACGTGGGGTTTTTGTTTGTTTGTTTGTCTGTCTGTCTGCTTTTACTGAACATGGAAGTTATTTTTCACCCCCACTTCCCTGTTTCCATGAACTTCCTGTCACAGTTGCAGACAACAAATTTAAAGAGCTGCTAGTGGACACAAAACAGCCAATAACACTCTGGCCAGCCTCTGTTTGTATTCCTTCTGTGTGCTTGGTCAGAGTTATTCACAGTGGCTGTATAATACAACTTCTATAAAAGAAACTAACCCCTGCTTTTTATATTGGAGCCAAGTGCAATAATATTTCATGAAGTTCAATAAAGGGTTCATAGTTTTGGAATGTGTCTTCACCGGGTCAGACATGTCTTCATCCCCAGTTAGACCTAGAAATCCATTTAGGGAATGGCTCCATCTAAAGAGGACCACTTCATATAAGCCTTTGTCTTAATTAGATTTTCTATTGCTGTGATAAAGCACATTGACCTAAAACAACTTGGGGAGGAAAGGGTTTGTTTTGTTTACACTTCTTCGTCATCGTCTGTCACTGAGGGAAGTCCTGGCCAGAACGTAAGACAGGAACCTGGAAACGTAAACTAAAATGAGAGCCATGGAGGAAGGCTGCCCACGGCTTGCTCATTCATGGCTAGATTAACCTCCTATTTTACACCGTCCAGGACCACCTGCCCAACGGTGGCACCACACACTGTGAGCTAGGGACTTCCCACCTAGGTCATCAGTCGAGAAAATGCCTTCAGATTTGCCAATAAGCCGATCCTACAGAGTCATTTTCTCTATAAAGATTCCTTCTTCCAAGATGACTCCAGCCAGAATACTCTTGGAATATACTATGTCCATTCTCAATAATCATACAGTGCAGAGGCCGAAATTCCCTTCTATGCACGAGACAACTGTGCTTAAACAAATTGGTTAGCAGAAGGCAGCTGGTAAGTTGTACACCCAGTCTCTCCAAAACCGGTGCTATACACAGTGACAAGACTATCCAAACATAGAAATATTTTTATATTTTTCTATATTTATTCTATATATATTAAAATATATATTCTATATATTATATATATTTTATTTTATATATATATATATATAATATATATTTTTTTATATTTCTATATTTTTCAACCCGGGCTGGGGGAGGGTGATGGACCACTACAACTTTATAGTCCATGTCTGCTGCTGGAGTAGCCTACCGTCTGTGGCTGTAGAACACTAGATAAGGCTTTGTAAGCAGCATTCGGTAGTCCTCAGAAATTTTTTTCTTTCTCTGATACGAGAGAGATGCATTCCAGGGGAATGTTAGGTATGTCAGGGACATGGGGAGAAAGAATAGAGGGGAATCTATTTCAAAAGCCTGTTCTTGCCTATCAGCCCTACTCTCTTCCCCCACCACACACACACACTCACTTCCTTCGAGTCCACAGAGATTTCCTCCATTTTGATATGGCTTTGACATCTGGAGAGATGAAAATTTTCACAGTAGCCAACTTGATTGTTTTTTTTTTCAGTCCGATATGAAATTGATAACGACCTGATGGAATTCAACATTTTAAAAAGCAGCTTTAAAGCTGACAAGGAGGCAAAGCGGAAGGAGATCCGAAATGGGTTTCTCAAACTGCGAGCCATTCTTCAAGAGAAAGAGAAGGTGATCATGGAACAGATAGAGAACCTGGAAGTATCCAGGCAGAAGGAGATTGAGAAATATGTGTACATCACAAGCATGAAAGTGAATGAAATGGATGGCCTGCTCGCCTACTCCAAGGAAGCCCTAAAGGAAACGGGCCAGGTGGCATTCCTGCAGTCTGCCAAGATCCTGGTGGACCAGATTGAGGAGGGCATCCAGAACACCTTCAGGCCTGACCCTCAGCTGCGCCTGCACTCTCTTCACTGCATCCCCTTGGATTTTACTGAACTCTCCAACGCCATCCACGAACTCTTTCCCACGGGACCCAAGAAGGCTTGCTCCTCAGGGGACTCTCTCCCTTCCCAGTACCCTGTCCACTCAGAAATGATGATAGCCAGGAAGGTCACCTTCAGCACCCACAGCTTCGGCAACCAGCCGATATACCAGCGAAGCTCCTCCTTGCTGTCCTTCAACACCACCAACGAGAAGGCCAAGATGGGTCTGGAGACCTATGGGAGGGCTCAGTCCGCTGCGCCTGCCAAAACAACTGATGGCCTCTATACCTACTGGAGTGCCACAGGGGAAGCCCCGCCTCCGCAGAACAGCAACAGCTTCCACAACTGGTACTCATTCAATGATACCTCTGTGAAAACCCCAGGCCCAATCGTCATCTATCAGACTCTGGTATATCCAAGAGCTGCCAAGGTAAGACAAGGGAGGGGGAGGGGGCACAGAATGAAAGTGAGAGGACAGAAAAGGTTGTACACACCTCTCTGGCCTCTAGAGTGTGGTCGGTCAAATCTGCCCCTCAAAACTCTCTGTAGTCAGCCTAGTCAGATAGGGTAGGGTACTGCAGTGGTAATTAAGCCAGTAACTGTACTGAAATCACAGTAAGTGCATGTGAATCCCAGCCAGGCATGACAGGCAGCCTTTCTCTTGGAAGGGAAACACAGGCTAGGAAGATGCTCATCTGGCAAGGTGCTTGCTGTGCAAACATGAGGGACCTGAGTTTGCATCCCCGCCATCCATGTCAAAGCCAGGTATCTATCTGTAGGTCCCATGCTGGAGAAGCAGAGGCAGGGAGATCCCAGGGTCTCCCTAATCTAGTGGAAATAGTAAATAGTGAGTTCCAGGCTCAATGGCAAACATCATCTCAGGACTAGATGGATATAGACAGACAGATAGATAGATAGATAGATAGATAAATAGATAGATAGATAGATAAAATAACATGGGAGAGAGAGATAGGAGAAGACAGACCCCTGATCTTTACATTAACATAAACGGTCAAGTGGACACACATGCACACACATACTTACATACACACCACACCACACCAAAAAATAAAAGGAAGGAAAAGAGGAAGGAAGGAAGGAAGGAAGGAAGGAAGGAAGGAAGGAAGGAATCAAGTTGGAATCAAAATAAGTTTCAAAATGGCTTGGGAGATCTTGAAAGTGGGCAGTAGAGTCCAGGAATGAGTTAGCCACGCAATCTCCACTGGCTGCCAGCTGTATGTTCCTTTAAACTGCTACCTCTCTGAGACCCAAGCTCCCCATGATTTGAAAAGATTTGAATGATAATCCCCAGAAAAATTCCAGTTCTCTGAAATCTTCTTTTAGGGGTGATGTGGAAAGTGGGACAGCTCACAGATCTCTGCACCTGCTGTCCCCTAAGATGAGGCTTGCCATTGGCTTCTAACAATGGACAAAATGGTCTTTCCCTTACTATCTCCCCGAAATCCAGCTGAGCCTACATTGAATGGCTTATGGAGTACCTTATTTGAATTCAGAGAGGCAAAAGGGTTGCCAGGAAACTAAATATTAAGTTAGAGATTTCTTGCCTCTTTTGAGGTTCCTACAGGGACACACCTCTGAAATTAGTCTCTGGCCTGCTTCCATATGGCAGAGCTCATTTTTTGTCCCTTTTTTTCTCAAAGAGAACAGACATCTTGAAGTCTAGATTAGTGGTTCCCAAACACTAATGTTTCCGAAAGACTTGTTAAGAGGTAGACTCTGTGTTGTTGGATTTCCAGGCCTGAGCGGCTGGCTCTCAGAGGCTGCCAGGTGTTGCCAACGCTGCTGTCTGCAGACTTCAGGAGGCGGAGTCTAACTAAACACAAGCAAATAACGACCACACAGACACCAAGTTTTGCCTTCCCACTCCGCTGAGACATTGTAACCTTTGCTCCAGGGGCTAAAAGTAACACCCACAAGAATTGTGCCAGGTGGAACAGTGCCCTCCTGGAGATCACAGGACACAGCAGTGTCCCTCCCTGTCCTTCACACAAGAGATGCCCAAGTAAACAGCTGAATCCCATTTCCAATGAGGCTAAATAGCAGGGCCTAGGCCGTAGGTGATATCAGTGAGCTCTGGTGAGAGTGTGTCTCATGGTAGTGCCAACCCCAGGCTCTCGGGGAGTGCACAGCTCCTACTCTGCCGCAGAAGGGCTGACAGGGTCTGCTCCATGCTTGAGAGGTCACCTGAGATTCCTAAGGATTATCCTGGATAAGCTTGATAGAGGGAGGCCTACCCAGACAAGCAAGCAAGATACTGCTGTCTCACCTGTGGCCAGTCATCGGTTTAATGAAAAATAATAATAACAATAATAATGCATCAAAGATACCTGTTCTAGGGCCATGAAATAGACCTTTCCCAGAATTCATTGCACTTTACAGTGGAAATAACCAAGTCTCTGTTGACAGGACTCTCACACGTTCAGGGTTTCCACATAGAAAATGTTCAAGTTGGTCTTAGAAGATGTTAGTACGTATCCCAAAACCCTAGAGATCTTTTGATATAATTTGATTTTTAGAAATCATTTCTTAAGAAACGACCCTTCCCCCAAAAAAGAATCAGGTGAGGATTTATACCCCAAAATATTCATTGCAGCATTTATCCGAGTATAAAGGCAGAAAAACCTGACTGCTCAACATAGAAAAGGGTGAGTTATTTCTAAAACAGTTTATTTTTGAAGTTTCATTACATTCATTCATTTTATCCGTGCGAATGTGTGTGACACACACACACACACACACACGGAGTGGGGAGGGCTGCTTCCAAAGCATACATGAGGGGGTCAGAGGCCAACTTGAGAGAGCATCAGTTCTCTCCTTCCACTGTGGGAATGCTGGGAATCAAACTCCAGGTTGTCAGGCAAGCACCGGTACTCTCTGAGCCATCTTGCCGGCCTCGATGAGCAGTTTTGGAAGGTGGCGCTTTACCAGATTTTTGAGGCTATAAAATATGTGAACTGTAAGTTAGGAGAATAAGCCTGGGCCATGCAATCCCGATCGTACCCCTTAGTGAGTTTGCATCTCTCCTGACAGTGGAAAGACGATGTAACGAGCCAACTTGCGGATTAGAAATGATGTGTATTTTCTTCCCTAATAATAGTTTGCACTTCCAGTGCATGTTACCATAAATGTGCTTGTTTTGATAATTAAAAAGACAGTCACTTTTACTGAGTTGCTTAAATTTAATACTCATAAAATTACGTATACATTAATTGTATCTTATGGCATTTAACTTTTGCCAAAAATACGACAAAAGCATTGGAAATGTGCTTTCAAAATAGTTTTGTTTGTTTGGTTGGGTTTTTTTGTTTTTGTTTTTCTTTTTCTTTTTCTTTTTTTAAGTTTAGGGCCAGCAAGATGGTGGCACTTTACCACCAAACCTAAGAACCTGGGTCTTATCCCAAGGATGCATACAGTGGAAGAAGGGAAGAGATTACAAGTTGTCCTTTGTCCTCCACACGGACTCTGTGGCACTTGGCATGTGTGGGCACTTGCACATGTGTGTACACAGAAACACACACCAAGTAAATAATAAACAAATGGTAAATGTGAAAATACTATTTACATCAACTATTTCTACGCCAAACATTATCTGCTGTTTGCAACCTGTTACTATATCTCTTCTTGGGAGTCGGTGTCTTCTGATTTGAGTGTGAACATACCGCCTCCATTGTAGGCTAATTCCTCGTGAGTAGAGAAGGAACTATTTTGTAGCCAAGAGCACTATAAAGGGCTGGCGGACAAGCAGGTTTCTCTCCCAAGTTCTGTGATTCTACTGGAACTTGCCAAATGTATCCTTTCTGCCCCCTGTAAAGTGGGAAGATGAAATCTGCCTCCCAGAGGCTTCTGGGAATTTCCTGGTTTGTGGGTAGAAATGGCTGCTGTGAGAGCCGACGCACAGCAGGTGTCTATGGCCGTTGCCTCCGTGCTGGCTGACAGCAACAGAACCCTGACCAGCATCTTCCTGTTGCTGAACTCCATTCAGTGTGTCACAGAAGCCTTCGTCCCAGCTTCCAAGACTCACGATCTAAATCAATGCCCGAACGAGCTCGGCAGCTGTAGAAGATGCGATCCCCTTAAGCACAGCCCACAGACGGGCAACAGCACAAATCTTTACGGGGAAGGGCAGAGCATGTGCATTGGTGCCATGCTCACGCACCAATCTCTCCTAGGTTTACTGGACATGCCCGACAGAAGACGTGGACTCCTTTGAGATGGAATTCTATGAGCTCATTACCACCCCTCCTAACAACGTGAGGACAGAGCTCTGTGGACAAATTCGGGACATCATGCAGCAGAACCTGGAGCTGCACAACCTGACCCCCAATACTGAGTATTTGTTTAAGGTTAGAGCCATCAACGATAATGGTCCCGGGCAGTGGAGTGACATCTGCAAGGTACTACGTACGCTCATTTCCTAGGTGGGACTTTTTTTTTTTTATTACTTGGACTTCTTAATTTTTAAAATTTTATCGGAGGGGCCCACATGTGCACACATGCCCACACACACACACACACACACACACACACACACACGCACACCATAGTATGAACATGGATGTCACAGGAGGACCACTCGCAAGGATAAGTTTTTGTTTGTTTTTTCTCTCCTGGGCTTCTTGTCAAAAGCCTTTACCAGCTGAGCCAACTCTTTGGCATATGGGAGTGGCTTAACAGAATTGAGGCGTTTAGCTTGACTGGGAAAATCAGCAGAGACCACAAAGAATTCTCCCTCTAATCCTAGAGAGCTGGTTAACTCTCAGCCAATGACAGGGCCCCTCGTCGTCTCCATCAACCTTTGTAGCAGTCCAGGTCCAAGGATCACGGGTTCTGCTGAATGCAAAGCCACTTGTTCTAGGTTTTACGTTAGAATACGGGAATTCAGAGTAAAACCAGAAAACCAGGCATAACCGCCCCCCTTCACTGTAGTAAGGAACTAGTAAACATGCCATTGTGGAATAAGAATGTGGAGAAGAATGAGAAATAATTACCGTGTGAAAACAAACTCCAAGGGAGGGCTGCACCCTAGGAAGGCAAAGGTGTGAAATTTAGCAAAGAGGCAGTACAGACAGTTAAATGAAAATTTCTCACAGAGAGGAAATAAGACTTGTGGTACAAGAACATCCTATGTAATATTTAAGACACAGACAAAAATTTATACTACAACTATTTTTGCTTTACCTGGGAGTCAAAAAATAAAAATAAAAACATACTTTGCTCAGGTCACGTGAGCTCCATACAGCAAAGAAACAAACTCATTCTTTGTGATGGAAAGCTGATGCTTCCCCAAATTCCCAAGTGACAGCACACTCATGAATATCATTGTACTGATATGAAAAATAATACTGGGACTGTCAAGAGCTATCGTACAATTTAACAGTGAAGGTGCTCTTTGGAATCTGAATAAGTCTTAGAGGTTCTTTAAAAGAGCCAAGTCCACTCATTTAGTGTTTGGAAGAAATGGGATTTAGGGCACTCAGAGAAGAAAGCCTCTAGAAACTCCTTCTAGGACAGGCCTAGACAAAACACATCTGTCTAATCTGATGTCCTCAGAAACTGAAATGTTATCATCCATCCCTCTCTCCCTTCTTCTCTTCTTCCCTCCTTTCCCTTTCCCATTCTTCACCTCTTCCCTTCCCATTCTCCTCTACTGTCTTCCCCTTTCCTCTTCTCCCCTCCCCTCCCCTCCCCTAACCTCATCCTTCTTTCCCTCCTCTTCTTCCCTCCTCTCTTTCTCTCCTCCTCCTTCTCTCCTGTCTGCTTCTCTCTAAGTCAGCTTCATTTTTACTCACTCTTTATTTTGCTGCTCCCCTAAACCCAGCTTTCATGTAGTTTTGGATGCTCTGAGCGATCCAGTGATCCAGCGATCTCAGTGTCCAATCTGTGGGAAGGAATGTGATTGTTCCTTCTGATAATGATGGAGAATGGGAAGGAAGGGTGGAGCCAGGCTATGCTGTCAGGTAGCAAGCCTGCGGAGTGGGGCTATTCCTATCACCTCCTGGCGGCAATCCCTCTCTCATAGGTGTCAGACGCTTCATGCCAAGGAAGTGGGATGGGAAAGCCTTCCAGCCTGCTCATGCAGCTGTTTCTCTGCCAGCCTTGCAGCCTGTTGGTCAGTTGCCACAGGGATCTTCTCATTCCACGATTTGGGAGCCTCACACCTGTTGTTACATTTTGTACTCTGTGCTCACAATATTAACACTCAACTATGGATTTTTTCCCCTTTAATCTGTTCCATCTGCCTTCTCAGCTTTTAGAATCCCTCAGAAATGCCTTACCCATAAAGGGCACTCAGTAGTTACATTTTTTTTTTTTAATGAATCATCTGTCATCACTAGATGTGAGGATTGGGGATGGATAGAGAGGTCAAGAAGTGTCATCAGTCTGTCGTCTTACCCCTCAGGTCCCCTTATCTCTCCCACACTATGACCTCTTTGCAAAGAAAATTCTTGCCTAATTTATCTTTCTTTCTCCTGTGGTGCTTGCCGAAGCAGCTTGCACGCAGCAGCTTCCTAACGGTGATTGAACGGATACATGAGTAAAAATGGAACCAAACAGATGAATATATGAATGAATGTCTAAATTAAGGCATGAAGAAGTAAATTGATAAATAAAATTAATAATCGCAAAGTATCATAAGCTGCCTGAGAGCTGAATGCTTTATACAGTCAGTCAAGAAATAGCGTTCCCCTAAGATTGTCTTTATGCGATTAATTTGCCCTCTATGAAAGAGAGGGACATGCATTCCTGTCTCTTTGCTTTTTCACACAATATCTAAATGAGCAGAACCCTAATTAATGAGGTTTTGTGGAAGCTTCATTTTTATCTGACTCAGGAGCTACAGTATAGATTTTTCCTTCAGAAGTAATTCTTCCTCCCTTCTTTGTCGTTCTATTAGCATTCCAGAGGAAACACTGGCTTCCTTAACATTTGTCATGATTTGCATAAGTAAAGGCTTCAACAGCAAATGAAAATAAGATGGTGTGTTTGAATGACATTTATAAAGCTTCATAAAAGTAATGGCTTTAGCTCTTTCCTATAAAATCGAATTCTTTTCCTTTGGCACTGGTGCTATGCGTATTTCTGAAAGGTTTCATTTGAATGCTGCGATGAAGCAGAATAATCATTTCTTATCCAAACCACCATGCTTCCATCATATGTACTTTTATAAAAGACGTGAAATAAAACCTTTTATATTTGATTTGCATAGCCTAAGACTTGTTGAATGTTTTTTTAAGAGATTTTCTTTGGCACGTAATACACGCAACAAGAAAATTCTTTATCCAACACTTTAAAGGTCCCATTTGAAGGTCAACTCTGTGGCAGACACCGAATAACCATTATCACTGAGCGTCTGGATTCTCAAACTTAAGCTCGAATGGAGAAAACAAAAGGAGGTGGGGCCGAGTGGAACCTAGGTCTGCATTCAGAGCTGGAGCTCCAGCCTCCTGCCCATAATCAAACGTAAATAGGTCTAGGAGGAGTGGACTCAGCCCTGGAGACAGCGCCTGAGCCTGGGGAGGTTACCAGAGAGAACTGTTTGATAGTTCGATTGTTGTTAGCGGGACAGAAGTACATGAAAAGAGCCTTGGATTTCGGCTCGTGTTCTTGGGTCCAATCTGAACACTAGCTTGCTAACCTGCATGGCAATGGTTACTCTGTTGGTCTTGCTGGTTCCTTGCTGTTCATAATCTCCACCTCAAAGCCACAAACATCAAAGAGCCCAGTGGTCTATTTTGAAAGGACAGATAAATGTGTTTTAGGCAAGCAGGTGTCTGTTGGCCTCTGTTTCTCCTTCTGATCTTTCTGTGGTCCTCAATATATCCACTGACAACATTCCATTCCTATCACTTCCTTTCTTTGCTCACTCTCTCCCCACACACTTTAAATCCTGCTTAGCCTAGCTTTCCATCTGTGCGCAGGTTCCCTCTGGCCACTATGACAAGTTAGTGGTTAAACAATACAAATTATTACATTTCTGCAGCTCAGAAATACAAAATGCTTCTCCTGGGCTAAATCAAAGCCCTGTCCATGTCTGGACCCTTCTGTGGAAAAGTTTCTGAGGAAGAACCCACCCTTTGCCTTTTAGTGGCCATTCACATTTCTTGACTCATGTGTCTTTCCTCTATCTTCAAGACATCAACTTCCAATTGGGCCTTTCTCCCACACCCAGCCCTCCCTCGGCTTCCCGCTGCCACCTCCCACCTCCCATGGTGATGGGAAAGTTTCCTATCCCCTAACGGCTAACTTAATTGCCCTATGGTAAAAACACACAGACATTAGAGGGATCAGACAAGGACATCAGTGAGGGTCCATTGGTCCGCCACTCTAATCTTTAAAATGGATTACTAAATTACATCAGAGTTAGAGGGAAAGCCTCAAGCCTGGCAATACTCACTAACTGATGCTTTCCTGGGTCTTCAGAACCATTCAGAGAAAGCAGCCATCCCTATTCCCTGGCATTCTCAATCTGCCAGTCCTTCAATGTCTATATGCTCAAGAAACCATCCTCTGGTCACTCTGGCTCTCTGCAGGACCCTCTCCTCAGCCTGTGCTGCAGCTTGGGCTCTGACACAAAACATGGCGGCCTCTCAGCCACTAAGCCTGACTTTTCCTCTCCCCGGGCTGTCTTAAGGGTTGAAATTGGCGAGTAGCCTACACGACCGTCACTATTTCAGCCTCAGGACTGACATCTCCTCCCTAGACATGCACACTGGCTCCAGGCCCTGAAGTGAAACATGCACATTTTGCATTCCCTATGTCTTTAGGGCTTGCCATTTTCCAAGGAACTCTAAAATGTGGCTGTAAATAAAATTCTGGGTCCTTCCCTACCTGCCCTACAGCCAGAGAAGCTTGAGATTTGGGAACAAGTGTACCTTAGGCTTAAATTGGACCTGGTTGGTTTTTCAACTTCATGTACATAATGTTTAATTAATTATATACCTCTAGTCCATCTGCGCTGAGCTTTGCAAGGACCTTGCCCTATTTTTATGTCTCAGATTGTGACATCTGTTCTAAAAAGGATTTACTTGTATCTCTTTGGTTTTATGTGTTCTTACAAGATATGTATTGCTGTTTGCTATGTGTCATTAATCTACACTGAGTAGCATTATGTTAATCTCCCCCCTTATCTTTTTTTTTCACTAAACATTGAATCTAGATCCATGTAGATCCATCCACATCCATGGTTCTCAACTTTCCTAATCCTGCAACCCTTTAATAAAGTTCCTCTTGTGTGGTGCTCCCCAACCATAAAATTGTTTTTGTTGCTACTTCATAACTGTAATTTTGCTATATAATGTAAACATATCATAACGTAATCAGAAGGTAAATACGTGTATTCTCTGATGGTCTTAAGTAACCCCTGTGAAAGGGTCATTTGACCCCCAAAAGGGTTGCAACCTACAGGTTAAGAAAGGCTGATCTACTTCATTATGGGTATTTTGTCCCTGAATGTCTGATGCTCTGCCCTCAGAGCAGAGCATGCATTTGTTTCTTGCATGCCGCCCGTCTACTCAGTGTGGACACCTGGGTTACCTCCAATTCTGCTACAGTAGTCGAGGATCTGACAGCTTGCGTGTGGGCCGGAGGTGTAAAAGGCATTATTTAGGGCTCATTCCTGGGCACCCTATTAGTTTTCAGCATTATGCTCTCTTTGTATGAGTTGGGTGGAGCAGCACTGCAAGTCGCTGTAGATGAGGATGCTTAGACATCCGTGACTCTGGCTGAAGGCCTTTCTCGGTGTACTCCTGAGCGATCTTTCCCCAGGTGCCCCTAAGGTTTCCATTCACATTTCCTCCTAGAAGAATGGCAGCCAGGTTGGATCACAGCTGCCCTTGGGGCCTCAAGTGGACTTCATCACCTCTTTAAAGACCCCCACTCCAGCAGAATCATAGCTGAGATTGGGACTCCAACCTACGCACTTTATTCTCATATAAAAAAAAATAGCAAAAACATTTGTTTCTTGCATGACTGAAATCTCTGGGTCATAGAATAGGCAGCATGGTTATTTTTGGCCATACCCATGAATATTTCCATAAGAAAGAGAGCTTATATCCTCAATTTAACCTGCGTTTACCAAGATCTGTCTTTCTTCTATCTTTCTACCTGATAGCTATGTCATCTTGTTTTATATGTCCACATTTTATTTCAAAGCATTATTCCCTTTCAGGATTCCTCCTGAAAGTGGCCTGTTAACACCTTTCACCCACTTCTTTACCACACCCCACCACCACCACCACTGCTGGTTTAGTGACTCATGGGATACCACATAATTCCAGACGATGGTTTTAGACATTGCTAATATTTCCGCCCTTCTGATATTTGTCTATCACCTTTGTTCAGACTCCATGAAATGGCAGAAGTCTTGAACTTTGAAATAATCAAAGTCATAACTGTTTTTCCTTATGGTTTGACCTTTTGGGGTTCTGTTTAGAAAGTCCTTGCCTTGGCTTAGATCACAGAGATCATCTTCTACACATTCTTTTATTAAATTTATAGTTTCACCTTTCAAGTTTTGCTCCTACAGACTCTACCTTTGAACATAATGAAAAGAACAGATGTTTCTGCTCTGCCACAGCCGAGCCCATTTGCCCAACATTATCCACTAAGATTTCCCCAACTCCAAGGTCAAGATACCACTTTGCTCTTATGGTCACTACCCTCATATTTAGGGTTTATTCCTCAATCCCCTATCACGTTTCAGCATTATGCTTTCTGCTTTTACAAGGAAAAAAGAAAAGAAAAGAAATGGCTTTAGCAAAAACATGGATGTATGCAAGGTAAAGGCAATATTGTATACATGGTAGAATACCATTGCGGGGCAAAAATGGAGATAATCTATACAAATAACCCCAATAAAGATGAAATTAAAATTGCAAGCTATACACAGAGCCACCGGGAGCAGCATTCATATCTTTTAATTCTACTTTATTTGGGGTTCCTTAAAGCCTCTCTCTTCCAACCCCCCAACCCTAAGTAGGAGAGAGAAGGTTAGCAGGGAGACAGGGCACAGACCCCATTACTTCTCCCACCTGTTTAGGGTCAATGGGTTTTGGGGGGATTATGCCAATCTTCATCAACAGCGAATGCAGCAAGCAGTCTCCGCCAAGCTGCCGTGTTGAAACAGGTCTCCCCAAACTGCAACACAACACAGGCCACACAACACAGGCCACACTCTCTCCTGCCCCCCACCCCAGGCTCTTCTATTTCATCTTCCTCAGAGTCCCAGGCCACGCCCATGCTGCAGCTAGGCAGGCCTGCCACCAACTGGCAAAGGCCATGTCCCACAGGAGGCAGTTACCAGCTGTGGGCAAACTACAGCCCAAACTAAAAGTCCACACTTGGGAGTAAAACAAAAACATATTTACATGACATAACTGATTTTTAAAAAAAGAAAAAATAAATAAATAAAAGGACTTCCATTACAACTGGAGACAGTAAGAAGGGCTGACAGTGTTGTGAGTTATGGGGCCAAAAAGTGAAAAAATAGAAAAGTTCAGGTTTTGTCTCAAAGTTAAGAGGGAAGGTGTTCAAAGATAAAGACGGGGTACGACGCATAACAGCGTCCACTCTGATGGGAGCATCTTCTGCTTTTGCTGTTTTAGCCTCAGCTTTCCGCCGCATTACCAAACTGCTAAGGCATCTTCATTACCCTTGTTTCTTTTTTAAAACCTGAAGTAGCTAATCATGGAGGCTTATTTATTCATACAAACACTGCTGGAAGAATTCCTTGTGGTATATTTTTTAATATTTTTTTAAACCCAAACAGAATTGGGTTAGAAAGCCACTGAGAAATTAATTGGAAGGCAATTGATATGTTGGTAGTATATCTGAACATTTATTCAAACTGCTTTAAGTGATCTTTTCCAGGGTCTTTGACCTTGTGTTCCTGGGTAAACTATGTAGTTTAGTGATCTAATAAGCAGCATGAAGATTACACTCAATACAAGGTCATATGTGATAAATTTTGTTACGATTTTAGATGCATAATCAGAGAGTAAGCCGGCGACTGTGTGAAATAATTGATATGTCAGTTTGCTTATGGTAGAGTTTCATCATGCAGATGTATATCAAAATATATTTCACCCCTCAACCATGTCTAGAAAAATAAAAAAGTAAATAGTAAACAAACTTCGATATTCTGACTGCTTGTTTTATATTGTAGTATATCCCTAATAGATGGCTGGTTCGGATGAAAAATCATTGTTCTCTGCAGATAAATCTGAAACCTAGCAAATCTTTAAGGACTCTGTTATTCCGAGAGTCTGTTGGTTCAGCTTGTTTTGAGGCATAAAATCTTATCATTTATAAGTAATGGTGGTTTTTATCTCTTCCCTCACAGTCTTTGAGTTTATTTTTTTCTTTCCTAATCGCTTTAGGAAGAGCCTTGAGTCATACATAAAATGGCAGAAGTGGATACACTTGTCTTTTGCTGATACTAAACTTTCTCTGTTGTCTGGCTGTTTTTTGTTAGGTGTTTAGGTTCATAGCCTTGCAAAAATAAGGAAATGTCCTCTACTTCCAGGTTTCTGAGAGCTATGGCATAGAAAATTATATATATATATATATAATTTATATATGTATGTATATATAATATATAAATGTGTGCATGTGTGTGTGTGTGTGTGTGTGTGTGCACATGTGTGTGTGTGTGTGTGTGTGTTTGGTTATGGTGCCAGGAATTAGACTAGGACCTGGTTCATCCTAAGCATCATTCCCAGCTCACTATGGATGCCTTTTCTGATTCTGGATCTTACTTTTACCTTCATAAAATAAACCCCTGGTTATCATTATACCTTGTTTTAAAATGCTCTTCTAACAGCTATTTCAGTTACCTTATTTTGACTTTATGTGATTTCAGCTATTGTCATAAAGTATCACTGCTTGCCCACGTTGTTTTTACCTGATTCTAGAATCAGTATTTCAAATCTAGCTTCCAGGAGCTGGGAGCCTTTGCTCTCCTCTCCTCCCCTCTCCTCTCCTCCCCTCTCCTCTCCTCTCCTCTCTCCTCTCCTCCTCTCCACCACACAGCTTCAGTATAATTCTCTTGGAAAGGAACTGAGTTGGGCTCCTGGTGCAAGGAAGGAGGTGCCAACTGTCATTTCAATTTCTGTAGCATTTTACATTCAGTCTTTCTGCTTCTTCTTCTGTCCTCTGTTCTGTCAGCTCCTCCTGTTTATAAGCACTCCTCAGCCACCTCTGTCCTAATACATTACACAGTCATAAGCGTTGAAGATCCTTATTATAGTTTGAGACAAAATTTTGTGTATTTTTAAAATGCAATTCCAAACCCCATAACTCACAGTACCATTAGGCCTCGTTTGTTCTCCCAGTAGCTCTGTGTGCCTCTTACATTTTTCATTTCATCTTTATCAGGATTATATCTACATAGCAACTCCATTTTTGCCCACTACAAATATAAAAGATTAAAAATTTTATCATAAAAAAAATTTGTGCCTCATATAAACACCTCTTCATCCATCTAACCCAGTCCTAGCCCATTATTTATCACATGTCCTCATTTGTATGGGCAGTAGGATCTTTCATCCCAACTTTGGTCCCTAAATACCTCTTCAGTAAATATATATTAGGGAATGGTGATGCTGCCAGGTCAGAGAAGTGGAGAGGCCTGCCACCTTCAAGGAGCCACGATGAAGCTGAGTCTGTGAGGTTTCTACGTAGCTCTCCTGCCCGGTGCAGTCTGCCTTTCCCAGGTAGCACTGATTGGCCATCCCAAAGTTTCCTGTCTAAAAGGGGGAAATTGGATGACTTACAAATTATGGCCTATTCATCTTTCATACACATAGTTCTAAGAATCTTCTCTTTACTTTAGCCAATGTTGAAACTACAGAGCTTTAAAACAAACAGACAAACAACAAAAATTGTCACTTCCCCAATATCCTAAAAAGGCCACTTGGAGTTTCGTAGAGAGGCCAAAATCATTAGCTTGAAACTTAGAACTGATGAGAGTTGGGAAGGAAAGTTCCAGAGGCTGGGGTGGGGGATGGCCTACGATAAAGGCCATTTGGAGCCCAGTTTATCATGCTTGTCCACATTCAGTTATAACATGAGCTGCCTTGAAGGAGGGAGAGCCTGATGTGTAGAATTGCAGTGCCAGCACACAACAGCTGTGGGCCACTATGAAAGCTCTGAGGTACCCTTGAGCCCAGAGCTCTTCATCTCTAAAGAGGGGCTGACTGTGCAAGTTTTCCATGATTCTCATGGGGTGTTACTGGGATAGTGTGTGGAGTGGGCCTGTGCCCTGAGAGCCGCTATGCCTCTGTGGTTGGTCCCATGCCCTCTTTGCTCCCCATTGCAGGTGGTCACACCAGATGGGCGTGGGAAGAACCGAGCCAAGTGGGGCCTGCTGAAGAATATCCAGTCTGCCCTCCAGAAGCGCTTCTGAGCCTTTGAACGCCCCTCAGAACTCTGCTGCTCATCAACATAGCTATATGTATATGTATGTATTTTTTTTTCTCACCACATTCTTCAAGGGGGTTGTAGATGAATGTTTCCAGCACGTCTGGCTTTTCCAAAAGGAGTCTCCTAAGAGCTAATAAAAGGAAATGTCTGACATCATAACCTGCTGTGGTTGGTTCATTATGATGAAGCTAAGAGACAAAGCAGCAGGCCTGGAGGTCTGTAGCAGCTCGGGCCCAGCCCTGCGCTCAGAATTCTGTGGTGTTGTATGGGACAAGTGGGCATGCACCTGGGTGGAAAAGGGTCATCTGTCTAGAAGCAGGACCCCTGGGTGTTCATTCAAGTGCTGCCCAAACCAGCCCTGGGTGTCTAAGCAAGTCAGTGGTTGATGGGAGATGCTTTCCCTCAACGCGTAATCTATCTTAATATTAAGTAGCCAAAGTTGTGATAATGTTCTTCCTAATTATTGAGCCTGCGTCTTCCCACAGCTTTGGCCATGGTCTGAAGTCTGCCTCTGGCTCACAAAGATAGGCCTCCCTTGTCTTGCTCCTCTGTACCCCAGAGCAAAGCAGAAGAAGCAGAATTTCTGGTACACATTACAAGAACGGATGCCCCAGGGAGCTTTATTATGATCCTGTCCCTGTAAATGATGGGTCGGATCCACCATCAAATTTGGTATTATCATATAATCGTTCCTTTGAAAAGCTTCAGAATCATCATTAGCATGGGAAGCAAATTAAATGACATGCCAGCAGGGATTTTACCACTGATAAGCTAAAGTGAAATTAAACTTTAAAAAAATAATAATAACTGTATGAATATCACATTACAATGATCACACCTACTCATGGCACCAACGAGGACTAGGCTTGCAATTAAAGAATCCATACATCTGGATGCTGCCTCTCTAGAAACCACGTGACTGGCCTGCAGGGACTAGAGAAGCTGAGATCTCGGAGAAGCCACCAAACCAGGCTCTGAGTCTTCCAAAATCAAGCTGAATTGCTGAACAACAGCAACATTCCTGTCCATTCCTTGGTCCCTGAGGCTAGGAAAAATGGAAATCCCTCTCCGAGGACCATGTTTGAGGTACAAACATTGTATGTATTTCAGAACTGTGTCCCGTGTCCTAAATTTGGGAAGAGATTCTTAGATACACATTTACAAATCTACACTGCCATGTTGAGCTATCTTCTCTGTGTAGAAACACATTTCACCATCCCCAACAGCCTTTCTTTAGAGGAAGGGTTGTGGCTCCAATAGGGATGGGTAGCAGAACATACATGAAAACATCTCTCACTGTGGATGAGCAGCTGCTAGTTAACTTGCTTTGCTTGTTAAGCACACACACACACACACACACACACACATACACAAAACACCCATTCCATTCTAAATGCATCCTCTCCCTTAGCACGTCTATAATGAGAGCAAGGGGCGGGGCACTGAGCTAAACAGATCCAGTGCCCACCCTGCAGATCTTCTAATCTAATGAGTGGTACAGATGAAGTGAGTATAGAGGTGCAGGCACACAGATGATTAGAAATGACTGGAAGCCTTAGGAAAGAAAGAAGCAGGGCCTGGGAAGTGTGAACTCTGGTCAGGATGTCTCCTTAAAGAAGCTGGAGCTACTTCCAGCTTCTTTAAGAACAGGAAGAACAGGAAGGAGACAGCCGGGTATGGGCAGAGGAGAAAAGTGGTTCTGCACAGAAGGGCAGCTAGTGTCCAGGCCTTGAAGCAGGAAGGGGAAAGGCTGGAGTATGGGAGACAGGGCCTAAGAGCATCCCCGGGCATGGATGTCTCTGAAGCCCTGAGAACAGATGTAAAGTAAGGCACCACTCTGTCCTGTTCACATTCTTGCTAGTGTGGCTCCTGCTCTCATGGGAAATGGACTGAGGGGCTAAGGAAATCAGGAGGGCTATCTGCAGTTGCCTGATCTGAGCAGGGATTTCAGGTGGGACAGCAGTCCTCCTGACCAGTGGGGTGCCCACATGAGCGGGCAGGAGTGAGGTTAAGCAACTGGTGGATTGGCACATCCAGATGGAAAATGGAAAAATTCCAGAAAGTTGTGCTTTAGGCAATTAAAGTACGACACAAATGCATGGGGAAACCAACAGAAGTAGCTGTTGGATCAGCTACCAACTGAGTCAGGACAGCCGTATCCACTCACCCTACCACCATCACCTCAGCTCATTTTTTTCCACTATGTAAATGTTTTATTTCAGTGTGGGCCAAGGTTCTCTCTTGGTCTGCTTCACAGTCCTCAATGGGCTGGTGGGGCCAGTACGGCCAGTACGGGTACTTCTTGTCTAGTGTGTTTTCTGGAAAGACTTCATTCAAGTCATCAATGGTCACCTGGTCAAAGGGAATCATGTTCTTCACTTTCTCCAGCTGCTTCTCATATTCCTGGATCCTGACCTGGGATCCAGACAGGAACTCAGCACAGCTCCCCACATCCTCCTTTTCCCCATTTCGCCAGGGCTGTGTATTTATCCTCAGGCACAGGAATAGTCAGGGCAATATACTTCTTTTCAAAATCATCCACCAAGCCAGCCTTGGCCACATTGGCCTTGTAGTAAGCCCGATCAACTGCTGGTGGTTTCTCAGGCAGATTAGCCAACCTGGTGTGGAGAGTCTCATTCCAGGACTTGAGGAAGTTTGCAATTGTCTTTTGGTTTCTGCGTATGATCTCCCCAACAGCTACCCAATCAATGCTTTTTAGAGAAAGTTTACCCCCAGCCATCTTGTGATCCTTTACCAACCCCAGTGGACCTCTGTCACCAGTAGCCCACCCCGGCTAATTTTAACAGAGAGTATGAATAATTGGCTATTGGCACTGGAGGGCAGGCTACAGAAGGGAGGGACTTTGGGAAAACAGTGACAATTCCTACTGACAACCCTGTGGGTCGAAAGACGAATGAAGAGATTATCAGAGGCAGACCTTCAAAGTTGGCTCTGAACTCTGATTCAGTTCTCTGAGGACAGGTTACTGCCCAACTGGCACAGGTGTGTCTTAGGGGTTTCCATGGGGACTGGTGCCAGGGACAGAGGGACACATAGACATAGAGGGACACATAGCTGACAGCAGTAGTCACACTCTTACCCACTATTGCCACCCACCCTGATGTCATCCAAAAAAAAAAAAAGTAAGCAAACAGAGAGAATCTCTTTCCCTCTCTTACATTTTCCCCCTATAAAAGGCCCTGTAAGACCCTATTAGAAGACCTAGAAATGTTGTTTGGCAAAGGAAAAACAATGCCAACTGTACTGGTGCAGCCCAGTGTCACCAGACAGTATACAAAGGTAGCTTAGGAGCCAAGAAGCACCATCTCAAAGAACTGCCATCAGGTAAGATAGAGAGAGCTGAAACAGAAAGCTGTGAACACCAGCGTGGGAGAGGCTACTGCATTCTAGAATGCCAGTGACACAGAAGGGTTCTGAATGCAGCTAGCCTCTGCTGGGTGGCCCAGAAACACAGCAGAGCTAGCTCTCACCTTCGGGTTGTTTCCAGGCCACAAGACAACAGCCAAACTGCTTGGACCTAGAGGAGCTCCACAGTCACTTACAGAGTCTGTATGCAGAAGCCCAGGCCATGATCAGATTCCGAAAACCCCAAGTCAGGGGGTCTGAGGTGATGGGCTATAGCTGTTGGCGGTGTCAAGGCCAGGGCTAGAATTTGAAGACAGGGTAACATCTGGATGTGATGGAGAGTTGCCTCCAGGACAGGGCAGCTTGTACGAGACAGAAGGCAGGCCGGAGGGGAAGCCTGCAATCAGAAACACTCCTCGACACGAGTTAGTTAGCCTCTATTGCTTGCCGCATACCGCCTTGTCTCCTGAGTCATAGGAGATGGTGAGGTGAGGCTTTACAGAAAAAAAATGGTGCTATCATTTAAACTACCGCCGTCATTTACACAGCTGTTCCTCTCCCAAATGAATTAAGATGAGAATTTCAGATTCTGCTCAGCGTGAGCCTAATTGATCATGTGAGGAAGCCCTGTGTTTAATCTGGGAGAAAAAAAGAAGAAAGACCCCGGTGACTCAGCAGAGGCACACATACCCGAGGCAAGATGGTGCTGTGACCTCAAAGCTGTGCGATCCCTGCTGCCCCTGGAAATTCCTCTTGTGTCACACACGTGGATTCCTGGAAAAGCAGTTGTTAGTGGCAGCTCCTCTTCCCCACAGGAAATGCATTCTGGGGGTCACCTGAGCACCTGTATGTACTCTCTCTCTCTCTCTCTCTCTCTCTCTCTCTCTCTCTCTCTCTCTCACACACACACACACACACACAGAGATACACAGGCATGATCTTGTACACACATACCAGCGTGCACACTTGCAGTCCCTGCTACTGGAATCATTCTGATACCCACAGAGGGAGAAGGAAGGCGTGGCCAGCAGTTACAGCCACAGGCTGGTGTGGTGAAGACAGCAAGAGAATTTCCCTGTCCTCTCTTCTAAGTGGTCCGTCAGGCTGCTTGAGCTTCTTTGCCAGTGAACACCCGGAAACTGGGTAGATGTTCTCGTTGGATAATTAACTAACCCTATGGGAAGATACGATTTGGAGACGTGCCCAAGGGGTATCTGTTAACACCAAGCCCAACCCTGCCCAGAAACTCAAGTCACTTATGCTGAGGTGAAGGAGCTGGCTAAATAGGTTCAAAGCAGGCTTGAGCTGCTATGGATCTTCACGGCTTCACCAAGAGCTACAACTTCTAAATTTTCCTTTATGGAAAAAAAAATCATTTAGCTCAGAAATAATGCTTTCTCTATAAAACTGTGGCTGTTTGGAGGCTTGTTTCTTTGATTTTTTTTTTTCTTCCAAGAAAGCCATAATAAAGGGAAGTCTTTCCTCTTACTAAAGTCAGACATGGGAAGGCTCTCCGTAAGCACTAAAGTAGACAAGAGATTCACAGCACAAAAGCTAACCCAGCACAGCCCCAGCCTGGCCCACAGTGGGCCTGCCCCTCCCACTCCACTGGCTGATTTGCAGGAAACAGTGGAAGAGAAATCAAGGCTTTGTGAGATTTGGGGTGGGGGCTGGTTCAAGCTTCACAAGAACAAAACACTCTTAGAATCACAAAAATAAGGGATTTAGAGGAGCAGAGAGGAGGGATGGATTGATGAGGGAGGGAAATAGACCGGAAAGGCACTGGAGGAACTCATATGTCAGACACATGAATGAAACACAAGGGTGGCCACGTTGTGAGGGTCCATTTCCAGTTTATCCTGTGGTTAATGAGGATCAGGAAGTGAGTACCGAGCTGGAAATGAGTAACAGAAGTATAAAGTAATAACTGATATTTAACTGAGTTCCAGGCATACAGCAGTTTAGATGTGTTGGCTCCTTTAATGCTGACAACAACCCCCTGTGAGGTGGGCACTGTTGTCTCTGTTTTACCAGTGAGGAAATGAAGCACAGGGAGGCCATATGACTCAGAAATAGGAGCCCAGCCTTAATCCTGGAGCCTGCAATGGGTAAAGGTTGCACCTTGCCTTCACGGATGTCACAGCTGTGACAAGGAAGATCATGGATGCTCCAGCATGAAAGTGAAGGCCCAAAAAAGAAAAAAGAAAACAAAAAAAGAAAGAAAGAAAGTGAAGGCCCACAGCAGCTCAGGAGAGAGGGGGACGGTGAGCTGCTCTTTTCCTGGTCCTGCCTCAGGACCAACCCCACAGTCAAGTCCTCATTTGTGCCTTAGGTGTTACAGCAGGGATTCTGATAACTGCAAAATGTTGTTCCTTCCCCCTTATTGTATTGGGACTGGCCAATCAGCTAAAAACACTGGATTTCTCAGAGCACTGCACTAGGTTTAAAGCTGTGGCCCTCCCTTTCTGTGTGGCATGCTGCGGCCCTTTCTGCATGCTGTAGCCCTTACTGCATGCTTTCTGATTGTCGAAGACATGCCTCTTCTCACCCCCTTCTCCCCATTTTGTTTTCTTACCAGTCGTAGGTTTGGGTGTTTATTCCTGACCAAAAAAAAAAAAAGTAAAGAAGTGTCCTGAGTCAGGTACTTAGACACAAACAGCTATGGTCTATAGAGAGGCAAGCGTCAGCCCTTTGGGAACAAGAGTGCTGAAGGAGGCTTACAGGGAAGACCACAGCTGTTGCGATGGGAGACCTCACTTTAGTGCCCAGTCAGTTGACCTCACTGTAGAAGCAAGCTCTGCTTCCCCAGCTCACAGGAGCAGCCTGGATGGCAAGAAGGATGTCTGGTACATTTGTGGGATCCCCAGAAGGGTACCTCGTTTGACTGTCACCTGGAAGAAGCAGTGAAGCCAAGAGTGCCCCCCCTCCCCAGGTCTCCTTCTCTCTTCTCCCTGTAAGATCTTGTCATGGTTCTTATACTTTCTTGGTCTTGGGTGTTACTCTGTAAAAGAGAATAGGATACCCCACTGGGAAGGAGAGTCTCAGAGATCACATGGACCCAGGATAAGAACAAGGCCCATCTTGAGCATGGCTCCTAGTGCAAGGCTCGCTAATGAGATGATGTTAGTGTAAGCAACACCACCATTCCTACGGCCTCCAGGCGGCTGCCTTCATCGAGGCAGAGGAAGAAGTACAGAACCATTGAAGATTCCTGAGCTCTCTCCAAGACTCTGAGAAAATGGCAGACTCCAGAGGAACACAGGAACACACATTGATTCTGCACAGGAGTGCATTGAAGAAGCTAGAGAATGGCTCACACCTGTGATCTCAACACTCAGGAGTCTGAGGCAGAAGGATCGCAAGAGTTCAAGGCCAGCCTGGGCTACATAGTGAAAGCTAAGCCAAATTTGGGTGTACAGCAAAACTATATCTCTAAAAACAAAAGGATGAAAAAAAGGAAAAAAAAAACAGTAACAGAAGAAAGGTTTCAGGCTCAGAGGCCTACGTCAGAATTTGCTGGTCACTAGCTTGATACTGGTCCCCAAGACGATCATGAGAAGGTTTCTTTGCCCTGGGTGCCTTGAGAGGCTCATCACCATCTCCACCACAGCTTCCAGAGGTTTCTTGGCCTAAAAGAACCAACATTTGGGGCTCAGAGCAACCCAAATGCTTCAGGAACTCAGGCACACTAGGAACCAACACCCGAGCCCTATTGTTAAGGGTAGGCACCACCTCTGTGTCAGCAAATACAAAACACAGAGAGCCTCTAAAAGCGCAAGCTTCTGCTTGTGGGGATAATGGAATATGTTGACATTTAAGGAGCCCCTCAAATGTGGCAGAGTCAGAAATCCCTGCTGTGGTCGAGCTGCCCTCTCTCTGGCCTCTGCCCAGGGTGGGCATCCATGACAAAGGGTTGCCAAGGCAATGCCTGAGCAGCGTGCCTGTAGTCACAACTGATGTAATTAAAATGGAGACCTTTAGAGCATGCTTCAAAGAGAAGTGAATCATGCCGCATCTCCAAATGCCTGCAAACAAACTCCATCTCCAAGTTTCTGGGACGCTGTGCTCACAGCTACTCGACCTGCTTCATATGCCTCCCCAACTCTCAGACACAAAGAGGAATTGTAGTTTCCTCCTTTGGGTTCCTTTTTCCTTTTATCTCGCACACACACACACACACACACTTGCATTGTGCATGCATGCACACACTTTAAAAACAAAAATTTTGCCTGATTTTTCAGATCTGGGGTGTCTGTCTTAGTTTTTCTCCACTCCACCAAGCAATCAATATGGTCTGTTTGCTTTGCCTCAGTTAACGAAACATGAAGAGCACCTACAGCAATAACGGCAAGCTCTTGAATGACCTCTTTCTAAGTTTCCCCTGCACCTCTGGACAGTTCTATTCTAGGCGGTCCTGCTCCTCCTGTCCCATGCCTGTGCTTCTTCTATACTCTCTGCTCCACAGTTAAGCTTCTAGAAGCTTCTTCTTTTTCAAGAAAACGTCCATTTATTAGCTTAATACAATAGTTGTCTGCAGGGAACAAAGCCACGGTAAGTAAAACCAGGAGTAAAGGGGAATTGGTGAATGCCTTTCTCGGGGGACATAATTCAACACACCAAATGCAACTCTAAATTTAAAAACATGAAATCTCAATTACTGATACACAGACATAATCAAATTAAGAGATGTCACAAAGCTGTAGTGGGTTAACTTTCTGGAGGAAAAAGAGCTTGATGGAACAATAGCACACCTCCTCCACTCGGGTTCTGTGATACCATTTATACTATTAAGACAAAGATAATTTAATTTTAAGAAGGACACACTCCATATCCGAGTTATAATAACCAGCACGCTGGAAATTCCATCGAGATACCACGCAAAATGACGTTGCTGTATGAATGGAAAAAATTATTTACTTGCTGACTATTCATCACCAGCAGCGTAATCCCAGCCTCATCACAGCATCACGATTTTCCATCACACAGAACAAAGCTCACACACAACACTTGCATCCTGTTTCATTTATGGGTTGTTTTTCTTTTTTATTTTTATTTTTCTTATTAGTTACATTTTGTTAACTCTGTATCCCAGCTGTATCCTGCTCCCTCATTCCCTCCCAATCGCACCCTCCCTCCCTCATGTCCTCCCTGACCCTTACCAAGTCCACTGATAGGGGAGGACCTCCTCCCCTTTCATCTGACCCTGTTTTATCAGGAATCTTCAGGACTGGCTGCAAAGTCCTCCTCTGTGGCCTAATGGGACTGCTCCTCCCTTTGGGGGTGGGGAGGTCAAAGAGCCTGCCATTGAGTTCCTGTCAGAAATAGTCCTTGTTCCCCTTACTATGAGAAACCAATTGCTCTTTCTTGAAATGAAAAGCGAACGCATTTGCAGCTTTCTCCTTTCACTCATTTGCAAATTAATAACCACCAGAATAACTGCAATTCAAAGAAGCTTCACCAGGAGGCGCTACGCAGTGACCACACAGTTAACTGCAATGCAGTTCTCAATATGCAAGGAGACTGGTTTCGGGGTCCATCCATCCCGCTAGCCCAGGCCAACCTTCCTGACGCTAAGATAAATGCTACGATAAATGTTACGATAAATGTTATAAATGCTAAGATAAAGTAAATAGGTGTTACTTATGGAATCATGACAATAAAAAAAAAAAAAAAAAAAAAAAAAAGTTTATGCCTGTTTGGTTCCAGTGCATCCTGAGCTAATATTTTAGATCAGAATTATTTAAATCAGGACCCACGGTTGGTTGAATGTTTGGATGCAGAGACCGTGGGCACACAGGGCAGGCTGGATGTGTGTAATGTCAGAGCCAAAAGCCAGCATCTGCTCTCTCAGCTCCTGGGGGCAGAGAGATTACAAGCAAATCTTTTCCTGTATCTTTTTGCTTTCCTCTGTCTTCAAAAGAGAATATATTTATTCAATAATCAGAAAAGAAATGCGTTGGGAAATGTTTTCAAGTTCTTATAATAGGAAGGAAAGCAAACAGCGGGAAATAGCAAAAAATAAAATAAAAATAAAATAAAAGCTTGGCTAGCGCCTATTTCTACCAGCGAATACACGGGTATTTCATTCCATGGTGTGCGTAACATTCTCGGGAGCCCTTGATACAATCTCAGCCCGAAGCCCGCCCGTTCCGTTAAGTGGCTGCCGACTGAAGAGCCGCCCTCACCTCGGCCACGCTGGGTTAGGTGGCCTCGGGGGACAGGCTCAGGCCTGCTGCAGTTGCGGCGCATTCGCTTCAGACTCCGTGCTGTCCTCTGGCCTTGGGATGGCCTTTCAGTCTTTCACCGTCCGCCAGGATGGCAGTGGGCCACTGCGGCGCTTGCTTTCCTCAATTTACCCTCTCAGGTCTAACTCACATTTACCGCGGTGGCTTGTAATCCTCACACCAGACCTGCCAGTCTGCAAAGGTGACAAAAAAGATGTCTCCAGCAACAGCAGTTGTAAAGAGACATTATTGGAAAGTATTATATTGGGCTTCCTTCCAGAAAAAAATAAAAATAAAAATAAAAATTAGTCCTGTCTTCATAAGAGGTAAGGGTTTACTGCTATTTCAGCAATATCACTTTTCTATGTTCTATTTCACTAATAGCTGTATAAGGATGCCTGTCAGCAAAACACTCACACACAGACACACAGACATACACACACATACATTTCAATGCATACCATCCAAGGTCTTGGTTAAACTGTGATATAGCCTTACCTTATAGACTATAGGGTCACAAATAGCAATGGAAAAGGTGCTTATGTGTTGACATGGAAGGATATCCAATGTTTGACATAAAGGTCAGAGAGGCAGGCAGTGTGGGAGTTCTAGTACAGTGCTATAGAACTTTTCCTTTGGTTGGAATGCTTCCTCTGCTTGCACAAGGCTCCAAAGCTGAGAAAGAAGGTGCTGCGCGGACACTCACTTTCAAGCGAACCTCTCAAGGTTCACTTGAGAGTCCCACAAGTCTATACACAAGAAGAGTCCCAGGAGCAGTTCCTAAAACACAAGCTAGAACCTGCCTCCTCCTTCCCTTTGCAATGAGGAGCGGGGGTGTACCCTCAAGACACGAAAGGGGGAAATGCCTGAAGAGAGAGGGTAGTAGGAAGCCTCTCCCACCCCAGAATGATGGGATTATGGTTGGCTGGTTTCCTGCTAGCAGAAATCCCTCCCACAGCCATTTCCACAAGGCTGTTCTTTCCATTGATGTCTTGCTGGAGCCTAGTGGCACACAGAATACCAAATGCATCTCTGGGACCTGGACACAGTCACAGAACTTTCTAGGGCAGAGAATAAAGTTGTATATGAAGTGTCGGTTTGTCCCTTTGCACTTCTGTCATAGCCTAGGCCCTGCTTCCAGGGGGGTAGCTGTCACGTCTTACCTTTGGTCTAGATCCATGGTTCTCAACCTGTGGGTCACGACCCTTTCACAGTGGTTGGTGAGACTATTGGAAAACACAGACAGTTATGAAGCAGCAGCGAAAATAAATTTGTGGGGGGGGAAGGGGTCACTGCCCCATGAGGAACTGCGTTAAAGGGCCGAAGCATTAGGAAGGTTGAGAACTGCTGGTCTAGATGAAGCCACACAGTTCAAATGTGAGCCCAGTCATAAAGAGCCAAGACCAACTAGAACCACAGTTTCAGCCAAGCTGCTCTGGCAAGGCCAGCTTGTGCTGTTTAGACTGCAGCCCGTGATGATGAGGACAAATGCACAGTTACATGTTGCTGAGTTCGGGGGTGGCGTGTGATAGCATGGATTGTGCCGATAGTTGATCCCTCCACAAAGGGGAGAGCCTTTCAGACACTGAAAATGTCCTCTGGAAGTCTGGGATACCGTCTAGAGACTCATGATTAATTCTTGCCTGGGAGATGATGCATAAGATGAGAGATGAGGTAAGGTTGGACTCTCTGTACTGCCACTTTGAGAGGTGCATGGATGTGTGGCTCTGATGTGTCAAGTGGACATCACAGGTCCTGGAGAGCCTTCCGGTCTTCCCCATGGAACCTTGCTCCAAACACTGTCAGTTACACGTGAGAAACCCATCAGTCATGAGGGTTCAGTCAGGACTCAGTAGTACAGGAAGGCAAGATGGCAGCTAGGGAGAGAGAGAAGCCACCATGTCCTTCTGTCTCACTAGAGATCCCTCATTATCTGGGCCATTCTAATCGGAAAGCATAGGAAGATGTGATATAATATTAAATTTTGTATTTCAATTTGATGAGCTGTTTTGACACCTGAAAATGAGATCATTGTAACTGACAAGAGACGAAAAGTTATGGAATCCTTTGGAGGCAACATCGAGGGGAAAAGTGAAAAGATCTGACAGGCTGTATTTGAAAGCAATGATGGGAACTTAATCCATTCAATTAAATAATCATGTCATTATATAACTTGTATGCACACATATGTACATTTTAAGTGTGTAACGGTTACACAGATTCTCCTCAAGTTACAGTGAGTGTATGTCCCCAATAAATCCATTTAAGTTAAAGATACTATGAGCCAAAGATGTACTTAAGACACAGAACTTACCAAATATCCTAGCTTAGCTTAGCTTCCTTTAAACAGGTTCAGGATACTTCCATCAAACCAGCTTGGAGCTGGATAAAATTACCTAACACAAAGCCTATCGTCTAACAAAGAACTAAATGTAGCATGTAATTTATTGGAGACATGATGAGGTACAAAACGCAAACACAGTCCCCGGCGACACAATACATTGTTTCCCCTGGCGACTGCATGACTGCATGGCTGACAGGGAGCTGCAACCCCCGCCCCCAACTGCCCAGCGCCACAAAAGTGTGGTATCAGTATGATCAGCCTAGTAAAAGACATTCAAAATGTACAGCGCGGGTTTCCGTCGCTCGGCTTTCATCGCAGCTTACAGTTGAAAAATAATAAGTTGAGCCATCTTACGTTGGGGGACTGCTGCCATAGTATGAGTGTGGTCATAAAGCCTCGAACGGGAGAAAGTGACTGTCTGGGGTGGGTCCGGGGGCCCCTGCAGTAGAGATAAATCCTGAGCTTCTACTCCTTGGTTCTAACAATACAACTGACACACAGCAAATTTCCCTGAAAATGCTCTGCCCACGGCAGAGATTATTTTATAGCTTTTTATTTAATATTCCCCTGAGAATTACCATTTGCTTTTACAAAGTATTACCAAGAAACAAAGACAACAAAATACATTTTCGTTGTTCCGGCATTTCGGCTCTTCCTCTTGCGGATGGATACTGGGTCAAACCAGACCCTGAAGAGGACAGAACTGGACCTAGGAGCCAGAAGACAGAGGTCTTGTTGTAATAGATGTCTCGGATGCCTAGAGTGGCCAGAAGCAAGGGCCTCAGCCTCCAGAGCTACATTTTATTTCTCATGACGGTCACCTGTAGGACACATCTAAAGCATCCCATGTGTTGGAGCATGGTTCGTTGTGGAAAAGCCCCGAGCTAGGCTCACAGTCAGAACATCTGCATGCTGGTCTTCCTTGTTCCTAAGATGGCAGGAAGATCGTTCACTGTCAGAACAGCCATTTCCTTGTCTTTAAATAACAGAAGAGACCAAATCTTCTGTGCTGGAGTGAGGGTGCAAGATCTCACATGGGCTCGGGTGTTGTTGAGTCTTCTGGGCTGGAGTGAGCGTGTAAGGTCCCTCACACGCTTGTGTGTGTGGAAGGGTTGGTCCCCAGCCTCTGGTGCTCTGGCAGGAGGTGGTGGTGAGTTCAGCATACAGAGGCCAATGACAGGAAGTAGGCTCTAGAAGGCTTACCTGTGTAGAGAGTGCCATCCCCTGCTCACTCCCTCTCTTCTTTTTTCCAACCTCTCTGTGATGAACACATCCTCCACATGTTCTCCATCATGGTCTGTTTCATTCTAGCCGGAGAACCATGGAGATAAGAGAACGTGAACTGGAACCATAGGCTGAAATAAACCTTTTCCCCTTTGAGTTGTTTCTTGCAGTTATTTAGAGCAGCTGTGAGAAAACTAACGTTCCCTCTACCACCTGGGGTTTTGTTGTTGGTTATTATAGATAAATGACAGATAGATAGATAGATAGATAGATAGATAGATAGATAGATAGATAGATAGACAGACAATTAGATGATAGATAGATAAACAAAGATAGATAGATAGATAGATAGATAGATAGATAGATAGATAGATAGATAGATAGATAGACATTTAGATGATAGAAGATAGATAGATATACATTTAGATAATAGATAATAGACAGGTAAATGATAGATAGATAGATAGATAGATATGATAGATAAGTAGATACATTATAGAGATAGATGATAGATAGATGATAGAGATAGAATGATATGATATGAGATAGATATAGATTTGTCTGTTTGTCTGTATTTTGTTTGTCCACAAAACACAGTAGTTCAAACAGCCATTCCTTTCACTGTAATTATATGTCTTAAGAACTTGAGAAGAACTCATATGGTTACTTCATCTTAGCCTGCACAACATCAACTGCATCCTTCACGATAGAGGATTCAAATATGTGATGACATCTCCTCCTAGAGCCTAAACATTCAACGTGGACCTCCTGTCAACTGCAACCTCAGAGTAGTCAGACTTGTCTACATAAAGGCCGGAAAATGGCAGACAGGATGGGGCAGCTTTTCAACAACTAACGACCCCTTCAAGAACTTGGCAGCAATGCCTCTTATCCTGCTGGTCAAAGCAGCCACAGCCCACCCAGATTCTAGGATGTGGAAATGAACTCTTGATGGACGCATGCCAAGGTCACACTGCAGAGGAGCATATGGGATGGCAGATATTGTCAAGGCTACCCTGGAAAAGAAAATCTGTCACATATTGTTTTTGTCACTATTCTGCATAAAAATCATGACAGATGGAGAAACTCGGAAAGCCTAAATCTCCATGCTTCTTTCAAGTGTCATTATGATCTTCTTTTTGATTTTTCCATCTTTAATCTCCTTCAGTGTGTGTGACTTTGAGGTGAGGCACGTGTCTAGTCACAGCCTTGCTGTAATGTCTGTCCTCTAGCTCACCTGCAATTGAGACTCACGGCATATTCTTTCAGCAGGAAAACACGGAGACTCTTTTAGTCCAAGAGACTCTACATGTTAGTCATGGCTTGGTAGATTATGATCTGAGAAGGACCGGCCTAAAACCACCACCACATGATAAGAAATGTGTCACCGTGTCTCTCTCTCTCTCTGAATGTCCATCTCTGCCCTGCTCTGAGACAGGCTGACATGGCATGGACCTTCTGTGACCTCGCTAAGAGCCCTGGCGAAGGAGAAAGCACTGCTAACTGCACATTAAATCTTAAAGTCTCCTGCAAAGAAGCGAGCCAATGCCACAGCTCCGACAGCAGCCACACGGCACATCCGCTGTCAAAGGAACAGGTGGATGTGACCTCCGCAGGTCCAGGAGGCCAGCCAGAGTGCAGAAAGCTACATTTTTAGTGGCCTCACTCAGATTGGGATGTCTCGAGATTCTACTAAAGAATATTCTCTTCCCCTCCCCTCCCCTCTTCCCCGCCTTCAGCACCACTCCCCCACCACCACCACTATCACCACCCCACCCCCACCCCAGCAATGGTCAAAAAGATACCTTGTTGGTGCTGGTGTTCTTATAGCAGTCAGGGGCAGAGCAGATGACAGTCCTCTGTTCATCCTGGCTTATTAATGCCTGGCTTGGTGGCCAAAGCTGCTTTACGCCTAGGACACATAAAAATCAAATCTAATCAAATCCAGGTGGTGCATCTCAGGAGGAGGAAGACAGACAGAGACCTGTGGACTGCCACGCCACCCACAGACCTGGCCAGCACACAGCATATGTGGGCCGTAGACCCCTACTTGCTGCCATGCTATGCAGAGCAAATGAAGGATATCACCCAGGGCCCCACCAGCTGCATGGCCAGCCTGCAGTGGGAACCACCACCATGTATGACTATGAGGTGATCAGAGGGGAGAGAAAAAACAAAATGGAGGAGCTTGAGCATTATGAAGAGAGATGGAACTGAAGCCTGCTGTGAGGTCCCAGCCCAAGCTGCCACTGGGTCATGTCTGAGTCCCTGGCTATGTAGTGGCAGGGGTCACTGGTGATGTCCATGGCTCATGTTACCATTAGAAAACATGGGGACATCCATGGTCAGGGCAGCCACTGGGGACCACGTGGATTTCCAGGGGTTGTGCCTAACTGGCCATGCCCCTCACTGGCTGCGGAGCTCTGGAGAGCTGGCCTTGTCTCTCAGATGGCCCTGTGCCTCGCCCAGGTATAAACGGTGGAGCTGGGCATGGTGTTGGGGGTTTGGTGAGCCACCCCCAACAGAGTGAGTGAAGGAGATCTGGCCTTACCGCTCATCTGCTGTGAGGTGGCATGGATTCAGGGTGATGCTCGCCACCCCTCTTCACCCCTCACCACCTGCAGTGCTAGAGCAGGCCCTGCATATCACCTGGGCAGCACAGCTGGCCCAGGGTGACAGTTTGGGAGAGCTGGCCCCACCATTTGTCTGCCCTGAGGTGGTGTGGGTAGGGGTATGCCTTCTTTTTCCCTCACCACCTATGGTAGTATGGTAGTCTGTCGAGCTGGGCAGGAGGGCCAGAGAGCTAGCCCTGCCCCCTCACTGGTGGTAGCACTTGGGAAAGCAGGCCAGAACCCTCATGTGGGCACCACAGTGGAGCTGGCCCTGATGGTGAAAGTATGGGTGAGCCAGCCCTGAGGGTGTGAGGCAGGAGAGCTGACCTAGCCCCTCGCAGACTGCAGTGCTTTGGAGAGTAGACCCTGTACCTTAACTGGGCACCACAGTGGAGCTAGCTATGGAGGCTTGGGTGTGGATGAGTCAGTCCGAGGGCATGAGAGCAGGAGAGATGACCCTACCTCCTGCTGATGGCAGCAGTGGGTGGCCTAGCTGGAGCAGTAATGGAGAGCTAGCCCTGGTGGTGCACATGAGAGAGAGCTGGTTCACTGACCAATTCAGATACCACCCAAGCCCAGATCCAGGGCTCTGAGCTGGCCCACCTAAAGTCAATATCATCTGTGGATGGTTGGGATTTGTGAAAGGCCAGTCCTGCTGATCCAAAGCTGCAGGATCTCCATGATACAGGACAACAACAGGATAACCAAAAGGAGTCCAGGTGAAGGATTAATATTGATAGTGTCGCAGAAGCCAGAGACCTTGAACCAGACCAATGACTCATTGCAAATGAAGATGAGTGGACAGTGGGACACACTGGAACATACTACAGCTTCTGTGATGAGATATTTTCTATGCAATGAGGTTTTTTTTGTTGTTGTTGTTATTGTTCATGTTGTGTGTATTTTTTATTTTGGGGAGAAGTTTCAAGAGTGAGGGCAGATATGAGGGGATGGAGACATGAGCAGGACTGGAGTGCATGATGTGAAACTCACAAAGACTCAATAACAAGTACAAATAAAGTAAAATAAAAGAATGTTCTTGGAGCCTCTTCTGAATGTGGAGGGAAAAGAAATATGACATATTACTATAATCTCCTAACATATTGTGTCATTGATTTCATTATTGTTCTTATTATGTTTTCCAGGGATGTGTTGTTTCGGTTTTTGTTTAGTTATTCCCTTTTTTCCATTCCTATTTCTTATCAAGTATTTCCCAAGGGGAAGTGACAAGGGTTGAAATCCTGAGCCTGCCTGGAGACTCATAGAGAACCAAATGTCCCCGGGTGGCTAGTTCATAAGCATACCCCACTGCCTGGCACAGAGCACACAGCGATGCAGCAGGCACCACAGCAGCCCACATCCATGAGTCTGTGTCCGAGGCTCCTTCCTGCTCTAGAGTCATCGTGGCAGTGTAGACAGAGCAGCACAGCAGGAACTACCCCTGCCTGGTCTGTGACCCCGTCCCGTGGGCTTGGCTTCTTCAGGCTTCCTTTCTCCCAGCAGTGAAATGAGTGTCTGGCACTGCCCACTCAAGCGGCCACTGTAAGACTCAAAGGGGATACTACTTATGAAACGCCTAGAAGAGTGCCTGGGGCATGGTCCGCTGCTCTGCCAGGGCTGGTGGTGCCCTGCTTTACACAGCTTTTTAAGCCTGGGCCTGCTGCCGAGGCCATATATAGATTGACAGTTGTCCTCAGAAGGCCAGGCTCTTGATGTTCGTATGAGACAGCATCATAGTTAGGGGGGGTGAGGATGAAATGTAAAAGGATACAAAAGCAGAAGACCATTTAATTATCATGGGAGAAGACAGTTTTGTGCATAGGGCAAGAAAGTAGTTCTCCTTCCTATCCAAAAATATCTTCCCTACTAACCTGCCAAGATGCCTGACACTTTACCATAACAAACCCGTTCCTTTGGCTTAACTGCTGGCATATCTAAGTGGCTCATAAACATTCCCAGAGTAAATGAGGGCCACCGGGGCTTTGCAGGAGCCGCCAGTGTTCAAACAAGTAGCTGATGAACAGCTTGAGAATTTCTTTCCTCTCTGGAATCTTCTCCCAGCACCCAAGCAAGGGTAAGTAAAATCCTACCGCACTGATGACATTTAAAATTCTTACTAATTTCTTTCTAACTGTTTCACTGAAATAGTTTATGAGCCAGCATTCTTGTCTCCAATCAGCCTGCTGGAATCCAGCTCTCAATTGCCGCCACGGTAATCTTCCCACAAATAGACATGATCACGCCATGGCCTTGTTCTGATGCCGGTGCTTCGGGAGAGATACTGGCTCCTCTGGGTGGGATGGGACGCCTCCAACACCACATCCTTAGGCTCTCTCTGGCTGTGTCTCTCGCTGATGCCAGCTCTCTCATACCAGCCAGCATCCCAATCGTCCCGTCACCGCAGCCGGATAGGAAGCATCACATTTGTCCCTGGGCACTTTTCTAAGAGTTGCTCATACCCTGGGCACATGTAATAGACACGAAGGTCTAGGGGGACCCTCGCTCCGTCAGCATTATTATGTGACTCCTCAGGGACCACTGTGTAAACATGTCACCATGAGAGGTAGGACCCCAGATGATAAGGGGAAAAAAATGGCAGATTCCGTTCTATGAACAATTCAGTTCGTACTGAATTCAGCCACTTCTCTGGAAAGTAGTCAGGGAGTGACCCAAAGCCATCTGACAATGGGTTACAGTTGAACTGCTATTTTTTTTTTTTTCTAATTGGCTTCCTGAAGACAGAGCAGTTCCTAGCTTAGGGAGAGGCGGTACCCAGACTTCCTCGCTTTCGACCTCTTCAAGGCCACGTGTCCTTTTGGTGAAGAGCCCTAGAATGTGAGCAAGATCCTGGAGACAAAGGGCTTAGAATAATGGGAGTGGACAGAGCCTCAGGACAGTCAGGGAGAAGCACCTGGCCCCTGCGCAGCCAACCTGCTGAACACAAGAGCACCTACATGCTGGAAAATTCAGGATTTCTGTCAAAGCAGCAATTCTGCTCAAGCTGGGAGGCTGTTGATCTTGCTTGGAGCCATGGGCCTGTGAAGCCTTGCTTCTGGGGTTTTAGAAGCGTCTCTACCTTCACCCTCCACATGACAAAGGCAGCCCCCAGGACAGGGGAAAAATACAGAGCAAACCCTGGGAAAATCTCAGCTTCCCAGAGACTGAGAATCAGCAACAGGCAGAAGTGAATAGTGAGGGTGAGCCTGACCCTCCCTCATTGCTCTGCAACCCTGAGGTCACACGCCCACATCTCTGCACCTCTACTCACTCACCTGTGATATGGGTCTAATCACTTTTGCTTCACAACACCAAGTCCCACCCTCCGCCATGTGCTCCAAAACACCACCCCGAGTCCTCATCAGAGCTCCATAGGGAAGGCGCTCCTGCTCCCAATTTTAAAGAAAAAGTAACTGAAGCGCAGAGAGGTCACAAACCACCAAGTGGCCAGGCCAAGGCTTCATATATGCCCCTGAAATCAGTCTGAACTGTGGCAGCTCCCCAAGCGCCACTTCTGGCCATTCTACCTCAGGGAACTGAGGGCTTCACAAGATTTTAATTCCCTTCTTCCCGCTGGGATGAGGTGTCCTTTCATTGGAAAGGAAAAGGATCTCTGGATTTATCCAGTAAAGCCCCCAGCTCTCCGCTCTGCCCTTGGGGAAATGGAGACCAAGCAGAGCAAAACCTGCTTGCTGGGTCCTCACTGGTGGGCTGCCTCAGCTCCCTGGGGGCTGCCCACAGGAGACACACCTCTGCCCCATCCATCCCCTCCTCCCTGAGACACTGAGATGCCATTTCTCTGTGGACATCTTGGCCAGCTGTGCTGACTAGCTTAGCCAAGGTTCCCTGACTTTTATAGACATGAGCCAGAGCTGGGTCATTAAGCCTGAATCTCTTGAAATCCCAGAGATTCATCGTCCAATCTAACATCTGCAGCAAATGGGGACTGGGGTGTGATACACATGGTCTGCTCCTGCAGGTTCAAAGCCTTTAACTGGGCATCTGAGGACTGCGGCAGGCCCGGATTAACTTTAAAGGACCCTTGGAGCCGAAAACCAGGGCAGGCTATAAATCTGCAGAAGACTTCTGTGTAACCAGCCACAAGTCAGGGCCTGTGCAGATGCAGAAGGAAAGCAGAGGCCTCCTCACTAAGGGTCTTAGAACAAAAACAAACAAACAAACAAAGAAAAACCTAGTCGACAAATGAATGTTGACAATGAATGTGTGTATGAGCTGTGTATAACACAGCAGCATGCTTTACAGGAGGATAGCCAGAAGGAGGATTGCCCAGAAGGCAATGTGGTTTAAACACACACACACACTAATTTTCATGTCTACCTAGTTTATGTCTCTGCCATTACAACAATCAGGTCCTGTCAAGTGGTTCTAAACTCACTCACCTAAGCATGTAGATTGGAGAAAAGACTGTAATGCCCAAATGCTAAGGAAGCAACCTTGCTCAGGTGGCCAGGGCCTTATGTGTGGGCCACAGGTAGTGAGGGAACCCATTTCCCTTGCACTCAGGATGAGACCATGGCTCCAGAGCCTAAGACTAGTAAACATTGCCTCATACAACTGGATGCTGATTAGGCCCCTTAACAGGGAAAATCAAGGCAGGCAGGAGAGCCAGTTTAAAAAGTCTCACCTGGTTCCTGCCTTATAGACAAGGGCTGAAATACTTTGTGTTGTCTTTTCTTTCCTTATCTAACCAGAAGCCGTTCCCAAGGCCCTCTGCACAAAAGCAGCATGCAGACCAGCAATGCAAGAAAGGTGAGGACTGTGTTTACAGGGGTGGCCCTCCTCAAACACAAGCCAGGGAACTCGTGTCCCCAGCTGGATGATCTCCACGGAGGCTTGAAGACATCAGCATGGCCAAGCATTGTCTCCTTCATGTCATGGACCCAGTGAGCAATGCCCTTCTGGAGAAGAAAGAATTCATATCTCATCTGATGTCCTGTTTTCTCCAGAGTTAGGGAACCAACACCCTCACATCTTGCCCTGAGGAGCAAAAGCCAGGAAGGATGGAGTGACCTCCCCACAGCCTCCTTCCTCCTTGATCATGGACTTCCTCCCTCAGGACCACATGTGGCCAGCCCCCTCCTCACATTATCTGCACCTCTGCTACAATTAAACTGTTCACTTTCCTCACTGTTTGATGAGGGGGCTGAGCTAAATAAAAAGCTCCTCCCAGGTTTTAAATCCTTGATTTTTATGTCAGAGTTGGGGGGGGGGTGACGAAGTTACAGTGGATTCGCCCGCAGAGAATTACCCATAACTTTTTTATTAGCATTATTCTCCCCTGTTTTCAGTCCCCAGAGCCACTGTGCTTTCACGCACCTCTGTGTCACCTTGGACACGTTCTTTGTTCCTTAACTGCTCGGAGGCCCTGTCTCCTCGTGAAAATGGGAGGGGGGTGAAGTTAGCTGACTCACAATGTCATCACCAAGATCAAATGAGATAATGTCTGCAAATCACCTAGCTCCCAACTTAGGCAGGCAGGAGGAGCCCTGGCACTTGTTAATTCTCCTCTGCTCCCATCAACAGTCAACATGCCCTGCTCAGTCAGAAATCCCCAGGGGAATGTTCCCAGCCTTGCCTACCCAGCCACTTCATAACAGACCTGAGCATTCTCCCATCTGACTCATGTCCATCCAGATCCAGCCTGGTGCCAACTTGTGAGGGGCACTGTGTTCTTCTCTTCCAGATAGGCCTTGGGTGACCTCCCACTGAAGGGCTATGATCTACAGCACAGAAAGCAGCAAGCTCCTCAAATCCGAGCCCCTTCCCAGACACTTCTGCTGGTAGACCAAACCACCCTCCCCAAACCCCTACCCCCACCACCCACCACCCACCACCACCCACCACCACCCACCCCACCCACCGCCATCACCCCTGCCCCCAGCTTTCCTTCAGTGCTCGACTGAGGCAGGAGACTAAACTTTGTGGAAATCCTTGGTCATAAAGTACAGAGTCCCACCCAAGTAAGCAGGGGTTTTCCACAAGGCCCATGAGACTAAGCGGCCCACTGACAGCCACCTTTGATATACCCCAAGAACGAAGGAGAAACCCCAAGAGAACCCGTGCTCAGGGAAAGCTACCTTTTTCTGCATCAAATAACCCAGTCCCACCCCACCCCCCAAAAAAGAACTACTAAAAAGCTTTTGGTAGGGACAAGATATTAGATAATATTTCTGAAGTAAAAGAATTATTTTAAATGTACTAAGTGTGAAGGCCTTTTCTCCGCATGAACTGAAAAAGGATTCCAAAAACTTATATATAGTATATCTAACAAAATGACCCCTCAAATCAGAGACCACGGATCTCTCCTCTCTCTCTGATTCTCACCCAATTTCTGTTATACACCCCTTCCAATATTAACTCATTAAATCCTCACAATAACCCTCTGGAACATACACTGGCATTTTATAAACACGGAAACTGAGGCAAAAAGAAAAAGAGACTCTGAATTCCAAGTCGGTCACCTTTGTCAAGGAAACACTTTGTCATGTGTTCTCCAGCTTGAAGCTGTGTGGCTCGACCCTTCCTACCTGTGCCTTCTCTCTAACTGTCTTTCCTGCCCAGGTCACCCCTCTAATGGAATCTGGCAAACTCCTGCTTGTCCCCAACCTAACACTCTCATGAGCTGCAACAGAAAAAGGGGCTGTGTTTTCTCTCTTGCCCTGTTTTCCTTCTTAAGACTCACTTGCCTTGAGAGCTCCATGGGAGACCAGCAACTCTACGTATCCCCAACTTCTGAGCCACCTAGAATGCAGGGTTCTTCAGCACGAACCCAGAGAAGATGAAAAAGAAGGGAAAACTGCAGTGGAGGCAGCTTCTGAACCTCTTCCACCATGGGCCTGGGACGCCTAGCACACAGCTCTAAGGGCAGAAGGGGGAAATTTGTATTAACACTCTAGATGCTGAGTGTGGACTCTTGTCAGCTGAGATACAGGGGTATCAGTGTAACAGAGACGCTACAACAAACTTAAACAGCACAGTAGCATGGAAACTAAAATGTGGCAAGCAAGAGCATGTTTAATTATTATTTATGAAAAAAGAAAAAGTTATGGAGAATCAAAGACTAGAAAAGAAAACTTTAATAAGTCACCCAGACATCGATTTTGATATGAATGGGGAGATTGATCTAAAAGCATAAGAAAATGGAAAAATCAATATTCAATAATCATGACTAAAAGCTATATTTTAAATCAATAGGCATAAGTCAAGAAAAATAGATATGAACAACCCCATTTAGGCTTTTATGCAGTGACCATGCTATTTTCGTAAAATTAGCACTGTCACCTCAAAATCAAACTTTGGAATCAATATATATTAACACTATAGTGAGACCATTCCTGTGGAGAAAATACACATTACTCCATTTTCTCTTTACAGTGAGAAACAATATTCTTCTATTTTCAATAACACATCATGTTCAGTTTAATGTTACCCACTTCCCAGTGGCGCTCTTTGGGGCCCGTTTCCCTGCTCACACACACGCAAATACCTATGACATCATCTACACAACTGGAATCATACGCAAGCAGGCTTATCCAACCTAAAGCCCACGAGCAGTTGACCAAGGTTATCTGTGAGTGCGGTCCAGTACAAAACCAGAGAGCACGTGCTGTGCTGGGGGTAAGGAGGAGAGAGAGGAAGCTCACTGGGGCTAACAGGCTTGCCAGCCTGACTCCACTTGAAGTGAGAGACCTCGTCTCAAACACCATATTTTTTTTTTAATATAAGGCATTTTTTTGCAACTCAAATGGTTCTCAAGTGTGAACTTTGTACATGACAGAATTATGTCACATGTCGAAATGTCAGGTGTGCTTGCTAGATAGCAGCCCATGGCTTGATGTCTCTAAATATCTTACTGCCAATGATAAACCCACAGAGCCTCATTGGTCATCCCGATCCACAGTGGGACATACCTCTTCCCTGGTGGAGAGATGCAAAATGGTTTCCAGATTCCCACGGCTACAAAGTACTGCCTCAAGCCTTTGGGCATACCTGTCTGCACTTGGCTATTGCTGAAGGGTGGATGCCGAAAAGGGAATTGCTGGGTCAGGATGATCACGCGGCACGTGCTGGAAAAGTTATTTCCAAAAATGAGGTAGCAATGAATCTCACGCTAGCAGTGAATAGCATTAACTAAACTGTTAAAAAACAATTTGAGGGAGTGCCGCCATCTTTTAAATTCTGCCCAGAAACAGGATGTGTCTGTTAACCTCAATCAAGCCTTCTCTCACGTGAGCAGTGCTCCACTTTATAAGAACTGTTCCCAAGAAGCCAGATGCCTGAACTTGTTCCTCATTCTAACGCTTGCTCAGGATACTCATTTTCTCTCATCTTGTCTTGGCCTCTTAAATCTGCTCTAAGCCTTCTCGAAGTGAGTTTCTCTAGGAAGCCTCCGCTCTTTTGCATGGAACATGGCAAGTGCTCAGACTCCGTGGAGCACTCCTTTTCCTGGAGCCACCATTTTAAACAAGGGCCAGGGCTGAGGCTGTTTACATCCTGTGGTGGTTCGAAAAGGCTTGGCCCCCCACAGATTCATATGTTTGAATGCTTGGCCAATAGTGATCGGTACTATTAGGGGGCGTGACCTTATTGGAGTAGGCGTGGCCTTGTTGGAGGAAGTGTGTCACTGTGGAGGTGGGACTTTGAGGTCTTGAAATGCTCAGGCTAAGTACAGTGTGAAGCACATAGTCTCCTCCTGGCTGCCTTCAGGTCAAATCCCTCCAGCATCCACCGTGTTTTTCTGCATGCTACCATGCTTCCAGTCACAATTATAATGGGCTGAAACTCTGACACTGTAAGCCAGCCCCAGTTAAATGCTTTCCTTCTTGAGACTTGCATTAGTGTGGTGTCTCTTAACAGCAGTAAGGCCCGTTCATTGTCTCCTTTGATCCTGATGCCCTTCCTCTGGGGAAGTTACTCTCCTTCCTGTCTTGCTGCTAATGCAGTATGTTTGTAGACAGACTGTGGTGACTCGAGGCCGCGCAGCTCAGAGGCTGAGCTGAAATGAATCCCACCGCCTCCTGACTGGTGCAAGCCAACTCCCCCACTGTGCTACAGCGCCTTCTTAAGGACAAGGACTCATGTTATATTCATGACCGCCTGCTTCTTCTAGAACACTCTCCAACACATAGGAGATCCTGGCCAATGCCACTCTTTTGATATTGCCATTAACTCGGAACAGGTCTAAACAGTTCCAGGCCTGAAGAGAACTCATCAGGTCTCTACCCAGAGATACTGACGCATGGAATGCACTTTTAGTGACATCGTGAAGGAGGTTTCAACAAAACAAATGTGCCGGTGAAAGGATGGGTCTCATGTTTTTGTCTCACAGCTTCTTTATCCTCCATTGCATAAGCTACTAACTGTAAGAAAAAACATAAGAGAAGGACTTTGCCTCCCTTCTGCTCTCCCTGGGACCCTCCCCATCGCCCCCAACAGGCTTGTTCACTCTCTGGAATGCCCATGACAGCATGGTCAACCACTTTATTAGTCTGAATTGGATTACTATAGTGAAATCACTAAGCTTAACTTCAAAATATAAAAAGAGTTTCTTCTGGCTCACAGTTTTTGGGCTTTCAGTGCAACACACAGAGGAGGACTATTGCTTGAGCCTCTGGAAGCAGGTGCTGAAATGCACACTCAGGCCAGGAGTTGGGAAGTGAAAAAGAAAAGGAAGGGATCAGGACGTTATACTCCCTCAAGGGCATGCCTTCAGTGACCTCCAGGCCTCCCGCTAGACACTCCCCCGAAAGGCTTCCACAACCTCCCAAGAGTGTCTCGATGGAGACTAAGCCTTTAATATGTGAACTTTTGGGAAACAGTCAGCATCCAAATCACAGCAGCCACTCTGAAGTGTGAGCACTCGTAGAGGCTGAGGCTATGAATCCCCTAGTTAGCAGCCCCTACCCCATCCCTGAACCTAACCATTCCAAAGGCCTCCAGCCAAGTTCAGCACAGTGGCGACCACTTTGACAGCACAATCTTTGATGTGCCTTTTCTTCTTGCTCCCCTTCTCTTAGCACACTCCAGTCTGTTGTTCCCAGGAATCTTATAGCTCCAAGACAGCAGAGGACATGGCATATTTGCTAGCTCACTTGGGCACAAACACTTACAAACCCACTCCACACACCCTCAGCCGTGTGTGTGTGTGTGTGTGTGTGTGTGTATGTGTGTGTGTTCACAACACACACTGGTTAGAGCCTACAGACTCTGGCCATTGTCTTTTTTGTTCTTTTTCTGCACAAAGCTCAACTACACTCAAAGGAAAGGAGACACTTGCTTTTTCAGCATCATCGGGGCTCTTTGTAAACACCGTTATCCTTTGTCGCATAGCCGATGATGTCACTAAGAACCCAGAGTCTGCTTACCTAATGTCAATAAAGTCCATGCCAAGCTCATTTAAGAGGATTCACTTTTCCATCTCTCTTTCTGTGCCTAATCCCTGGTTCTGTGTCCTCCCAGCTATGGAAGGAGGAGAGCTAGAGGACAAAGATGAAGCGTCAGCCTGCGGTCATTGGTATGATGAAAATGAAGGCTTAGATCATATCCCAGAGCACCCTCCTAATGGCAAGAAGCTCTAACTGCTGGGCGGAACACAGAGCAGCCTCTGACTTACACTATACCCTAGACAAAGAATGTCTGTGTTACATAATCCTCTGACCCTCCATCTCCATCTGTAAAATGTGACCGTTGGGATATTTTCCCCTAAACAATACAGACATCAGATAGTTTACTGCCTTGTCATTATTTCCCCAGTCATTCTGAGCCACCAGGCCTATACCTTGTGGGGACTATGTTAATCTGGCCGTGGCTTTGTCACAGCCCCATATGTCATTCAGTGCTTACAGCAGCCTATATTCTCAGCTCTATTTTGTGATGTGACTAGACGTTGAGCTCAAGTGACTCTATCGAGGACAAACAGCATGTTAGCATGGCAACACCAGGATGCAGACTCTAACCTCCCAGCGCCAAACCCACTTTGGTTCTCACTACTGCTCTACAGCATCAGGGAGTAAAGGAAAATCAACTCTAAACATGCTGGCATTCAAAGCATCTCTGACATGGCATGTCCCTCGTGTGATTAAGGGACACTTGGGAGCTGGGGAAGTCTCATTGTTTCCAGTGCTGCAATAAATGTGAGACCCATTCCTTTTTCTTTTAAGTTTTTTATTAAAAAGTATAACTGTTTTTAAATATTTTTTTTTCAAAATTAGAGAATATTTACATCATTTCCTCTTTCCCTTTGCTCTCTCTAAACCCTTTCATGTATCCCACCTAGTCTCTTTAGAACCCATGGTCTCTTTTTTTTTTAATTTTTGGGGTGTGTGTGGGTGTGTGTGTGTGTGTGTGTGTGTGTGTGTGTGTGTATGTGTGTGTTCCTAAATACATCCTGCTTAGTTCATATAATGGTAGTTGTATGTATTTCTTTTCAGGGCTGACTATTTGGCATTAGGTAACCAATTGGTATGCTCTTTCCTAGGGAAGACTATTTCTCCTGCTCTCAACATTCCGTAAATTCTGTATGAGGCCAGTTGAGGCCTCGTAGTTTTTCCCTGTCCACATTAGCATGTCTATCGCTATTGTCCTTATTCAGGTCATGTTGAGGCAGCCATGTTGGTGAGACTTTATGAGTGTAGCTTCTAACATTAGTAAGAAACACAATCCTATAGCAAACTCCTGTTCCTCTAGCTCTTAAAATCTTTCCGCCCCAAGTTCTTCTATGATAACCAAGCTTTATGTGCAGAAGTTGTATTATAGGTGTATTAATTGATCAGTTGTGGTTTTTTTTATAATGATCTCCATCTGTAGCAAAGAGAAGTTTCCTCAATGACAAGTGAGAACCACACTTATCTGTGGCTCGGAGAACCAATATTTAGAATATAGAAACTATGCTTACCTAGTTAAATGGTAATCATAGCTTCTCCTCTAAGATCAATGACTTCAGGAGACCTGGGTAGTTGGCTAGGTTTCCAGGAATGATTTCCTTGCTAATGAGCAGGTCTTGGGTCCAATTATAGAGCTGTTGGTTTCCACCAAACTATGTATGCCACTACTGCACTGTTAGGGTTCTTGTCCTGTGCTGGACTTTATTGTGATTCATAAGTATCATATCTTAGTAGTAATGTTGGTTGCCTCCCTCCTTTGGAAGCTTCTGTGGCTTCTTTTGGTACCATGAAAACTAGTCCTCATGGAGGAAGCTTCCAGGTCAGATCCGTCTCAGAGGCCTCCGAGTCCTGTGTGCAAAGTGTATGGTGCCCTTAGCAATAGAGACTAACCATCCAGCTCGGGGGGGTGGGGTGCAACCAAAAACACTAGAAACAGACTATAATGTTTTGCAAGTTTCTTGGCCATTCATGACCATCAACTCAAAAGAGGGCTTCTCGTGCCTAGAGTGGAGGTTTTTGTTAGACGGTCTTCACGGCTCTTGGGGGGGAGGGGGCTCTGTCATCCCAGATGGGAAATTTTCATTTACACTATGTATTTATATTTATGCACCGACCTTAGTAGCTTGTTAATTTGATTCCTTATGGCTTTTTACCACATCCTTGCTGTTATTTTACCCTCCTCCCTCCTCCTTCTATATTTACCTCCCTAATTAGAGCCACCCATTTTCCCCATTCCCCCCCAGATCACTTGTGCCCTGCTATTTCCCTCTCTCCTGTTGAAACCCCCCCCTTACACACACACACACACACACACACACACACACACACACATAATGCTCCCTTTTTACTCTCCTAGTTTCTGCAGTTACTTCATGTTATGGACTAACATCTGAAGTCTCGGAGCTAGGAGCCTCAGATGAGAGAGAGCATGAAATGTTTGTCTTTCTAGGGAACTCTCTCTATTCAAAGGGCATGCCAGATAGCTTTGCCTTCTCGGTTGAATCTGCCGGGTGTTTCCACAGAAGACTGACATGCGAGTTTGTGGACTGAGTGGAGATCTGCCTTCACTCTGCAAAGTGGAATCCCAGACAGAACAAAAAGACAAAGAAAGGGTCTTCCTTCCCTCTCTTCTCCTCATTCTTCACACCCCAGAAGGGTGTTCTCTAGCCTTTAGACTCAGTGGATAGATCCCTGGGCCTTCCACCTCTCCTCCAGGACTAAAAATTACACCATCAGCTTCATTGGTTCTGAGGCCTTTGGACTTGGACCTGTTCCCCTGGTTCTCCAGCTTTCAGGCAGCCTGTCATTGACCTCCTCTGCCTCTATAATCATATGATCTGATTTCTCTGAGAAATAAATCTCTTCTTGTCTCTCTCTATATATATATGTCTTCTGTGGGCTCTGTCTTTCCAAGGAACTTGACTAAAATGCATTCTGAATTGAAAGCTTCTGTGGCCCAGGAACCCATGCACACAAATTCTCACTTTCGGCCATGTATTAGCTCCTCATTCCTGATGTAACAGATTGCTGCAGACTGACTTATAATAACACATAATTATTTCCCTAGAATTCTAGAAGTCACAAGTCAAAACTGGTTTCACTGGCTAAAGCCAAAGATTTTGGTGGCACCACATGCTGTCCAGAGGCTCTAGGGTTCAATCTCTTCCCTGTCTTTGCAACCTTAACAGCTGCATTCCTTGGAGAAGTCAAGATAATCCTCCCATATCAAGATCCTTAGTTTAAGCATGTCTTCACAGGCCCTTTTTCGGATTGAAGAGCCTGGCCATCTTCAAGGACCACTGTTCAGCCCACCATAGCCCAATTCAAGAAATTCTGCGTGCCTTTCTGAAGCCACCCAAAGCCAACCAGATCTGAGCCAGCCTAGAAGAGCAACTCAGGAAGTTACTAAGCACTCACAGGGTCACCAGCACACACTGTGGGGCTGAGTGAAGAGGCCGGCCTGCAACACAAGTGTGAAATCTCTCATCCAAGGGCAAAGGCACCACCGATGCAGAGCCGGCCCGTCACAGCCGCCTGCTCTCAGGTGCTCAGCGTCCTCGCGAGCTCACTTGCCCTTCCTCTCTTCCACATCAAGCTGTTCCCAACAAAGAAGGATATCGGCAATTTACTTTTCCAAGACCTTGCAACCTCAGCTTAATTTTTAATGATAGGATGAGAAGCTCTCATTCCCTGCAGAAGGGATTTCCGGCATCAGAAAGTACCTGGGAGCATCCTGCCCTCACTCTTTAAGAGTGTTTTTCTCACCAAGGAAACATTTGGTGTCAAACTAAAGTCTTGCTTAAATGCATTTCCCTCACCAGCATCCTTGGCTGAGTAAAAATGTTACTGAAGACTGGCTTCCCTTCTCCAGTCACTGCCAGCAACACCTGCTGAATTTGCTTAACAGACTGTGGCATTCTGGACCCTGCAAGAGCGTCAACTTCAGGAGCCAGGATACCCGGGAGGGGAGGATATCAGGGTCCTGGAGACTTTATTGTCCAAATACAGGGATTGGATATCATTTCTCTCTCCCCCTCCCTCACTTACTCACTCCCTCTCTTCCCCCTCCCTCTTTTCTTCTATTTTTCTCTTACCAGGCTTCATAGATCATTGAAGATGCTGAGACATGAAAGCGTTTTAAACTCAGAGAAAATTAAAACTACTAGTGATATTTGGAACACCATACTAGACCAGAGAGAGAGAGAGAGAGAGAGAGATGAGACAGGAAGAAAATCACCCAAGTGACCACACACCCCACAAGTCATGCAAAATAGGCACAGCCACTGTCCTTGCACTAGCTCCGCTGTGTCAAGTACATTGCACTTCAGGCCTTGCCTGCTGCTTAGTAAAAAACAACCAAGTTTCTCTATGCTGGCTTCTCATCATTCCACAGGCAGCTGCTCCTCCAACCACATGGCAGGGCCCCTGAGCCCTTCCAGAATTAAATCTAAGTAGGCGCAACTCTGTGCGACCCAAGAGCCCACTGCTGGCCCAGATCCCATCAGCCAGAGGCCTAGGAAAGCAGTGGAGGTTTGCCGAGGCCCACGAAGCTTGACCAGTACTAACCTAACCCCAAATACTCACCAGTACTAACCTAATCCCAGAACTTGACCAGTACTAAACTAATTCCAAATCTTAGCCAGTACTAACCTAATCTCAGATCTTAACCAGTACTAGCCTAATCTTGGATTTTAACCGGTACTAACCTAATCCCAGAGTTTGATAATCCCGGAGCGGCTGATTTAGTCCTACAAGCCTTGCTTTGTTCCCCCACATGGAAAATTCAAAAATCACTTCCCAGGGTTGAGTTGGGGAAACTAAATGAAGAGCATATATAAAACGCATAGATAGCACAGCCAACACTACACATCAGGCACTCGATAGATGCACTGTTATTAATGCTACTTCTAATAATAATAATGCAGACACACTGCTAGTTTATAGATTATGATCTAAAGTCATAATCTACAGCTTTCTGAGAGCAAGAGTAATGACCCACACACTCTCCCTTTTTATGTCTTACTATTAAACATCTCCCAGCCCTTTGAATATGGAGCAAATACGCACTCCAGCATCCATAAATATCCCTGGAGTGCCTGCTCTGTGAAGGAATCACCGTGAGCTTGGGAAGTGGAGCTGAAGCCCAGGGGAGTCACCACCTCGGAGATGAATCAAGAGGCAACAGGCAGACAAAGGTGGCCCTGCTGGCACACACCGTGAACCCAGAAATCCAGAGGCTGAGGTTGGGGACAGGGGGGCCGTGAGTTCAAAGCTAGCCTAGGCTACACCGTGAGACCTCCATCTTTCGAGAATGTGGAGACAGAGACAGTAGAGGTCCCAGGGGCAGGATGAAAACTGGTCCTTGAAAGGTTGGTAGGACAGACACGTGTGGGGAAGACGGAGTGTTGGGGAAGACGGAGTGTTGGGGAAGACGGAGTGTTGGGGAAGAAACGATGGAAATGAAGTTAGGGAGCCTTCTTCCTTCTGTCTCCAGCTGCCTTTGTGACAGCCACCAAGATGCTTCGCTGGGACTAGAAAGTTCCCTGGGCTCTTTAGTTCTGAAAATAAGCTCCAGCATCTATGTGGGAAGTTCAGCCTGTGAGCTTCCTCCCCTTCTGTGAGAAGCTGTCCCTGCCAGCATGGGGGGGTGAGGTCCTTCTCAGTCCGCAGAAGGAAGGACTTGTCTCCGAAGTTTGCTTTCTGAAACAGATTTTCCTCGTTCTCATTAGCTGCAGCGTAGTGTTAATCCTCTGTTCGGGGCTGAGAACACATCATTGCCCTGAGAGTGGAGCCTCACAGACAGGAGGGAGGAATCCAGGTTCAATTACAAGTTCCCCACAATTCCGGCTTCTCTAAGTGCTCCGAGACTTTGCTGGAACTATGGCGCCATCTCGTGGCTACGGAGTGCCTCTTTGGAAAGTTCTCCTTCGGACACATTTCAAGAATTGGGCTGAGGACCTAGGGCTTGCTTGAGAGATCCTAAGTCCTGTTCCCTGGACTTAACCACCTTACACACACACACACACACACAGACACACACACACACAGAGACACACACACACACACAGACTTCGGGAAGGAAGCTGTGGCTGCCCTTTCTGAACCAGTGTTGGACTCGGGGTGGGGTCCCACATCTAAAATTTCAAGCCAGCACCTGTCACTGCCCTTACAAGATCAAGTCCATCAACGTTATAGCACAGAGTGCACAGAGGTTCATGAACTCACCCCAACGGAGGCGCTATGGACAGCTGATAACTCATGGGGGAGAGGGAAGGAAAGTCAGTTTGTTTGTTTGTTTGTTTAAAGGTATGGCTCCTTGTAAATCCCCCAGGCTCCACACCCAGAGGTACATACACAGCACGGATTGGAGCTGATGTGGTTTTTTTTCTGTTGTGTTTGTTTGTCTGTTTGTTTGTTTGTTTGTTTCAGTGACACAAAGTTGAGAGGTAAGGAGCTAGAGAAGGATCTGGGAGGAGTTAAGGGCGGCAGCTGGGAGTGAACCTGATCAAAACACATTGTATGAAATTCCCAAAGAATTAATAAAAATATTTTAAAATAATTCATTTTAACTCCTTATTGGTTGCTGTGAGTTTCATACCATGCACCCCAGTTCCACTCATCTCCTCACTCCTTCGTATATGCCCTTCACCCCTGCAACCTCCCCCCACAAAATAAAACACACACATACACACACACACACACACACACACACACACACAGCATAGAAAACATCTCATTGCAGAAGCTGTAGAATGGCCCAGTGTGTCCCACAGTATATCCCTCTGTCCACACATCTTCACTTGGAAATGTTCATTGCGATGAGTCATTGACCTGGTTCTAGGTCTCTGGCTTCTGTGACACCGTCAATACTGGATCCTCACTGGGACTCCTCCCGGATACCCTGTTGTCGCCCTGTGTCATGGAGATCCTGCAGCTTTGCATCAGCAAGCCTGGACCTTTCACGAAGCCCAACCATTCACATCATTTATGGATGATATGTATTTGGGGATGGGCTAACTCAGAGCCCTAGATCTGGGCCTGGGTGGCAGCCAAGCTAGTCAGCACAGGGACTCTCCCTTATCCACACCGCCAGGGTGAGCTCTCCCGTACCGCTCTGACTAGGCCACCCAATGCAGCCAGCAGGAGGCAGGTTCAACTCTCCTGCTCTCATGCCCTCGGACAGGCTCACCCATGCCTCCAAAGCCAGCTCCAGTGTGCTGCCCAGGAAAGGCACCGGACCCCCGCTCCCAAGTGCTGCAGCCTGCAGAGGACTAAGATCGCTCTCCTGCTTTCCCAGCCTTGGGGCTGGCTCACTCGCGCCTTCGCCATCAGGGCCAGCTCCACTCTGCTGCCCAGTTGAGGCACAGGGCTCTCCAGAATGCTACAGCCAGTGAGGGGGCAGAGGCAGCTTTCCCTCTCGCGCCCACCAGATCTCACAACTACCGAAGGTGGTGAGAGGCGAGGGGGAGAGAGAGAATCGCCCCTGCGCCCCCACCGCCTCTCACCATCCTCAGGGCCAGCTCTCACACACTCACACCCATCCCCACCCGTTCCCACCCCCTACCCTATCTGCCGCCCCCACGCACACCTCGCCCATCCTGATTAAGCTCAGGAAGGAAACAACTAAGCCTTCAGAAGTCCCTGAAAGCAACAGGATACACCGAACTCCTCCCTCTCCCCCAAGCACAGATAAGCAGTAGTCTCCTGAGAGAGCCTCTCAGACCAGCTGAAGTGCCTTGAAGGGGCTCAACCCAGGTGAGCTGCCTGGAAGAGACGCTCCAGCCTGCTCGACCTGCCTGCAGGCTGTGCCTTGCACTATGCTGGCGTGGGCTTTGGCGGTGCAGCTGTCTTTGCGCCATTTCTGGTCCAGTGACCCCTCACTTATACTTCTGTAAATAACTAAAACTCATCGATTCACCAAGTTGGGCTTCGGTGATATCCTTTCTTTGGTCTTTTACTGGTTCCCTAGCCGGGGCGAGTGGACGGACATTTGTCTGTGCCTCCCCCGGAACAGTGTCACACGACAGTGGTCTATGCTGCTTTGGTCGGAGAAAAATGACCCCTAACAGCAGATAGTGATGTGAGTCACTGCAGACTGTGACTACAGCTAAGGGCTGACAAATAAAGCGGGACCTAGGGAAAAAGCAACAGGGGAGAGAGAGCCGCTGTTCGTGAACAGAAGCTCTTGCTCCACCTAGAGGTCAGGAGAGGGACTGCACCAGCAAGGTGTCTCAAAAACCTGGGTTCCACCTGAGCTACGGTTTGGCTGTTTGTCTCCTCCCAAGCTCAAGGTGAGATTTGGTTGCCACTCTGACAGCTGGGGCCTTTAGGAGGTGACTCTCTCTGTGGCTGGGTGAATGCCCCATCTCCAGGAGGGCTGCTACACTCAGTGAATGAAGCCTTTGTGTAGGCATCTGTTACTCAGATCAGGAAGTGGATAGCAAAATCAATGTGTCCTCACGTCTGGGTGGACACTATACCGCAAGGAGAAATGACCTGCCACTCCCAGAATATTGCTGACAAGGAGATAGTGGTACACAAGTCCCCCGGCAGGCCACCACATGCAGTGGAGGGCTGTGAGTTTCTGCAGGGGTTAGGGAGGGCTCTAAGTAAATCCGAGGTCCTTGCAGCCAGCTACTCCAGCAGATATACAGCCTACCATGTCTCTCGGCATATTTTTTTTTTTCATCACGGGCCCATTTTCTTGATCATTATTCCCATTTTTTTTTCCATGAAAACAGTCTGGTTTGCAAATAGCCATGTGGTGTTAGGAAGTAAAGACCTCTGAAACAAGAAGACATGAATGCTGCTCCAAGTTCTCCACCTTCCTCTCTGCGTGCGATCAACAAATTGTGCCGCTGCTGTCAAAGGTGTAGCAATGGTGTTTTTAAGGGTCGGAAGCTCTACGGCTTTTTCCAGCTGATATCTTCGTGTGGGTGTGACTTCCAGCCCTGTAGTCTGAACACTAATATTTGCCGTGTGAATTTGAGCTCCTGTTTGGTGCTCAGACACCTCCTGGGTCACCAGCCAGGTGTGCAGCCTTCCCTCAACCCATGCACTAGCCTATAACAGAAGTTCCATGTGGTTATGGAGCCATCCCCACATACCTGGGCCTGTCCAGCCAAGACAGCATACCAGAGATGGAGAACCAGGCCAGACTCTCCAGGAAGTTTGTTCTGTCCTATGCAAATATAAGTACTGGTAGCAACGACCTGTGTTCTACCATGAGAACTGGGAACAGAGAAACCCAGAGCACTGCCCACTTCAAAACAAAAGAAAGAGAGTAAATGAGAGCTGGGCATGGTGGTGCATGTCTGTAATCTCAGCACTCAGGGAGGCAGAGGCAGGTGGATCTCAGTGAGTTTCAGGCCAGCTTGGTCTACAAAATGAGGTTCCAGGCTCCAGGCCACCTCTGGTCCTGTTTCCTGGCTTTCCCCGAAAGGCTAGACAGAGCAATACATCCCAGCTTCTCCCCCCAAGGCCCTCTTCCATGTGAAGCTGATGAAGTTTCTAGAATGCTCAACTAACAAACAAACCAGAAGTTCCTTCAAAGGAGGACAGTGATGCCAAGAGCCTGACTCGCCAGATGATAAATAAATCACCTCCCAGGCCCCCAATCTGGGCAACATAGCCTGGCATTGTACACCTCTAGGCAATGCTTCTCTGCATGACAACATCACGGAAGCTCGGCAGCAGGGCTTCGAGTTTAACGGCTTCTTGCAGATACTTTCTTCCACAATAAGGACATGTCCTATTATAAGGACAAAATGAAAAGGGACTCGTTCATTTCACAAGGAAAAATTGGGGGGGGAGTCTTAAAAATGGAAACGCTGTCAATCAGACCAAACCACAAGCTGTGATTAAAGCCTCTAGACTCGTCCCATTAATTCTAGCAGAATGGAATATCAGCCCAACACCTAGCCCGTATTGTAAAGGGCTAATGTATTCAGCTTTGAACATAATGCCACCCATGTTGTAAAAGTAAAATGCTTATAACTGAATTCAAGCAAATTTCCGCCTTTATTCGAGGAACAGACACTGTGCTTTGTCTACCATCTCGGCTCCAAATGAGGTTTTCCTAACCGGGGACAGGGACACAAAGCTGGGCTTTCAGAAGCCCAGTTATCTCCTATGAGACTGACTGTGGATACATTTTTGCTGTTTCTCCCCAGTGACAGTGCAGACCCCGAACTCAGGGCTGGGGAAAGGAAATGAGATGTAGTCTCCTGCCCTCAGAGAAGAGGTCTCCCAGCTTGTGTCATCAAGTAAAGGGACGATTGTCTTAAGCAGAAGCTAGAGTGGCAGTACGGAGAGAGATTCATCATCCGAGCTTGCTAATGTGATTACAGAGAGGAGAATGTCTAAGTCTGCAGCCGACAATGAAGAAACCAGTAAAGACAATGAAGACAATGAAGACCAGTAAAGCCAATGAAGACAATGAGACAATGAAGAGACCAGTAAAGCCAATCAGGTCATTGGAGACTCAGTGACAAGAGAATGGAGACCTGGGAAGAAGAGCTGTTTCTCCCAAAGGCGAGAAAACCCAACGTGAGTACTGTACCGAGCCAGGCAGGAGGAGTCCCTCTCCCTCAAGGCAATCATCCAGATCTCTTCATGCCTTTGGCTGAGAAGATAAGGCCCTCACACATTAGCAAGAGAAATGTGTGTCACTCACTTCTCTGATTCAAATGTTGATATCATTACCAAGCGCCTTTTACACTCACTTCGAATGATACTTGACTAAATGTCCGGGTACCATCGCGCAAACAAGCAGGCACATAGAAATTAACAAAGAGTGGGGCATGGTAGCTCATTCTGCAACCCAGCACTTAGGAAGCTGAGGCAAGCAGGATCACCATGGTTTTGAGACCATCCTGGGCTACCCAGTGGGTACCAAGCTAAACTGGGCTACAGACGAGTCTCCGAAAACCTAAAATAAACTGACAACAATGTGGTCCTTTGTATCTGCCCCCTCTACTGGAGGGGGGATCTTATTTATCCTGGAATCCTGAGAATTCCAAGAAATGCTTGGAACCTGTTGAAAGTGTCTCACATCTCCAATCTAAGGAATGTTTGTAAGCGTGGCTCACATTCGTATGTCCCAAGGGGTGATAGCAGAGGCCATGATTGTGTTATGCAGACACGGAGGATGTACCCGGATATGGGCCAGTGACCAAAAGCAAACGTGAGAGTTTCAAAGCTCAACTCTGGACCCTGAACCACTTTTGTCCCCAACTATGATGTCACTGCCCTGCCAGTTACAATGTGTGATTCTGGTCAAAGACTTCTGGTGGCCTCGGTCTCTTGCCCCTAAAGTAAAGACAGTGTAGGTTATAGGAATAACTTTATAGACTTCTGTGAGATCGAAGGAGAGACTCCACGAACCGGAAGTGTGGGTTTGTTTCAGAACACTTGGGGAAATGGTCTTTGTTTTCTGAACCAGACTAATTTTGACTTGAGCGCTATACAAAGAATTCCTACAATTAAACAATGAGAAAGGACAGCAAAATGTCTCAATGGATAAAGTGCTTATTGTGCCAGCCCAAGGACCTGAGTTTAATTCCAGAACCCACCTAAAGGTGTAGGAAATAACTTCAGAAAGTTTCCCTCTGACCTCCACAAGCACACCATAGTACACACATGAGCATACACAATATATGTGCACACAGTAATAAGTACCTTTTAGAAACTGTCCCCCCAAAAAAATATTTTTTAATTTATTTTTTATATTAATTACAGTTTATTCATTTTGTATCCCAGCTCATTCCCTCCCAATCCCACCCTCCCTCCCTCATCTCCTCCCATGCCCCTCTCCAAGCCAACTGATAGGGAAGGTCCTCCTCTCCTCCAATCTGACCCCAGCTTATCAGGTCTCATCAGGACTGTTTGCATTGCCCTCCTTTGTGGCCTGGCAAGGCTGCTCCTCCCTCAGGGGGAGGTGATCAAAGAGCCAGCCACTGAGTTCATGTCAGAGACAGTCCCTGTTCCCATTACTATGGAACCCACTTGGAGACTGAGCTGCCACGGGCTACATCTGAGCAGAAGTTCTATGTAATATCCGTGAAAAAACTATTGAGACTTAACATTCTTAATTAGCATAAATAAAATAGAAGGGCAAAGAATTTTAATAGACATTCTTTATGCAAAGGCTCCAAATCACCACTTATCAAGAAAAAGGAAATTAAACCCATACTACCTCACGGCCATTAGGTTGACAACTATTAAGAATAAGTTTTAAAAAATGGATGAAAGGGTGGAACTCAGGGGTTAGGAGAGGAGGAAAGGAGGTTGCAATTGGGATGTAAAATGAACAAATAAATTAATTAATGAAGAACAATAAGTAAAAAATAAAAACAAAATAATAAGCATTGGAAAGAATATTTTTAAAATGAGAAGGTCATGGTGGCATATGCCTCTAATCCCAACACTTGGGGGCTGGGGCAGGAGGATCATGTGTTCAAGACCAGCCTGGACTTTATAGTGAGAGCCTATCTTAAAAATAAATAAATAAATAAATAATTTACAAAATTGAAAGCTAACCAGGTGTGGTAGTGCATGCCTTTAATCCCAACATTTGGGAGGAGATGGATTTCTATGAGTTCTAGGTCTGGTCTACAGAGTAAGTTCCAGAACAGGCAGGACTACCCAGAGAAACCCTGTCCCCAAAGAATAAAACAAAACCTTAAAAACGGAACTATTATATGACCCAGAAGTGGAGTTTCTGGACAAGCTCCTGAGGGTAGTGCTGGAAGCAGGTTCTCCGTGGGAGTTATGTGCACCATGCTCGCAGCATCTTTATTCCCAGCAACAACCTGTAGCGGCTTGACTATGAATGGCCACCGTAGACTCATAGATTGGAATGCTTGGTCACAAAAGAGTGGCACTCTTAGGAGGTGTGGACTTGCTGGAGTAGGTGTGGCTTTGCCGGAGGAAGTGTGTCACTGGGGGTGGGTTTTAAGGTTTCAGATGTTCAAACCAGGCCCAGGGTCTCTTCTCTCTCCGTGCTGCCTGCCAATCCAGTTACAGACTCTTGGTTCCTTCTCCAGCACCGTGTCTTTCTGTGTGCCACCATGCTTTCCTGATGACAGTAATGGACTAAACCTCTAAACTGTAAGCCAGCCCCAATTAAATTAAATGTTCTCCTTTATAAGAGTTGCATGGTCATGGTGTCTCTTCACAGCAATAAAAACCAAAACTATGAAAGAAAACAGTTCATGGAAATGACACACATGTCCATCAACAGATGAGTGAAAAAGTAAGGTGTGCTTGCACATAATATAAAATGCTGCTCATCCTAAAGCTGGAAGGAAACTCTGACAGAGACTGCAATCTGAATGAACCCTGAGGGCCTCCTGCTAAATGAAACAAGACAACCACAAAAAGACAAATTCTGAGGCTAGAAAGGTGGCTCGGCAACTAGAAGCATTTGCCACTCTTGCAGAGGACCCAGGTTCCATTCCCGGCATCCACATGGTGGCTCACAGCATCAGTTCCAGGAGATGCAATGTCCCCTGGCTCCTTTGGATCCCAGGCATTCATGGGGTACACAAGCATGCATGCAAGCAAACACTCATACACTCAAAATAAAAATAAATCTTTAACAAAAAGATAAATGCTGATGGTTCCTCTCAGATGAGGTACCAGAAAGTAGAAAGGCCGGGGGCTGAGGAGAGGAGACTTGGGATATGCCCTGTTCAGGTGAGTACGAAGTCTTCGTGTTGCCAGGGGAAAAGAAGGCTAGAAATTTGTCACACAGCTACGTGGCTTTATCATGATTAAACATTAAATGGCACAATTCAAAATGATTGATTAATGAACAGATTCAGAAGGCCGTGTTTATATGTTCATAGACACACACATATGTATATATGTCACAATAACAATTCAAGAAAAAGAGATAGGAATTGGAGAGCGGTTAAGGGACAGGGGAAGGGAGGTAGACAGGGGCCTGGAAAGAGTTAAAGGGAAGAAAAAGAATAAGAAAAATTATGTAATTGTATTTTAATAAAAATTGCAACCAAGGATAGATGTCTTATATGTGCTCTATCATAATTATAAATACCAAGTATTTTCTGCCCACATCTCATATTTATCTAAAATAAGGCTCTTGCCTCATTCTATCACCCCATACTACCAATGGTCCACACTCTTCAAACAATTCGGGAATACCCTCCCCCTATCTATTTACAGCTGTGGAGAACCCAAGAGAGCAGGCAGCTTGCTCATGGGCACGCAGCTAGTGCGTTAGTTAATTGTGACTGTCAACTTGATTGCTTTGGGGGAAGCTTAAGGGTTTAATAAAGCTCTCCCCTAGGTGTGTCTGTCAGGGTGTTTCCAGAGATGATTAAATCACCAGGGCTCGGGTGTAATCAGTGTCTTAATCGATTAATGGTTTAGAAACTAGCTAGAAGGTGGCCAGGTGGCCTCCATCCTCTCATTCACAGAGGCACAGCAAATGGCCGTTATCCCAGCCCAGCATCTGCTCCCAAGGCCTATGGTTGTTCACCCTGCTCTAAGGAGTCCCAGGTCCTGCCGGGCCAGGACCACAGATGTGACCTGCACCAGAAAGGACAAGAGCCACAACTGCTAATAAATTCATAGCAAGATCCTGCCCTTCTGCATTCTGCATGTGTCATACAAGCAAGTCTTTAATAAAGGAGGTCTTTGGGATGCTGTGTGCAAATGGGTTAAACCAATGTTTTCTTGGTATTGTTTCTGGCTTGTTGTTTTTTGTTTTGTTTTGTTTTGTTTTTAATTACAGATCTTGTTTGTTGGTTTGCTGCTGTTTCCCATTCTGGAACACAAGTTTATCAAATGTTTCTGTCCTATGGCTGTCTAAAGAAAATGTCGGGGAAACCCCTAAAATAAAGTCACAGGGAAGGTTGTCTTAGAAAAGGTAAGACTGTGTTTCTGGGATGGGGTGGTTAGTGTAATTGTCTCCTCAGTGATGCTTCTTGTTACCTGCTGAAGTTTGTTTTCCATAATCACTGGATCTTACCACCAACCATGGGCAGGAGGCATTAAGGTTGGAGGTGCCTTAGTGTCAGCTGTCATTCTTAGGGTTCCCCAAGGAACACTCACCCTTCCTCTAAGTCTGACCCCACCAATCTCACCCAATTCCCATCAGTCATCTCAATCAATCACTTGTGTATTCCAATAATGTATTTTTATTAAGAAAATAATACTATGTACTGGGTACCATAGAGGGGGGGGGGGAAAGTCACTCTGTCTTCATTTAGCCTATAGCTTTACTGTAATATTAACATTAACCAGATTAGCCAGATGGAGGCACAGAAGGACACGAGTGAATGTGCTTAATCATCCACCAGAGATTTACTAAGTACCAAGTAGGCAAAGCTCTGCCAGGTGCCCATAGTGTCTTGTAACAGGACAAACCTGTGAAGAGAAGTTCCCACGGAAATGCCCCTTGGAGCTCCATAGCAAGATTGGAAGGCCATGCAAATCCAAGGAAGGACACAATGGAGGCCTTAGGGCAGATAACCTGTGAGAATGGGAAAGAACCCAACAAGCCAGAGTTCTGGGCTGGAACTGGGCTGGAACAGTTCTAGAAAAGGTTAAACCAGAGAAGAAACCAGGACTCTCCAGCTCCGGTAGGTTCTGCTAAAAGTTGCCAACTTATCCTAAGGGAAGGAGAATCTCCCTATGGGCTTTAAGCCGAAGGAGAACATTCTCATCATTAATAGCCTGGGTCATTTTATTCTCTGCCTTGTCAAGGATCTAGAGCCATCAAGTACATCAAACACACCTTCATGGTAATCCGTGTTTGAGGCACAACACATTCCTCACCTTGATGCTTTAAACTGTTTTTGCTTTGTTCTTCTTTGTGAACGTCAGACTGCATTCTGCTCTTTGCTTCTGCAGTCAGTGGTCTGACCTTCCCAGCCCTACCTCCAGGTACCGGCAAGTTCATAGTGTGGGCCGGGAGCAGGAACAATCACCAGACATCATCCAGTCAGTGAAAACAAGGTAATCAAGGAGTGTGTAGAAACACAATTGCACGGAACAATCATAACTACTGAATCTAATAATAAAACTGTGAAATGAAGACTTCGAGCATCTCTATTTTCTGTTTGTAACGATCCGTTTCTACTGTGTCTCGCAGAAGTATCGACCCATTACTGGATTGAAATTTATCGAAAGTGAGTGGGAAATATCCTAGTTTGCTTTCCATTGCTGTGATGGGCACCATGGCCAAAATCAACCTGAGGAGGAAATGGTTTCATTGGCTTACACTTCCCAATCACAGCTGATCATTGAGGGAACTCAAGGCAGGAATCTGGGGGCAGAACTGAAGCAGAGGCCATAGAGCTGTGGGTCTCAACCTTCCGAAGGCTGCAACCCTTTAGTATAGCTTTTCATGTTGTGGTGAGCCCCAACCATAACATTATTTTGTTGCTACTTTATAACTGTAATTTTGCCACTGTTATGAATTGTAACATAAATATCTGGTATGCACAATATCTGCTATGCAACACCCAAAGGGGTCACAACCCACCGGTTGAACACCTCTGATCTAGAGGAATGCTGTTCACTGGCTTGCTCTCCATGGCCTGCAAAGCCTGTTTTCCTATACAACCTCAGATCACCAACCTAGGCATAGCACCACCCACAGTGGGCTGGGTCCTCTCCAACCAACCAATAATCAAGAAAACATCCTACGGACTTGCTTGTGAGATGATGGAGACACCTTTTCAACTGAGTTTCCCCCTTTCCAGATGACTCTATGTCAGCTTGGCAAAAAGCTAACAAGCACAGATGCTTTTCCAGATAGGAGATGAGAAGACCTGTCCGGGAACCCATGTTGAAGGCCTTTCTCTCTTCCTCCTCCCTCTTCTCGTTTCCCCAGCCACTGCAAACTTGCTACTGCATTTTACATTCACAATAGCTTCACCAGGAAGGCAATTCCTACCGTCTCTTCTCTGCTCTCACTAGAAATAAACTCCTTGAAGCTGAGACACAAAGTTCCTGCACTGTATTCTTACGGTTGCTCTAACAAACACCACGTGGGATCCATCAGCTTAAAACCACAAATCCTGTAACTCACAATGCCAGCTCTCAGAGAGCCTGAACAGATGTGTTTGCTGCAATCAGTGTCTTCACAGAGCCCTGCGTGTTCCGTGGCTCTAGAGGAGAATGCATTCCCTTGCCTTCCCAGCTTCCAGTTACCTCCCTTATCTGTTGGCTCACAGTCCCTTCCTCCATCTTTGAATCCTGTAGTGTAGCATCTCTCTCTTCTTATCCTGACCTTTGTGATTACATTAGTCTACCAGATAATCCAATGTAATATCCTCACTCAAAAGTTCTTATCTTAATGATGTCTACAGAATCTCTTCTGCTGCACGAGATGGCATGCCAAAGGTTCCAGAGATCAGGACTTGGAAATCTTTGAAGGGTCATTGTCCCATGTACTATAATGTCTAATGTCACCCACCTAATGAAGCAGGTATTTCCAGGATTCAGACTAGGCTCTTGTCTCAGAACCAATATATGGGGTCTTGTTTGTTCTCCTTTGCTTTCACCAACTATACCACTTTGCTTTCTAAAGTACGTGCTTGTGTTGATGGAAATTCTTTGTTTGAAAATGTTAGGAAACAGTGTGCCCCAGCGTGTGTGGGAAGAGGAATTATGGGATTGCTCCCTCAGCTGAAGAGCTCTCCGAGCCCCTGTCTGCCCCCCCCCCAACCTCCCCACCCATACACACCCAGACAGTTGTGCAGCCAGGAGTCTGCCCGACTTAAGTTTTATAACCCAGATGGAGCGCCAGAAATGCCACAGCAAATGGGACCATGGAGAACCCTGATAAGTCACCAGCACAGCACCATGTGTCTCAGGGTCTCTCCAGCATGGCTAACATTCCTTTGTACTTGTTGTCTTTTCATGCCTGTGCAGGTAGATTAGTAATCATGTGATGATTTTTAGCGAGGATAAGCTGCACAGAGGTCCCCCAGGAAGGTGATTAAGTTGATCTGTAAACACAATCTAACACCAGCCTCGCTGAAATCCCTGAGGCAGACTATAAACCAGAAGTGTAATTCCTGAAGAGTTTGATCTGTGATGTCGCTGTTGGTGCAAATACCAGCATCATCCGCCATGTGACAGACATTTAATCGTCATGGTTCCCTAACGCCATCAGTCCCAGCTTGCCCCACCTCAGACCCCAAGACCCTCAGCTCCTCTGCAAGACCATGATTACCTCCTAGGCAGCACACTAGAATGAAGATAGGTTATTTTTCCTTCTAGAAACAAACCTGTTCCTAGCCCCGCCCCTCCCTGCAAGGTCTGAAGAACTGTCACCCTGCCCATCTCCAACAAGTTAGGAATGAGAGTGTTCAGGACTTGACAGGAGTAGGTATATGATGTGTCCCATCTGTGGATGTGGCCGGATGACCTTGGGGCCTGAGCCACACTCAGACTGTGCCACTCAAGCAAAGCCAGACAATGCAGTCCAAAGATACGAAAGCAGAGGGAATTGATACAAGGAAAGGGGGCCGTTCTCACAGCCTGAGAGGCTCGGGGAATCCAGAAGTCAGGACTCCACTCAGTGATAGCCCTGACTGTGACTTGATTGGGTTGGCTTAATTGGGTTGGGTTTACAAGTGAGGGCATTCCCAGAGGTGACTAGCGCCTAAGAGCTCAGATCTAATCAATGGTGTGATCTATTGATAGACTCAATATATGAACAGCCTAAAGCAAGCGGTTGAACTGTGGAAAATGGGACATGGCTGGAGGAAGTAGATCACTTGTTAGCTGTCCCTGAAGGGCCTACCTTGCCCTGCCCTCTTCCTGTTACTCGTCTTTGTCGTCTGGGTGCTGTTATTCTCGTGGCTTTTGTCTGTCCCGCCCTCCAAGATGTTTCTGCCTTGCTACAGACTAACAGGAGGCAGCCAACCATAAACTGAAATCTCTGAAAGCCAAAGTAAATCTTTCTTCCTTTAATCTGCTTTGCTCAACTATTGCTCACAGCAGCAAAGGCGTGGGTAACACCCAAGAGCAGTCTCTGCTCCCTTTCAGCACTCACTCCCTCACCTTTGTCTTGCCGTGTCACGTGGGTTCTGTTCATCTATCATTTCTTGCCTGCAGGGCTGCTCTTGATGGATGCGCACATTGTCTGCTGTGCAAGGGCACCTCCCCTAATGAATGTCAGAGAGTTTAGCCACGTAGTCACTTACCTGAGAGTGTGCTGACCTCCAAGCTATGTGTGTACTGCGACAGCAGCCATGAGCCAGCCAAGGACGCAGCCAGCCATGTGTATGCTCAGCAGAAAATGCCCACACAAGGTACCTGACCGGCCTCAGTGCAGCCACACCCTCCCCTGGCTGCATTTCTCTTGCCACTGTTCTCAGAGATGCATTTTGGCTACAAGTGTGTCCTGTAGTCTGGCTCGAGGCTTGACTCCACTGCCTTAGAGTAGCACTGCGGGGAAGACATGAACCTCAGAGGATGAACCTCCATCTCCAAGGGTGTCTGTCCTAGATGTGTCCAGTAATAGCTGCTGCCAGGGCTCAACCAAAGTCATCCATGTAAAAGCATCATTGTTCACATTGTTCACAGTGGTTAAACTTACCAGTTTTTACATCACATCCAAGGCCATTGTGACAGTTCTCTTTAATTACCAATACAATTTGGTACAATACAATTTGCAGACACCTGGGGAGTCTCAATAAAGGATTGTCTCGAACTGAGGTCCCCTGTGGCATGTCTGTGAGGGGTGAGCTTGATCAGTGGGAAGACCATTTCCTTGTCAGGGGATCCTGTGCAGCATTCCCGTGTCAGGGGATCCTGGACGGTCCAAAAGTGGCTGAATCTAGCTGAGTACTGGTATGAAGGGATTTCCTCTTGCCCTCTGCTCTCGACAGTGGATGTAATGGGAACAGCTGCTCCGAGTTCTGCTTGCCTTCACTTTCTGGGCCATAATGGACCATAACCAAGGATTGTGAGCCAACTAATCCCTTTCTCGAGTGTCTTTTGTCAGGGTGTTTTATCAGAGCGATGGGAAACAAAACCCAGGCAGCCAGAAAACACAACTTAGCAAACAGAAAAGAACAAAAATAAATTCTCCTATCTTATCAGCTCAAACAAGGAAAAAGCCCAGAAATCAATAACAAGAGGAATCATGGAACCTACCTAAATGCTTGGAGATCGCACAGATGCACTGGAGTGAATGGTATGTCCCTGAAGAAGCAGTGAGGTGATTTTAAAACCCCAAGAAGAAAATGAGAGCTTAGCTTATTGGAACCTTTGGGATATGGCTAAGGCCGTTCTAAAAGGAAAGTTCACACCTGAGAGTGATAGCACTCACAGATATAAAAGAACCATCTATTACGTGTCTATATGGTGATACAGTACTGCGTACGATTAACAAATACGATGAAAAAAAAATTTTTAAAGCTATTATTTAAAACCAAGCTGCCCAGGGGAGCTGAGAACAGAGAACTGTCGCAAGCAACGAAGCGTGATTCAAGCCACAGCCTCGGGGTGAGAGACTGTTCTGGGACACAGTTTTAGAGCACTGCACAGCTGGATGCTGACAAGACAAAAGGGCACCTGGCAAGAGGTTTGGTCCACAGAGTGAAGAGCATAGGGAAAGGTGGCACCTGGAAGCAAATCTCACCTGAGAATAACTCTGGGGTTTGATGGCCCTCAGCCTGTGGACGGAGGGTGAGTCAACCTCTCCATGCAGCCATCTGGCACAAGGATCACTGCTGAGTCCCCAGACTCTGAAGCTCTAGAACAGTCCTTGACATCCACAAACGCATGGGTCCAGCAGGGTGGCCAATGTCTAGTAGGTTTTGAAAGTCTCCAGCCAGTCCTATCTGAGCAGGTTTCACTGATGTGGTCACCTCGGGACCGCCGAAAGACTTTGGAGAAACCGCTCCACTCTGCTCCCAGTCAGAGCATTAGCCACCTAGGGAAGTATCAACTAGGAAGTCTTAGAAGGGTCATTAGAACCCAACCCATCCATCCCCAAACTGTAACGCTAAGTGTGACCGACAGAAGCAGCTATATGCAAAGTGGGGACTTTAGCTAAGTGGAGGCAGCTCTGGCAGGCCTAGGACGCAGAGCCAGCACAGAATCAGCGTCAGCATAAACCACAGGAAAGGCAAGAGACCTTATATCAACTCCCCAACCCTTACAACCTAGCAATATCCAATTTCTAAGAGCACAAAAACAGAGGCTGAAGATAGGGCTCCGTGGTTAGAGCACTTGCTGCTCTTGCAGAGGATTTGAGTCTCCCTGGTGGCTCGCAACTATCTGCAACTCGAGTCCCAAGGAATCCAACACCCTCTTCTGATCTCCACGCTCACATTTGACATACCCATGCATGTGGGCAAAAAGCAATTATAACGTAATAAAAGTAATAAATCTAAAAATAATTTAAGAGCTTGAAAATAAGCTGCTCCAAGACATTTCCCCTTCTCCATCATGTTTCTTACTTCTTTCCTTTTCACTACGCCTCTGGCTACACTTTCACTTTGCCATACTTTTTACAGTTCAAAAACTTTATTTGACATTGTTCATAAATTTGTAAAATTCTGTTCATATTTTTTCTTAATAAGCAATCTTTTTAATTTTCATTTCATATTTTTTCTTCGGGGATATTGCTTTCCTTTGTCATTTTACTATACTTTAAGAGTGCTTTAACATTATCAAAACATTTTCATGTTTTTATTTTTCAGTCAGCTTCTTACATTTATGTTATTTTGTTATAAATTGTCTTTCTGTAAGAAAAACTTTTTGGTTTTTTTTTCTTTGTTTTTTTTTTGTTTTTTTTTTTAAACAAGACTGGATAAGAACATGAAATAAAACTATAGACTAATCTATAGATGAAGATGGATTAAAAACTTGTCAATAAAATGCTTGCAAACCTAACTCAAGAGCATTCATGAGATTATAAACCGTAACCATGTTGGTTTCATCACAGCAGTGTAAACATGTTTCAGCTCTCACAAATCAACAAGCGTAATACAGCACACACATAGACTTAAAGAAAGAAATCATATGCTCATCTCAATAGGTGAAGAAAAAGCCACTGACAAAATTCAGCATCCTTTCAGGACACAATACATAGGAATAAAAGGGGTGTACATCAACATCATGAAGGCTAGATATAACAATCCAATATGATACTGACTACAGAAAAACCATACACCCCTCAAAACTCTGGGATAAGTCAATGTGCCCAGTCTCTTTAAGCCCTTCATTGTAGTAGTCAAAGTCTTAGCTAGAACAGTAACAAGAGAAGAAAATACAGGAGTGAAGATAGGCAAAGAAGAAGAAGATGTTATCCTGTTTGCAGGTGGAATGGTCCTACACTAAATAGACCTAAAGGCCACACCAGAAAATAATGAGCTAATATACTCTTCCAGAAAAATAGCATGGTACAAAATCAATTCATGAAAATCAGTCGTTTTTCTATGCATTAATAATAAATTTGCTGGGAAAGCGGTCAGGAAAAAATATCCCATTTATAATAGCTTTTAAAAAGAAATTTTAAATACCTAGAGAAAAACCTGACCAATGAGGCAAAAAAAAAAAAAAAAAAATCTGTACAGTGAAAAGTTAAAAACACTAAAGAAAGAAACTAAAGGAGACTGGATGACGGCCTCCCATGTTGATAGATTAACAAAGTTAATATTGTGAAAATAAGTATATTACTAAAAAGCAATCTATAGATTTAATACCAATGACATTCTTCACAGAAGCAGAAAAACAATTCTAAATTCACATGGAAGCATTAAAGATCCCTAATAGCCAAATAAAATCTTAAGCAGAAAAAGGAAATGCTGGAGGTTATCACAGTACTGATCTCAAAAATACTACAGACACATGGTGACAAATACAGTAATAGCACAAGACATGTACAGACCAATGGAATAAAAATGAGGACCCAGAAATAAACACACACAGCTAAAACCATCTAACCTTTGACTAAGGTGTAGAAGTACACATTATGGAAGTGAAGAGGGGCATTTCGACACATAATGACACATAATGGTGAAAATAAGGCAGAGGATGAGAAGGAGAAAATAAAAAGAGGAAGAAATAAAGGAAAGGAGGGAGGGAGGGAACTGTCTGTAACTCTCAATCTACACTCCCACCCTCACCCATCCACCCCCCCAAAAAAGTGCATATTGGGTCAAAGACTTCCTTGTAAGACCTGAAAAGCGAAGACCATTATGTTAAGACCTTGTTCTCTTCGAGAAAAACATAGGCAAGGTGCTTTGAGATAGTTGTAAGCAAGGGCTTTCCAAAGAAGACTCCAATAGTGCATGAAATAATCCCAAGAACTGACTAATGGGATTATATGACATGAAAGGGCTTCTGCACAGCCAAGGAAACAATCAGGAATGTGAAGGAACAGCTGCAGAACAGGACGAAAATGCTTTCCCAGGGCACATCTGACAAAAGGTTAATGTTTAGAATCTATTAAGAAATCTAAATTTTAACATTATTAAAAAAAATCATACAATCAATAAGTGGGTTGGTTAATGAACTGAGTAAACAGTTTTCAAAAGAAGAAACACAGGTAGGCAAGAAATGTCCGGCAAAGTGCTGAACTCCAGGAAAGGCAAATTAAAACTGCTTTGAGTTTCCATTTCACCCTAGTCAGAGTGGCCACTGTCAAGTAAACAAAGATATGGGGAAAGAACCCTTTACACTGGTGGGGAGGGGAGGGGTGTGTGAACTGGTGCAGCCCCTATAGAAATCAGTATGGGGCAAAAAAAAAAAAAAACTCAGACCCACCATATGATCCTTGTTTATTGCTGCACTATTTGTAATAGCCAACATAATAGAATCAGCTGTGATGTTCAGCAACAGATGCTAGGCAGGCTGGGTCTTGTGGTACACACCTGTAACACCAGAACTGGAGAGGATCAGGAGTTCAAGTCTAGCCTTGACTAAATGGCGAGTTCAAGGACAACTTAAGGTTACATGAGACCTAGTCTCAATAAACAAATAAAAAATGAGTAGATTAATGGATCAAAAAAATGTAGCACATATACACAACGGTATTTTGTTCATCCATGAAAAGAGTCAGTTTGATGTCTACAAGAAAATAGAGGAAACCAAGGATCATTATGTTAAGCAAAATAAGCCAGACTCAGAAAGACAGGGGCCTGATCGAATGTCTCACATGACTTTTTATGCAGCATCAATCTCTCTCCTCTCTCTCTCTCTGCCTCTCTCTCTCTCTCTCTCTGCCTCTCTCCCACACACACACATACACACATGGAGGGAGAAAGAGAGAAAGAGGTGTTTTCCTACAAAAAAAAAATTATAATAGAGAAAGTAATGGAACACATGTGAACTAAAACACCAACCATCTTGGGGTGGAACTAGCCCAACAAAAGAAAGATGGCAGAAGAGCAGCCAATAAGAATGAGGTAAAACAATGTATATGTATGAAAATGGCACAGTGATACTCATGACTTTGCTTGCTAATTAAAATAATGAAGAAATAAACTTCCTGGTTTGTTTTTTTTTTTTAGGTTTTAATATAATTTTTTATTTATTACAATTTATTCGTTTTGCATTCCAGCTGTAGCCCCATCCTCCTCCCCACCTAATCTCACTCTCCCCCCTCTCCCTCATATCTTCCCATGACCTTTCTCCTGATAGAGGAGGACCTCCTCCCTTTTCATCTGATCCTAGCCTATCAGGTCTCATCAGGACTATCTGCATTGTCTTCTTCTGTGGCTTGGTAAAGCTGCTCCCCCCTCAGGGGGAGGTGATCAAAGAACCAGCCACTGAGTTCATGTCAGAGACAGCCCCTGTTCTCCTTACTAGGGAGCCCATTTGGATAACCTAGAACCCCTGCACAGAGGTAGCCGGTGGCAGCTCAGTCCTGGTTTGTTCTTAATGTCAGGAAACGGCATCTTAGGAAAGATTCCTCATGCTCCACCTCATCCTGTTTATCTCCCATCTCTGCAGTGCAACTAAGGTCACTAAGAATTTGGTACTTCCCGTAACCTAGCAACCAATAAATAGGCGATAGGCTCTTAGCCTAAATGACGTGTAGATGAAAGGAATGAAGGAATATGTAAAGACTTAAGAAAGGAAGAAGGACTTAACATTTCTACAGGCAGACAGACGGATGTACGCATGAAGTGACAGATTTCCAGTTTCCTGTGCTGCTGAGATACAGAGGCGCCCATTGATCTCCCTTTTTCCCTGTTCTTACCATGCCTGTTCACTTTCTACATTGACCCTTCAGTCTCACACAGTTTTAGCCCCCAGTTCACCTCCACCTTCCAGGCGGAAGCTCCATTGGCTCTCCCACAGCTGCACTAAGTCTCTCTCGCAGTCTTTTCTTATTCTCCCACTCACCCCCATGCAAGGAACTGAGGCCTGGAAGGCCAATGCCTGGACTGAGTGTTCACCACGCTGCGGTGGGCAATGCTGGACACTGAACTCTTCTCCCTCTCCCAGGAAGTGAGCGGGGCTCTTCCTGGGCAGCTGAGTGCCTCAGGAGAATTTCGCTGCCACTGACTCCCTGGCTAGGAGGCATAGCTCCCTCTTCTACTCATCTCAATCTCTCCAAGCCCTACCTACTCAGTCAGCTTCCTTTACACTTGAAGTTAGCAAGGCCTGTGCTACCTAGTGTGTGACTTTTCCAGTCAACATTGCACGTTCTCGAGGGCTCAAGATGTTGAGTTCAGAAGAAATCCTCCTGGGGAATCTCCCACTGGAGACCCAGGGTAAGTCGCTGTAAAGTTGGAGAAGGGGCTTCGTGGGCAACTATCTCGTATCGGACATTGCCCCGTGCCCCATGGTGGCCAAGAGGAATTCCAGCTATAGTAGAACTTTCACTGAAATGGAAGGCCATTATTATGGGCCAATGGTATATGCTCCGTTACAATCTAGACCGGTGGTTTGCAGCCTTCCTAATGCTGCAAACCTTTAATACAGCTCCTCGTGTTGTGGGGATCCCCAACCATAAAATTATTTTCATTGCTAACTTCGTAACTGTAGTTTTGCTGCTGTTACAAATCATAATGTGAACATCTGTGTTTTCCGATGATCTTAGGTGACACTTGTGAAAGGGCCATTTGAGAACCACTGGTTTAGACAGTGGCCAGGAGGTGTCACTTCCTAGAGGTTCTTTCACTTCAGTAGCTTGTCTGCAAATGGTTTTACATTTGAAACCTGAGTGACAAGGAAGAGCCATCAACAACAGATATAAAGAGCAGATGAGGGAGGCTAGAACTGGAGATAGAGAAACTGACAGAGTCCAGCATGGCTGGAATTCAGAAACGAGGAGAGCAGACAGACAGAAACTCAGAAAGGTGGACAAGGTCCGACGAAATACCTTCCCAGACAAGTTGGGGACAGTGAGCCTAAATGATTGCCACAGGGTGTTTGTCTGATTTTCATTGCCATGCGGGGGAGAGAGACTGAAATAACAACTTACAGGGTTGACGTGTTTATTCTGGAGCATGAGTTGAGAGGTTTCCACCCATAGTCACTTGCCCTGTCACTTTGAGCCTGTGGCAAGGCGCAGCAGGGAGAACGTGGAGTAGCAAGAGGCTCATCTCGTGTATCTAGGAAGCAAAGACAAAAAAGCAGGGCTGAGGTCTCTTTCAGCACCTTCTTCAGTGATCTAACTTCCTTCCCCTAAACCCCACCCTCCAGCAATGCTATATCTTCAGTGCACATAGACTCTGGGGACATTTATGTCCCTAACCATTATGCTTACTTTGAGGCGTAATGTGTACCTGGCACCGTGTTAAGCCATTTGCCTCAACTATGTCATTTAATCACCACAAGGCAATTAACCTGAGATGGGGATTATTGACCCCATTATTGAACTGAAATTAACAACAATGGTATGGATTGAGGACCTAGGAGAGACCATGCCCTGGGCTGAACCCTTCCAGTGAATTATATTGCAGCTTCTTCACCACTGATGAAGTACAAATGTTTTCTTCCCACTGTACAAGTGAGCAGAGGCTTGGAACGTTTTAATGACTTGTCCCAGGCCCCAGCACTGGCAGATCCCACTGACTGTGGGCTGTCTCTGTCTATACCATGTGTCTTCACCCTTTCTGAGTCACACCCCATTTGTCTGCTTACATTGTAGTCAGCCTTGATGTTTGACTTTGGGAAAAATAAAGGGCATAATTTCTTTTTTTTTTATAATCACAGCTATTTTATTTTTTTTACATTTTTTAACTTATTTTTTTATTAATTACACTTTATTCACTTTGTATCCCCCCATAAGCCCCTCCCTCCTCCCCTCCCTATCCCACCTTCCTTCCCCCTTCTTCACGCATGCCCCTCCCCAAGTCCACTGATAGGGGAGGTCCCCCTCTCCTTCCTTCTGATCTTAGTCTATCAGATCACATCAGGAATGGCTGCACTGTCATCTTCTGTGGCCTGGTAAGGCTGCTCCCCTCTCAGGGGGAGGTGATCAAAGAGTAGGCCAATCAGATTATGTCAGAGGCAGTCCCTCTTCCCATTACTATGTAACCCACTTAGACGCTAAACTACCATGGGCTACATCTGTGCAGGGGTTCTAGGTTAAAGGGCATAATTTCTGCCACAGAAAAATACTGGAGACATAAGGATTTTTTTTCTTTCGTTTTGCTTTTCGTTGAGCCCCAAGCGGGAAATTATAGAAAGATCCTTGGAATCACTGTTGTGAGAGGCACAGAGCCCTTCTACAGAAGGTTCTCACCTTAGGCCCCTCACATCATCTTCAGAAATAGTCCAACCCTCTGCCATGGCTCCTAGTGGAGTCTGTGTGGAGACTCTGCTTTGCACCAGGCCACCTGTGCGGTACTGCTGACAGTCTTCCGTCAGCCCTGATGAAGCCCAATCCGTTTGAAAATGACTTGCCTCCCGGAGCTAGCCCAGTCCTCACCAGCAGCAGCCTTCAGGCCAAGAGAAAATTTGAAATGTTTTTATAACATAAAAGCCCTATATTTTATAACAGGCAATCAGCTCTCTTAAAACAATTACCCATAACTAAAGGGAAACCAAAGCAACAGCAAATGAAATCTGATTAACGGTTGCTTAAACTGATGCTCTTTAAATAATCCCTTAAAATAATTTCACCAGAAAAATCTCTCAATAAAGACATTTCTTTCAGGGGCTTAAGATGAGACTGATACTCCAACCAAGGACCAGGCATGGAGATAACCTAGAACCCCTGCACAGATGTAGCCCATGGCAGCTCAGTCTACAAGTGGGTTCCATAGTAATGGGAACAGGGACTGTCTCTGACATGAACTGATTGGCCTGCTCTTTGATCACCTCCCCCTGAGAGGGGAGTAGCCTTACCAGGCCACAGAGGAAGACAATGCAGACAGTCCTGATGAGATCTGATAGACCTCCCCTAGCGGTGAACTTGGGGAGGGGCATGGGAGGAGATGAGGGAGGGAGGGTGGAATTGGGAGGGAATGAGGGAGGGGGCTACAGCTGGGATACAAAGTGAATAAATTGTAATTAATAAAAAAATAAATAATTTTTTTAAAAAGATAAATAGATTTTTCCCCCAAAGCCTCTGATGACTAAATCACATAGCATTTGAAGAAGGTTCTGGTTATTTTTCGTAAGTAGTGAATTTTCTATGTGCTTCCATTTTCCCTTGAGGCCATCACAGATAGAGAATAAATTTCATTTTCCCCCTGCAATTATGTAGCTGTATTATTTTTGTAATAGGCTTATAAAGAACAAGCTCTCTGAGTGCAATTCTCCAACGGAAGTTTACAGGGTGGAAATTGAGAGACAAATCCTCTTTGCCTCTTTCTGGGATTATTTAGAAAGGTCAATGTTAATGACAACTCAGAAGATTCAACTTCAGGATCTCTCCACAGGTGCAGAGATGCTGAGGCTGTCTGAGGTGGGAATCTGAAGCAGAGTTTAACCTCAAGCGTGAGTAAAATGGACAGCTAGGGAAGCTGATTCTGCGCCCCACCCCCATCCCCAGCCAGACTCATGATTCGAGGTCACAGCATCGTAAAACATGTATATTAGGACAATGAAAAAGGAAGACCTCAAAAGAGTCCTTATTGAGTTTCAGTGTTCAAATGCCTAGTGTGCAGCTAATAATGTTTGGGGAGGTGGAGGAGCTGTCAGGAGGTGGAATGTCACTGGAGGATGTGAGTCCCTAGGGGAAGGGCTTCACGTTTATAGCCTGGCCCCGTCTCCTCTCCCATTTACTTTCTGATCCACTCAGACACAAACAAGTTTTCCAAGTGCTGTGGCTGTGAGTGGCTTCTTCCATCATACCTTCATGCGCTGGTGGAGTACACTCTCAGAATGTGGTCCAAAATAAGTCTTTTCTCCCTAACGCTGCTTCTTGTATATTAAGTCACAACAATGGGAAAGGCAACTAAAATAGAAATTTGATAATGAGAACTATGGCCATGGCTATGACTACCTGACCATGTGCTTGGCTGGCCCCTAGAGCTGGTTTGGGGAAGAATGCTGAGGACATTAGACAGGAAAGCCCTATAATGATGTAGGAAAAGCTTACCATTCTGGTATATGTTTTGAGGTCTAGAATGCAGATTTAAAAATGTGTATAATAATATCAAGGCCAGCAAGGTTTCACAGAGGAATAAAGGCTCTATTGGTATCTGTGATACAGGCCATTTATGTTATGTATTGGCAAATAATCTGGCTGCTGTAGGCATAAAGTTACTGTGTAATCCAAATGCTCGCTTCTGCATCCCCATGTCTGGTTGCAATCCTTGTTCTGAGAATCTCCTGTCTCAGTGTTGTGTAAGCACTGATCCCCAATTGTCCCCCGATATGCCTATAAAGCAGCTTACAGCCAGTCACTGAGCACAGGAGAGAATACGGCTGGAGTTCCTGCCAATCAGAAGAAGAGGAGTTAGATAAGGAAGTGGGGGATTCAGCCACAGGAGAGGTAGAAGTGAAATCAGGAGAGGAGCTGAAACAGTGAAGCTACAAATGGCAAGTATGTCTGGGATGCATGTTGGGAGGAAGCCAAATTAGCTTAGAGGGTTAAGACTACATTAATAACTGCTCAGTTCTTGTGCTGTCAAACTTGTTTAGAATAATACAATAAAGTCTCAATTATCTGTGTCAAGTTAAGGGAGAAACTGAGAAACAAACACAGTTTTGTAAAAAATAGCTTTAACAGGATGCCTTCTACCTCTGCCCTGGAAACATGAGTGAAACTGAATTCAAGAATAGTAGACAAATTGGTTTAGTGGAAGAAACTTTGAGAGAACAAAATATCCAGGTGTGGAATGGTTACCTGTCACTGAATTTATCCAGATTCATGAGTGAGATCAGAAGTGAAGTAGAAAGATGTAGAAAACGTGTTACAGAAACACAGGAGACAGTGAACACAAGGCAGATGAAGAAGAAGCAGCTGGCTCTGTTAGAAATTGGTTCCATTACAAAAAGCCTCAAGCTTGCACTGCAACCTGAAAACAAAACTCTTCTCTTCAAAGGCTCCAGCTTGTAAAGCTGTAAATTCATTTGAAAAGAAAGAGCCTGAACTGAGAACACCACTGAAAGAGTTTCTGCTTGCATTAATGGAGGTTCTCTAAGGGATAGAACTCTAAGAACATATGTAATATTAAAAATATATAGAATATGACATAAAGAATAAACATTACTTATTATATTTTATATAATTTTTATGTAATTATTATTTATATTATATATTACAGGATGTGATCCAGGTAGTTTACCAGTAGCTGTATCACAGTAGAAAGGCTGATGTCCACAAAGCCTGATGTTTCTGCAGTCAGAGTCCTGGAAGACTCCTGGAGAGATGCTGGTCTTTAGTCTACATCAGGATCCTGAAGAATCTGATCTTAATATGGACCAAAGCAACCGACAGACGAAGGTGCCAGCAAGAGTGAGAACAAGAAGGTAAAGATCAGTTTCCTTGGTTCATAGTCTTTCACATGGGCTGCCACCAGAAGGTGAGGCCCTGATTTAAGATGGGTCTTCCTGCTTCAGGTCATCTGATTTTAAAAATCCCTCACAGGTGTGCCCAGTAGTTTGAGTTTTAGTTGATTCCAGATGTAGTCAAGTTGACAACCAAGATCAGCCATTTCAAGTCCAAGCCCTGTCAACTGGACACCCAAAAGTTCCTTGTGCTCAGTTTCCAAATGAAAACCGTAACCAGGTCATAATTCCACCTAACATGATATAACTATCCCACAACACAACCATGAATACATTGCATGTTTTATAATAGATGGCAAACTCCCTTGAGAATGGTTAGGCTTGTTTGTTTGTTTTTACTGCCCCTTAATGTAAATATAATAATATCTATTTACAATGCTTAATCACTGATATCATTTCAATTGATTTTTACATTACAAGATAAGGAACTAATGGAAAGAAAATGTAAATCCCAGCTCAATATGTGTTCTTATAGACGCAAACATGCTCTTTAAAAATAGGACAAAAAAACACTCATGTCAATTACAATCTTCATTTCTTCACCTGGTCATATAGCCGTAGTTGGATGTAACTGCCTTCCTCTATTATCCATTCTGCTCCATCCTCAGCAAGTCTTGGTCCTTTCCCTAGGAGTGACCCCTACATTCACCCCTGAACAGTCTGGGTCCTTTATCATAATGCCTTGGTTGGATTATTGTAGTTTCCCATTGACTTTAGTCACAGAACATGGCAATGTCAAGATACATCTTAAAAGACCTTCTACACTCTAGACATAAGCATAAACCTTCACTGTGGAGAGTAATCCAGTTTCTCCAAGGTAGTCAGTGTCAATCACCAACACAAATACCTCAAATCTCAATGTCTTTAAAAAATGAAAACACCCTACAGGTCTAGATCCTCAAAATATCAAGTCTCTCAACTATGAGTTCCGGTAAAATTAAAACAACTTAACATATTTTTTTGTCACAATATGAAAGACCCAGGGCATAGTCACAATCAAATAAAAGCAAGACCAAAATAAACAGTATAAAAAGTTCAGTGCTTGACATCTGGGACCTGCTTACAATCCCCTGGGCTCCAAGGGGCCAGAGCCACTTCTTTAGCTCTTCCACCTATAGCATTCATTCATTACCCATCCCATTGGCTCAGGCCAGCTCCATGCTACAGCAGCTGCCATCCTTGGTGATGGTCCCATGGTAGGGATATCTCCAATGTGCTGGGGTCTCCATTGACACTGAGACTAAACCATCACCAATGGACTCTCCTGACCTCTCTTCAGAAACTTCATCCCTGCCACACAGTACCACACCTCAGCTGCTCTCTGTGACCCCTTCTTGCCAAACCCAATTATCACCTAGGTGACTCTCACACATTACCAAATTTGGCAGCCAGCATGGACACCCTAGACCATAGTTTCTTTGTGCTGACCCAGGGGAAATAGTCCAAAGATTTTGCCTCAATGATGCTGACCTCTTCTTTGTCACAGTAGATTTCTCAGCACAAGCTCACCAATGTCAATTGTCCCTGCAGAGCAAAGTGTTTATTTTATTGATCCTGTTCTCTTGTTCATTCCAGCTGGTTCTTCATCCCCAGATGACCAGAATCCCATATTCTTCATTCAAAATATTACACAAATGGCTCTTTGTGAATCCTCGCTTCCCTCTGAAACTCCACAAGCTGGACCTCCATCATCTGCACCTCTTTCAGCACCATTGTCTTCCTATCTTAAGCTTTGAGCACTCAACTGATTTTTTTCAGCCCAAAGTTCTAAACTCCTTCTATACTTCCCCTCCCATAAATAACATGGTCACGTCTGTCATAGCAATACCTCATTGCTTCTCATTTCTATCTTACATTGGTTTCTATTGCTGTGGTAGAGACCATGACCAAAGCAACTTGGGAAGAAAAGCTTATAGTCTACCACTAAGAGGAGTCAGGGCAGGAACTCAAAGCAGGAACTAAACCAAAGGTCATAGAGAGACATTATCTACTGGTTTGCCTCACATGGATTGCCCAGTCTGCTTTTTTTATGCTACCAGGTCCAACTGTCTGAGGGGAGCACCACCCACAGTGGGCTGGGCCCTCCCACATCAATCATTAATCAAGAAAATGCCCCCACAGACTTGCCTACAGACCAAAGTGATAGAGACATTTTCTTAATTGGAGTTCCCTCTTCCAAGATGACCGTATCTTGTGTCAAGTCGATAAAGAACTAGCCAGCACATTGCTCAAAACCAACAACTAGGGAAATATTTTCCCAGTTTAGCGACTAAGGCATATCTAGGTTGCTTCAGCTGTGGTATGAAGGTACCAGGCTACATCCCATGCCTCCTATCTGCCTCCTCCTGCTAAGATTATACCTGCTTGACATCATGCCCTGTTTTCACACAGGTGCCAAGGATTGAGATAAGGTTCTCACACTATCAGCTGACCCATCTCCCTAGCCTTACGGTTATTTTATGTTCATTTGCATGAAACAACAGACCTATAAGACACAACCCAATATTTGATACAACATAGCACAGCAGGTTGGTCAAGCCAGGTGCCAAAATTATAAACGGTTTTCCAGATGCAGGTGCTAGGTTGAAAAACGGTTCCTCCACTTACTGTATGATCTGGCAAGGTTTTTGGTCTTTTGGTTGCTCATTTTCTGCTGTAATACATCAAGGATAGTAACAGTGGTGAGACAAATAGTATATACCAAATGAAAGCTGAAAACACACACACATACACACAAAGACTGTCTCTGTGGAAACAGAAACAGATGGTTTTGCCAAATAATGACAAGAAAAGTGATGAAACCTCACAGTGGTTTCATACAAGGTGAAAGAAATAAAGGTGTATAGAACAGGTTTGATGAGACAGAGATAGAAAAGAATAAACACATTTTATTTATATGTTATTATTAATAGGCATGGTGGTACAGGCCTGTAATCTCACCACATGGGGGACAGATGCAGAAGTACTGCAAGTTCAAAGCCAACCTGGCATTCAGTATGAGATCCTGCTTAAACAAACAAACAAGCTTGTCTTTTGTAGGGTTCCAATAATTCTGTATATTTGCTGGACAGAGCTAGAGACAGTATAAACACAGATCCAACGAAAACCAGAAAGAAGTATAAACAAATGGGAAAAGTGACTCGAGAGGCAGCAAACATCCATATGAAATTCACAAGGACTAGTAAAAGAAAAAAAAAAAAAAAAACAAACCTGAGCTACAAATATGCCCCTGAGTTTCCTGGCAGCCAAAAGGAGACAATCAATTACAAAAGTGAATCTGTCCACAGAAAGTCAAGCATAGTCACTTTGGGGATGAAACAATGCCCTTCTTATGTTCAAGGCTCCAGTTTTTCATGTGGCTCTTCTAACACGGTCTGCTGATTTAGTGGACAATACTTTACCGACAAGCCACAATAAATGCCCTGGAGAGTTTCACCCACCAGTTTCTTACACCAGCCATCAAAAGATGTAGAGAGTGGGGCAGGAAATCCCATCCTGGGGAGTGAAGACGGCTGGATGAAGGCGTCTTTGCCCCTGGTCTGCTGGATACCTTCTCCCTGTTTTGGTTGGCCTGACCATTAAGACAACACACAGGTAATGAATTTCACAAGTTCATGACAGGGGCAGCAGAGCAGATGGCAGGGCCCCCGTGCAGGCAACAATGGGTCACTGTTTTCCATCATCCACCCTCCTGAGAAAGGCAAATGCAGCCATCAGTCACCTAGTAAGCCAAAGGCTTAAGCTCAGCTTCTGGAAGCAACCCCAGGCTCTCTACAACATCATAAAATATATATATATAAAGTTTCTTTCTGAGTCAAATTTTTGCTTTTTAATAAGATTTTTTATTCACAAAACACAATTAGGAGCTCATTCGTATCAGTTGGACACTGAGCTGAATGATGTTTGCTAAAAGAATGACATCCCATCGAGATTAAACATGTGCCCTGAAAGACTGTGCCTCCTGGTAGTTAGTCCTACACAGAACTGATTAGAATGTACACGTATACTATTATTCAAATAACTTTCAAACATAACAGAGCTTGGAGAAAAATGTCATTTTCTACCTCAGCAGAGCATGTAATGGTTTATCACTGCATGCAAAGTTTAATTTGTAGAAAGACATGGTATGTCTTCCTGCTTTCCTCTCTGAGAGCCAGAACAAGCTACCTGAACCTCCTCCTGTGTCTTCCCGTGAGGGGTCAGGCATGAACACCACAGTAGAAGAGAGAAGACCACCAGATGCGATGCTGGCCATGTGCTTGGCTCCATATCAGCTGAAAGGAAGGGAGAAGGTGGACTTTGGAAGGAAACTCCCAGCCTAACACCACCTTGGGCCAGATCCAAGTAAGAGATAGACAGACAAGGCAGAGGGGGACATCACAGGTAAGGGCTAGACAAAGAAAAGACAGCTGGAATAAGAGAGACAAAGGGCAAGTGGGCTAAGAGCTAGCCAGACAGAGGGATGACAACAAGGTGGAAACCTGAAACAGGCAGCACTACACACATTCCACTTTCTGGCTGCTCAGGAACTTACTGGGTTCCTTTGCACACATGGAGGAGGCAGTTGATTCCAGCAGGCTCCACCACGCGATGCGTCTGTTCCCTTCTCTGTTCTACTAACTTGGAACTTTCTAGAAGGGCCGATGCCTTCATCCTGCTTCAGAATAGGCCTCCCCTTGTCTTCTTCCCTTCCCTACATGCACGGAGCCAGGCCCAGACCATCTTCTCCGCCTAGGGACAACCTCTTTTATCACTCTGCCCTCGGTGACAAACGCAGTGTGACAGCAAGCCACAGGACAGAGCGGGTCCTGGATAAATGACTGTTTAAAATCCTTCAAGCCAACACAGATGGCGTGCCATTAGAGGTGGGGGGTGCACTTTATTTGTGGTTTGGGAGTGTGTTTATATGTCCATTAAAAAAGGGCCTGGAAGGATGCAGAACACACAGTCATGAGAGGTTATTCCAGGGAAGGAGGAAGGCTGGAGGGAAGAGAGCTTTATTTCATTTGTGCTCCCGTTTTTATAAAGAGTGTGTATTATTTTTATAATCCCATATTTTACCTTAAAAAAAAAACCTTCAAGGCTCAGCTCAGGCTCTAACTCCTGGTATTTCCAGATGCCTGGTCCTGCTGTTCTTTCCCTTCCCCAAGCACTTGAAAGCACAGCAGAGAAGCCCAAGCCATTACCATGTGTTATCTGATGCCATGTTTTAGCTGGACATAAAGAAAATAGTGACGTTTTCTTGCTGGCTCAGAATCAGCCCCGTGTCTATGAGCCCTTAGTGCTAAATGCCACTAGAGAGCATCAAGATGCTGCTAAGAAAGAATCAAATGGTCCTGTGACCCTGACCCCATCCCCACACTCCTTTACAAATAGAAAATCAGAGGAGAAATGTGGCAAGAAGGGAGGGAGCTGAGTATTTGTGAGCAACCTGGGCCAGGTGAGGAAGGATCCTGAGGCAGCCTGAGAGAGGAGCATGGCAGTGAGCATGTGCCAAGCCCTGTCTGGCTGCAGGAGTCTGCAGTCTGCCTCCAGGCTGCTCCTTTGGGGAGGCATGGGCATGGGTTGCCTGGACTTTACAATAGAGGGAACATGGTTTCCTGGCTCTTACTGAGCACAGCAGCCCATAGGAGTCCATGGGAGCCCATGAGGCCTGACAGCCACAGTTTAGAGTAGCAGAGTGTACCTACCGTAGACCAAGGGACCTTGTGGAAGAGACTGTGTGGAAGGCAGGAGCTGGAAACGGGGGTCATGAGAGGTCACTTGGACCATTCAACCAGTTTAGCAGAACCCACTGAGAGCTTCATCCATTCATCCGTTCATCCATTTTCTTCTAATTCACCACCCTCTTGCCCATCCCACAAGATTCTGGGGCGGGAGGGAGATCTGAGGGTTGAGCTGAGTGGTGACATACTAAATGGGAAAGAGGGTCAAGTTTCAAAGTTGCAATTCAGCTGGCTTCTTGCTACTTAAAATGTGTGTCTAGACTGCTCACATGACCGTGGCTATAGTTAGAGGAACCACAAAATTATACCCACTGCTTGAGCTGTCATAAGGGGAGGAGAAAGGAAACAGCTGAGCCTGCCTGAAAGGTGTGGTTGGTGAGAAATGAATCCCGTTTTGCGAGGCGGACCGTGCTAACATTCTAGCTGCAAGTTGGTTTAGACTGACAGAACCCCAACAAACCACAATCTCTTCCTAGGAAAGGATTACACAGCCTGTATTTCCAGCATTACCTTGCCAAGCCTCCACAGCCCAGAATACTGTGAATAAGTCCAAACTGACGTGTGGATAGTGGTCTGACCACCAAAACCCATAGCTTAGACCCCTCATCCAGAATCCCTGGCCTCTGTTAAATAACCTTACATTTTTAACTAGAAGACCCTTCAAAGCATCTCAACCATCTGGGGGCAGGGTGCGAAGCAGGGGAGATACAGCTTATTCTCCTATACCAAGTCTTCCTTCTGTTACAGCCTTCAATGAGTTCTTATAAAACACATGAGAACATTTAGAAACTACAAGTAACTCTGTGCCTCACTAACCCAGCATCTGCCCGGGGAGGAATCCTAGCCCTTAGCCCCCAGCTGTGGAATTCTTTTCCCCCGTTCATTTTAGAAACACTCCTGCATGAAAATTCTGCGCCAGGCAACACGATGGATGCTAGAGACACAGAGGAGAGCAAAGCAGGCTGTCTGCTTTCCCCTGTGAACCACAGGAGCCGTGAATGGGAGCGAAGGGGAGCTGAGAGTGACAGGGCCCCCATGATGAAGCAACCTGATGCGCCAGGGTTTGGGGCAGTCAGTCATCCTTGATGAAGGGACAAGCAAGCAGAGAACTGGGGGATGAATGAGAAATGGTGGCGAGGAGGGAACACAGGAGGGAAATCCGGCTAGCGGAGCAGTGTGTTCACTAGACGAGGGAGAGTTTATCTCCCACTCGAATCTGCATGCGATTCCCATAGCCAGAGTCACCAGACATTTTGGGGGTCAGGGGAGAAAAGACACACACACACGCACACTTGAGACGTTTCTCAAAAGCTGAATGTTACGTTAGCGATCTCTTCACAGCCAGCAGTAGTATTTTCCCGGCTCCCTTCCATGCAGAATCTGTGGGCATCAAATTACTTCCTGGTGCCTTCCTTGCCAGCCTAAGCACCTAATATCTTCTTGAGTGTGGAGGCATTGATGGATGTGCCCCTGTTTTTTTTTCATTATGTGTCTCAGTCTATCATAATGTATTTCATAAATTAATATTCTTACATTCCCATCATATGTCAATGCTCTTTGATTTATATAATGTAGATATGATTTATGGATTATTAGAGTAATATATAGCTCAGACAGCTAATTTGTTGACCCAGAACCAAAATATAGAAGTTGCCAAACACTTTTCTCAGTGACACAGGTGGTCCCTAAATGATTCAGGTAACTTAAACTAACAGGGGATGAATTCAAGCAAGAGATCACGAAAAACCAAGTTTCAAGTCTGAAAAATCACCATTCACCTTAAAGACCCAAAAAGGATATCCCTAGATCCACATACTATGGGGGACCTGAGGAAGCCCTGAGGGGCTGTGTAAAGAGCAGAAGAAGTCCTAAGAAAATGTTATTGTTGATATGGACACACCCGTGTCAAGGACTAAGGCCTCGGACCCGTGGGAAATTGTCAAAGCCTTCCTCTGATCTGAGTGTGAATGTTTTCAGTAGACTAACCAGAAACTGTGGCTTTCCCCTCCAGGATAACTGCAATCTGAGACTGCCTGCATATAGAGACCTCCTACAGAGACAACTTTCACCCCTTCACCCCTCACTCATGAAGAGGAATTGCAGGTGCTTGCTTGACATGACCTTACAAGGAGAAAGGAAGTTGAACCTGTAACCTGACAGCCAGGCAACTTGACCACCTCAAGGGTGGCAGCAGAGAGGACCTTGAGGCTATGTGTGCCAGGACTTGCAGGACCAAGGCAAGGAGGAAACAGTCCTACTCCTGCCGTCTCAAAATGAGATCTCTGGAGTTTGGAGATGCCTTGACCTCACTCTTTATCCTGGCTGGCTCCAGGAGCCATGACATGACTCTTCAACCCACACTGAGATTTCCAGGTTTGGTGGGTCTGTTGTTGTTGTTTGGGGTTTTCTGTTTTTGTTTTTTGTGGTAGTTGTGACTCTATCAGAGTGTATACATTCCACCTCATCCCAGTTGTTCTGTGTATGTGTCTGTTGTTTCCTCCATGTCACTGTCCTTTTCATTCCCTCCTCGCCCTAGATAGGTCAAGTCCTAGCTACTCTGGACATGGTAGCATACCCCACTTTCAGGCATTTAACATAATGGAAATAAAAGATCTAAAATTAAAAAATGTCAGGCAAGGGGGCTTAGAAGAGATGGCTCAGTGGTTAAGAGCACTCACTGTTCTTCTGAGGGTCCCGAGTTCAATTCCAGCACCCAGATGGCAGCTCATAACTGTCTGATGCTGTCTTCTGATGTGCAAATGAACGTGCAATGTACCCATATATATAAAATATATTAAAATAAAAATTAAACAAAATGACAGGGAATAGAAATGTCTTCGGTGGTAAATTTTAGAATAGCAGAAGTTTGAAAACAATGCAAATATTAAGTATCTTTACTTGGCAGTATACAAACTATCAACTAAATATACATAATATTAATGAACAAACATTCTAGGCCAGTGACTTAGAATGTTACTAAGCTTAACTAATGTTACTAAGTTTAAGTAAGTTACTAATGTTTAACTCTCAGGGAATTCTTGGTAATGACAACTTTGATTGTCAAACCTAGGGACTTGGACCTACTGAAATCTAGTGGGTATTGATAATCTTGAAGTGTTAATAGCATCTGCTTAGGAGAGATACCTGTCAAGAGCAAACAAAATGACCAAGGTCCCAAAGTTAGGAAAACTTGCCATGGTTAAATGTAATGTAAAACATGGTATTTACATTAATAGAGTGAAAAACAGAAAACAAAAGTGCATGCATCCTATAGTGTTGGTATAAAAGATATATATACATAGACCTCCACTAAGGAGAATGGAGGGGCATGAAAAAAAAAGCAGATGTCTTCTTAAGAGGTGAAATTATAGATATTTCTTTTAAAATAATTCATCGTTTTTATGAAGAATTTTTACAAGGAATAAATTTGCAAAAGTACCTTGGAGTAAAATATGTATTCGAGGAATAAGATAGATGAAAGAAGGGGGGGAATCTCAAAAATAATAAATAAATAGTTCACCAGCCTTTTTGAAACCCAGAATCCTTTAAAAAGATGATTAAACCAAATTCAGCCTCTCACTAAAACACTATTCTCTTATCTCTAGCGATGCTTCTTAGCTAGTTTTCAATATGGCCAAGGCAGTTTTCTAATGTTTATTGTTTTTACATGTGTATTGTTCTTCCCCAACTGTTTTGTTAGGTTTTATCTGAATTTCAAGTATGTATCTTTTAAACAACATAGGGTTGAACATTGCTTTCTTACTGAACATAACAGTCTCTGTCTTTTAAATATGTTTAGTCTGTTTATATTAATATAACATCTTATTTCCTACTTATCTTCTCTGTTATTTTATTTTTTTCTTTTCATCTGGGTTTATCAAGCTGTTGTTGCTTCTAAATTACTGTCCTTTAGCTATAAATTCTGTTTCTGTTTTATAGTTACTCTGGTATCTAAAATATGTATATTTATCATGCCCTGCCTTGAGTTAACATCATACTACAAAATACTATTATTTTTTATTTTACTTCTACACCTTTGCTTTAAGAAACTAATTAGCTTTAAAGAACATAGAACAACATTTTCAACTTCATATCATTGTATTTTCTTTGCTTTTTTAAGACCTAAATTTCCATGTGATGGATTTTTCTTATGGCTTAAATTATTTCTTTAGCACTTCTTTTTTTAATTTTTTATTAATTATTTTTTACAATTTATTCACTTTGTATCACTGCTATGGCCCCCTCCTTCATCTCCTTCCAATCTTTCCCTTTCTCTTCTCCTCCTATGCCCCTCCCCTAGTCCACTGAAAGGGAAGGTCCTCCTCCCCTTCTATGTGACCCTAGCCTATCAGGTCTCATCAGGACTGGCTGCATTGTCTTCCTCTGAGGCTGAGAACCTGCCTCTGAGTTGATGCCATAGACAGCCCCTGTTCCCCACTTACTAGGGAACCCACTTGGAGACTGAGTCTATGGGCTATATCTGTGCAGGGTTTTAGGTCCTCTCCATGCATGGTCTTTGGTTATGGTACCAGTCTCTGCAGGGCTCCCAGGGACCAGTTTTTTTGTTTTTGTTTTTGTTCCTCTGTTGGTCTCCTTTTGGAGCTCTTTGCCCTCCAGGTTTTTCTATCACCCTCTTCTTCCGTACGTTTCCATGCACTCTGCCCCAAGTTTAGCTATGGGTCTCCACCTCTGCTTCAATACCTGGATCAGTAGAGTCTTTCGGAGGCCGTGTGTGGTAGGTTCCTCTCCTGCACCCTGTCTTCTCCTACTTCAGAGCAAAATAACAACCTACAGACTGGGAAAGGATCTTCACCAACCCTATATCTGACAGAGGGCTAATATCCAGAATATATAAAGAAATCAAAAAGTTAAACACCAACAAACCAAGTAATCCAATTAAAAAACAGGACACAGAGCTAAACAGAGAATACTCAATAGAAGAATATCGAATGGCAGAGAAACACTTAAAGAAATGTTCAAAGTCCTTAGTCATTAGGGAGATGCAAATCAAAGTGACCCTGAGATTTCACTTTACACCCATCAGAATGACTTATATCAAAACTCAAGTGACAACACATGCTGGAGAGGATGTGGAGAAAGGGGAACCTTCCTCCATTGCTGGTCAAACTTGTACAACCACTCTGGAAATCAATCTGGTGCTTTCTCAGAAAATTAGGAATAGTGCTACCTCAAAATCCAGCTATACCACTCCTAGACATATATCAAAAGATGGTCAAGTATACAAGTAGGACATTTGCTCAACCATGTTCATAGCAGCTTTATTTGTAATAGCCAGAATCTGGAAACAACTTAGATGTCCCTCAATGGAGGAATGGATACAGAAATTGTGGTACATTTACGCAATGGAATACTACTCAGCAATTAAAAACAAGGAAATCATGCAATTTGCAGACAAATGGTGGGAACTAGAAAGGATTATCTTAAGTGAGGTAATCCAGAAGCAGAAATAATACATGGTATATACTCACTCATAACTGGTTATTAGACATATAATATAGGATAAATATACTAAAATCTATAGTCCTAAAGAAGCTAAACAACAAGGAGGACCCTAGAGAAGATGCTCATTCCTCATTCAAAAGGGCAGTTGCAATAGACTTCCTTTAGCATTTCTTATAGTACTGAAACATTATCAGTGAATTCTCTCAGCTGTCATTTAGCTGAAAATGTTTTGCATCTCCTTAATTTTTACCAGAGTTCCACTGTATAAGTTTCCAAGTATACAAACAAGTCAAAAGAATTACACACCACCTATCTATTACTTGATTATATGAATCATCTTATTCTATGCAAGGAAGTTGTAGACATCAATATACTTCCCCATAAATATTTTAGATTGCACATCATAGCTACAGTTAATATCCTTAACTGTTTATCTTCTGGAAAAAAAATGTATTTTCTTGCCTGTAACTGCAGAGATGTGACTTTGTGAAGCTTTGACTTAGCTGCCACAAAAATTCACTTTAACTGTCTTTCCCTGAAACATCCAGCTTACCTCTCCTCTAGTCATAAGTGAATAACTGGCATCCAGGACATAAACATAATAGAGATGATGATAATTTAAAAGAACCTGAGATTAAAATGATTTTATGCACTAAAAAAAATGATAAAGCTGAAAATCATTTATTTCAAGACAAAACACATAAAAATAAATGAAATGTAAGTATGCCATTTGATGACCCCTGACAGCTGCATACACAAACATCACACAAGCCTGATGCACACTTTGACCATCACCCTAGCAAATTTTCATATGGCCTTGCTTGGTAAGACCTGCCTACTTCCTAGAGAGGCAACTATTGTTTCTTTTACCACAGATTTTATTAATTCGCCTACATGGAATAATGTACTTTGTATTCTTTTAAAGCTTATTGTGGATGAACTTGGGGACTTGCCCTTTTGTTGTAGTAATTACTTATTCATTTTATTTCAGAATACCTCTTCATCACTTTCAATGTCCTCTGTTGTCTTCTCTGCTTATTGTTCCCCTTTCTTGCTTTCTTTTGGATTAATTAAATATTTTTTAATTCTCTTTCGTTTTTAAAGCTATAACACTGTGTGTTATGCATTTCAGTTGTTTCCATGGATGTTATAATCCATACGCTTATTTTTCCAGTCTGTTTAGGGTATCACGTCACGTAAAATATCAACATTTTGCGAAGTACACATCTCCTTACCTGCTGCGGCAAGCAGACTTTTATGAACCCTCCTCCCCTAGATTTGTACCTCCTGGTTATTCAATCACACACCAGGAATTTTTCTATGAACCACCAGTCAATTTTCTATGAAGGAAAACTTGCAGATGTGGTTAAATCCCAAGTCAGCATGCTCTAAGATACAGATATTGCGCAGATGGGCTGGTCCAGATAAACCTTCTGAAACCAGAGGGTGTTTTCCAGGGGACAAATAGAAGTACGAAAATCGAAATACAAAAGAAACTTCAGGTCATTGCTGGGAGGCCACATGCCAAGAAAGGCAGGAGGCTCTTGGGGGGGGAAAGCAGCCTGTAAGACAGCCTGGAAGGGACCAGAACCTCGGTCTACAGCCAGGAGGGGCTGAGTTCCATCCACAAACCGAGGAGGCTTGATTGTTCATCTACCCTCCAAATACGATCTCAACAAGCCACACTTGATTTTTGACCTTGTGTGATCCTCACCTGAAGATCCAGCTTAAACGTGCCAGGCTTACAACTTGAAACTGCAAGATACTACATCTGTTTTATGACATAACTATGGCCGTAAGGTTGTGATATCTTGTTACACGGCAACAGAAAACTATTACATACGTTCTTCATCCTACAATGTCCACACGTCAAAACTTGCAAGACAATGTGAAGACTTTAAATTTAAACCATTAATTTGTACTTTAAAATAGTATTTTACATTTACTTTACTCCAGTTAGCATCCTAATCACGATTTCTTCTGGTATCATTTTCCTTCAGCCTAAAAAACTTGCTTTAACATTTTGTACAGTGAACATGTGTGGTATCTCTCTCTCTCTCTCTCTCTCTCTCTCTCTCTCTCTCTGTATGTGTGTGTGTGTGTGTGTGTGTGTGCAATTGAAAAGTGCCTTTATTTTGCTTTCACTAATGAAGGTTATTTTTCCCTGAAAATTTTTATTTTATTTTTTAAGTTTTCATACAAGTATAGATTGCATATTCACCTCATCCCCCAGTACCTCACTTCCCTTTTTTTTTATCACCCCTCCTGAAATCCTTCAGAGGAATTTTCATGGGTTAGTGTGTGACTGAATGACCAGGAGATAACCCCTCTTGTTGCGTGCCTGTGTTCTAGACGGTTTCACTTCTACTTTTGTGTTACATATGTTAGACATGTTTTTTTTTTATTTATATAAAATGTATGACTCACTGATGAGCTGAGCATGGTGGTACATGCCTTTACTCCCAGCACTCAAGGAGACAGAGGTAGACAGGTTGCTGTGAGTTTGAGGCCAGCCTGGTCTACAAACCGAGTCCAGAACAGCCCAGGCTACACAGAGAAACCCTGTCTTGAAAAACCAAAACTATACAAATAAATAAATAAATAAATAAATAAATAAATAAATAAATGCCATTCTGACTTGGGTAAGATAGAATCTCAACGCAGGTTTTATCGCATTTCACTGATAGATAGTGAAGCCGAACATTTTTCATATATTTATCCACCACGTGTAAATCATCATTTGAGAACCCATTTATTGATAGAATTTCTTGATTTCTTTGCTTAATTTCTTTTGACTCTTTGTATATTCTAGATATTAATTCTATTACGTGTATCTATGTATGCATGTGCCTGTGTTTTCATGTGCATGTGTGTGTACATTTACATATGTGTAAACGCCGGAGGACCAACTTTAAGTGCCATTCTTTGGGTACCAACCACCTGTTTTGGTTTGGTTCATTGGTTTTGGTTTTTGAGACAAGGTCACTCACTGGCCTGGAGCTTGCACAGAATGAGAGACAGGGATCTACGTGTTTTCACCTCCCTGGCTCTGGGAGTATAAGAACAAGCCACCATACCCAGCTTTTTTAAATTAATTTATTTTTTTATTAATTACCATTTATTCACTTTGTATCCCAGCTGTAGCCCCCTCCCTCATCTCCTCCCAATCCTACCCTCCATCCCTCTTCTCCTCCCATGCCCCTCCCCCAGTCCACTGATAGGGGAGATCTTCCTCCCCTTCCCTCTGACCCTAGTCTATCAGGTCCTCATCAGAACTGGCTGCATTGTCTTCCTCTGTGGTCTGGAAAGGCTGCTCCCTGCTCAGGGGGAGGTGATCAAAGAGCAGGCCACTGAGTTCATGTCAGAGACAGTCCCTGTTCCCACTACTAGGGAATCTCATTTGGACACTGAGCTGCCATGGGCTACATCTGTGCAGGGTCCTAGGTTATCTCCATGCCTCGTCCTTGGTTGGAGTATCAGTCTCAAAAAAGACCCCTTTGCCCAGATTTTTTGTTTGTTTTCTCCTTGTGGAGCTCCTGTCCCCTCCAGGTCCCTTCTTTCATAAGATTCCCTGCATTCTGCCCAAAGTTTGGCTATGAGACAGACCCAGCTTTTGAATGTGGGTTCTGGGGATTGGATTTAGTCTCTCATGCTTGCAAGGTGAACACTTGCTGACTGAGCCATCTCCCCAGCCCATAGGTAGTTTAAAGGCATAACTGAAAGAATTCTAAGACGCTTTCTCTTGTGGTTTGAATAAGAATGGCCCGATAGGCTCATATATTTGAATGATTAGTCATCAGGGAGTGGCACTACTTGTCGGAGGAAGTGTGTCATTAGGGGTGGGCATTGAGGTTTCAAAAGCCCAAGCCAGGCCCAGGGGTTCTCTTTTTCCTTGCTGCCTGCAGATCTGGATGTAGAACTCTCGGCTACTTCTGCAGCACCATGTCTGTCGGTATGCCACAACGCTTCCTGCCAGGCTGATAATGGGCTAAACCTCTCAGACTGTAAACAAGCCCCAATTAAATGCTTTCTTTTACAAGAGTTGCTGTGATCACAGTGTCTCTTCACAGCAATAGAACAGTGGTGCAGAGTCTCATCGAAGTGCTGAAAATTTACACTAAGGAACCTCCTAATTATAATAAGATCAGGAAGATTACTCAGAAAAGAAGGAAAATCCCTGCCCAGTGTCTCAACGGAATAATTGAGGCTTTCAAGAAATTCACCAACTTTAATCTCTCATCCCTCAAAAGACAAGCTTCTCAGGGTCAGTATTTCATTAGCCCATCATCCCCTGATGTCCATAGAAAGCCCTAGAAGCTACGGAGGGGGCCTCAGACCCCACAGACTCAGCTTCTGAATGCTTAGATCTAAAGGCTGACAGAAGGAGGGGAGGGTGGAGGTTTCAGATGGCTGTGTTTCTTCTTGTTGACACCACTGACAGGACCTGTACACCAAAGGAACCTGTCGGTAAGCCTCGGGGATTCAGATCTGTTTCAAATGCAAAGACCCAGGACATTGAACTCTTGAAGCCACCAAACACTCACCGTAGCCATGTCCAGTATGTAAAGACTCAGAGACCTGGCATTGAACAGTGAATTGTCCCTACTGACAGAGAAGGAAAGGGAAAAGCCCAACTGGTTCTCAGGACACCCTTGTCCCTTCACAGGGTAAAGCATTGCCCTCGTGAGCAGCGGTCCTCACATAGGGAATAATCTGTCCTGAGAAGCTTTGTGGCTCCTGGAGTCCAGAGTGACCACAGATTCACTTTAGCAGTCTACCTCCTGCTTATGTGCACAGTAACGAGGTGACCCCAAGGAAAGGACATGAAAGACCGACATTTTGTTGTTCTCTTGCAGGCCCACGTGAGAGGTTGATCCTTTAACAAAGACAGCTTGTATAAACTCCTGTTATAAAATAACTTGAATCCCTACCAAATTGGATTTCGATTTCTTGGTAAGAGAAAAACGTAGATGTCTCCAGGCTATATATATGTTTTGTATGTGTTTGTAACTGTTAGATATTTAAGATGCAATGTCCATGTACTCTTTCTTTCAGCTATACCTTGGAGAGTTTTCATTGGAATATACATATTTTATTTTTTAAATGCTGTCTAATTTTTTTTTCTTTTTTTAATTTTTACTAATTATACTTTATTCACTTTGTATCCCCCCATAAATCCCTCTCTCCTCCCCTTCTAATCCCATCTTCCCTTCCCCATCTTCACGAATGCCCATCCCCAAGTCCACTGATAGGGGAGGTCCTCCTCTCCCTTCCTTCTGATCCTACTCTATCAGATCTCATCAGGAGTGGCTGCATTGTCATCTTCTGTGGCCTGATAAGGCTGTTCCCCCCTCAGGTGGAAGTGATCAAAGAGCAGGCCAATCAGTTTATATCAGAGGCAGTCCCTGTTCTTCCTCTGTCTAATTTTTTTTAAGAAAAATAAGATTTAAAAAAATCAAAAAAGGGGCTGGAGAGATGTCTCGGCATTAAAAGCATCTACTGCTCTTTCAGTTCAGTTTTTAGCACCCATGCTGGGCAACTCTCAATCACCTGTAACTCCATGTCTAAGAAGACAAGGCCACCTTCTGGCCTTCATGTGCAACTGCACTCAAGTGACCATCCTCCTAACATACTTGTGTACATATAATTTACAATATTTAAATAAAGACAATAAAGAAATAAAAGTTTTATATATATATATATGACAGTAATTAAATTTTAAAATGTTTTCAGATGAGAAAGGATTTTAGATGGTAGTTTTGCACTAAAGTCAAAGATTATTCCAAAACGGAAATATAAAAAAGTGAGGACGAACCAAAAGCATATTACAAAAAGCCCAAGTAGGTCATGAAAAGACATGAGAAGTAAAAGTTCTTGATGACATGCACAAGCTGAAGTATACCATGATTAATGGTTATTAACGTTTTTTCTTAAGGTCAGATTACTGATACACACTTATTTCATCATTCTTTTCCAGACATGGAGCAGATGCTACATGCAGTGGGTCTCTGGACACTCCAAGTTAACTTTTACCCTTGGTGTCGGGGGTTCACAGCAACACAAATGAAGTAGAAACAGTCCAAGAGGCCGCAGGGGAGATGATTGCAGAGAGGAGAATAGGTGAACTGAGAGCCCTGAATCTGAAACAGTATCTTTCCAGACAGACAGCGGCCTGACCCTCAGAGAAACCCCAGGAAAAGGGGGAAAGAATCTACAGGGACAGAGCTGGCCACAGCCCTGGGAACCAAAAGCACTGGACCAAAAAGTGTTCCTCAGTGCGGTTCCAAAAAACAAGGAGTTGCTTTCTTTATCTTCAAAGACTGATTGCTGCCCCAGGTTACCTGGTAAAAGTTCTGCCCCAGTGACTTCTAACAGCCAAAATAGGGCTTCATTCTCTGCCTTAATCAATAACCCAGGACTCCTTACTAAACGATCTTGTGTAGTAATCAATATTGATGAGAGTGCCCAAAAGCAACCAGAGTTATTGCTACCACTCAGGCCTTGGGAACTGGCCCCCCCTACAAGGCCCAGTGACAAAACACAGCATCAACAGTCCTCGCCCGAAAGTTACGCCTGCACCCGTAATTCCATTATCCAGATAAAAATCTGTAGCATGTGGCTATCTAGAACACTTATATAAACTGTAACAGGCAAAATAAATGCTGATAGATGAGCCCTGTCAAGGAGCTTTTGATGCGACCGACACCTTGCAAGGATAACGGCTTACCCCACTTAGACTAAAAGAGCTCGAGCGGTGGGTTTGTAAAATTAAAGCATTGCCTTTCTTAGTGGGCCCAGCCTCGGGAGCAGATAGCTTAAAGACAGAGCCGCTAAAAGCCATAAAAACTCCTCAATTGGACTCGATCAAAGGACATCTTCTGAAATACAGAGCTAAACCCCGTTTCATAACTGTAATGCTACGTTTTGATGCCGCTCACTGCTTTCCTTTCGGCCCCATTGTTACAGTATCTGCTCCGTTATTACCGCTCCACACTGTTCGCCTTTTAATCTATCCCGCCACTGTTTCCTTCTCAAACTTGCTCTTTTGAATTTTGCTACATGGTGAAGAGATAGCCATTAGCAATGTGTTGCTGTGGTGGTTGTTGTCGGCTACCCAGGGGCATGCTGTACAAGGCTGAGTCTCCTGGGGCACTTTTGGCCCTGGGAGATTATTGATTAGCATAATCAATTACTCTTTCCTAGATCTTGTATCTTTCCGTTCCTAAGTGTCTTCTAGTATATGACATTTTCAAAATCAAACTTATTGTGACAGACACAAGCATTCCAGCCAACTCCTACTACAGAGGACCCAAAGCCTCCTCTCCAACCAATGGATAAGATAATGAGGGAGATTTATGATCCCCTTCAGGTAGATAACTATGCCCTTCATCGGTGTGAAAAATTGTAGAAGTCTGGCCATCATTCCTCAGGTCCTCAAAATAAGTTCTAGGACCACAGTTTTCAGAGGGAAGTTATGAGAGGACAAAATGTAGGGAGAGAGAGGTATCAAGATTAACACAAAAAAGAAACTAGCATCAGAGAAAAATACTTAACCTCATAAGATATGCCCACCCCATCACCATTAAAAAGCTACGTGTAAGGACCATAGGAGAAAAGCCCACAGAGTCTTCATATCAGAAAATGTGCGTGCTGTGTAAATGAGCCTGGGAGTTGAGTTCAAACTGTCTGAGTTTGAATCTCGACTCTTGGGCCTTGACCACCTGGCTAAGAGACTAACAGGAAGCCTGTGAGTAAGCCAGTTACAGCGTGGCCCTGCAGGTGGTCACTGTCTGTCCTCTGGGATTCTAAGACTTGTGTCTCTTAGCAAGTGGCGTGGTTAGAATGTAAGATGTGGCCAGAAAAGGGGATACCACCAGCCTTCAATGGCAGGTAAGTGAAGCAAACAGAAGGTGGAACACTTGACTACTGAGTGAGAGTGAAAGCTGGAAGCTAAAGGATGTAGGTGTCATATTTGGGTAGGGGAACAAATGAAGATCTCAGCACTCTCTGTTTGTGGCCGTGGTTATCATGGCTGACTACCTGGGATGCTCAGAGTTCAGGCGAATTGAGTTTCATTTACTGAGCAGCTGCTACATATCCAGACCTGCATTTTGTGTTATAAATGAGTGTGGCCATTGTGGAGCTCAGAATCCATCAAGAAAAGCAGATATGCTAATCAATGGCGCTTGTTTATAATAACAAAATACTGGAAATAAATTAGATGTCTGGGAAGAGAAGATCAGCAAAGCATGAGTCACCCATAGAGTACTAAGCAGATAAAAAAAAAAAAAGAAAAAAAGATGTACTGTCGTGGACAGGGCCAAAGGAAGGTGCAGTATAAACATATCTTACCTTCTACACTACAGTGGGCGAAAATAGAATATATGTATACAGACACATATATACATATATATGTGTTTATATACATATATGTGCACAAAGATACTGAAAGAATCCTAACTGTAGTCCCTGTTGCCAGGATTCGGGGTCAGGGAAGAGGGACAAAGATGATGGAAAGAAAATGAGCCTTTTCACTTGCTTATAGGCTCTATTTTATTTTCAAAATTAAACTAAAAATAGACATCATTACGCCCAGTGAAGGCATGTTATTATTGGGCCTCCCTGCTGAAAATGCTTCTCTTCTCTCTTTCCTCTTCAGAGCATCCCTGTACCAGGTCCCTGGCAGGACAGTGGGCTGTGGGGAGAAGGTACATTTAGCAGGAACTTGCCTCTGCCAGGGAGGGGCCAGCTTCCCACCGCTCTGACACTGTGTGTGCAATGCAGCGGCGGGACCCCTCATGCCTACCCCTGCAACTGCCCCTCAGTAACCCCCTGCCCTGATCAACAGTGAACAAGGAGGATGTCAAAGTAGATCCTCTGTGCCGTCTGGAGTCTCAAAGGCAGTGGGAGGCTCTGGAGGCCATACTCCTCTAATGTTTTTGCTTCCTGACTCCTTCCTCTTTAATTACAGCATGATTTGCATTTATATGGTTTCATTCTGCCATAGGGTTGCGGGCATGTTGGTGACGATCAACACCCCATAGCTTCCCATCATAGCCAGAAAGCCAGCAGGCCAGCAGCCGCCACCTCCGATAAAATCCTTTCCAATTAAACAGTTCATTGGACTTGTCATGGTTTGGGGTTCTTGTTACCCTTGGATGTGCACATCTCATGGATATTTCTTTATGCCCATCATCATAATAAGGTCTTAGTGCAGAAGATGCTGGGAAAGTCATGCTCCCCCTCCCACCGAGTGACTGTAATGACATTGATTTAAAAATCAGTCTCCTTAGACCAGTCTGGGAAGCAGAGCTTTCCACTTTAATTAGATCGTTCTGGGCTTTGCTCTCCCAGGTCTTTTGTCTAAATGGTATCAGGCACTGCCCAGGATGAAACAGGCATGTATGTTGACAAAGTAGCGCTGGACCATCACAGGGCCCATAGCTGGAGTCTCCTCCGTGAGCTCCAAAATGAGCTTCTTCTTCCAGAAAATGTGGCTGGCCTAGCCGGGGTGTTCACCTAGCTAGCGTGGCTCACCTAGGCAGCCCATAAGGTCAAGTTCAAAGCACACATAGGCAGTGTAAGTGCTTATCAGTCTAACACGGTATCAAAGACCACGCCTGCTCCAAACGCCAACACTGATGCTGGACATCCATATGAAGCACGTAGCAACTTCTAAATCAACCCTCTGACAAGCAACATTATTACGTGAGCAAGCCAGGCTGGATGGAAATGCTACCTCTGTCGCTTGCCTGCCCCGGCTGTCTCATCCCACCCACAGTAAAAGCCACTTTAGGTGGTGAGTTCTCCTTTGACCTCACCTTCTGCAGTTCTCATGATCCCCACACCGGAAATGCTGACCCCTTCGACCCCTCCCACCTCAGGACCTTCGCACTCGATATTTTCTCTTCATGTGTATGTGGCTGACTCTCAAGCATCCATTTCAAAGCCCCCTTAGTAAGACCTTCCCCAATGACTTTTCAAACTGCCGACTCCTGGGATGGCCAGGGGTCTTTGTCTCTTTGGTGCCCCTCTCTGCTCCTTTCATTCATGTCTGCACTGTGTGTACTTCACTAATGTTGCCCTGGATTGGCCCCTCCGGCCTTCATCAGCGTACTGGCGCTTGAGAACAGAGCTCTATGCAGCGCCACCCCTGACTTGTATCAGCAGTGCACAGGACAGCACCATCTCAGATAGGTCGTCCTGGTACATTTTGAAAAATCAATGACTCTATACAAAATCTGGCAGGAAGGGGAATTGTTACTGGAAGGACCTTCACCAAAATTCGAGGAAGATTCGCTAAACCACCAGACCCCACCCATGTTGTCACACAACTCTAATCAGCAATCTACTTTGTAGGAAAAGAATGAAAAATCTTCTGAAACTTCCTCCTCTGAGTACTCATTAACCATCAGCAGTTGCCCCTGGAGGGGTCCAACGCCTGGAACATTTTCACTTTATTCCAAATTCTTCTCCACATGGTCTGTTTTCTTTGTTGCTTTGTGTTATCATGTAGCGCATTTAGCATTATAATAAAAAGATTTTTAAAATAATCCAGTTAAGTAAAGCGGAATTACAAACTGAAAAAAAAAGTGTTTATTTACTATGAATTTTATAACCACTTACATGGCAAAAAAGAAGGGACAATAAGAATTGAAATAAATGTTGAAAATAAGTGTTGAAGTGATCCCTCCAGTAGTGACTGATGATGACCTAAACCTTCAGGGCTACCTCACGTGTCTGTCTACCCCACCCCACTCTACCGTAGCCAATGAATGTAAACTTCAAGTTTCCCAGTGCCGGGAACCACAATGAACTGCCCCATTCTCTTGCTGGACCACTTTCCTTCAGCGTGATGCCATTGCCTATTCACGCGCTCACACACGGCCCGTGCTGATTCGGACTTTAACTCAGACACTAGTCACCGGTTCTTTCTGATCTAGACCACTGCAGAGCCAGGCGCCGTGTCCCACGCCTGTAATCCCAGCACTCCGGGACTCAGGCAGGTGGATCTCTGTGAGTTCGAGGCCAGCCAAAGTGAACCCAGGACAGCCAAGGCTACACGGAGAAGAAACCTTGTCTCGGGAGAAAAAAAGGAAGAAAAAAATAGAACACTGCAGAAACCCCTCCCAGTTCTAGCTCAGTGGGCTGACACGCTGGTCCTCGGAGAAGGTGAAGATTTAATCTGTCAATGAAATTGTGCAGATGACCCCACCCATGTTGTCACACAACTCTAATCAGCAATCTACTTTGTAGGAAAAGAATGAAAAATCTTCTGAAACTTCCTCCTCTGAGTACTCATTATGACTCTTCTTTAACCTCGGATCTCTATAACAATTACCAAGAGAAACTGTTGCCCGGGAGGAGCCCCCAGGAAGGGGATGTGATATTTGTGAAGGTTAGATATGCCCAAGACTTCTGGATCCAGCAGCCTTGAGGGCACCTCTCTCCCTGGGTTAAATGGTACTTCTGTTATTTTTAATTAGAATAAAACGAACATTTTTTTAAAACCCTTAGTGACAAAGACTGGCTAGAGGGCTTTACATGTCTTTTAATTCTGTCAAACACAAGATGCAAGAAATAGCTTGCTACAACACTTTATTAGATCCAACCATTTCCCTAAATTGCAAGAATATTCCCTGATCGGGAAAAGCCTTGACCTCGGCTATGACATTTCTCCTCCAGTAACTGAAGCCACTAGTCAAGGAGTTGCCTGCAACCTACAGCTCAGTCCCCAGAGACCCAGAAAACTGGGCCAGGAGAAAGAGGGGCTTGAATATCATGACCTTTTGTATAACATCTACTGAGCAGAACTTGTGGGTTCAAGACAAACTCCAGTTACAACCTCTTTTTGCCTTATCTGGGACTCAGAGGAACAAAGGTCTCTGTAATTCGTTTTTGCTGTAGAGCAAAATTTGAGTCAGTGTTTAAAAAAAAAAAAATGTCCTTTTTATACAAGCAACTCACATCAAAAGATGAAACAAGGTTTCTTAGCAAACTCACTCTAAATACAGAAAGGAAGGGACGTGTCTCCCCACCCACCCAGAATGATAGAACAAACCTTCCAAGAGGGGACACAGTGGTCTCTTATGTTATTTGAAAATAGGGAGTCTTACTTAAATTATGGGTTCTCTTTGTCCCCACAAGGAAGAAAAGCCATTATTTGGCTGCCTCCAGGGTTCCAGTTTTCATTCAGGAACTCAACAACAAAAACAGCAAAAATGTTCATGTAATACCTACAACAGTTCTTGGCAACTCCAAGCATCAACTGCCATTTAAAGACCAGCAGATATCATGTTTTAGGCAAAAATCTTCTGTTTCCAATGTGTTTGGCAGCAAACAGCAAACAACAATATGTTCCAAAAATAACTGAATGCTTGCTCATCAATGATAAAGGAATAAACTTCAAACCACAGTTCACTGAAATGCGAAACTCTCTATTTCTCCATCCTACACTTACTGCAGTTTCTAATTCACCAACATGTCCTACTCACTAGTACAAAAACACGGGCAAAGCCTCTGACTTCCCAGACAGCACACCTAGCAATATTGCTGAAAACCTCATTGTCTGGAAAGTCCACTGCCAGGCAAAACGGAATAATCCACCTCACTCTCCCCGACCGTTTGCAATTGAAAACTCAGATACAAACATAAACAAACTCACAGACTCAGAAAGTAAAACAACGGCAGATATATTAGATAGAGGAGAGACAGAGCAATCTACTTTAGGAGGTGGGCTTTCTTGATTTGGGTTCTTTTGTCTCCTGACATTGACCCAACAGCAGCTGACCCTGCTGTGGAACTGTGTCCCATAACAGGGACCTGAAAATACTGTAAGATTTTACCTTACACCCATCAGAATGGCTAATGCCAAAAACTCAAGTAACAATACATGCTGGAGGGGATGTAGAAAAAGGGGAAACCTCCTCTATCACTGGTGGGAATGTAAACTTGTACAACCATTTTGGAAATCAATCTGGCGCTTTCTCAGAAAATTAGGACTAGTGTTTCCTCAGAATCCAGCTATACCACTCCTGGGCATATATCCAAAAGATGCTCAAGTATACATCACCATGTTCAACCATGTTCATAGCAGCTTTATTTGTAATAGCCAGAAGCTGGAAACAACCCAAATGTTCCTCAACTGAGGAATGGATATGGAAATTGTGGTACATTTACACAACGAAATACTACTCAGCAATTCAAAACAAAGAAATCATGAAATTTGCAGGTGAATGGTGGGAACTAGAAAAGATCATCCTGAGTGAGGCATCCCAGTAGCAGAAATACACACAGGGTATATATTCACTTATAAGTGGATATTAGACATATAGGATAATCATACTAAAATCTCTACACCTAAAGAAGCTAAGCAAGAAGGAGGACCCTGGGTAAGATGCTCAATCCTCATTCAGAAAGGCATGTGGGATAGACATCAGAAGTGGAGAAAACAGGTAACAGGACAGGAACCTACCACAGAGGGTCTCTAAAAGACTCATCCCAGCAGGGTATCAAAGCAAATGCTGAGACATTAGCCAAACTTTGGGCAGAGTACAGGGAATCTTATGAAAGAAGGGGGAGATAGAAAGACTTGATGGGGACAGGAGCTGCACAAGGAGAGCAACAGAACCAAAAAAGCTGGGCACAGAGTTTTTTTCTGAGACTGATACTCCAACCAAGGACCAGGCATGGAGATAACCTAGAACCCCTGCACAGATGTAGCCCATGGCAGCTCAGTCTCCAAGTGGATACCCTAGTAAAGGGAACAGGGGCTGTCTCTGACATAAATTCAGTGGCTGGCTCTTAGATCACCTCCCCCTGAGGGAGGGGGGCAGCCTTACCAGGCCACAGAGGAAGAAAATTTAACCAGTCCTAATGAGACCTGACAGGCTAGAGTCAGATGGAAGGGGAGAAGGATCTCTCCTATCAGTGGATTGGGGGAGGGGTGTGGGAGAAGAAGAGAGAGGGAGTGTGGGGTTGGGAGGGGAAGAAGGAGGGGGCTACAGCTGGGATACAAAGTGAATAAACTGTAAAAATAAATAGATAGATAGATGATAGATAGATAGATAGATAGATAGATAGATAGATAGATAGATAGATAGAGGAAAATACTGAAAGGAACCTTCAGTACTGAAATCAAGAACCTGTGGGAAAGATCTCTGGGAGCTAAAAAGTATAGAGATCTTAGAGAAGAGAAAGCTTCAGAAAGGGAAGCACTCATCCTGCCTCATTCATCTGAGCATGTGCAGTATAGCTGTGTGAAGGCCTAGGGATCCAGGCTAAAGGATTGTCCATTGTCCTAACCTGGAGTGCTACACACCTGAAATGGACCCAAGGGGGCAGAGTGAAGGCTTTGAAAGCTAGGTTTTCATTGCAACCACTATCAGCAAATGTGAGGAGAAAACTTTGAACCTAATGAGGATGATCACCTGCTAATAAAACAAGCAAACATCCTCCACAGAAGATAGAAGGACTAAAGGACTTATAATGTAATTCTCAGTGTGCCTAAAATACCATTTTAAAGTATTTGATATTCAGAGGATTAGGACAGAGTGACAACTCTCAATAAAAACATGTTCTACAGGTGCAAACTCTGAGATGATCCAGACCGCAGGGTCATCAAGGACTTCAAGAGCTTTTAAAAATAGTCTTAAACAGAGAAACTCTAGATCTGAGGGAAAAGAAGAAGAATGTGAGTGTGTAGATTTTAAAAAATTCACCGAATGAGCCTTACAGCATTGAACGACAGAGGAAAATCAAGAAACCTAAAAACATGTGAGCAGAAATCATCTGAAGCAAAACAGCCAAGGAAAATAAGGGCTTTAATAATGAAAACAACTTAAGAAAAGTTGTTTTTAGCACAGAACACCTAGCATCTGTGACACTGATTACCAGAATCATGGCGAAGAGGACTATTTCATGAAACCAGTTTTTAGAAATAATATTCTGTGAAGGATGTGAGAACAAACCTTCACAAATGACACAGAAGCGACAGATGTGTAATTTCCAGGTGATACTGAAGGAGGGCCTCTGCGAAGAAGTTCTTCGTGGCACATACATGATACAAACCATCTTAGAACGCATATGAAGTAGACAGGGTGGCAGGGAGGCAGTTAAACACAGGCTCAAAACGTGGCCCTCCCCTTCGCCCAGGCTATTGGCTCCTGCTGCTGCCAAGTACTTGGCTTGCCAATAGTAGAACACAGCCATGAGCCCTAGACTAGCACGCTTCCCTAGGTGCCCTAGCCAACCACTTACTAATGCGTTATAGTGCATACGCTTCATAGAAGGGGAAACGTGTCCTCACTAGACTAGAAATACACTCTGGAAGGGACTTCGTCTTCCCTGTGTTTTTCTTGGACTGCAGTTGACAGAATTGCAAATGCCTTCTCACCATCGTAACATCCCCCACACAGCATTTCTGTACAGACATGAACAGTCATGGCCTCGTGCCTATGGTAATTCAGGTCCTATCCTTCTAAAAAGGAATGATGGAGGAGACTGCTGAAGATTCTGTTCCATAAACAGACTGGAGACAACGCCATGAAAGGACGGGGTTCTGTCACGCGGTGCAAAACAGCGTTTGTAATGGTGACCAGTGAATGGTGCCAGAACATGCTGACTCGGGACTCCAAAAGTGGAAGTGAAAGTGGCTCCCATTGTTGCCTCTAAAATACACTAACACAACTTTAAATCCTGTCTCTATGACTTTGAGTTCTGTGGGTCTGGAGATTTTGTTGTTGTTGTTACTCAGAACAAACAAATACTTCTGTTATTGATTAATGTGGTTCTGCTGAACTGAAGGTTGAGACAAATAGCATTGGTCTCCTCAAGCCAAGAAGCAAAGAAGGAGATGAAACTAGCCTATCTGGGATCCCAAATAGTCGCAGAAATCTGGCCAAGGTTTCCTAAGGGCGAAAGAACCCCAGGTGGTATAAGAAGGACTCAAGTACCTTGGTCACATCTTGTCCATCACCGACACAGGAACTGAAAAGAGCTGTGCACACATTCTCCTGGCTTACTACACGCTACACAATATGTGTGAGTGCCACCATGCGTGTGAGCGTGGTCCTTCCCTTATCATTTTTCACAAGTGTGAATCGAGACTGTCAGTTTTACAGTTTAATTTTAAGGTAATAGATGATTATGGGTGGATCAGTGAGAGGGATATAGGAACTATATTTCAGTATTTGCTGGAGCTTTGTATCTCCTCCTGTTGGGTAGCTAATTAGAGAATGTTCAGTATATGCAAATTATATTCAAGAACACATTAAGGAGATCTTAGCAGACTGAGTCTGCTAATCTCCTAACAATCCATTGAACCTAATCAGCAGGAAGGAGATAAAAGAAGACTACAATCATTTTCTCTACTAATCTACTACTGAAGGTTTGGGGCTGGGGTAGGAGGGAGAAGGAAGTAAAGGTGCTTAAGGACCCTAAATAAAGCAGGTTTGGTGGAAAATCTAAGCCTAAAGCTTGGAGCTGGGGAGATAGCTCACTGGATATAGCACCTACTGGGCAACTGTAAGCACCAGAGCTGATATTTCCAGAACCCGCATAAAAGCTGGGCAAGCATGCATGGTGGCCACCTGTAATCTCAGCAGTCAGGGAGGAAAGACAGGAGATCCCCAGAATAAACTAGCTAACCATATCAGCTGGACTTTGTAAGTTCCGTGTTCAACAGAGACCCTGCCTCAAGTGGCAAGTGATCAAGAGAGATCTCCAACATCAACTTCAAGCAAACACACACATATATTCAAATGTATGTGTGTGCGCACACACCCACACATGCATACACATACAGGTATAGATGCACACCGTATGTACATACATATAATTGCCAAATAATACCGGGGCTGGACTTGATGATACAAACCTGTAGCACAGCCCTTGGGAGGTAAAGGCAGAAAATCAGAGGTTCAAGGTCATCCTCAGCTACATAGGAGTTCGAAGAAACAAATTGAAAAAGATATCAGAAGACAGAAAGAGCTCCCATGTTCATGGATTGACAGAATTAATATTATAAAAATTACTCCATTGCTGAAAATCATCTACAGATCTCAATACAACCACTATCAAAATTACAATGACATTCTTTACAGGACTTAGGGAAAAAGAAAAATACTTTAAAATTAAAAGGGACACTAAAGACCTTGAACAGCCAAAGCAGTCCTAAGCAATGCTGGAGAGACCATAATTCCTGATCTCAAACTATGCAGCCACCCACACTAACAACATAAGTATGGTCCTGTCACAGACACAGACACATAGGTCAAAGAAACAGGATAGAAGAGCCAGCAATAAAGCCATACAGCTAAGACACCTAATCTTTTTTTTAAGTGAAAAAGAAAATAGACACTGGAGAAAAGCTAGTCTCTTCCATCAACTGTGCTAGAAAAGCTGTACATCTACAGGAAAAAGAATGAAACTAGTCTATAATTCTCACTCCACACAGAAGCCAACTCCAAATTTATGTAACAGAATGACCTAATGGAAGGCCTGAAATTGCTAGAGGAAAACAAGGGCAAAACATTTCAGGAGCTAGGAATTGGCAGAGACTTTCCGAAAAGAAGTCCAACGACACAACACGTAATCCTCACAACTGACAAGTGGAATTGCAGGAAATTGAAAAGCCTCCGTGTAGCCAACGAAACAATCAGAGTGGACAGACAGCCTACAAGACTGGATAAAATATTGCCAGCTATTCATCTAACTGGAATTGATACCTAGAACCAAAGAAGCAAGCCATCCACTCAACAAATGGGCTACTGAGTTGAATAGAGGGTCCTTGAAAATAGAAAATAAAATAAAGTAAAAGACCAAAAATATTTAGGAAAAAGTGTTCACATCTATTATATAAGTGAAAACTACTTGTAGATCTATTTTACTATAGTCAGAATTAGTCAGGATGCCTATTATCGGGAAAATAAACAACAAAGGTGCTGGTGAGAACATGAAAAAATAAGAACCTTTATACGTGGCTGGTAAAGTAAACTTGTGCAGCCACTATGGAAATGGGCGTTCTCAAAAAACTGAAAACTAAAAACAGAGCCCCCGTAAGACCCAGATATGCCACTTCTGCGTATATGCTCCACATATCACATAGGTATTCCCACATCCATGCTTATGGCCTCACTAATTACAATAACTGAGATCTGGAGCCTGTCCAGATGGCCATCTAAAGATGAATGGATAGAGAATAGATAACATGGACACAAAATGGAATTTTATACACCTGTACAAGGAATGGAATTATGCCATTCATAGAAATGGACAGATCTTGAGGTTATCGAGTTAGCACAAAAAAAAAAAAAGACTCAGAAGCACAAATATCATGTTTTCTGCCATAATCAGAATCTCTTTTAAATGTAGATAGATAGATAGATGATAGATAGATAGGCAGATAGATAGATAGATAGATAATGAAAATAGAATGGGACAAAGAGGAGGGTGCAATCTAAAGGAAGAGAAGGAAGGAACAAGAGAAGATAATGGAATTAGTGTGTATGCGTGCTTGTGTGGTGTGTGCATGCGTGTATGTATGCGTGTGCGTGTCTGTGCATAGTCATGCGTGTGTGGTGGAAACAGAAGAGGTAAATACTTTAGGGAGGTAAAAGTGGGGGGACAGGAGATGGGAGAGTGGATAAGTATAGACTATAACAACATGAGTACAAAATATAATGAATTCCATTTCTTTGTACATTAACCAAAAAATGATGAATAAGTATCTGAAAATAACTGATTTTTATAAAAATACAAAAGCAAATCAATGTACAAAAATGTGCAATTTTTAAAACAAATGGTATCTTTTAATGTAGACATCCCCATACAAAAACAAATAAAACTCTTGAGACCTAAAATGTATACTTTATATAAAAGTTAATTTTAAATATTTTTATATTAAATACAAGTCATAAAACTATAAAATATTTTAAACCATTACTAGATTTAACAGCACAGACCATAATCCAGACAGAAAATATTGATTAGTTGAACTTTTATCAAAATTAAAATTTTCTGTGTCTGAGACAAGAATGAAAGGTAAGCCGCAGTTTGAAAGAAAATGCCAGAAAACCATATATTCGGCTAAGAACCAACATCCAAAATACTTGCAGAACACTCAAAACACAACAGTAAAAAAATTATCCAAAAAGAAACTAAGCAAAATAAATAAAAGTATAATTAAGTGGCTATTGAAGATAGAAACTATACATTTTAAAAGATGTTCAAAACCATCAGTAACTACAGAAATGCAAGTTAAAACCAGAATAGATGCCACTACATGTCCATCTCAGTGCTGAAATTTGTAAAGACGATGACACCACCAAAGTGTGGAGGATGCCAAAGAAGAGAATCAATCATACATTTCTTGGGGGTCGGGGGTGACTGGTAGAGCCACTCTTCAGAAACAAAGAAAAACACGCAGTTGTAAAATGAACCAGCAATTGCATTCCTGGACTCTTATCCCAGAGAAAAGAAGTCTCGGGTCACAAAAACCTTGTATGTGAACGTTTGTAGCGTCTTAATTTGTACCATACAAACTGGGTGTCCTCCTTCCACCACGTGATGGAATGTGAGCAGCAACAAAAAAAGACATGAACCACTGACATGAAGGTTTTCAGAAAAACACTGAGTGAAGAAAAGAACATCCCCCAAAAGGATGTTCAGTTTTACATAAATGGTTGCATTAACATGGCATTGTGAAAAAATTAAAAGGACGAAGATAGAGAACAGATTGATAGTTGTGTGGAGCTAAAGAGTGGAGGAGAGACTTCTGCTGTTTAGGCCAGCACGTCACTATGCCATCCTGACACTCATGTCCACAGATATAAGGAAAGCTGCCAACCACAAAATAGAGGCAACCCTAAGGGAGAGAGCAGACACGCCCATGCACAAAAGCCTCACAGGGAACTCGTGCTGGGGTGGGACTGTGGTGAGAATTTTAGTTTCTTTAAAAACACAGAAGGGTGTCATGTGAACATGTTTTTGTGGTGAGGTGTGGGGCTGCTTCTGATTGTCCACAGCAGCTGACTATGATTTGTCTCGTGCTCTAGGAGTGGTGTGATTCTGCCAGCTGAAGGTAGTTCACGTTTGAAATTCTGGGGACTCTTGAGAGGGTAGATAAATGCCAGAGCCCAGAAAAGCACCAGCTGCTGCTCCAACTGCTGCTGCAGTCTGTTGCATTTGTAAGTGGACATACGTGTGTAAAGAGACATGTAGAAGAAATTGGATATCCTATAGATAAAGCTCAACCCAAATTGGATATCCAGCTCAACTCTACCCCGAAGGAACTTGATGCCCCTGATAAGCAGGAAGTAGTCTAATGATACCAATGCCCCCTTTCCTCTCTCACCTTCTTTCTCTCCTACCTAAAGTTGGGTGGTTGAAGGGATAGAGCTGGTGTAGAGAGGTAGATAAAAGAATCCAAGAAAGTAGCCAAAAGTATGGTTTCATGGGATGAATTGCTGGAGGCTCAGTGTGGGTGGTTCTGAGGGAGGCACCATCATTAAGATGCCCCACATTTGATTCACTTTTACCTTCTGCAGTTTGACAAAGGTCTCACAGTGAGGTTCAGGAAAGGGGGAGTCCCCACATATTTCCATCCAGGGAACAAGAGGACTGGACTACTTTTACTTATCTTTCTTGATAAGGTTTGACCATGGGAGAAATTGTTTCACCAGAACTTAATTGGCTGGTGTTCACTAGAGCCTAACTTGCCACGAAGAATCTTGAACCAGAACTGACTGTAGTCATCCTGCTGAGGAGGGAGGGAGCATGAAGAGCACATCTGATGTTCATAACCCAGAGAACAGATTCACTCAAATAGTATTACATGACCATAGGAGTCCAGAAGGTTTCTCGTCCACACACCTTAGTGTGTTACTAAAGGCCTGCTAACAGAGGTTCCTTTCTCTGTATACCATGTCTGCCTAGAAAGACACACAAAAGAGTAAAAAGCACAGCTTAGAAGAGACGGGGAAAGAGAAAACATCAAAACCAGGCTCAGATGTAACTACTGCTGAGATATTGAAATTAACATTCTATCAACTAAAACCTGCAATATGCTAGGAACTCCCACAGACAAAATGGGCTGCATGTGTCAGAGAGCTGAGGACGCTTTAAAAAAAGGTTAGGGATCAAAAAACACAGACACAAATGAAGAATTGTCTTAATGGGTTTCAGCAGCACATAGAACAGTGGTTTGGGGAGAACCTTCTGAACTTGAGGCTATCTCAACAGAACCCATCAAAAAAAGAAAAGAGTGGGTGGGGTGGAGGGAAAGGGGCTGAAGAAAAAAGAGAACAAAACATTGAAGAACTACAAAAGGTAAAACACACTCAACACAGGGATAGAAGAAAGGAAGAGGTGAAGTAGTTGAAATAATAATGACCAAAATGTTCACGAAAGGGAATGTCAAGACCCTGTCATCAATCCAGGAATCTGAGAGGACGCCGAGAAGGGCAAAAGCAAGGAAACCTGCATTTAGCCATGTCACACTGCAGGAAACCGAGGCTTCATGCCAGAGGGAAGGAACACATGACCTAGTCATCCTCCTGCCTCTGCCTCTGCCTCTGCCTCTGCCTCTGCCTCTGCCTCTGCCTCTCTGCCTCTGCCTCTCTGCCTCCTGCCTCCTGCCTCCTGCCTCCTGCCTCCTGCCTCCTGCCTCCTGCCTCCTGCCTCCTGCCTCCTGCCTCCTGCCTCCTGCCTCCTGCCTCTGCCTCCTGCAGCAAGTTCTCCTGGCATGGCCCACCATGAGAACAGCCCTCAGACACAACTAAGTAGAGAATATAGGTGTTGCAGGAACGCTGCTGTTTGAGGTTGCAGTTCTCCTAGCCTGGATAGACATTCTGATATACCACATTTGACACACGACCTCTGACACAGCTCCGTGCTAGCTCTGCCCTCCCCGTGCCTATATGATAATTAGGTATTGTGTTGTTCCCATTCATATGATAGGCGCGTGCTGCGTAATGCAAATCAAGCATCCTTGAAGTGCCTAGTTCCAACCACCCATTCATTCCCCAAGGGGTATATAACCTTTTTTCTCTGGAATTAAAGTTGAATTAGCTCCCTGCTGGTTCTTGGGGTGTGTGATCCCTGTATGGTGCTTGCTGGCCATACAATACATAATACATACATCTGTGTATAAGTGAAATGAGTGGCAGAAATGACAGGAGTGAGAACTTAGAATCATATGCTTGTGAAACAGCATGAAGTCATTTGAAAGTGGCATTAGATTAGTGGTGAGTATATATCACACCTCCTATACTAGACACTAAAAGTTTTTGGTTTGTTTTTAAGAAGGTGGTCAGGTAACTACAGCCATCTGATATTTGCCAAAGAAGCCAAAAATACACTGGAGGAAAGACAGCATCGTCAACAAATGATGCTGGGGAAAGTGGATATCAAAATGCAGAATAGTGAAATTACACCCATATCCACCACCCTGCATGAAAACTAACTCCAAGTGTATTAAAGACCTCAATTTGAAACCTGAAACTGTAGCTGGGGGTGGTGGCACACACCTGTAATTCCAGCACTTGGGGAGGCAGAGATAAGTGGATCTCTGTGAGTTCCAGGCCAGCCAGGTCTACAAAGCCAGTAAAGGACAGCCAAGGCTACACAGAGAAACCCTGTCTCAAAAAACAAACAAACAACAATAAACTGAAACTTCTGCAGAGAAACCCTGTCTCAAAAAAAAAAAAAAAAAAAAAAAACCAATAAACTGAAACTGCTGGACGAAAACACAGGCAGAACTCTAAATGGTACAGGTGTGGGAACAACCTTTCTGGGTAGGACTCCACTTGCTAAGAAATAAGGGCCAAACATTGACAAAATAAGACCTCATAAAACTAAAAAGCTTCTTTACCGCTAAGGAAACAATCAAGCAGAGAAAAAACTCACAGTTACACATCTGACAAAGGATTAAAATCCAGTATATATATATGAAGAACTCAAAAGACAAAGAGTCAAGAAAACAAATGACCCAATTAAAAACCTGGACTATGGGTTTGAATAGAGTTCTCAGTAGAAGAAAGAAAATGGGAAAGAAATATTTCAAAGAATATCCATCATATTTAGCAATTAGAGAAACACAAATTAAAGCAACTCTGGAATTTCATCTCATCCCAGTCAGAATGTCAAAAAAAAAAACAATAGAACGACTGACAACAAATGCTGGCAAGGTTGGGGCGAAGAGGGAACCCTCCTTCACTCTTGGTATGGCTGCAGATTGGTGGAGCCACTGTGAAAATCAGTGTAGAGAACTCCCAGAAAGCTAGAGATAAATTGGCCATGGGACCCATCCCTTGGCATATCCCCGAAGGACTCACACTGCTACTTGTGGCACTTGCTCAGCCATGCTCCTTTCTGCTCTAGTCACAATAATGAGGAAGGGAAACAACCTAATTGTCCTTCAACAGAAGAACGGACAATAGAAATGTGGTACATTTGCACAGTGTGATACTATTTAGCTGGAAATAAAAATGAAATTTGTAGGTTAAGTGGAGGGAACTAGAAGACATTATACTGAGTGGGGTAACATAACAGAAAGGCAAGAACTATATGGTCTCTCTTATTTGTGTATCCCAGCTCCAACTCTTTAGACATGAGTATATAACTTGGAGTAATCTCAAATAGCAGGAAACCAAAAGGGGACCACGGGAAGGAGAGTCTAGAGAAGAGAACAGCAGGGTATGCATGATATGAAGGGGGTAATTGAAAGGGTGGACAAGGGGACTTTGATTTGAGAGGGGGAAGAGGGGTCAGTATAGAAAGAGGGAAAAGAAGAGAGAAATAAGAAGCACCCATTTGAGGTTTTGGTCAGGGTGGTCCAAGAGACTCCCAAAGGGCTGTTGCTGTTGCCCTTGCTCTCTGAGGCTGGAGGTCAGTCATATTGCTGTACAAACTACACGATTTGGATACAGGACTCAGAAGATTCAAGCTGGTTCTGTGCACACAGGCACTTACATACAAGTAAGACAAAATATCTTTAAAATCGGATCTTTAAAACATGCACATACACACAAACACAGAAGGCTAAAAAGGAATGAAAAGCGGAAGACACTAACAGTAACAAAGAATAAAGAAGCAAACAGAGAAGGGGAATAAATACGAGAGATATCACAACTGATGGAATGAGATGCTACGCTGGAAAAGACAGACCGCAGAGACAATAAAAAGATCCCTGGCTGTCAGGGGGAGGGAAGTGGAGGGGAAAAGGCCAGAGCACTGAGGACTGGGGAAGATGGGGCTAGGCAGAGCACTGAGGAGAGGGGTGTGGGGGAGACAAGTGTCATACTGACAATTGGGGGAGGGGACAGGTGGAGCACTGAGCACTGGGAGGATTGTGAAACTACTCTGCATGGTACCGTGGTGGTGGACACATATCATTACACATTTGTCCAGACTCACAGAGCATAAAACACTGGGGAATTCTGATGTAAACGAGGAAGGTTAGTGATAAGAACTTGGTATCGCAATGTGGATTCATTAATTATGACAAACATCTCCTTCTAGTGGAAGATGTTGGTAATGCATGTGGGTAGGCAGCGTCTGCATGGAAACTCTTAGCTCCACTTGGACTTTGCAGTGAATTAGAACTGCTCTCTTTAAAAAAAAAAAAAAAAAAAAAAAGTTGTTCCAACTTCTATTTGTTTCTCCCTTTGCTTCTCCCTGAGGCTTCTCACTGTGAGCTTCTGTGGCCACTGTTCTAGCCTTCCTGTTCCACCTCCTCTTCAAGACAGTTTTGAGAATTCTAAGAGACCCTGTGTGTTCAATGCCCTTTTCAAGGGATCTGCATTCACATTAGCCATCTCTTCTTTTTCTCGAGAGGAAAAGAACTCACAGATACTTGCAATTTCTGTTACTAATATTTCCACCATGGCTGATATTTAATCTGATACCAGTAGCAAGACATACTTGATCTTTTAGGAAAATAATATTAAGTGTGCCCATTTGTATCTGTTGCTGGGATAAAATACTACAAACTAAGAACAACGTAAAGAAGAATTATTTTTAGCTTACAGTTTGAGAGCACTAGATGTGCACACTGGTGGGGAAGGTATGGACCCAGGAGGAGGATGCTGAAGACTGCATTTCAACTGCACACCAGAAGTGGAGTAAGAAAGAATGACCCCAGGGATGTACTTCCTCCAGCAAGGGTGACTGCACATCTTCTAGAGGTTATATAACCTCCCAGCACCGCCAACTGGTGTTCAAACACATGAGCCTAGGAGGGACTCATTCTCATTCATACTACCACACTTTCTCACAATGAATGGAATGGAGAATAGATTTTAGGGAGGGGCTGGGACACTTGAGGGGGATCGGGTTTAAGCGACTGATATGCTGTCTGGCTTCACTATTTGGGGTTGTGATGAATAACAAGAACATTTCTGTCATTGGCCTTAATATCTCTGAAGTGATAAACTATTTATCAATGAAAAAAAAAAGGGGGGGGTTAGGGCGGCTACAGCTTACTGTGCAATGATGAGGGCCCCAGTTCACATCACCACACCCGGATAATAACATGTCAGGTACACCTTCAAATGCCTGTAACCTTTCATCTGAGTTTCAAGAGGGCCAGAGGCAGGATTGCTGGAGCTCATCCACCCTAGCTCAGAAAATGCAAGGCCCAGGTTCACCTTGCCTCAGCGGGAGAGACAAAGAGTGGCACAGGTACACAAACCTCCACATAAATGCATGTGCCCACACTCAGACGGATACAGACACAAACATACACAGAACACCCTTCGGCAGCCTTCCCACACACACGCCTATCTCCCATCTTTCATGGGTACCACAGCTCTCCCCCTTCAAACCTTTCTCCCACCCCACCCCTACTCACTGCTGCATCCCAGACCAACCGCAGCTCCAGGAGTGTCTCTGCTAATCCAAGGGCTTCTCCCCCAGGGCAACAAGTATGCTCAAGGCAAGCCCACACACCTCCTACTGCTCCTGAAATCCAGCCCTCTCCCACCATTTTTTAGCCCCAGCTCTGCAGCAGAAAAATCTGCTGTGCTCTCCTTTCCTCTCTGACCCCATCCTCAAGGGATCACAAAGATCTCCAATATTCCTTCCCCCGACTCATCCAAGTATCCAAGCCTCCAACACCAGCGCGCATCGCCTGTGAACACACCACCAGCTGGACAGGCCAGAAAAAAAACAGGCAACACACACAGCCATCACACTTGCCAAAAAATCCAGAGAGGAAACAGAAAACCAGGAACAAAACACCCACTCAACAAAGACAGACCTAGAAATCTGCACCTAGACCTGCAACCATCCCGAACCCGGATGACGAGACACCAGCATAAGAGCGAAACAACAACAAGCAGGGCAGTCGTCTCCACTGTAGCCTGGCTATCCTACCACAGCGGGCTCTGAACAGTCCAACACGGATGAAGCGCAAGGAAAAGACCCTAAAACCAACTATATGAAGGTGAAAGAGGAAATTAAGAAATTAATGAAATCCAGAGAAAAATTGAAAGAAATGAATAAATCCCTTTATTCATGAATAAAGGAAATGAATAAAACCATTCAAGACCTGAAAATGGAAATAGAAGCAATTTTTTAAAAAAAGGAAATCTGGAAATTAAAAATTTAGAAATTCAAACAAGGAAGGACATAAGCAAACTTCACCAACAGAATGCAAGAAGTGGAAGAGAGAGTCTCAGACATTGAAAATATAGTAGAAAAATGGATGCATCAGTCAAAGAAAATGGTAAAGCTAAAAACACAAAACATCCAGGAAATCCTGGATACTATGAGAAGTCCAAATGTAAGAATAATAGGAATAGAGGAAGTAGAATTCCAGTTCAAATCCCAGAAAATATTTTCAACAAAATTGGAAAGGAAGAAGTCAAAGCATCATTATTTTCAAATAATAATAGTGTACTTAAGTGACCCTAAAAATCCCACCATGGAGCTCCTATAGCTAATAATCACCTTCAGCAAAGTAGCTGACGACAATATATTATCTCAAAGAAAAAAATCAGTAGCCTTCCTATATACAAATGACAAATGGACTGAGGAAAAAAAATAGGGAAACAACATCTTTCACAATAGCCTCAAATCTTCTTGAGGTAATTCTAACCAAGCAACTGAGAGACTTGTGTAATAAAAAACTTCAAGTCTTAGAAGAAAGAAATTGAAAGTTATTTCAGAACATGGAAAGTCTCCCATGATCATGGATCAGTAGGATTAACATAGTGGAGACGCCCCATCCTACCCAAACCTATCTACAGATTCAGTGCAACACCCATCAAAACCCCAACACTGTTCCTTACATTGAAAGGACAATTCTCAACCTCATATGAAAAAAAAAAAAAAAACAGGATAGCTAAAATGATCCTGAACAATAAAAAAGTGCCAGAACTGTCACCATTCCAGACTTCAAGTTGTATGTACTACAGAGGTATGGTAATAAAAACCACGTTGTATTGGCCTAAAAACAGACACATTAGAAGACCCACACATAAATTCACACACACATGGACTTGTGATTTTTGCTAAAGAAGCCAGAAATACACACTAGAGAAAAAAAAAGAAAAAAAAAGAAATCATCTTCCACAAATGTACTTGTCAAAATGGCTGTCTGCATGTAGAAGAAAACAAATACTTATCACCCTACACAAAACTCAAGTCCAAGTGGATCAAAGACCTCAACGTAAGATCAGATGCACTGACCCTGACAGAAGAGAAAGTTCAAATAGCCTCGAACGCATTGGCACAGGAGACAACTTTCTAAGCAGAACACTGACGTTACAGGCACTAAGACCAACGACTACTGAGTGGGACTGTACCGGCTGGTTTTGTGTGTCAACTTGACACAAGCAAGAGTCACCAGAGAAGAAGGAGCCTTAATTGAGGAGATGCCTCCATGAGATCCAGCCGTAGGGTATTTGCTTAGTGACTGGTTGGGGAGAGCTCAGCCTATTGCGGATTGTACCATCCCTGGGCTGGTGGTCCTGGGTTCTGTAAGAAAGCAGGCTGTGCAAACCAGCATTAGCAAGCCAGGGAGCAACACCAATCCATGGCCTCTGCATCAGCTCTTGCCTCCAGGTTCCTGCCCTGCTTGAGTTCCTATTTTTACTCCCTTTGGTGGTGAACAACAATATTGAAGTATGAGCTAAATAAACCCTTTTCTCCACAAATTGCTTTGGTCACGGTGTTTCGTCACAGATAGCAACCCTGTCTAAGACAGGAACCTCATGAAACTGAAAAACTGTAAGGCAATGGACACCATCAATCAGACAAATCTGCAACCTACTGAAGGGGAAAATATTTTTACCAACTCCACACATGATAGAGAACTAATACCCAAAATATATAAAGAACTCAAGAAACTAGATATCAAAAAAATCTAATTTTAAAATGCAATACAGACCTAAACAGAGAACCTCAATAGAGCAAACCCAAATGGCTGAGAAACACTTAAAGAAATCCTTAGGTATCAGGGAAATGCAAATCAAATCTACTTTGAGGCTTCGTCTTACACCTGTTAGAATGGCTAAGATCAATAACACAGTAGCAGCTCATGCTGGTGAGGGTGTGGAGCAAGAGAAACACTCTTCCATGGTTGGTGGGATTGCAAACTTGTACAGCTACTACAGAAATCAATATATTGGTTCCTCCTAACCAATTGGGAATCTATCCACTTCAAGATCCAGATATACCATTCTTGCACATATACCCAAAGGACACTCGTTCAACCATGGTCATTGTGGCTTTATTCATAACAGCCAGAAACTGGAAACAACATAAATATTCCATAATAGAAAAAAAAACAGATAAAGAAAATGTGGTACATTCAGACAATGGAATATTTACTCAGCTGTTAAAAAAACAATGACATCATGAAATTTGCAGGCAAATCGATGGAACTAGAAAAAGTCATCCTGGGTGAGGTAACCCAGACCCGGAAAGACAAATATGGCATGTATTCACTTAAAAGTGTATATTAGCTGTTAAATAAATGATAACCAAGCTACAGTCTGTAGAACCAGAGAGGTTAGGTGAAGAGAGAGAAGTCTAGGCAGGAATACATGGATCTCCCTGAGAAGAGGAAATAAAATAGATTTTATGGACAGACTCGGGGCAGGTGGGGATGGGAGCAGTGCAGGGATAACATGGGGTGGGGGACAGAGTGTAGAGAGAGAGAGAGCTAGAATTGGGGAGTTTGGGGGTCAGAGTAATGTGGAAACCTAATATAGTGGAAACTTCCTAGACTCTGTGAAGATTGTTCTAATGAGGATTGCTAATAATGGGAGATACAGAGTCTCCACTAGGCATCTCTTGCTGCCAGGGAAGGCCTCCAGAGGAGGAACTGGGTGGCATTCAATTGAGTTGTTGGCCAAGGGAGTCCTGTGGGGATTCCCAAACAACCCAGGGTGCTAACATAAAGGGTTGTTCTCTGCGAAACGACAGCGGGACCTCACTGCTGAGGACATCACCCACACAGCTCATTGAACATGGAGAAGTCAGGCTGGCACCTTCATGGAGTCTTCACCCCCATGCTCTAGTGGCTCTGGTGCAGGAAGGTACTCTGCAGGCTAACAAAAGAGAAATGTAAACCTATACTCTGTCCTGCCTACAAAATTTGCTCGGGCAGTGGTGGCACAGAACATTTGGGAATAGCCAAACATTGTCTGATTTGACCTAAGGCCCACCCCATAAGAAGAAATCTATACCCAACAACTGCCTGAGCAGCCAAGAACCAGAGACTAGCTAGCCCAGAGTCACTGGGTAAAACAAAAAAAAAAAAAAAAAACCATCATATTCTGCTATACTCAGAGATCAGTGCCTTAACCAGTCATCTCCAGAGAGGCTTCCCCTCTGATGGAAATACATGTAGAGACCCAGATTATGTGGATAGTGAGTCTAAAAAATAAGGTCTCCATCAAATCCCTCCTTTTGGAGCTCAAGGTATCACATGGAAGAGGAGGCAGAAAGATTGTAAAAGTCAGAGAGGGTGAGAACAGGAGAACAAGGCCCTCTGATTCAACTAATCAAGAAGCATATGAGCTCACAGAGACTGAACCAGCAAGCACAGGGCCTACATCGGTATACCCCAGGCCCTCTGCATCTATATTATAGCTATTATCTTAATATTCTTATGAGACTCCTGACTGTGAGACTTTTGTGCCTGCTGGTGGGACTCTCTTCCTTCTGTTGGGTTGCCATATCCAACTTCAATATGATAGTTTTTGCTTTGCCTTATTATCATCATGTTTAGTTGTTATCTCTTAGAAGCCCTTTCTTTTTTAATGAGAGACAGAAAGGAAGTGGGCCCAGAGGCGAGAAGAGGCGGGGAGGAATTGGGAAGAGTAGAGGGAAGGGAAACTATAATCAGATGATATATTGTGTGAGAAAAGAATCTAACTTCAATAAAAGGGAGAACGTGAAGTAGGGGAAAAAAAGAGACAAAAAGAAACACTGGAAACTCTTTCAAATGACCAGATACATCATCACCTGTTTTCTTGCTCGCTCCGACTTGAGCTATGTCCATCCACCCCCTCATCTAGCCAGGTATGGGGTCCTGGTAGCTCTGTCGCCTGGCAGATCTGGCATCTCTCCTCCTCCGTTTTCCTACCACCTCTTCCCCAGGCCAACAGCCTTGTCAACATATGCCTGATTCATTGCCAGGCCTCCCACCCGCCTCCTTAGCATTAGATTCCCACACATCTGTGCATAATTACTACCTCAGTTTGGTTTTCCTGGAGATAGAAGCACAACAGGAGGATCTTCTTCATACAGATTCTGAGAGGAATAATCTAAAGCAGTGGTTCTCAACCCTCCCTTTACCACAGCTCCTCGTGCTGGGGTGACCCCCAACCATAACATTATTTTCACTGCTGCTTTATAACTTTTCATCTTGCTGCTGTTTTTATGAATCATAATGTAAATATTTTTAGAGCTGGAGGTTTGCCAAAGGGGTCACCAACTCACGGGTTGAGAACCACTCATCTAAAGAAAAGGAAGGAAGCAAGATGGAGCAGAGGAGGGAACTGATCAAGGATCTTGGGTAAATGTGGTTGCCAAGGAGAACTAATCCTCCCAGAGCTGGTCTCACTATAGGTACAGTAGATCAGCCTGCCTGTGATTACTAGCCGTTGACTTTAGGTAGGAGAGGATATTGCTTTTCAGTAGAACAGATTAAAGACAATTTAATCAAAGACTATGCCTTGAAGTGTAGAACAGCTGTGAGTTGATGGCAGCAAACTCAGCAACTGGGAGTGGGGCACCAACATGAAAAGGGGATTTGGCAAGGCACCAGGGCATCCGTTACGATTACCTTCCCCATAAAAGGAAACATCTAACTGAATCGCATCTCTGATTAACCTGTCAGGTGATACCAACCACCAGCTGTACTGGTTTCCAAATTCCATCTTCATGCTTAGCCACCACAATCTGATTCTAATCAGATCCACCTTCCTTATGTCTCCCCGCTTTTCCCTCTTGCTGTGGTCCGTAGACATGAGGTAGGCTGGTGAGTAGCTTACTGCTCTTTCCTAATCCATTTATTTTACAGTATCATAGCACGGTCCAGATTATCTTTATGGATTGATCAGACAAAACTGACAAAGCATCCCCTCACCTGTCACTTTGACTCTGAAGACATTGTCACTAAGATCCTCTTTTCTTATTCTAGCCCTGAGAAGCTCAGAGGAGGTGACCTGGCAATAGACAGACTGTCAAGCTGCCAAGAGTGGCAACACAGCCCAGTGCCCTTTCAATCCTATATGTCTAATTGGGCTTCTCACAAGGGGGAGAGCTAATTTGGTCTGAAGGAAATCAGAATGTGCTGTGAATTCTGTTTCTGGTGGTCTTGGGGCCATGTCAACATGCCCATTCCAGACCGAGCCAAAGTCTTACATCAGACAGGAAGCAGAGAAGGTATCAGACAAAAACAGCCACCACTGAGAGATGACAGCATGTGACAATAAAACTGCTGATGGCCTGCATGGGTAGGAAAGACCTGTCCTCTAGGAGCCATTTATGGGCCAGCACTTCCGGTGTCAGGTACCACATAGCCGGACCCAATTTGTCATAATCATAACTTTTCTTTTTATAAAGTGTTTCATGAATCCTAGTGCAACTTCTGCCATGAGCTCTATTGTTTGCATTCATAGGACAGGGAAGTAAGGCTTGAAGAGATGAGGAAGCTCCCTGCCCAAGACTACCTGCTAGCTTCCATAAGACCTGAGACTCAAAAGAGGATCCATTTTCCCCCTCTAACCAGTATACTCCAGAGAAGATGTGACAGAAACAGAAAGGCCTTGGTGAGAAAGACTAAATTCAAGTGATTCCTCTTAGCTCAGGCAAGAAAGCTTTGAAATGGTTTCAGTGGCTCCACCCTTCGCTTTGCCATGCTGTTCCCAGTGAAGAGTGGAAGAGCAAAGAAGTCTATTAGCACAGCTTTAAGACACAGGGAGAGGAAGCTGGAAGGGAGTCACAGAGAGCGAAATGCACCTGCCCACGTGTTCAGGGTGTAGAACCTGAGAAAAGGGGATCAGGGAAGCTTGCAAGGGAACAGAAGTCCTTGATGAGAGCCAGTAGAGGTCTGGCGATGGAGACCGTTGTTCCTACCCAATAGCGCAGCACCTTGCATGTCGAAGCCAATAAAATTAATAGAATAACAAGTGAATAAATAAAGAGGAAATGCTAGAGATGTAGATAAAGGTGTGGCTGCCAAAAGTTATCCCACTGAGACCTGGCCCCATTTATCTCACCATTTACAGGAAAAAAAAATGCTTCACCAAATAAGGCAGGTTGAGGGGCTGTTACATCCCCCAAATCAGCAGTGTCACTCATAAGTCAGAGTCCAATGAGGAGATTGCTCCAGAGGTCTGTTGGCTGCCTCCCACCACCTCTAATGAGATGAGATTGCTGAAGGGAATCGGCTAATTGCATGATGTTTTATTAATCCTTTCTCCATGAAATATTAATTGTGACGTTTCACAAATATGAAGATCTCTCTGCGTTTCAATGCCTAGGTTTGTGACCTCTCCAGATAAATATTTGAGGGTTTCCAGTTGAGCGACCAAGGTGACAAGCACAGTACTGTATCCTGGAGGGACCAAATGGCAACCCAGAGATCACCCAGATGTCAAAAAGCCCTCCCTTGATTAGCTCTTTCCTGGCTGCTGAACTGCAGGGTGAATTCCAGAGACTAGAATCCAAGACTAGTGTAAGGCAGATGAAGAAGGCATCGTGAGATGCATTCGCCACCTTCCTACCTAACTCTGGAAGGCTGCACTGGATGCCCAGTGCCCTGGAGCAAGGTGCCAAGCATTGCACTTCCTCTTGGAGCAGTTTCCGCATGAATGAGAGAATTAAGAATTCCCTGCAACCATGATCCAGCTCCTAGAGACTAGTGCCTTGAAATAGGGCAGATAATCCCAAGGCCATGGGAGAGGTTAGCCAGCCTGGTAAAGGAAGACAAAGATAGACCTCCAAGGACCAAAGGGTCATAGAGCTGCTCTCTGAAGAGTCCCTAAAAGACGAGGGGGTCTCAGTGAATGCTGCTACAAAGCTCTACACTATACCTTGTGGGAAAAGCCAGCAAAGAAGCCAGCCTGAATCAGAATGGAGCCTGTGACCCTTCCCATGAGTGGTATACAGGAGACTAGAAAGGAAACCTTTACCTCCTCAATCTCTACTTCTGTTCCAACATCCCTAATGAGGCACACATGGAGAAGTAGGTATGGATGTATCTAAGAGCCAGACCATACACCCACTTCTCGATCCAAGAGTAGGGCAACAGTAATCCACACTAGATTTGAGACTGAGGTGGGTTTTTTTTCTTCCTTCAGTTATGAACAAAAACAAGCTGTGACTTCCCAAAGAACTTAGAACTTTCAGTCATGAAAAATGGGACAGAATACAACAATGGTGGTGTTTACAAGGGACTCCCAAGCGGATTCCTCACTACTCTGAGCGTGATCTGTACCCCTGCAGCTTTAGCCTGTGAGAATAGCAGACTCTCTCACCTGGCCCATACCTCTGGCTCTACATGCTTCAGATTATGATGAGCATATGAACATTAAAGTTTGAGGACAAGGGAGAGGGGAGAAAATGAAACATTTGATGCATATATTTCAATGAGAGTCCTCTACAAATTGATCTGTTTCCAGGGTTTGTGATCAGAAGTCTTACATTGAAAACAATATGGATTGAATTTTTCAACTTATGATTAGAAAATTTTAAGTCGGACAATACAGTTACGCTGAAGGAGTGGCAAGGATACACCTCTAGGAACAAAAGGGATGTAAAGCTGCCCAACTGAGAAGCCAAAAAGGTAGGGGGGTCTCAGTACACTGCCCCCAGACTCCACACAACTCTCCTGAGGTCCAAGACTTCCGTTGTGTTCCCAACATAAAATGTTGTGCACCAGCCTACCCAGGGAACCTTCTGCATGACACTGGGACACCATGGTCTGAATCAGCATGGAGACCCACTTCCCCTTTCCAGAACTCTGCTTTCCCCCAATGTCAATCCTCATAAAATCCTACTCTATTTCACCTCAAGCCTCTATTGGAAACCAAGGCAATAGGATAGGTTGTTTGACACCAAGGACGTTGCCTGATACAGCGTGGGTGCTACTTGAACAAATTTCCAAGTTAATAAACAGAAGAGTGAATTCAATGAACAAAGGCAACCTCTCTACTTTCAGCAAGCTTTGACCGCTCAGAGCCTGGATTTCCTTGTATTATAATAGAGATCACATGGCTGCCAACAAGCCAACCATTCCTATAGATCACACAGTACTTTGCATCTCGTAAAATCTCAGAGTTACGTGTTTCCTCCTCACCTTTGAAATGATGAGTTGAAAAACCTTCCCCAGAGGTCTTTGGCCACATGACTCTACAGAAAGTCATTTCCTCTCTGATGCTGTGTCCCATTCTGTGACACCGTTGATCTACCCTTGCGTGCTATCTGCGTGCTTCCTCTATATAACACTCATCACTTCCTCTAGCCCCCATCTGTGTGAGACCGTGCCCCTCCTAAGGACAGAGCCTGTGTTGTTCAGTTCTATGCCTATGCAGCGGGCTAAGTGAATAAACCACCAAATACCTCTTCTCACTAGCTTTTTAAGATGAGAAACATGCCAAGCATGGACTTGAAAATTCGATGTTCTCAAACTTGAATCCAAGGTCGACAAGGGCAGCACAAAATGGACTCGTTGGGTTATAAAAGGGAAAGAGGACATGGGGTTGAGAAGGGGAGGAGAGGGTGACAGTAGGGAGATCTGGAAGGAGCTAGGGAGGAGTGTGGCTGAAAATATGATCAAAGCACATTGTATGACATTCTCAAAGAATTAATAAAATAGTATATTAAAAATATTAATTCTAGCCAGTTAGAGTAGTGCACACCTCTAACCCCATCACTTGAGAGGCAGAGGCAGAAGGATCTCTGTAAGTTGGAGGCCAATCTGGCCTAAGCCTGCCTCAAAAACACCAATTTATTTATTATTATTATTATTATTATTATTATTATTATTATTGCCAGGTGGTGGTATCACAAGCCTTTAATCCCAGCTCTCAGCAGGGAGGCAGAGGCAAGCAGATCTGTGAGTTTGAGGCCAGCCTGGACTACAGAGTGAGTTTCAGGACAGCCACGGCTACCCAGGAAACCCTGTCTTGATTCTACTTATGTTATCTAACATTTGCCATGTGCCCAACTTTTCTAAAAACTTCATATTTTAACTCTTTAACCTCCTCACTGACCTCTTTGAAGGAGATATCGTTACCCACAGATGGGACAGAGAGATTGCACAGCTTCCCAAAACCACACAACTAATAAATGGTCCAGCCAACATGCACACCCTTACCATCCATTGTGTCACCTCCCCTGTGCCTGAAGCTGCCAGTTCCGGTCAAGGCAACGGACAATGATAATGATGACAGTATTAGTAGCAGGTACCAAACTCCTGATAGGTGGATGAGCCTTAATGAAGACTTTCAGATGTCCTAAGCTTTGGGAAGATAATGAGCCTCTATCCGCACACACCACTGAAGTTGAAAATTATAGCATTCGGTGGAAACGCACCGCAAATTTTTCATGTGTGCTGAATTAAAAGAGCTCTTGGCTGGCTGTCATAATTGCAAAACACTGGAGTCTAACCACGCTGAAACTCTGGCAACGCTCTTCCATGTTCCTGCCTGGCTCAAGACCTAAGTATAGGTTTGAACTGATTGTAGAAAGCAAGGTCCATTCCCCTGAGTATCCAGCTACAGAGTTTGCAGATAAAAATGCAAGGTGCTAATTAAATGTGAATTTCAGATAAACAATAATTATTTAACATGTACCATTTAACTCAGTTTAGTGAATTTATATTAGCTAACTGCAACGTCTCCCTTTAGATATTAGAGGAATTCAGGAAAGGGTGGTGAGTGCAGCTTAAAGTAGAAAAGAGGGCTGTCACAGGTGAGTCAGAAGTTGAGCCAACTCAAGATGAGAGCATAAAATACAATGGACTGGCACTTCCCAGAACTGTGTAGCTGGTGCCTCTGAAGGAGGGAAGGCATTCCAGGCAGGAAAGCCAGCAGGATTAAAGACCTAAAGGCTAATGGCTGCATAGCAAGGTGGGGACAATAAGAACAGCTCTCCAAGACAACTTTGTGCCCATTAATAGCATCCATTTTGCAGGATCTATAATTGCCAAGGAGACAAACTTCTGAGCATGTCTGTGAGGGAGTTTCTAGATTGGGTTAATTGAGAAGAGAGGATCCATCTTAAATATGGATAGTTTCATTACATGGGCTAGGGTCCCAGACTGAGTGGAGAAGCTAAGGAATCACCAGAATTCATCTGTCTCTGCTTCCAGAGCATGGACGCAATGGGACCAGTCTCCTTACATTCTTGCTGCCTTGACTTTTCCTCTACCCTTACTTCCTTAAGTTGGTTTTGTCACGTATTTGTCACAGCTATAGGAAAAATAGCTGACTATTGTAGTTTGCTTCTCTGTTGCCATGATAAAAACACTGAATGAAGGCAACTTGGAGGAAGAAAGGGCTAATTTGTCTTCCAGGTTGCAGTACATCATCGAGGAAAGGCGAGACAAGAATCCGGAGATGGGAACTGAATCAGAGAGCATGGAGGAATGCTGTTTGCTAGCTCATTTGCTTTCTGTCTTTTTCGGCTACCTTTACTTACAAGCCAGGACAACCTCCCCGGGACTGGCACTGCCCACAAGTGGGCTAGGTTCTCCTAGCAATCACGTAAGTGCCCCAGAGGACAATCTGATGGAAGCAACAACTCAATTGAAGTTCTCCCTTTCCAAGTGTCTCTAATGTATATCAAGGTGTCAAAAGCTAACCAGCACACCTCTGAACTTCCAGGCCCGTCCCTTCATCCTCACTTGGCTACTTCCTACGCATGAGAGGTTCTGATACGTCAGCCAATGCACCTCTTCCCCAAGTCCTTCTGTGTTGATCTTTAAAATACTCCCAATGTATGTGCATCTTTAATATCACCATCCTGAATGCTTCACCTGATAGCTGAAGGACAGAGATGGCCTGCCTGTGGTGACCACACATGGCCATCATCTGGGTCCTACATATCCACGGGAGGTTCCCTGAGCCTGTGCCTAGCTGTGGTCAAAGGCCACCTGCTGAAGGTAGAGCTTGAATCTAGACATGAGACTGACACCCAAATAAATGCATGCTGTCCGGCACATTTCGATTTCAAAAACTCCTCGGTGCCACCCCGCATTCACAGCTCACACCCCACACCTTCTTCCCTATCTCTAACCACCTCCATCCCCACACGCGGCTGAGACACTCCAAACTATCATAAGAAAAGTCACGCACAATGGAATATTACTCAGCAATAAAAAAAAAAAAAAAAAAAAAAAAAAAAAAAAAAAAAAAAAAAAAAACAAGGAAATCATGAAATTTGCAGGCAAATGGTGGGATCTGGAAAAGATCGTCCTGAGTGAGCTGTCCCAGCAGCAGAAAGATGCACACGGTATATACTCACTCATATAGACATATAATATAGGATAAACACCTACTAAAATCTGTACACCTAAAGAAACTAATCAAAAGGGAGGACTCTTGCTAAAATGCTCAATTCCTACCAGAAAGGCAAAGAGGATGGACGTCAGAAGAGGGAGAAAAGAGGGAACAAGTCAGGAGCCTGACACAGAGGACCTCTGATAAAGCTCTGCCCTGCAGACTATCAATACAGATGCTGAGACTTATGGGCAACCTTTGGGCAGAGTTCAGGGAATCTTAGGAAAGAAGTGGGAAACAGTAAGATCTGAAGAGGACAGGAACCCCACAAAGAGAGCAACAGAACCAAAAAATCTGAGCACAGGGGTCTTTCCTGAGACTGATATTCCAACCAAGAACTATGCATGGAGATAGCCTAAGACACCTGCACAGATGTAACCCATGGCAGTTCAGTATCCAAGTGGGTTCCATTGTAATAGGAACAGGGACTGTCTCTGACATGAACTGATTGGCCTGCTCTTTAATTACCTCCCCCTGAGGGGGAAGCAGCATTACCAGGCCACAGAAGAAGACAACGCAGCCACTCTTGATGAGACCTAACTGACTAGGATCAGAAGGAAGGAAAAGAAGTCCTCCCCTATCAGTGGACTTGGGGAGGGGCATGCATGCAGAGGGTGGAGGAAGGGAAGGATTGGGACGGGAGGAGGGAGAGAACCACAGGGGGGGACACAAAGTGAATAAAGTGTAATTAATAAAGAAAAAGAAAAAAGAAAAGAAAAGTCACCCACTGTACTACCAGACCAACCACACCTGGCCTCCTGGTGTAGGCTTCTTCTGTGTAGTCACGCCTCACCTTCTCTGTAGCTGTCCCTCTCTTTTACATCATTATTGTCTCTCTCTGTTGGCTCTGTCTCCACAAACATGGCATCTTTCTCATGTTAGAACTACCCTCCCCTTTGGTCCCACTTTTCCTACCAGCTACGGCTTCATTCCTCTGCTCCTTTTTGTGGCAAAACTCCATGAAAAGGGTGAACCTCACAGCTGTCTTCATGCTCCAGTAGGCTTTTTCTCCACTGTTCCATAATTCTGCCATGGTGGGTTTTGGGGAACCCCATTCTTCACCTCCACTGGCCTCTCAGAGGTGTCATCACCTCCTCCTGGAATCACATTCTTGGCCTCCAGGGCAGAGCACATGGATTGCCCCTCCCCCCTGCTGGCTTTTCCTCATTGGTCTTTATAAGATCCTTGAAATGAAAGATTCCCAGAAGCTTTAAGACTTTGAACCTTCTCTCTCTAGACTCACTCCCTTGGGGATCACAACCTGGCTCGTGGCTTGGAGTGTGAGGTCCCCCAAAATCTCCCCTTGAGATCCATTCCTGCATGATGAACTGCAAAGCAGCCTTCCCAGTGAGTCAAACCAAAGCCCTGTAGGTCCCCATGGAGCCTTTCACTCTCTTACACCCCACCCAAACAATGAGCACACCTTCCCATCCTGTTCCAAGTACTTACAGATTCCAAACATTCTCTCTCCCATCCTGTCACCTCCTGCCTGAACTACGTTACAAGCCCTCTAACTGATCTTCTGCTCACCCTGTGGCCCCATCAGGGACAGGTCTCCACAACAGCCAAAGAGATCCTTTAAAATGGAAAGCTTGCCAAGAGAAAGGCCACAGACAATTGACACATCATCAACTGTGCTCTCTCCTTGAGTTCTGGTCATCAGGCCTCGAACATACTTGTCACATCTACAGAAAGACGTCGCTCTGGTTTCTTCCTCTGCCTAGGGCCCTACCTCCAACACAGAAAGCCACATGGCTCACTCCTTCTGTCCATCAGTTCTTGTTCCACCATCACCTGGGCCACACTGTTTTAAGCACTGCTCCCTCTCAAGCACAAGAAAGAATATGTGCTTGATCAGCTTAAACGTATTCTATCACGTCGCTCTGCTTCCCCAAAATGAGGCCTACAGGATGACCTGGAACAAGGAGCAACGATGCAGTTATGAGTTAAATACAGTTTGGGACAGTCCTAGCCAAGTGATCTTCTCAGTGTTGCCTACAGCGTCTACCTGGTCACACTCCATTCCAATGAGATCCTCCTGAGGAATTGAATCCTACCAGGCCGCGTGCTCCGAGGGAGAATGCATCTAACATGGTCTGTATCTGCTCATCTTTAGGTGCCGCCTGCTCCTCCAGGCTAGAATGCAGTCCTATGTCAGTGGGTACTTTTTCTATTCAGTACACAGCTTAAACCCCTCAGCTTAGAGCACAGTTCAAGGGATATCTACTGACTGAACAAATAGCCTCAATTCCTATTTGGAAAACAACCAAGAGCCTTTAAATGCCTGATTTGAGTGGTCTAACCCTTGGATCAGATGGGGAACTCTTAAGAGCTCAGGAAGGTCTCAGGGACATCCTGGGATCTCATCTTATGGGTCACTTCTTTCACCCATGTAGCAATAAGCACATGCATTAGTTACTTTAGAATCACTGTGGCCAAACATCTAATAGATATAACAGAAAGAAGGAAAGTATATTTTGGCTCACAGTTTCAGAGGGGTCAGTCTTCGGTCATTTGGGCTTTTGACTTGAGGTAGAATATTACAGTGTACTGGAGTATACCTGATGGAAAACAGATACAGACCAGAGGGGACACACCAGGAATGAGATGCCTTATAAGACCCAGCCTTGGTGACCTATTTCCCATGGCAAGTCACCACCTCCTAAAAGTTTCCAGAAGCTCCCAAAGTAAGGGCGGCTGACTAAGGACCTAGGCTTTAGCACATGATCCTGTGAGTATTTCATATTCAAACAATAACTGCATGAGGTGCTTGTCATGCCTACCATAATTGTTTAGTAGCAATGACAGGAAGTGTGTGTTTTCTGCGGATGCACAGGGAATCTCACCAAATGCCTGTTTAATGGGTTAGCACGTGACGCTGAACGAGCACTGTGGGGCCACAGGGTTGGAACTAAGGGAAGTAAGGCTTGGCACCAAGGAAGAGGATGGACGGAAAGTAACAGGGGTGGGATGGTAATGTCTCATAAGCGACAAAGGGGAAAGGACCAATGAGACAGCTCCGTGGATTAAAGCACTTGCCATCAAGCCTGACAACCTGTGTTCAATCACAGGATAGGAGAGAATTAACTCAAGAACATTGTACTCTGGCCCCCATTCACTTCACAACATATGAACTCACCCCAAATAAATAAAGTACAACTTTTGGGGGGGGAGTTTCTTTCATCTCCTTACAAAAAAAATTTCCCCCCCCTGGCCCTAGAAGCATGTACCCTCACAACCTAGCTGGCACACTCTGGCCAAATGACCTTCTCGGCATGCCCTACCTAGCCACTGCCCCCATCCCAGTGAGATGACCCTAATGTAATTATCTTCTGCTAGTTGGGGTGACCCAAAAGAGGGCAGCACTGGCCCTGAAGACCAAGGGAGCATGAGAGATCCAGAGTATACGGCTTGAGATACCCTCCCACTCTGTGGTTCTGCTGGGTGGTTCTGAGCCTCTTTCCTGGAGTTTGCTCACTGCCTGTTTCACCTCACATCTCACATGCAATCCATACTGTCTCACTTCTCTAATGCCCACCCCCAAGACCCAGCCCTGATTTCCTTCTGCAGGGACCATCCGGAGTATCCCAGCCTCCTCTGACAGTGTTTGTTTTGAAGTATGTTCTGGGAATAATCTCTAAATATATTCTATTGGTATTTGTGTTTATAGGAAGTGCTATGTAAAGGACAGCTATTGTTGGGATTAATATGTCTTTTTTTCACCAACTAAACAGCTTATTGAAAGTGAGGATCGTGTATTTTTTTTGTACCCCCACAGAGAACTCATCTTAGAAATGATACTAAGTACCCAGGAAACACATCACTGAACCTGCTTGTCTCAAGTCCACAAGAAGCCATAGAAATGTTTTCCCACTTGGAAGAGAAGCCATGTTGTCTCTGAGGTGTCTTTAAAATGCTGTCCGATGCCCTGGCTCTTTCTGTGGAGTGCATGGTTTATTCTAGGAGAGATGCAGTAATGGATGGAAGGTGTGTTTCTGCTGAGCTAGGGGTTATCATGTTCTCGGCATCCCTGCGCCAGATTGATGGGATATGCCTCTATGATTTATAATACACTAATCTCACTGGAAAGTGAAGCACAATTAATCTTAGGATCTTGCGGCTTGCACTTAACAACTTTAGAACCTTCCCGATGTACTCCACCTGCATAGCAAGCACCTGTGCCTCCCCCAGGCACCCAGGCTGGGCGATGGTGACAGACACCCTTTTCAAGGCAACAGGAGGCTTTGGCAAAGTACTCTTTAGACTTTACACAACACTGCTAGACCATGGCATCTTATAGTAATGTGTTTGAAGTCACAGTCACCATGGCACAATTACAGTAATATAATTAAGCATATATGAAATGAACTTCTAACTGATTAGCAATTCAGTATCTTGTGTTGGGAAACAGGATTCTCCACCAAAATATATATATATATGTATATGTATCTATCTATCTATAGATATATATATAGATATCTATAGATAGATAGATAGATAGATAGATAGATAGATTACAAGTTCCGGGCACCAGTGTCCTTTGTTTACTCTCTATATGCTAGCAATCTTTAGTATCTGAGTTCTAAACCTCCACCAAATTGAAAGAAGACTCTTAATAGGCAAACACATTACTTACAAGATGAGAAGAGAGAAATGGTATGCGTATCCCAAACATTCCCCACTACTGTGACAGAATAACCACAGTTTGGTATAATACAGTCATACAATACAGTCTCTGATAATTCACCCAGTTGGGTCTTTAAACAGGAATGAGTGCTAGTGGGTGTGAGGGTTTCATTTCAAAGTGGCCCAAATGGAAAGCGTTAGCATGTGCAATCTGGCACAGAGCAGACCAGAATAACTCACCTCGATGCTCTGAACTGCTTGTCTGTTTTATCATTTCCTTCACTGTTAAGAAAGGTTCTTCTTTCTCACTTAACCAAGACTCCATAGTCTCGATTCTTTAGTTTTTCACATCAGCATTCCCTGAGGGGCTTATGGTACAAACATGGCTGCATACAGTCCTTTATATCTCCATTTTCTCAATAAAGTTACAGGAAAAGAAAAAAATGAGAGGAAAAATACACAAGTTCCATTTTCAGCAAAACAAGGAATGAAATACAATTTGCAAGCTCCCTCCCCCCCCAAAAAAAAACATGCTAGAAAGTTGACAAACAGCTGAAATCAGACAGAAAGCTCCTGGGAAGAAAAGGCTGAGGGAGACTGAGCTGTGAGGCAGCTATTGATGGCAGCTCTGAACTCAGGGAGAAAATCTCCTGAAGGTCAGGGCTCACCCAAAAGTCTGTTAAGTTAGATCATTTTTTTACAACAAGAAGCTGGGGCCAGGACTTGGGGGAGGAGCTACCTGGATTCCTGAGAAACAAGGGAGGAAAGGAAAGAACACTTCTCACAAAGAAGGCCATGGGTGGACTTTATTTCCTGCTCTCCTTTCCTCCCTCCCCCTGCCCCCCACAGTGTGTGTGTGTGTGTGTGTGTGTGTGTGTGTGTGTGTGTGTGTGTGTGAACAAGAAGGGAAGAGAATGCTATGGACTGTGAGGCATTCCATCAAAACTCATATATTAGACAGAGAGAACTGAAAAAGTCAGTAGTTAATGAAAATGGACGTTTTAAAAAGTGAGCTAACCTGTCTGGGGGAAAAACAAAAAGTGAACTAGCATAGCATATAAACAAGGGTTATATGGCATTTATATGGTTAAAAGAAAAGGTGAACACAGCTGAAGAAATCTGCCAATAAATGAAGCACAATCATCAAAAACTACCGCTGTAAAGGAAAAAAAAAAATGTACATAAACATGTTGCCATGAAGTTTTAAAAGCAACAGCACGAGAACTGGAGAGAAGCCCTTTGCAATCGAGAGCACTGGCTGCTCTTCAGAGGACTGGGCCCAGTTGCCAACACCCACATAGTGCCAGCACTCCAAACCTTCTGTAACTTCAGTGTCAGGGGGTCCAATGCCCTGCCCCCTTCTGGTTTCCTCGGGTACTGCATGCTGGTGATGCATAGCCATACATAAAGGCAGAACACAATAAAGCCAAGTATTTAAAGCAATAATGAAACAATAATGCCTTCAACAGGAAACCATAAAGTAGAAATGCCTGAATTCAGGGAGGTTGTAGCAAAAACTTAGAAAGAAGAAATGAACTATGAACAGCTAGCCAAACTGGAAAATAGTTGACAAAATGCAAAACATACAGAAATAAAGGCAGTATTGGATGGAATATAATGCAGATTGCATGTGGCAGAAAAGACAGAAAGAATACAAAGAATAGAGGCAAGAAAACAACCACATGCAATTAAACAGAGATATAATTAAGGGAGATTAGAGTGAAATGTAAGCTGCCCAAGTCAAAGGTGATGGAACATGAACATGATTGGAGAATAAACGGAAAGCAAGAGACTGAGGTTTGTTTGTTTGTTTGTTTGTTTGTTTGTTTTCCGGAGGAAGAAGAGATGACTTGCTAGGTGTCATGGGACACCCTTGTTATCGGGACACTGGAAATGCTAAAGCAAAAAGATTACCATGAGTTCAAAGCCATCCTTATGACATAGTGAATCCCTATCAAGGAAGGAAGAGAGGGAAGAGGAGGAGAAAGAGAAGGAGGAGGGCAGTGATGACACACATAAAGACAGATAACATTTGTTTATTATCTAGGGAGCTGGCTCAGCAGTGAGAGCACTGCCTCTATGAGGGTGACACAGGCTAATGTACATTAAGTCCTTAAGGGCCAGGCCATAGGAAAACCCATGGTCTATAAACCTCTGCTGACAGCAGAAACGAAATGCAACCCTCAAATGTAACCCCTGGTTTCCTAACAGCCGTCTGTGTAGTAGTTTCCTAAGTCAGCTTGCCCGGGTTACGGTATCCCCTGACAATCGTTCTTTCTACTGTGTCTGTGAGGATGTCTCCAGCAGAGAGCAGTGTTTGCATTAGCAGACGGAGAGAAGAGACACTCCTCACCAATGTGGTGGGCATCATTCAGTCAGCAGGACTGCATAGATCAGAGGAGATGAAGGAAGAATTCCCTGTCTTTTCCTGCCAGAGCCCCAGGTCCCCACACCTGCAGGGCTAGGCAGGGTCCCGGGGTTTCAGGCCTCTACCTGGCTTCTCTGGTTCTCCATTGTGCAGAAAGAAGCGTGTGAGCCTTCCAGTTCCCGGCCCCATGTGAGTCCTTCCAAAGTAAGCCCCCCGACCTCTCTAGCTATTCTACCAACTTTTCCTCAGGAGGACTCAGAAGCACCAAGCGAAAGCCACTCATTTTAACAGTTTGAATCAACCCATTGTAACCAAACTATTTTGCTTTTTCATGCAAGTTCATAACCCGTTTTCAGCATATTATACGTCAATAATTTTAACAAGTAATTGATTAAAAACCCAATGAGATACTTCATATTCTCTTTCTTTTGCGTTCAGTCTTTTAAATCCTGCATGTACAGTTAATAACTTATCTCAACTCATGCTGACCATATTTCAGGTTTTCACAGCTAAACACGGTATTGGAAAACTCTCGACTACAGTTGAATTTCATTAGAGAGAATGTGGAACTGGAGCTCGGGGAATAGAAGCAGCTTAGAGAACAGCAGTTCTGGAAGGCAGCAGGCATTTCTTAACCCACTCACCCTGGAGTGGACGTAGTAAAGGAAAGAGGCGGCGGCGATGATTTCGATGCATAAAACAGCAAGGAGGGAAATTAAGTTGCTGTGGTCTCGGGTCTCAGGTGTTTCAAATGGATGGGAGGGGCAGCCAGAGATGAAGAACACAGTTTGGAGAAGAGATGAGAAGCCAGACTTGCAGTGGACTCACATTTATGGAAACGGGCAGGGCTTCTCCGCCAACAGAGACCTGGTCATGCTCCTCGCGTTTCGTGATTCAGTTGTATTCTCGGGGGACCTGAAAGCGAGGCTGCTCAAAAAAAAAAAAAAAAAAAAAAAGCAGCTGTTTTCACTTTAAACCGTTTTAGATCAAAGCCTGCGGCATACAAGCTCTCCCTGTGACACTGCTAATGAAGAAAATCTCCCAACAGCTCAAACAAAATATAATGAAAATGAAAGATTTTGACACTCATCCAAGAAAGGCTTGCTCTTCTATATCCACATTTTCTGTGAGTGTGTCAAGGACAGGAAATGTCAGGGGTAATGAGCGCATGGAGCGTGGCCATTCCAGCCTTTGAGCATGCTCAGTGAGCTGGCCGTGATGGGGACCGTGGCCTTCAGACCCGCAATAACAGTCTCCTAAATTACACAGCTTAGCTGCTCACATAGAGTTCAAAAAATCCCCCTCCAGGGGAAAAGTGGGGGCAACTGTGAGTTCCTGTGATTAAGGATGCTGAGAGCCACTTTCCTAGGATCAAAGTATGTATTTCAAGGAAGTTCCAAAGTGGGTGTGGTGGCACGCATGTAACCCCAACACAGAAGACGCAGAGGCATGAAGGTTACAAATTGGGAGCCAACCTAGGTTATATACCAAGACTATCTTAAAAGGGGGGGGGGGGTAGGAATATGCTTCTATGAGCACTCTCTTGTCAGCCTTTATGTGTTAGTTTGGGTGAAAATGGCTTCCAAGGAATAGCGCTATTAGGAGGTGTGGCTTTGTTGGAGCAGGTGTGGCCTTGTTGAAGAAATGAAGGTGGGCTTTGAGGTGTCAATGCTCAAGCCAGGCCCGGTGGCTCTCTTGCTCTTCCTGCTGTCTGCGGCCCAGCTCCTCCACCCCTACTCCCCACTACGACAATGGACTTCTGAACGGTAAGCCAGCCTCAGGGAAATGTTTTCTTATAGAGCTGCTGTGGTCATGGAGTCTTTTCACGGCAATAGAAAACCCTTTCTAAGACACCTTACAGGAGCTCCTTAAGCCAAGCTGGTTAAACAACGTCAAGGGCTCCGGCACCATTCACCATCTCTCTCCACCTGGCATCGCTGCCTCTCTCTGTTCTCTCAGACTCTTGGCCTCACCGGCTCCGAGCTCTTACCCTTTTAGCCTCATACCTAGTGAGGAAAGAATGTCTTTTACCAAGTCCAATCCATGGGGCTTGAAGACACACTCCCAATGAACAAGCCACAAGTCCAGCCATGACCACAAAGAACTCAAGGCCTGTCCTGCAGGCTTCATCCCCTGTCATGTGGATGTATTCTGTGTTTCTAGACAGCATAACAGGAGCAGGTGCTAAGCAACCCAAAAGAGCAGCCTCCTCAGTCACTGTTAGGAAGGACACAGCCAAATGAGACCAAGGGTCCAGTTTGTCCCTCATTCATTATTATTGATCCAACAAGTATACACTGCAGTTAGGTGCCCAGCAGTGGACAAACACATACACCTGACTGAGAAATGTAGACAATCCACAGGATAAATAAGTGTCATGATGGAAACCAACAGGGCAAAGAGACAAAGAATATTGAACAGTTATTCAGGTGTGATTTTTTTTTAAGAGAACAGAGGAAGGAGCCAGGGAGAGAAAGGGCAAGACTGCCTGAGCTCAGGGACAAGACTAAGCTTGCAGAGGGCCTGGAATGAATGGAATAAGAGCAACCCAAATTGACTCACTATGGTGACAAGGAAGAGTAAAGGATCTGAGCATGGACGAAGGCAGGACCAACCCAAAAGGGAGCTGACAACCTGTTCTAAAACATTACAAAGCCACTCAGAGGTCTTTAAGCCTCAGAGTCCTATGAAATTATTTGTATGTGTGAAGGTTTATATGTAAAGAGCAACATGAAAGGGCCTGGAGTGGAAAGAAACACTGGATTAAGATGCTGTGATCTGATTGGCTATGGTGATACATGCTTTTAATACCAGCTCTTGGGAGGGAGAGGCAGGCAGATCTGTCTGAGTTCAACGAGGCCAGCCTGGTCTACAAAGTGAGTCCAAGACAGACAATGCACACACACACACACACACACACACACACACACACACACACACACACAGAACAGAAGAGTGACGCTGGATCTGTCCACACAGAAACACAGAAGACACAGGGAACTTTGCCAAGAACAGTTTTTAGCAGCGTCCAGATGAGAAGAAAAGAGCTGGAGAGAGTATTGAAAACAGAGACAGCGCAGCCTCTGTAGATTCAGGGGGAGGGGCTGAGCAGACTGCGAGCTCAAGGTTAGGAATAAAGGTCTTTTTTTAGTTATTTCATTTTTTAACGTTTTGTTTAATTTCACAGCATTAGGAATCAAACCCAGGCCCTTGAGCATACTAGCCAAACACTCTACGACCAAGCTACAACTCCATCTGGGATTGTTCATTAAAAAAAAAAAAAAAAATAGTAAATCAGACATGGTGGCGCACACCTTTAATCCCAGCGCTCAGGAGGCAGAGGCAGGAGGATCTTTGAGTTCAAGTCCAACGTGGTCTACGAAGTGAGTTCAGGACAGCCAAGGCTATTGATTACACAGAGAAACCCTGTATCAGAAAAGCCAATAGTGAAATAATAATGATAATAGTAATAATAATAGCAATACATTGAAAAGCTGGCTCCTAAGAATGTATGAGAGGGGTAGGAGTTAAGCTGTGCAGGAAAATCTAAGCTTCAATGGTGAGTTCAGAATATTAGAGACAGCAGGAACATAGAACTTCTGCTGAAGGACACAGGCAGCCAGTATCTGCCTCCAGAGAGAGGGCCAGTGGCCTGCAACCAACATGGCCACCAGGATGGGCATGACAAATCCTTCTTGGTGCTAAATATCCCACGTGTACCGCCAATGGCACACATGGAAGCTACAAAACTTAATGCTCTCCTCCTGGTTTTCAGTCTTGTTCCTTCCCTTTATATCCTTATTCTTTACTTTGGGAATACTTGCATCTACTCTAAACCATTGTTTTCTTGGAAATATGTATGTATGTGTATTTGTGTGTTTATGTATGTGTATAGGTATGCATGTATATTTTTACAAAGGCTCACAGCTAAGAGTTTGCTCTGAATCTCAGAAAAGATTCAACTAAACTTTGAGGGCTGCCTGGGCTCGACTGGATACATTTTGCAGTGCGAGGTGGCCATGAGCCGCTGATGCCAGGGGTAGAGGCGTATGGTTTGAATAGAAAATATCTCCCAGAGCACCCAGAGGTAAACCCCAAGGCTCTAGTTCCTGGTTCCATTTGCAGGAAGTTCTGGAAACTTTTGGGTCTTAGTTTAGCTTTAGGAAGTAAATCACTGGCCCTTCAGAGTATGTTGTCCCTGGCCCCTTTCAGTGTCCCTTCTGCCTCCTGGTTGCCCTGAGGTGAATGGTTTTGTTTTGCCACACCTTCTCTGCCACCATAGACTGCATTCTCCAAAAATGAGTGTGAAAATAAATAATTCCCCTCTGAAGAAAATAGTTTGACTGTCTGTAGCAACTTGTCCTTAGACGAGTATTCTTGAGTTTTAAAAAGTACTTTCATGGCACTGCGCTTTCCCTAGAGTTCATTTCCATGTCTGACCTCCTAATGGGCTATAGGTTTTCCTTTTCAATGGTGGGAAAGATAATGTCCAGGCTCAGAAGGAACTTGAGCGAGTGGACATGTTGCTGCAGAGGAATTGTACCCAGAAAGGGGTTCTCTGGGCTAGAATCCTGGCAACAGCCTCCAGCCCATCACCAGGCACCTGCTGGGATAGGGGACTGGGGGTGGGACTAGGGAGGGAGAGAAGGAGGGAGGGAGGAAGAAAGGGAAGGAGGGAGGGAAGGAGTTTTAGCATCAGATGGGAGGGGCCAAGAGGCTCAGCCCACACTACTGCGCTGTTTAGAAAGACTCAGAGCTCCAAAGAGCATGAGATCATCAAGACCCACTTCAGTTCCCTTCCAGTGGAGGGGAAGATGTGGTTGAAGCAAATCAGCTTGGAGAGTTGTCAATGGTGGGCCGAATACAGAAATAGTAAGAATTCCCTTGGGCCACCGAGATGGCACAGAGGGTAAATGCTCCTGCCGTGAAGCCTGAAGATGATACATATGTGGAGGGCAGAGGGTAGATAAGACAACCCTTGAAGCAGCAGTTGTTAAGTATAGACTAATAGTGGAAGTCCTGTTGGTTTAAAAAAGAAAAAAAAACTATAAAACCAACAAACCAAAATGTTTCCTTTGAAAACCTGTGGATGCTGAAGATGCAGCAAAGACACAAATATAAAGTCTTCAGATGGGAAAAAAACAATCGAACCATCATTTAGAAGGGGTAGATGCGGGCCACTTCTACATCCAAGAAACATGGGTCTCCCACGAAGGACAAAGAGAAGAGAGAGAGGCGGTCCTAGAAAGACTCCTTCATATGGTAGACACATCACAGTGGTCCTTCAATGAATTTTCTTAGCGAGTTCTTCCAGGCAGGGTACACGTTCAGTCAAAATGAGAGTTCTAAAGGACAGGCACCTTCCAAAGCAGTGGAAAATCCCCTATCATCCCATAGAGGAGACTTACGAACCTAGGAAGGCCCATCATCATATGAATTGCCTCTTACACAGAAATCTGCTTGTCCCCAGTTGGTGAAGGATTGTCTGCCAAACACAGGTATTCAAGCAGTGATCGCCCAAGTGCTTGTGACACACACAGGATTATGTGCCACAATCGGGAGATTGTGCTTGCCATGATCATGGCTGTTCCGGTTCACGTATCGTTTATATAATTAGAAAATCCTTCATTGGATGTCTCTGGGCTTTAGCCCTCCAAGGGTATCAAGGTTGATGGCACCTGCTTCTGGCCTATCACGATGCTATTTTGGGAACGGATGACATAATGCCTAAAACGACATAATCCACATCACCAACTGAGGTTACCACATGGCTACATTTCTCTCGTCTTTCCAATTAATCACCTCAGTAGCTGCAAGCTCCTGTTATTAAGAGGTACAGTATCTGCTATCTTGAGACTTTATCCCTGTAGCATCAAAGGACAGTTTCCACTATAAACAGCAAAAACCCAGCCAGAGGGCCTTGTCCAAATAATACTGTATTTGCCTTCCATAGCAAGTCACCAAATTAGGCAGCACAAGGCAGAAATGTCCCTGAAGAGTGTTCTCACAGATCCAGGGTCTCAGGTTTTGACCTTTAGTCTATTATATGTGGTCACAGAAAGGCTGCCACACCTCCAGTGAGAAAGATGAAGAATCCAAGGGCAAACAGATTTGCCTTGGATTTGAATTTTTCTTATTTCACTATTATTCTGTAGGGCACTGGAGACTCACGCATGTCACGACATACTTAAGGGAATCCATTCTCTCCTGTCCCAGAGTGGGTTCTGGAGGCTGAATTCAGGTTATCGAACTTGGTTTCAAGCATCTACGCCTGCTGAGCCAACTCTCAGGTCCCCTTTTAACTGAAAATAAGAATTCTGCCTAACCTTATTGGCAAGAACTATAGCACATGGCCACTGCTTCTTCAAGGAAAGCTGGCGTGTTACACAAGTTCAATTTTTCATCTTTCACCATCGAAAAAGGCAGTGTGTGGAGAAAGCTGTGAACGGCTTTTAGCTAAACAAGCCTCTGAGTCTACTATACCCCTGGGACCTATTCACCCTGAAGAGTTCTGCCCCCTATCAGAAAGCCAAGGGGAGGAAAAAAGGAAGTCTATCTTGCCTGTAATGCAGACCTGGTTCGTTTGTCAGTGAGCATGCTGACACCTTGTAGTTGTTTTCCACAATTAGTCCCACACAGTCAGCTCTTGTCTACAGCAGAGGTGATGCTGTTCCTGCTCTAGCCTCCTACACGACCCAAGGGTTGGCCATGATTGATTCTCCTTCTGCAGCTGTTGAAGTTGCACTTGAGTGCCCAGGCATTCCCCAAGCATCATGGTATTGGATGGAAAACACTCCTAAAGGGCTTCTTGTTGGAAGCACACGCTGCATCAGAAATTGTTCATTCACTGTCCCACAGACTCCATTTTTGAGCCTGGTACTCCACATCAAATGCCTCAGAGGTGTCCCTTCTTTCATAGAAAGATCTCATAACTAGATTGTGTCAGTCCACAGAGAAATCCTGAAATGCCTGAGCCTTTAAGCCTGAAACACCCCGAATAAATTTGGAGCCATCAGCATCCCACGGGAGACTCCTTGCACCTTATGGAAACTGTGCACATAGCTCCTCTGGCTGACTCTCAATGCAATGAACATTGCAAGGGATCATCTCCACCATGGCACATAAAGCTCCTTTCTTCAGATCCCTGGGAAGCTACTCTAAAGGATCCTCTGTGAGGACTCTCCCTGAACTCAGCTGGGTGCCAAAGTGACTGGAGAAATACCCGTGTTCTCAGTGAAATCAATAATCACACACAAAACGGAAAAATACTGCCATTGGCAACAAGGTACATGGCCATAGAGGGCACTGTGTAAAATAAGCCAGACACAGGAAGACTAGTGTCACATGCTCCCATTCCAGTATAGAAGTTAAAGGTGGTTTCATGGAAGTAGAGAGCAGAATGGTAGTCACTAGAGGCTAGAGGGGGCAAAGGAGGGGTAGATAAAGCTCAGATAACAGACACTAGAATACAGTTAGACAGAGGGTTAAGCTCCAGTGCTCTACCTCTCTGGGGTGTCTTAGCTTACAAGGAACCATCGTGTGTTTTTATAAAGAGCCAGAAGAGTTTGACGTTCCCCAACACATAGCAATGATCACGGTTCTGGGATAGAGAAATGGTGTTTGATCATCGCACATTGTGCCCATGTCTCAAATTGTCATGCTACACCCTATAAAAATATGTGATTTTTCACCAAATAAACTAAAATATGTATGTTCTACCCAACAAAATACCTGTGGCATGCCTGCAAACGTGGTTTCTGTTAGAAGACACTCCAGCGATGTGGCAGATTTCTGTCAGCCATCCACAAGAGAAGGATAATACGTGCTGGAAAATGCTATAAATATTCTCTTACATCTTCACCTGAGCTCACAGAAAAAAAAATAGAATATCACCAGGATACCAAAGAAAGAGAGGAACTGACAGCAAGAGAAGCAAATGTTAGCCACTCTATGGAATCCCGGGGAGAGGGAAGGTCTTAATCTTTGTCTACATTTGTATCAAGTTATAATCAGCAGATAAAGAATTACTAAGAGCTGAGCTTATTTAATTTACATAGACATAGATGGACTATGTACAATTGTGTAGCAACCTCCGCTGATATTCCAAGGAATATTTCCAGAACTACAGAGGACTATCTCATGCCCCCCATTTTTTCCTTCTTTCTTTTTTGGTTGTTTTGTTTTGTTTTTGTTTTTCCAGACAGGGTTTCTCTGTGTAGCCTGGGCTCTCCTAGACTCGATTTGTAGACCAGGCTGGCCTCACAGTAATCCGCCTGCCTCTGCCTCCCTGAGCTAGGATCACAGGCGTGTGCCACCATGCCCGGCTATGTCCCCCTTTTAGAGAGTTTTTCCCCTCAAGTGTGTCCACAGTCCTAACTCCTTACCAAAGGTCATTCCTGACACTGTAGGAGAGGAATGGCTCTCTGTGCTTTGACTTCTTTAACTCAATAATAGTATGTTTTTTACCCTTTTTACCGAGTGTGCTTGACAGGGTTATGTCAAATTTACATAAACTAAAGTTATCTGAAAGGAGGGAACTTTATTTGAGAAAATGCCTCCATAAGATCCAGCTGCAAGGCATTTTCTTAATTAATGATTGATTGGGAGGTCCCAGCCCTTTGTAGGTGGCACCAGCCCTGAGCTAGTTATCCTGGTTTCTACAAGAAAGCAAGCTGAGCAAGCCATGAAGAGCAAGCCAGAAGGAAGCACCCCTCCGTGGCCTCTGAGTCAGCTCCTGCCTCCAGGTTCATGCCCTGCTTGAGTTCTGTCCTGACCTTCTTTGATGCTGAGCAGTGATATGAGAGTGTAAGCAGAATAAACCCTTCCCTCCTCAACTTCTCTTTCAGAGATATGTTTCATCTCAGCAACACAAACCCTAAGACAGCCATGACTCAGTGATACTAACATTTCACGTTGAGATCACTTCAAACATGTAAGGACAGAGTTCAAGCTAAGGCACAACTCAAGAGTTTGAAAAAACAGTGATAAAATGAACTAAACAAAGGGAAAATGCATAACGTCATTGTGCATATTATACTTCCCTCACATTTAAAAATGCTTCGTGGTGCCTCCCAATGAAGAGCAAGCTGTTAACACTTGAATCTCTGGGCAACATTTCAGATTCATACCTTACACTTTGTACAGTGAGATCAAGAGAGGCAGGGAAGGAAAAGGGGATGGAGAAATGGAGGGGCAGATGGAGAGAAAGAGAGAGAGGGGGGAGAGAGAGAGAGAGAGAACACAAAGGGCATTCACCAAATGTTCTGTACATAAAACACAAAGTAATTAGCCTCTACTGCTCAGTTAGAGACCTTCCCTCTCTGGGACAAACACTGTTAGTCACGAGCATTATGTGTATAGTGACAACCTTGACAGTGCCTCCTTCATCCTTGATTCCCACTTGCATCTATCTCCTAGATGAAGTAGCATTCTTTGTCAGCTTCATTCTGTGACAAGGGGTGTTGTGGTTTGAATCCAAATATCTCCCACAAATGCATGTGTTGCAGACTTATTCCCCCACTCATGGTATTGTTTGAGGAGGTGGTAAAAGTGGGGTGTGTGTGTGTGTGTGTGTGTGTGTGTGTGTGAAGAAACCTGACTTCAGAGACAGTAAGCTGGTACATGAGTGTTGTATGGAAGGGTTAGTATTATGCCCATAACGTCAAGGCATGGAGAAATAACAGCAAATATGAATGGGGCCAAGCATCTCCAAGAAAGAATTTTCAGGTAGCATATAGGAGGAAGACGACAGGTCCCACTCAACAGCACGAAGCATCATCAAACTAAGGTACAGACACTTGAAGGAGCATGTTCCAAACTCATCAGTCTGCTTCATTTGGAGCAGTCTTATTATATTATGACCTAGAAAAGATATAAGGCACATGCAAGCCATAATAATGGCCTCTCCGTATCCCCCATTTCCTTCCTGAGAAAAGGCCATTTACAGTTTTCAATGAACAGTTTTCCCCCTGTTGTTATGATAGAAGCACTGTCCTGAATAAAAGGTTTTGTTTTTGAACTGTAAATGCCTATATGGATGCAGCCAATAAGCACAAACATTGTTTCCTTCACACTGTACATAGAAACATTATAAATAAAAACAGTAAGTTATTTTTTGGATAAGTTATGTTAGTCAGACTTTTCCTTGCTGTGAAACAACTTGAGAAGTTGTTTTGGCTCCTGGCTTCAGACATTCCCACCCATCCTCATGACAGAGGCGAATAGAGGAGGAGCCTCTCACCTTGAGACAATCAGGAAGCAGAGTAAGGGAGGGAACTGGGAAACTGGTACAGCCTTTATGTCCATGTCCACAGAGAGCTACTTCCTTCTACTACATCTCTCTGAAGCTTCAACCACCTTCTCAGATAGCACCATCAACTGGGGACCAAGCCTTCAACACTTGAATCTGTGGGTTGGCTGCATCTCAGATTCAAATCCAGTACTCCCTGTCACAGAACATGGGGGCAAGAAAACTGTCGACAGGAGTCATAGAAGGTAGTGTCCAAAGTGTCACTATGACACTGAGACTTGTTTGAAAAGCAGCCAGAATCCTCTTCAGAAAGGCTTTGCTTATGGCTGTAACTTGATACATTTGCCAATGTTTTCTTATTGGAGGTTCTTATAGAGGTTGGGTGTTTGTTTGTTTGTTGTTTTAACTATAAGCATACGTGGCAGGAAGGTATGTACACATGTAGTGCCCATGGAGGCCAGAGGAGGGTTAACTCCACTGGAGCTGCTGGTTAAGAGCTGCCCAATGCAAGTGCTGGGACCTGAGCTTTGGTCTTCTACAAGAGAACCAAGAGTTCTTAAGCACTGACCCACCTCTCCAGCCCCTAAGGTTTTGGTGTCTTACATTAAAGTCCTTGATCCACTTTGAATAGATTTTTGTTGTTGTTCAGGCACAGAGATATAAACCTAGATTCATTATTTTACATGTGGATATCCAGTTTTCCTGCTTTGTTTTGTTTTTAAAAGCTCCAAAGTATGTTTCTGGCACTTGATAGTAATGCTTTTTAAACTCTGTTTCATTGGGGTTTATCGCCTCTACCTCCCTTCTCCACCCCTTATCCCTCCCAATACCTTCCAACATTCTGTAGGAGAGAAAGCAGGTTAGTATGGAGAGGGGGTGGAGTTCCCTTTGGCTAGTTACGGCTTGTTAGGGTCATCCGATTCTTTGAGAACATAACAATCTCAGTCATCACGATATCCAGCAACAGCGAATGGCAAGCACAGCAGGACAAGCAGCCTTCTTCCTCCTCAGTCTGTCCGTCTCCTTGAAGTGTTCTCCCTCGGAGGATCTCCTCTCTCTCTCTCTCTCTCTCTCTCTCTCTCTCTCTCTCTCTCTCTTTCTCCCTCTCTCCCTCTCCCTCGGCTCTGGAATTTATACCCTCTCTTAGTCCTCAGAATTAAACCAACTGCAGCTAGGAAAGGCCACAGCTTCTCCAAGCAGCACAAGGCTATTACCAGGGCCAAAGACCAGGCCCCTCTCCGAGCCACATGAGGCAATTATCAGCTATGGACAAACTAAAAGCAACTCCATATCCCACACTTGGGATTAAAACAAAAACCTGTTTGCGTAACATAACTGAGTTTTTAAAGAAACCAAAACTTCCACTACAAACACCTTTGTCAAAAATCTAACAGTTGTGCCTGTATGTATTTACTTTCAGGTCCTCTATTCTATTCCACTGGTCCGAATGTTTGTTTTGACCAGCAACATGCTGGTTTTTCTTACTATGGGCCTGTAACATAACTTCTGTCCCAATTCTGTCAACTCTGGGCAAGCATGGATCCATTTAAGAGCTCTATAGAGTTTCCTAATCTTAACTTTGAATATCAGTAAATGTGTGTAGTCTGAGGACTTTTGGTACTGGTATCTTTAATTTTTTATTAAATGTATTTATTTATTAAGGGACATACCATAGGATGCATGTGGAACTTAGAAAACAACTCAAGTCAGTTTTTTCCTTCCAATATATGAGTGCCAGGAATCAAATTCAGGTCATCAAGCTTGATGCCAAGTGGCTTTATTCACTGTGCCATCTTCATATCCCAAGACTCCTTTCTTTCACTTAGCATAATGTCTTGAGACTAATCTATATTGTAGCATTATTCAGCTTCATTCTCTTCTGTTTTCTAATAGTCCTTTGTTTTGTTTTGTTTTGTTTTGTTTTGATTTTCAAGACAGACTTTCTTTGTGTAGCCCTGGCTATCCTGAAATTCTCTCTGTAGACCAGGATGGCCTTGAACTAATAGAGATCCACCTGCCTCTGCCTCCCAAGTGCTAGAATTAAAGGCATGTGGCATCGCTACCCAGCTAGTCCCCATTTTAAAAACACATTTTTCCATTTGCCAGTTGATAACATTTGGGTTGTTTCTACTTTGGGGCTACTAAATGGAGAATGTCGCTTTAAATATTTATGTGTGGGCTTCTGTGGAGTAGTCCTATGCTTTTATTTTTATTAGTACAACACCTAGGATTTAACTTTCTGAAGGAATTGATAACTCTACATTTCACTTTTGGACAAACTGCCAACTGCCTTCTAAAGAGCTTACACCCTTTACACCCCCCCTAAAAATGAGTGAGGGCTCAGATTTCCCCTCACCCTTTCCAACGCTTGCTGTCACCTGACTTTCCCATCATGGTCATCATTCTAGTGGGTGTGGAGTGGATACCACCAGCTTCATGTCCTAGTACTTAAAACTAAGACAAAGGTATTAAGAACTGAGCTTCTGGAAACTGATTGGGTCCTGAGGATTCTTATGAAACAGGGCTCTTGCCATTTACCTGACAGCCACTGAGTTCTGGATACTGGGGTCATGTAGAATAGGCCGGATGTTAGTGCCTGCATGAAGCCGGTGCCATAGACTAAAATGTCTGTGCCCTCTACCTCAACTCAGAGATGAGAGACCCAGCCACCAGGGTAAAAGTGTTAGCAAGTGGGGCCTTCGGAAGTGATCACGTCATGAGGATGGCGCTCCCAGGAGTGATGTCCATTCCCTTACTGTACAACCCCCACAGAGCCTCTTGGCACTTCTGCCATGTGAGAAGGACCCAGTGAGAAGGTGCCATCTGCTTACCCAGAAAGCAGGGCCTCACCAGACACCAAACTAGCCAGTTGACTGCTTCTCAGAGAAGTCTTGAGAGGCCTCTCCCTCCAGAACTATTTAAGCAGAAGTGTTTGCTTATAAGCCACACAGCCTTGAGCAGGTTGTTATGGCAGCGCAAACAGCACTAAGACAGCAGGTGTTCCCTTTCATAGCCATAGGGGGAGCTACCATCTAACAGGACTGAGTTAGGGAAGAAGGGAGCTGGATTCAGATCCGACTTCATACTCAAGTGGTTCTCCTCAGACACTGATTGCTTAAAGCCTCTGCATCTCCACTCCCGGATCTATATACCCGGTCCCCCTCACAGGGTGGCTCCAAAGACTGAGCAAAACTCCTTGCGTCTGGGGATGCCCTGCCCAGGCTATATGGAGGAGCCCAGCAGTTATTCATTTCCTGCTCTCTGTACCACCAGCCCCCACAGGACTTCCTCACATGAGGAAGAGAGCCATCCACCTTCTGTCCTCCACAGACTCGCGTCCAGCCTGCCCATGCGCGTTCATTTGTGTCCGCTGAGAAAGTTCTACCTGAGCACCTACTCTGTGCCAGCCCTACCTGAGTGCCTACTCTGTGCCAGCACCTCACCAGCACAGACACTGCAGCTATGGTTGAGGAGCTCATGAAAATCCGCGGCCTGAGAGTGAGACCTGTTTACCCACCCGCTCAGAGAGACGTGAAAATAAAGCTTCCCTGTCTCTCTCAGCAGCCATCTGAAACAATTAGTCTCAACTCCCAACCCTAATGGGCTTCCATGCTGTGAAAAAGCACTTTTTTCAAGGTGGTCAGGAGACATAAATTAGTATAATAATGCAATTAAAATGCATTTTTCTTTTCACTTATTAAAATTACTCCCTTTTTTAATGTCTTGAGAAACATGCATCCTTCCTTGGGGGTGTTTGAGGAGCTTCAAAGGAGGCTGCTGTGAGGAATCAAGAAACCGTTGGTCGGAAAGCACAACCTTTCTACCCTAGAAAACAGAGACAGCACAGGGGCGCTGCCCTGGGGAAGGCCCCCTGCCTGCGTCTACAAAAGAGTCTACACCCCCAAGCGTCACAAAACCTCCTGGACCCAAATCCCATGACCCCAGCCATCGTCTCTCTGTAAGCGTCCACCTGTTCTTTGTTTGTGCTTCAATGCTTTTTAACTTTAAGCTGTTAAACTGTCTGGTGTCTGGGGCGGGGGTGGATGTGGGGATGACGGGGGGGGGGGGGGGAGTCACAACTCTCATCTTTAAGGGAACTGACTGCCTAGTGGGAAGGCAGTCAAGCAAAGAAGAATGGAACACCCCTCCCCCCAGGCACCTGTGCCATGACAGGAAGACAAACAGAAAAGGAATCCCACCCACCGCGGGCTAGAAGTGGGCTTCCTGCAGGTAAGGGGCCAAAAAGGACAAAAGTGGTTGAGAAGGGCATTAAAGCACCTGAAAAGACGAGACAGTGAGAATATGGGACTTAGCTATAAGGAATTTATCCTAAGGACCTTAGCGAGCCTAAAAGAGCACCCAAATAGAAGACGTTGGAGGACTCATTGACGTAGAAATCACAAAATAAAGCCAGATACCCAACCTGCCGCTGGTTTGAGTACCATTTCCTCCAAGAAAGGGGCGGGGGGGGGGGGGGTGCTGTGTCTTGAGTTATTGGTTTTGTTTCGCCACCTGCTGGTAAGACTTTGTAACTGCATCCAGTTCAACCCACTGTTCAGAAAGAGACACTTCAGAAAAGTTAACCACCAGGACTCTCTTACAAAAAAAAAAAAAAAAAAGTCTTTTGAACTTACAAAAGACTGGATTAAAGTCCCGTGTGTTAAGGAAAGGATGTTATTATAGTTTCCCACAAAAATAAGTTGAGGAGAGCATTGTGTGCCCTGGGTTCAAATGCCACCTCCCTCGATGGTCTATTGTATAGAAAATTTACTTCTTCAGCCTTTAGTTGGTTTTAACATCCATAAAGTGGGATGATGCCCCACACACACAACTCACTGTTTTTCGGCAAATATATATCATGTGCCAGGAACCTAGCTCAGTCTGACGAGAGTTCGGTGGGCAAAGTCCTTGATGCCAAGCTTGACGACCTAGCTCTACATGACAGAAACTCAACAAGGGCTGAAACAGACGTCTGAAGCCAGCCCGGCACATGACCCATATCATCCTTCCGCACCCTTCTCTGATCCCTGGCTGCCTAGGCTATAGAGCTTTTCTCTCTCCTTTAGGTCGAGGTCTACAGACAATGCATGCTTTACACACGCAAACCCACACCAAGCCTGCACCGCTGCCTGCTCAGTTTTCATTCTCTCACGCACTCCAAGAACTAAGCCACCCTTCTTTCTGTATCCCGTGGCCTCTGTCCTCAGCGTGGCTGCCTCTGCCCTCCTTCCCACACTTTCAGTGGGGCGTGTTAAGACCTGACCAGCTGATTACCCCAAGGAAAGAGAGAGTGATGAAAAAGGACAGATGGGAAGGCGATCAACCAGAAGAAGTCTTCTACGTTTGCCCTCTGAGGAGGCGGCAGTCCTAGCAAACAGAAGCCCCTCAACATGGAAGTTATAAGAATTATGATAAATGCTGGCATGGAGGGGTGCCTTTAATCACATCACTCAGGAGGCAGAGGCAGGAGGATCTCTGACTTCGAGGCCATTCTGGTCTACACAGAGAACTCCAGGCCACATAGTGGGTTCCAGGGCTACATAATGAGACTAACTCAAAAAAAGGTGGGGGCTGGCGAGATGGTTCAGCGGTGAGGGTGAGAAGCAGATTTTGGCCCCCAGGTCATGTGACTCAGAGCTGCTGTAACTCCAGCTCTGGAGGACAGGGAGATGACCCCCATGACACCTGCACACACGTGCGTATACCCACACACTGATACACTCACATACAAGCGATTAAAAGTAAGACGTGAATCTTTTTTTTTTAAAGATAGTGAGGGCACATGGCCACTTTTTTTGCTTCCCACCTAAAATACGGCTCCACGTTTCAAGTCATCATGCCAGTTTGGAAATGGCACACACACACACACACACACACACACACACAAGGCAAGGAAGGTTTGGTACTGGCAGGGAATGAGTCTGACGCTTGGAGGAAGATCTATAGAGATCTGTGGGCTGGAAAAAAAAAGTGCAGGTGGTGGGGTGAGGGGTCACCCTAAGGAACTTTAGAAAGAGATGCTCTCATCAATCCATTAGCCAGAACCTCAGCATTAGGACAACCAGCTCCTGATGCACCTCACCGCATCTATTCTGCTGCTAAGCACGTTCTACGTAGTCAGCCTTCCTATGCACAGCCCACCTTCTGCAGCCAATGTCCTCCCTCCCACTTTACAGATGGGACTTCGCTTGGGGAGGTCACAGGATTGTCACCCCGCTTGGTAAATTGTGGAGTTACAGAACCTGAGAGCTGTGCCTCATTCTGCCACAAAATCCTGTCCACTCTTTCCACCTGACCATTTGTCCTTCCCCCCCCCCCCCGCTTGAGAAATTCAGGGACCTGCTAGCTCACAGTTATAACTTGGCTTCCCCATGAATGGTCCCACCTCATGCCATATGCTTTCTGCGGCTTTCCTGGGGGGTGGGGAGGCAACCCTTGGCAGTAGAGCTTTCTGCCATCTCAGAAATGTCTCAGAGCTGTTCTGTGGAATGTGCCAGCCATGTGTGGCTACTGGGCACCTCGGGATGGCTGCTGGCACGAAGCAATTGGGTTCTGAGTGGCACTCGTTTAGCTAATTTAATTGGGTAAAGTAAGCACACACCTCAAGCAGCTGCCATTTGGGAGAGTGTGGTGCCAGCACGTCCAGACTGGAGTCCCGTAGGGAGTGGGGCCCAGGGTTAGAGTAAATTAATCCTGGTGTACCTCCCAGACCCAAGATTGCTGGCTTAGCCTGCTTGCTCAGCCTTGAAAGCATAGAAAGTTGCAGAGCACTCTGACTCAGGCCATAGTATTTGATAATAACTGCCTTGAGTTTCACATCCCCCAAGTATCTTCTCTGTGCTGAGAAGCATAGCATAGCAGCCAGAATAAATTTTTATCTAAACCTCACAGCAGCCCCACAAAGAGTCATTGTCATCACATGTTTAATGTGGCCAACAAACATATATGGAGCACCTACTGTATGTCGGCTGTGTTGCCAGATACTGACATTGGATTAACAAGGCCAGCCCCTCAGAGTGGACTCTTTACAATGAAGGAGCTAAGATTCCTTCTGAATCTGCAAGTCAAGCTGCTTGGCTCCATGGCTTCTCAGGTCCTCTTCCTTCCCAGACTGAAACTCCAATCAAGGCTGCAAAAAGAAAATCCAAAAGATGACAATGGATTTAGCATAGGTAAGTTAAAGCCCTACCTTCAAGCCTTCAAACACAAGATAATAAGTTGATTTGTAGAATGTATATATTTATATGCTAGGCAGGCTACCTATAAGGTTGATATAAAGTACAGAATGATGACAATATGGCCATAGAAGCAGGTGCCCAGACCAGTCCCCAACAAAGCATTGTTCCCCTGCTGTCTGGGCTAGTGAGGACACAGGCAGAACCCCCACACCCTAGGATGACTGTTGACTAGCGTAAGTAAAACAGTGACACAAGAAACAATGGAATGTTTAGGGGACAAAGAATAAAAGGAAGAACGAACCACTGCTAGACACCATATGAGTGAATCTCACGAGCATCATGGCAAATGAAGAAAGCCAGAAACAGAACACCAAATAAACATGGTTCCGTTTTATTTTAAAAACCTTAAGAATGAGGGTTGGGGATTTTAGTTCTGTGGCCTAATGCTTGCCTAGCAAACCCAAGGCCTTGGGGTTTGGTTCCCAGGACTTCAAAAGTAGTGACAATAAATGTAAATTGAAAACAAAGAACACATGGAGCCATTCTCAGGTGGTACAAGTGGGCAATGGCCCCTGAGGAAGGCTGACGGCAGGAGAGGGATGTGGAGGAGCTGCAGGAGGTTCCTGGGAGTGCTCACTCCAGAACAATTCACTGAGATGAGCATTTAACAGTATGCACTTTTCAGAACATGGGTTCTAGTTCGACATGACGTTTGTGAAAAGATGGTGGTGAAAATGTCAGATAAATCAAAGCGCTGATGATTGATTCCTCACAAAAGCCAACGCATGAGCTTTAGGAAGAAATGAAGAAAGCCCACAAGAAAAGGATGGTACAATCTGAAGGAAGGTGAGGAAGGAAAGAAACTGGATTGCATGTAATATTAATAATAGATGATGTGTAAAGCCAACAGAAGAACACAAAATACATTCGGAACACTGGACAAAAAGATAGATGTAAGTTGGATGAAAGTGGTTAGTGTTTGGGCAAGCTAAGGCAGGAAAGGTGAGCTATTGTCAAACTTATAGGAAGTGATGAGGCAATCACAAGGATCTACACTTGATGGGAATAATTAAAGACCAAGAATAATTTAAAATGACATGGAGACTGCTGAAGATGATGAGTACCAAAGATGCATGGCCCCCTGCTACCATTCATCAGAACCAATCAAAACCAAATGGAGTCAGGGGCAGTCACCAAGGCACAGCCATTGTCGTTATTATGCCACCCTCATCGTCCCTGTGTGAGAAGAGACAAGTGCAGTGTCTGCCGAAGCCACCAGTCTGGACCCATCAAAGATGACCCAGATACTGGCTGTTAATTGAAGCCATTCTCAGGCAGTACAAGTGGGAAGTGGCCCTTGAGGAAGGCTGATGGCAGGAGAGGGATGTGGACCCACCAGTCTGGACCCATCAAAGACGACCCAGATACTGGCTGTTAATTGGTTTGGGCAGCAGTACACTTGCCGTCTTGCACTTGGGTATGTTAACTCTCCTGCTCTGTCACAATGTCGTCTGAAGGGCCTGGCCATCCTGGTATCCTACTGACAGCATCCCATTAACTCACAGAGATCCCTTGCTTTGGGCATCGGAGGTGGCATGTACTGTATGAGGAGAATGATGCTCCTACCTGATTCCAGATGACGCGAAGGGCTGCCAACTTTGAGGGAGACTCCGAACATATCAGAGCTCTATGGCACTATAGGAACAGGGTCCCACTGCTTGGCCGTAGGGGTTGGCAGACCCAAAGATATTAGAGACATCTGTGGTGGTTAAGTTCTCTCTGTAAAGTCCCTGTCAAGCATTTTCAGGAGAATTGCAGCCCAGACCCCTAAGGTTCTGGAACAAGGCCCTGCTGTCTACAGCATAGAACTGTTAGCAATTCAAACAGCTATGCTACCCTAGGAGGATGAGAGTGTCTGGCCATGCTACAGCATGCACTGAGACACTTCTCAAACCAGTAAAATCCTAAGTTCAGACAGGCACAGTCACAAAGTGTCAGAGATCAGGCTCCAGTAAATATGGAGGGGAAAACTGTGCAAGAAGGTGACACAGTCCCTTCTGCGTTCTCTCTCTCTCTCTCTCTCTCTCTCTCTCTCTCTCTCTCTCTCTCCCTCTCTCTCTCTCTCTCCGTGTGTGTATGCATGTATATATATATATGAGTGTGTGTGTGTGCGTGTGTGTGTGTACATATATATATATACATACATATTCATATATGTATGTAGTTCTAGCTCTAGCTCTCTTTCCCATCAGCTTACACCTATGGACTCTTGAGGGCTTCTCTACAACAGCTAACAGAGGAAAGAAAGAGATGAGATAGGAGACTTGTAATGGTAAGTCAACAAGTATTACTGTGAGCTAAAAATGGTCTCTGATTCACTGGCCGGAAGACAGGAAAATTTAAGCATCACAAATTATACTGATTTCAAATACATCAACACAAACACACATGAACATACACACATACATACATATACTATTAGGCATAATCACATACATATGTGATTACAGAATCACAGCAAATGAGAAATGGAAGGAGGTAGGAAGCTAACCTGCACCACGTGAGACCTTTTCCCTAAAACAAAAAATTAAGAGAAGACAAAAGAAGGAAGGAGAGGAATAAGGGAGAGATGGGTGGATAGGTGGGTGGGTGGATGGATGGTATTTTTAATCAACAAATATATACAATTCATTGGTTTATACCACCACCATTGGATGTATTTTGGAGGTTGGTGGGACACTAGCCCATTCTGTAAAGACCCACAAAAGGGAAGAAAGTAAGAATCTGTTCTCCCTCTCCTCTTCAGATTATATTTCCGTTTAACCAAATGCTTGATGAAACTTCTTCTTTGTAGGATGGTAAAAAGGCTAGTAAATTCAAGGAGACACGATGGCTTAGAAAGCTACTGTTTCTCGGCCTCTAGTGAAAACCACAGTAGCTGCCGAAAGCACTCATGAAAGCTGCACGGGAGCCTGTTTGTGGACGGTAAAACTATCCCACCTGCACAGTGATCAGCTCAGGGTAATTACAGGTGACAGTCTCCAAGTGGGGTGGGACAGGAAGGGCAGTGCACAGCCTACATGGACGTTTTTCCAAATAGATTTTTACATTTGTTAAAAGGAACAGCTTAAATCTCTGGGTCTGGCTGGCTACAAGACAGCAGAAGTTTGGAGGATGGAATATCATATAGAATAACTGTCCAGAGGTTAAATAACAGAAAAGTGAGAGAGACCAGGTTAAACAAGTAGAAAAGAAAACATTCTGTAGAACAAATAACTCAGTTTCTCCATCAAATAAGTAGCATTTGAAGAACTTTTAAAAATGTAAAAGGCATGTTCATTTTACTCCTGTCCTCTGGGCATACCTGTGAAGAGTTAACTAGATTAGGTGGAGATGGGAAGTCACAACTTAGCTGTGGGTGGCTCCATTATATGGGATGGGGTCCAGGACCGAATAAGAAGCAGAGGGAGAGCTGAGCCCCAGAATTTGTTGCTCTCTGCTTCATGACTATATATGAAGAGGACCAGCAGCCTCAAGGTCCTGCCAGGACAGACCATATGACCCCACCATGACGGACCATATCCTGGGACCGTGAGGAAACATAAACTGTCTACCTTAAAATCGCTCCTCTTGGGGTATTTTGTCAAAGCAATGAGACAAACAAACACTATACATCCTGATTCAAATAAATTAATGAAAACACCATAGTTTAGAAAGTATGGGCACAGATGGATATCAGGTGATGAACATATTACAGTTATTACATTATCATGAAGCTGACCATGGCGTGAACGTGACTCTGCCTCTTTACAGCCTTCATCTGTCAGGAATACACACTGCTGTTCTGTTTTATTCACAGATAAACCATAAAAGCTGGGAGGTGGCGTCTCATGCCTTTAATCACAGCACTGGGAGGTGGAGGCAGGTGAGTTCAAGGCTAGCCCGCTCTACAGAGCAATACCTAGGACAGCCAGGGCTACACAGCAAAACCCTGTCTCAAAAAAACAGAACAAAACAAAAAAGAAGTGATTAGACGAATGGATTTCTTTCAAATATGCCAACAACAAAAATTTTTTAAATGGGAAAAAAGAGACAATAGAAAAATAACAGGAAATGAATGGCCCTCTGCTTTCATGTATATTTGAAACTCACTATAATAAAAATAAAAGATAAACATATGATCATTTTAATAGACACAGAAGAATCATTTGACTCAATATTCATTCATAATTTAGTCATAACTGCTATGCTCAGCAAACTAGAAATGGAAAGGGATTTATTTAACCTGATAAAGCATGCCTATCAAGAGCTGCATTAAACCTTATGGTTTATAATGAAACCAAAGTAATTTTTTTCAATCAGGATTAAAATGAAGATATCCTGCTCTTAGCACTTCTGGTACCACATGCCAAGAAAAGGAAACACATATAAGGATTGGAAAGGAAAAGACGTTAGTTTTCTCAGATAAAATAATTGACTACATAAAATAAAATAAAAAAAAACATCTAAACAAATGATTAGAATCAATGTGTTAAAATTATAAAGTAACAATCAGGATATGCTGGGGAGCTGGAGAGATGGCTAAGCGGTCAAGAGCACTGGCTGCTCTTCCAGAGGTCCTGAGTTCAATTCCCAGCCAACCACATGGTCGCTCACAACCATCTATAATGAGATCTGGTGCCCTCTTCTGGTGTGCAGGTGTACATGCAGACCCAACATTGTATACATAATAAATAAATAAAGCATTTTTTGAAAATCAGAATACTGTTTGCTCTCCATGGGTGGAGGTGCTGGGGGGCTCAGCTAAGGTAGAATGTAAATAATGGGGGAAAGACTGCTTATTATTCCACAGAGTTTGGAGTCTGTATATTAATAATGCATAATAAGGGCTAGGCAATGGCTCAGTGGGAAAAGTGTTTGGTTCACTGCAGAAGCATGGAAACCTGAGGTCAGGTCCCCAGCACACACGTGAAAGCCAGGCATGTGTGGAATATGAAATATGGTCTGAAATCCCAGTTCTGGGAGGCTGGACATGGACATGAATCCCTGGAGCTCATTAGCCAGCCAGTCTAGTCAGAATGGTGAGATCTAGATTCAGTGAGAGAGCCTGTCTCGAAAAGAATAAAGTGGTGAAGTGCACACCTTTAAGCTGGAGGCAGGCCGCTTTCTGTGAAATCCAGGCCTGCCCGAGTTACATGGTGAGATCCTGCATGGAAAACAAAAAGGAAATAAATACATAAATAAAGTGGAAAGGAACAAATGAAGACATCCAAGATCGACTTCTGAGCTCCACACGCATATGTCTGGCGAGCTCACTTTCATACTCACGCATGCACACAGCTGCTCACACATGCAGGCAAATAATATTACATAATAAAACTATAAAGCAAGTAAGATCTAATTCCTCTCTCCTGGAGTTGCTCTCTCACTTGCTTTTTAAGGTTGGGTGAGGTGAGTTAGCCTGCAGTTCTGCGTGTGTTCAGCACAGCTGGAAACCACCTCCACAGACCATGCACGGGGTCTGAGGACTCGTGTCCTAGGGCTACCTAGAGCCAGAGGGGTATCCCTGGAGCCCAGGCCTCTGTAGGAATGAGGCAAACCAAACCCTCAGAAATCACCACCTCAACCATGGCCCCTGTACTGGGCACCAGGGGTGGGCGTGGGCTATGCCAGGCGGGGTTGTGCTAGGAGCCAATGCTCCTCCCCACACTCATCACACTTGCTCACAAACGCCACTTCTGCCGACCATACCATAGATATCCCCATCACCCACATCCTGAACACAGGTGAATGAACGTGAGAATGGTGATGGCTTCGTGGAGGACAATTACTTTCAGTCTGGGGCTGGTGGGATGGAGACAGAAAGTGGGGACCACTTCTCTCTGTGAGCCCCATCTTTGGACACTACTCCTTTGCTCCATGACTGACAGTCTAAAGGCAATGACACTTGGTGCCTCAGGAACGGAAGTGGCTGGTGATTGAAGTTGTCCAAGGATCTGTCTTCTGGCAAGAGCCACCAAAGCGATGTAACTTCCCAGTTCCTCAACAACGCTCGGTGGCCCCCTGCTGTCCGGAAGAAAGCATGCATGTGGAGAAAAGATCTCCACCATCAGTCCTCCTGATTTCATTTCTTCGCCTCCCTCCTCCTTATTTCACTAGTGTTACCATGTTTGCCCCACCCCCACCCCTGCCATGTTCCTTCCCCTGCCTGGGCTGCTCTGTCCTTCCTCAGTGATGGCAGATCTGGTCTTGAACTCAGGGACTCACCCGTTCTTCCTGCCTGAGCCTCCCACGTAGCTGGGAGCCCAGGCGTACACAGCCCTGCCTTGTGGTGCTCGTCATGGCTGCTGTCTTGCTGGGCTGGTTTTGAAGTGCTGGAGCTTGAGCTCGCGCGGGTAGAAGTTGTCACTGAAGCCCAAGTCCAGCTAAGTCTGTTAGGAACTCCGTGGAGATAATTCTTGTTTTTCCTGGAAATAACCATGATAATTTGTTCTTAAATGTCACTCGCCTTTTCCAAAAGTTCTACAAACAGCCGTTAGTATCACCAGATTGCTGCCAAACGGTAGTGTGAAGCTGAGGCAGCCAAATATTCAGATGTTTGCAAGGAAAGCTGAAAATAGTTCTCATCCATGCAATTAACTTATTTTATTTATTTATTTTGTACTGAGGACTGAACCCGGGACCTTGCATTGGCTGAACAAACATTCTACCACCTCCACATACCCACAGCTAATAACTATTTAAAACTACTGGGTGGATGCTATGAAGGTCAAATAGAAGACATCTGTCTGTGGTCCATCTAACAGTGACCTCTGCTCTGGATATACAGTCCAGAGGTGATCTTTGACTCTGCGTTGAGTAAGCTAGGGCATGGGGTTCCCAGAAAATCGCCACATTCTTCTTTCATAGCACCATCTTCCTTTTTCTCCATTTTCTGACGGGACCCAGCAGATGGCTGAGTGTGTGACGCTTTCTCTTCCAGGATGTGACAAGTAGGAATCTACCTGCCTTTCTCCAAATTCACCACCAGAGGGCAGGTCGGTAAACTAAAATTTTAAAATCATAGATTTCTTCCCCTTCCCTCCTCTCCCCCCCCCCCGCCCTCCCCCCCTTTATCTTAAGTTGTTGGGAAGGCTTCCAGGGATTAACCATTAAAGTGATTTTGTGTGCATATCTGAATCCACAAGCCTTCCTCAATGTAATATGGGGGTGAAAACGTGTGTGCCCTGCTAGAGGTCATAAGCTACATTTTGCAATGGGGCCTGAGGATTTGATTCCAAAAGCCCAATAGTAATAACTTGGGATTGCCCAGCGGGGCAGCTCAGGACAACCAGGCGCCTGTTTGCTTCAGGAAATAAGCGTGAGGCACTCAACGTGGTCTGTCACGATCACCCTTCTCTGTCGAGTGGGTCTCCTAAAAAGAGCCTGTCCCGGTGCCATCTCCTTAGGCAACAAATTCGTGGAAGAAAAGCTGAGTACAGACCACAGAGAGGACAAGCCGGAATGTCACAGCGGACAGTGGGCAGCCACACAATGGTCCAGTGGGCAGTGTGCTGAGGTCAACAACTAGAACTCCGATAAACAAAGGTCTGTGAACAGCATGTGCCCATTTCTGTGCTGTAAATACACCTCCTTGACCAACTTCAGACTCCCAGCAAGACGTCTCTGCACATCTCTCTAGGCCCTGCTGGCTTTTAGAGACTCCATTGAGAAGTCGGGTGTTATCCTATTGGGTCTGCATTTATATGTTATTCGGTCTTTTTTCCCCCTTGCTGCTTTTAACATTCTTTCTTTGTTCTGAACATTCAGAGTTTTAATTATTATGTGACATGGGGAGTTTCTTTCTGGTCCAGTCTACTTGTTCTGGTCCAGAACTTCTTGTTCTGCATGCCTGTTTGTTTTCTAAGTAGAGAGAGCAGGAAAGCATGGAGTTGAATGCGTGGGAAGGTGGGGAGGATCTGGAAGATGATGGAGGGGAAGCTGTAATCAAAATATATTATGTGAAAAATGTCTGTTTTCAATAAAAAAAATAGTTTTAAAGGTTAAATAACCCAACAGTTCCTTTTTTTTTTTTTTTAGATATACACCCTCAAAGAATTTGAAAATTTATGTTTGTATGTCCATACAAAAAAACTGGACATGAATGTTCATAACATCATTATTCATAATAGCCAAAAAGTAGAAATAACTCAGACACCCTTCAACTGAGAATGGCAAACAAAATGTGATATATTCATACAATGGAATATTATAAAAAAAAATAATGAAGTGGTCATTCATGCAATGACATAAACCTGGAAAACACTAGTTCAGTAAAAACATTCAGGCATAAAAGGCTACATAAAGCATGGTCCCAGAAACCCCAAATAGGCAGGCCATACAAAAGAAAAGCAGATTCGATTGTCGGCAGGTGAAAGAGGAGAGGGTGTGGCCAGCAATGAATGTGGTTTCTTTTCAGGGCAATGGAATGTTCTGGAATTTGTGGTAATGACATAAAACTTTTTTAAAAACCCACTAAATAGTACATTTCAAAATGGTGGATTTGTTCAATGTGAATCATTTCAGTTTTTTAATGTACATCCTTAGAAGTGAATTCTTTTAGTTTTTTAATGCATGTCTTTGGAAGTTTTACTTTCTACTCCTATCTTTGATGTCACAACTCATACCTGGGTTAATAGCACTTTCCATCATGACCTTTGGTTCACCCACAAAAGCTTCCTAATTGGACCAACCAGACTCCACTTCCATCTGCTATAATATACCCTCTACTTGGCAGCCTGCCCAGACGAGTTATCCCCCCACCTCTCTCTCTCTCTCTCTCTCTCTCTCTCTCTCTCTCTGTGTGTGTGTGTGTGTGTGTGTGTTACTTTCTCAACTCTCACACAGGACACTTCTGATATAGATATGCAGGTTTCTTCCCATAATCCATCTCATTTCTGTAGTGAAAAATGTGGTTTCTTTAAAAACCCAGTTATGTTATATGAGCATGTTTTTGTTTTAATCTCAAGCGTGGGACACGGGGCTGCTTCAGATTATCCATAGCTGTGGACTCTAATTTGTCTCGTGCTCTAGCATGGGTTTTGCCAGCTTCAGATGGTTTACATTTAGAATTCTGGAGAGTCTTGAGAGGATATACGTGAGAGAGCCCCAAGAGGGCCTGGGGTGGCTGCTGCTTCCTCTGTTGCTGTTGGTTCCTGATGCTGCTTTTGCTGTTGCTGGATTGCTGGGTTGCTGGGTTGCTGGGTTGCTGGGTTGCTGGGTTGCTGGGTTGCTGGGTTGCTGGGTTGCTAGGTACTGGGTTGCTGGATTGCTGGATTACTGTTTGGAAATATCCTGATGACTAAGATCAAACTTGTCCCAAGGAACTCGATGCCCCTAATCAGCAGGAAGTAATCTAAAAGGTCTATGCCCCCTTTCCCCTCTAACCTTTTTTCTCCTCCACCTAGTATTGTCAGGTTGTAAGGTATCTGGGTGGAATAAGGGTTGGAAGAGTGGTAGATATAGGAACCCTATAAAAGTAGCCAAAAAGAATATGCCTACACATTTCACCAGCAGACACCAAGTGAGTATTGTACACTTCAATCCAATTCTGACAACACTTGTTTACTTAGAGTTTGTGTCAGAACCCCATACATTAAAGGTTTCTGTGATACCTTAGATGTCAATCAAAAGCTTAGGCTTCCCTCAACCCCAACTGCCCAGCCAAGACTATGATTCCCTCTCCTGAAGCTTGATCATTTGCTAGAATGGCTACTAAACACAAGGAAACACTTTACTTACACTTACCTGCGTATCATGAAGAGTAATCAGAAAGCATGAGGGAAGGATAAAAGAGCAAGGTATGGGAACAATAGGTGACCCAGAGCCTCCACGCCCTCTTTGGCCAGTCAAATCCTTCTACTGTTAATTCACTCAGATGCTGGCCAGTCAAATCCTTCTATTGTTAATTCACTCAGATGCCGGCTTCTTTGCCCTCCCCAGACGGAGAGGATGGGGCTAAAAGTAGCAATCCCAAGATGACTGGGCTAGTTGGATGAGCAAACCATATCTATGTAGGGGCTTTCCAAAGTTACCTCATTAACATACACAGGGATGGTTGAAAAGGACATAAAAGAAAACAGATTTCTGTTTCATTTAATGGTCCCACCACTTGGGAAATTATTGGCCTTTTTAAAAGCTGGAATATGGAGGGATGGATGTGTGGAGGGAAGACCTTTAAGAGACCAGAGAAGAAGAGTGTGTGCTCATGGGGGAATTTCCACAGATATGGCCTCCTTGCACAATTTTTCCTCCTCCTCCTCCTCCCCCTCCTCCTCTTCGTCTTCCCTGTGTTTGTTGTTACTGTTGCTCAAATTGCCCCACATCTGGTCACTGAGAGGTCTTTCGGGCTGGACACTGTGCCTTTTCAACTTCATTTTTGAGCATTTTGGCGCCACAACGCACCTCAGACTGTCCCTGTGCTCCCTCTGGGTGAGTTCTACAGCTTTAGAGATTTGTGCCACCTTCATCTGTTGGCTGAGTGGCAGGGCGCATGTTCTACAGCACACGCGTGTAGAAGTCAGAGGACCATCTTCAGAAGTTGGTTCTCTCCTTCTACGAAACGGGTCCCAGGAGCCAAGTTACCAGGCTTGGTGGCAGTAGCCTTTGCCATGAGGCTATACAGCTTCACTCTTTTTAAAAGATTACCTCAGCCAATGGCAATCACTGAACAAATGTTTCTATAATGGCAAGTACTGCTCCTCAGTGACATCCCAAACAGGCTTTTGTTAGGTCCCGGTACTCAATACCCAGTCCCACACATACACTCACACACTTATACTCCAGTTACAGGCATATTCTCGTATTTCCTGGAACACCCCGGGTATTGCAGTCTCTAGCTTTGACTGAGCTCTTTGTCAGCTTTCAGCCCTCACCTTCCTCCCGCCACCTCCCAGAAAGCCTTTCTTGATGTCTCTTCCAAAAGAGGCCCTGTCCTTGGCGTCCCATCACTCCCCCCTTGGCCAGGATGTACTCTCTGTTGTGTTTACTCTAAATCTTACTGATCACAGACTCTTTGTCTTTGCTGCTGACATTTTTAAATGGGGGTTACATAAGCATGAATACAGCTGCTGTATATCGAGACCTATGAAGGAAAGGTGAACTGGGCATCCAGACCGGATAAACAGTGTTCCCCTAGTGACAAGGCAAAGTTCCAATGCCAATAAAGCACGTTCTTCTTTGATTGACACAATAATTGCACTGCTAGAAAAAGCCCATGTTTACTAAAATCTAGCAAAAACACTTCTGTGTTTATATATTAAATAGAATTGGATTTGGGGCATAGGTAGTTATAAACAGGATTTCTCCTACTTGAATGTCAGATAGGGCGTGGGAGACAGTTCCTCATTGAGCCAGACTGTCCTGAGACTTGTAGGACACTCAGCATCTCTGACCTTGTCCTGACTTTGCTGTCTGCTTCTCCCGATCACTCCAGGCCCAGGAGAATACCGTCTGACCCCTTAAGGTCTCTTCACCAACCCGGAGTCCAAGAGGCACAGCTGTCTACCATCACACCAGGCAGGTCCTCCAGCAGAGCTGCTCCTGAAGCCACTCCTCACCTCCAGGAGTCCCAAGGGCTTGCCGTGTGCTCATGAAAAGTCAACAGACCCCACACCTGTGGCAACCATGTTACCTAGAAGGATGCGTGGGGTCCTGGTGGCACAGAAGAGCAAGGGACACTGCCTGGGGCCACAGGACAGATGCTTCAGTGTCTGAGAGGAGTCAGCCTGGGTCAAGGAGGAGGCCGTTCCAAGCAGAAAGAGCCAGGTGTTAGCATGGGGTGGGTCACTTCTCCCCCAGTCAGTCTCAGGCCTCGATTTCCTCCAGTCATCAGGACAGAGAGCAGTCAGAGACAAACTGGGTGTTTTTAGTTTCATGTCATGGAGCGTGAATTTAGTTTTATTATTTTCAATGCTGTGCAAGCGCTCCACCCCCAAACTACATCCCCAGCCCTCACAACATACACTGAAAGACAAGCAAGCTGTATGTACGGCAGCCAAGTTTGATCCCTCAACCTTGGGGATATGATGCTCCTCCAACAACTGTCCCATTTTTTTGTTTGTTTGTTTGTTTATTTGTTTGTTTTGGTGTGTGTGTGTGTGTTTAAGTCAGGGTCTCATGTATTTCAGACTGGCTTCGAACACACTATGTAGCCAACAATTACCTTTAAATTCTTACCCTCCAGCCTCTGTCTTCCAAGTGCTGGGATTACAGGCATGTGCCATCATACTTGTTTTATGCAGTGCTATTGAACTCCAAGTTCCTGAATGCCAGGCAAGCATCCTGCCAACTGAACTATGCCCCTAAGCCCACACAACAATGGCTCTTTTTTAGGTGCAGAGCATCTAAAGATCTGTGAGGTTTCTGCTCTGGACCAGGTCTTTCTAGGTACCATCACATCCTGTACAATCCTCCCTAAGCACAGCCCAGGAGGCAACAATGCCCACATGACCAGAAGAGAGCTCTAAGGGTTGGAAAGGCCATGCAACTTTACCCATATCATACAGCTGGTAAGTGGCATCCTAGGTCCCCCATAGCCAGGGCTTCCTCTAAGCTGTGACCTCACCATGGCATCTGTGAGGTGACATTAGGAGCAGGATTTACAAAGTCTTCTTGACCAAGAGGAAGAATCCACCTGTGACAAAGTCTGACCGGCAGTCAGAGTCTGTGTGAGCAAAGCCCTGGAGATGCCCACCAGGGAAGGTGTGCAAGCGTTGATGAGCAAATGGCTGCCTCAGAACTCACTGCCTGTGTGTTCCCTCTTCCTCTGTCCTTTCCGACCATGCCACTGCTGTCCTGGATATTTTGGGTTCCAGGAATGGCCCACAACTGATCCCTCCGTGCAGCAGACAGACTGCTGGCATAAGACAGGCTTCAGTGATCAGGGACAAGGCAACTAGCATGGGGTGGTGAGCTGCCCACTTACTAGCAGGGCTCAGAAGCCCTTTCTGCTTCAAGGCATAAAAGGGGGAAAGGCAGAAATGGGTAGTAGATGCCAGGGAAAGCTTTTCTTATAGGGAATGGCTTGTTTGGCAGGAATGGGTTTCACATTGTAGAGTGCATCAGAGTAACTGGAAGGCAGGTTAAAATGTGCATTGATGCTTGGCAGATGAAGAAAACATCAAAACACCTGGAAGGCATGTGAAAATGTGCATAGATGCTGAGCAGATGGCACATGTGTCTCAGTTAGGGTCACTATTGCTGTGACGAAATACCATGACCAACGCAACTTGGGGAGGAAAGGGTTGATTCAGCTTACACTTCCACATCACTGGTCACCATCAAAAGAAGTCGGGGCAGAAACTCAAACATGACAGGAACCTGGAGGCAAGAGCTGATGCAGAGGCCAAGCTGCTTACTGGCTTGCCCGTCATGGCTTGCTCAGCCTGCTTTCTTATAGAACCCAGGACCACCAGCCCAGAAGTGGAAGCATCCGCAATGAGCTGGCCCCTCCCACGTCCTAAGAAAAGGTCCTACAGGCACGCTTGCCATTTCAGCACTCAGGAGGCTGAATCAGGAGGAGTGTCACAAGCTCAAGGCCAGCCTGGACTAAGGTGGAACCTTGTCTCAAAAGAAATGCATGTGGGTAAATCAGTGTTAGCATGCGTAGTATGTGTCGTTTGCTCTTTAACAAAGGGTCAGCCAAGAATTATTATTTTAATTATGTAAATGTGTGTGATGAGTGTGTAGTGTATGTGTGTGTGTGTGTGTGTGTGTGTGTGTGTGTTTGTGCATATGAATGCAGGTGCTTACAAAGGCCAGCAGTATAAGATCCGCCCAGAGCTAGGGCTGGGGTTACAGGCAGTTGTAAGCCACCTGGAGTCCTCTGGAAGAGTAGTATATGCTCTGCATCTCTCCAGCCCAGAATCTGCATTTTTAGCAAGATTTTTCGTGGGTGGTGCAGATTAATCATACTCTGAAAAATACAACGGGAGAAATACAGCATCCTCCCTTTTCTTCCATCTGCCAATCCCTCCCAACCTGGCCCTAAAGGACAAGGGACCAAGGGAAGAGGAGCCCATGGAGGTCTGGTTCCAGAAACAAACAGGGAAGAGAATGCATCTAAGATGTAGAGAATGAAATTATCCCAACCCTTCCCCTGCGTGTCCTTTTCCACCAGCTGGGTGAGAAGAATATCTCACTCTCACCCAAATATTTTCTGCGCTGTAGCTTCTCTGAATTGAGTCTTGAATGCTTAGAATACATAACACTTTGCTCAGAGGCTTACAGGAAACTATGATCCACTCAACTCAGTTTAAAAAATAAGCTACCATGTGCTCACACCCTGAGGTGCCCATTTCTACTGTGAAAATGTGCTGAGACTCACATGCGAGAGAAGGCTCCTCATTCTTTACCTCTTCCATTTCCAGTCTTTTCTAAATATTTCCAGGAGGCCTTCCCTGATTAGTTAATGGCAGTTTGTCTCTAGAAATCGAGGGTTTTGTCACTGTTGCTAAATTCCTTCCCTGGGGAAGACATAAGCAATGTCAACCCCTCCTCCTAAAATCCCAATGTCAAAGAGAGGCACAGTTTTACCACAGTTCACCAAGGAGAACCAACGAGTTTATTAGGCTTAGATACCAAGCAACGATGAGGGGTTATAGACAGGTCCCTTAAGAGATAACCTTAAAGTAGCCACACTGGAAGGCCAACAGTGATGATGGCTTCCCTATGGCCTCCCCTCATTCTTCTCTACCAATAGCCTCTAGCCTCACCCCAAGACCACATATAATTAGGGCAGAATTTTATACACTTGGTTAGCAGGGGTGGATGGGTCCTCAGGTGAGGAGCCCGTGACCCACTCCACCACCTCCTTCTATAGAAGAAGGCAAATAGTCAACAGGCCCAGCTGTGAAGATTTTTGTGAGCACGCCCAGCAGAACTTCTGAAAATAGAGGCTGTTTGGCTTTGAGCACCGTGCTGTATGAGAGCCATCATTGTTATTGATAGTGGGGTGGTGGAAGTGATGGTTGTGGTGGTGGTGGTGGTGGTGGTGGTGGTGGTGATGGTGATGGTGATAGAGGTGGTGGTAATGGTGATGGTTGTGGTGGTGGTGGTAGTGATGGTAGTGGTAATGGTAATGGTGATGGTGATGGTGGTGGTGATGGAGGTGGTGGTGGGCCCATGATCTTGGTCAGCTGAAAACAGACATGTGAGAGGGCACGTGATGTTTTGCTGGATGCGCTGTTGTGCAAGGGGCGTGGTATTTAAACAGCCTTGTGTGGACTCTTGAGAGGGGATTAAAAAGACACCTACAGACAGGGAGACAGCACTTTTGCCTCCCTCCTCTTTGTACGGTGCACATCACTTCGCCGGTCTTTGTTTTTCTACAGTTCACTTCTCGGAGAGCAGTGTTCCAGAGCAGAAAACTTCCTGTGGCACTCCAGCTTAGTCTTGCAGCCTTTGCTGACTTGTTCCAATTCAGCGGAGTCCTGCTGCTTCTGCTGAATCCTGCTGCTGCTGTTGATTGGTGTTGCTGTTTGGTGTTGACTATTTGACTGGACGACTGGGATCTGGACAAGGAAGAGTGGACTCATGCCAAGGAAGGTCCACAACCCCCCTTTTTTCCTAATAACCTCTGGTCCGTGGATTGGAGGGGAGGTAGAAGAGTTTAAGAACCCTAAATAAAGTAGGTTTTAGAAAATTTAAGCCTACAGGTAGTGGTGGTGGTTTTATCTAAGTGAATGATGGAACAGTATTTCTTGGACTGGTTCTCTTCTTACAGTCTCTGTCCCCAGCTTTGAGATGAAATAATTTTTTTTTTTCAAACCAGTGATCCTGGTCCTGAAGATTGGGTGTAAAAAGCTCAGGAGATGGGAAATTCGCTTGGTTATAGTCTAGTTGTTGTCTATGAATACGATCATTAACCACTGTTAGGGTTAGCGGTGGCTAAGTCACCCCGGGGGGGGGGGACATTAGGAAGGAGAATGTCTTCCGAGACTCCCAAGGGACTGAAGGGCTCAGCAAAGCAGGACAGAGAGGGACGAGAACAACTCTTCCAGACCATCAGGCAAGAATGATTTCTTATGAAACCCAAGTGAGCAACGCAAACAGCAGTTTTTAAAATCACTCTAAGCTAATACAACCCAAAGATACAGCAATTTGAAACTTACACGAAAGTCCTTGTTTTCCGTAATTAAACCATTGCGTTTCTATAAGAGCAGAGAGACTTACGTACAGTAAGAACACCGAAACTCATCCAACAGTCTCACATCTGAGCAAAGGGTGTCGGGGAGTGCTCGTGCCTTCATTGGCCAGTGCTGTGCTGGCATTCGCAGGGCAAAGTGCATGTTTTATATGTTCAAAACCAACGCAGTGGTGAGGTTGTGGGATGCAGCACAGGTGAGCACTGGCACAAGAAGTTCCAACTCGTTACACGTTTGAGTCTGAACTCTATTTTAGCCATCACACGCTCAGAAACCTCGTACTGTTAGTAAATGTTTCACGGCCTCTACATGTAGTCACAAGATTCCATCAGGCTCACAATTCATGTTTCAGGAGGCCGTGAGGGATACCATGGGCCTTCACCTGTGGATGATCTGCAGTGAAAGGAAGAGAAACAAGAACAGGGTCTTTAAACACTATGACCAGAAAGCAGGGAGCAGCTGTGGGAGAAAATGAAGTTTGAAACTCAACAAAAGAAAGCCAGTATCCCAAACAAATCAATCCCTGTCTTCCAGACCATTGGCTGGTCAGAGATAAGTATGTGATTCCAACAGACTACAGTGACTTTGAGGGACAAAGTGATCCTTCATATTAAAGAATCAGCCTTGGAGCCAGGCGCAGTGGTGCATGCCTGTAATCCGAGCACTCAAGTAGGAAGGGGTAGGAGGATCACTGTGAGTTCAAGGCCAACCTGGTCTGCAAAATGAGTCCAAAATTAGTCCAAAAATTAAGAAAGAAAGAAAGAAAGAAAGAAAGAAAGAAAGAAAGAAAGAAAGAAAGAAAGAAAGAAAGAAAGAAAGAGAAAGAAATCGGCCTTGGTTGAGATGACTCATTGGGTAAAGGCATTTGTCACCAAGCCAAATGAGTTCAGTCTCTTGGACCCACATGAGAGAGAGACCGGACAGAGAGAGAATGCACAAATAAATAAATGTAATAAAAAGTTCAATAAAAACTAATGCAATTAAGCAGGGCTGTGATGGCTCACGCCTCTAATCACATATCCGTGAGACAGAAGCAGGTAGATCTCTGAGTTCAAGGCCAGCCTGGTCTACACATCAAATTTCAGGACAGCCATGGCTATACAGAGAACTCTTGTCTTGAAACAAAACAAAGCAAAAGATCATGAGTCTTAGGAATACATCATCCTGCTAGGATGTTGGTACCTGTTAGGAATGCAGTGGCAGCTTTTCAGCCAATGTGTCAACTACTGACAAACTAAAAAATAAAATTGTAATAGGGCCCCTTGCTCCTAAAAGCCAAATATCAGTTGTCTCTCTTATCCATTCGTCCACTGGGGCTGCTGATGCTTTGAATGGTCTAAGTACTCTCTTACATCCAGTATTTACATTCTCATATGCCAAAATTGGTATCAGGGTCTGATATGGCTCTGTTTACAGCTGACCTTAATCTCTGCAAGAAGTCAGTGAAGGCTTTCTGTAGGGCCTTGTGCTACCTCATTTACCTTTGTAAATGAGGTAAATGTTTTCCCAGGCTCCTCAGCCATACCCCAAGCTCTTAAAAACTGCAACATGACATTGTTCAATTACGACATCATCAGACTGGATTTGTTCTGGTAAGTCAGCATAACACGCTTCACCAAGCAGTTGATCTTTAACTACATTTATTCCCCCTGCTATATTCCATTGTTCTATTTTCATGGCTTCATTTCTCCACCAAGATAACCATTGTACCTGCTGACCAGCTTCTAGCACAACTGACAACAATCCCTTCCAATCTTGAGAAATGAGTTTGTTTTGTATAGTCCAGTTACTTAATATTTGCTTAATTAAAGATGAATGCATTCCATACCATACAGTAGACTCTTTAAAATGCTTTAGAGACAGCATTTCTATTGGAGGCCATGTCAACTCATCATAAGCCTCACCACCACCATTAGCAGGCATTTGTTGCACAAAGACTGGAAAAATTGATGGTGCCTGTGTAGCCTCAAGCAAGTCCGCTGGTGGTGCACTTGGCTCAATCTTTAACCCGTTTGCCCTGTACAGTGTCCTGCTCTTCCCTGCCTTTTGTCTCACGCAGGTGCCCTGGGCACCTGGCAGCAAAAACATGTGGAGCAAGGTGGAGAGACAAACTGCCTTCCAGCCTCGTTTGCTTCCCTCTTTCATCCTTTGGGAAATCTCCATTCTCAGACATCAGGCCTGAACCCTTTTGTTCTCCTTCCCCTGGCACTTTTTGCTTCAACCTCTACTCTAGGTGCATAGCCAACTCTGCAATCCTTTCTAACACAAGAGAATTGAGTAAACCTTCAAATTTTTTTTAGCTATCCTCCCAACCTTTATTAGAGCAGAATACAGGAAGTAGACGAAGAGGAAATAGAAAATCCGTTCTGGGAGTAAAGAAGGCAGAAGAGAACCCAGCAGCAGCATCTGTTATAATTTTTTTGCTCACACCTTGAAACAGTACATTCATACTTCATAACTTGTCTTCTCCTGTATGGTATCAGAAACTAAACTTCCCATTATGCCTTGCCACGTCTGGGTACCACCTGTAGGTGCTAGTTTTCCCAAACACTACTTTATTTGGGTTTTTCTTTTTTATAAAGCTTAGACCTCCCTTACAAACCCCCAACCCCAGGTAAGAAGAAAAGCAGGTTAGAAAAGAAAGGGGTGGGGGTGGGATTCTAGGGTAAAAAGTAAATTATTGAATCTACTAGTCTCAAATATTTTACATTGATATGAATTACTGTATATTGACAGAAATTTAAGATTCTTTTGTTCAACTTCTGCTTAATGTATTGTACATATGCAACTCATTTGAAAATGTGGTGTAAAATCCTAGTCTTGTGAAAGCTGACTATTGCAAACTGTCCAAGATGATTAGAAATGCAAGTTAGTAGTTGGTCAACTATAAATAATCTTACTTATAGTCTTGTTAGATACTAGTTTAGTTAACGACAGAAACAAGCTTTGTTTAGTCTCTTGTATATGTTTTCAAGGCTAAGCAGATAGTACGCAGCTAGAAACAAGTAATGTTTGTCTACTTAGATATACTGAGATAGATAGATGCGATTATGTACTACATAATGGCAAATAGCTAGATGGTCTTCAGACCCTTCAGAGATCTATAGAAAAAGACATTTAAAGATGTTTTAGTAATAAAAGGCTTTCTGACAGAGAGACATATCTACTCCTGGCAGCATCTTTAATCTACTTCAAAGAAGATGATAGGCAGTGGCAAGATGGACACTGGGAAAAAACTGTCCTTCAACCGCTGGTAGCAGTCTGTCTGAGCAAACTGAACATGCAGGACCCTGGGAGACTGACTGTCTAACTTTGCAGAGACTACGTAGCCCAGTCCTTCAAAATTCCACAGAAAAGCCTGTCTGATATTCTGGGCCAGTAGGCTGAAGATTGGATGCCCTAATGACACAGAGAAACCTCTGATGACTGTCCAGAGAGTTAACTGTCTCTGCCATTTCGATAGTGCTGGAAGCTGTTTGCTCTAATGCTTCCTAATAGCATTCCTTAGGGAATGCTATTTCCTTCTCAAGGCTCTGATGGGAAGACTAGATAGTCATAGTTTCACTAAAACTAAGCTTGAGACAATGGTTTATGTGTAAAAAGATGGTTTAAGATCTAGCTAGATGTTTTTAGGTTAATAGTTACAAAATATAATAAGTGATTTAGGTATAGAACTTAGGACTTACCAGGATAGGATAGATAGTGGAATACTTTTTCCAACATTGCCAAATACAAATAAACTGGACATTGTAAGCGTAAGTCTTACCTGATGATTCTCATAATTCTTATTGTATATAGTTTATTGTTAGAGAAAAGCCAAATATTTTAAACAAAAAGTGGGACATGTAATGGAATTTTTGGTTTTCTTAAAAAACTCAGTTATGTTATGTAAGCATTTTTTTATTATAATCTGTTGAATTTAAGTTTGTCCACAGCTGATAATTGCCTAGTGCAGGGCTGTAGTCTTTGAATTCTGAGGTCTTTGAATGTATAAACATGAGGCCAGCCCAGAGGAAGAAGGTGTGGCTGCTTGGAGGAGGCAGAAGAGGACTGCTTGCTGGTTTGCTGATTTGCTGGTTTGCTTGTTTGATTTGCTGGTTACCTGGACTTCTGGATATCCTGATGAATAAGATTGGTATTGCTCCAAAAAGAATCCTACAACCCTACCCAGCAGGAAGAAGTAAAGAGGGTTGCATCCATCCCCTTTCCCTTACAACCGTCTTTTTCCTCTACCTGGGATTGGGGGGTTGGAAGGGAGGTATAAGCTTTAAGGAACCCCCAAATAAAATAGCATTTGAAAAACTAGTGCCTCCAGGCCCCAGACCTTGGGAGGTCCAGATTTTAGCACAACGTACTCCATGATGGAAGTTACCATTCAGGCTGTAAAATTCAGCACATAGACAGTACCAACTGCCAAAACTAAAACAAAGACCTAATCCATCAAAGTCTGTAGTTCTGGGAAAGTCTCTAACTATACTTATCTTGCTTTTTGGCTTCTGTAGTTCAGCTCCTGCCTAAATGTTCTTGCTTACCGAAGTATGACAACTTGGGATGTGGTTTTTGTGCTTAAAAGCTCACCCTGAGAAAGGCTCAGGGCTACATTGGGATCCCCAACACCCAGGATAGTCCATGGCTGGCTAATAAAGCCTTTCTATTTGCTTAAGTAGAAGCCTTCTCTAGTGGGTACAAAACAACTACTGTTTTCTAAAGCTTTATTTCCAAAGTGTCTTGTGAAGTGCTGTTGATCCAGTTCCTCTAAGCCAGTGGTTCTCAATCTGTGGGTCTCAATCATTCCTTTAAGGGTTTAATGACCCTTTCACAGAGGTTGTCTAAGACCATCAGAAAACACAGATATTTACATCATGATTCACAACAGCAGCAAAATTACGGTTCTGAAGTAGTATTAAAAATAATTTTATGGTTGAGGGACACCACAACATGAAGAAGTATATTTAAGAGTCACGGCATTAGGAAGGTTAAGAACCACCGCTTTAAGTGGATGCAGAAGATAAACAAATACTCTACTGCGTCAGGGATTTCCTTCTCTCATGTCCCATAATCTCACTCAAAAGCTGCCCTCCGGCTGCTTAGCAGTGACACATGCCTTTTATCCCAGCACTCAGGGAGGCAGAGGCAGGTGAACCTCTGCCTCTGCTAGAGGTTTGAGGCCAGCCTGGTCTATGGAACAAGTTCCAGGACAGTCAGAGCTACACCAAAAAAGCCCTATCTCAAAAACCAAAAAACAAACAATACAAAAAAACTGCCCTCCCAGTACAGGCCCTTGCACTGAGACTCTCTAATTACGTGCTTTGGGTAACTTTGGCAAACACTTGCCTTGGGTGGAGGCCAAGCAGCTTTCGACTGAGTCCTGTTGCATACAGAAGGTGTCTCTGTGACCTGCCAGTGCATATTTGCTCAGTGATGACAGAGGTCACCAAAGTAAAAAAAAACTTAGAAACCACAGCCTCCAACCCAGTCACTAGGTGAAAATCAGCACACACCTCATACACAGAAATGCTTTTGGGGTTTGCTGTACTGGGGCCCACGAAAGATATTGATAAAGCTGGAACTTTCTGTTGCCAGTAACCAAAAGAAAAAAAAAAAAGAAAGAAAGAAAAAAACCCAAAGACTAGTTTACATACAAAGGGGAATGGACTGCTCTGTAACTGATGATTTAGGGGGATCCCTAAGGTATTTGACTGACCTGAGAGGCGAACTCTTCCTATATTAAAAGCCCTTCCTTTCATTTTCCTAATGTCACCATGTTTCACTTCTGTTCAAGCACCTCAGATGCACACTGGCCCTGCACGTGGCTGAAGCACACCCACAGAAAGACCCTGCTAAGGGAGTCACTTTCCAAACCAGAGGTGAACCCTACAGGAAGACAGACACGGCAACCTATCCAGAACAGGAGCACCTAGCCAACAGAAAGGAGCCCGCCCTCTGCAACACCGTAGGGTCAACTGTCCTAACGATAACAGAAACCAGGCTGACCTTTAATTGTACTACTTCTTTATTTTTAAGTTATCTGCTGACAATATGCCGCTAGCTTCTCCCAACCTGATAGCGCACGCACGCACGCACGCACGCACGCACGCACGCACACACCTTTGGAAAACGTGGCATTCTGGAAACCCTCTTCTCCTTTAACATCTTTCTGAATTCTGTCAACCACAGCTCGGCGTGCTCTTCCGGGCTGTGACTTTAAGCCTTTCTGTCTCCCTTGGTGACATTATCTGGATGCCTTCGGAATAATTCCACAAGAACACCTCACTATGTCTGACGTGCCAACACTCCACCTCTGCCCCTCCCGCTGTGGCTCTAACGCCAAAAGATGCACACACCTACAAGTAGTGGGGAGAGCTAGGAGGGATTCCTGCTGCACTCCCTTCCCCTTCAAGGCAAGTGAGCAGGGTCTTCTCTCAAGGCAAGACTGTGTGCCAGATTTGTGTGGGGGTGAGCCAAGGGGACCTGACAGTGACTGAAATTATTCAGGCACAAATCTTCGTAATTGTCCGAGACAGACAGAGCCTCAGTTTCCCCCAGGTGCTTTCTGAAAAGAAGGAAACTGCACAAGTCACATTCCTTGCTGTTTGCCTTTTGCGAACCAGAGCGTCTCCAGTGTAAGTCAGACAGGCCTTGGAGCCATTTGGGGGAGCACAGGGTTTCACAGTGGGAGTCCTATAGGCCCAGAAAGGGGCAGTGAGATTGCCTCCTGACTGGAGTCTTTTCTTTCAAAAAAAGAGGCGTGCTGGCATGTGCCCCTCTCCTTTCGTGCATTCCCAAGGCCACTGTGCTCAGCTAGAGACAGCACAAGGAAGGACTAAAGAGATCATGTGTAAGGTTGACACTTGCTGTGACATTGCTCCTCAAAAGCTGCCAACTATGTAACTGCCATGTTGTTGGGGAGATATCAATCCTAATTATGCCTTTCTTTCCCATTCGTCCTGTTCCCTCAGCACTCCATGCTGGCTTCAGGAACTAAAGTTTTCCGGCCATCACTGATTTCCCTTGCTCCAGTTGCCCAATGAATGGCGAACCCAAGTCTCTTTCTCAGATGCCAGGCTTCTCGGATCAACTTGAGCCAACGTAAAGTTCTTTGAAAGTGATCAGCAGAACCCTTGCACATTTTGATTTATGATTAAAAATCTTTTCAAGAAGATAGCCCCTAAGCCTCATCAATTACCCACAAAGTGGCCAACTGCTCAGGTCAATTCCAGTTTTGTTTTTTCTCTTCTGTATTCTTCTACAGAGCTTCTGACAGCATACATGATGGAATGGAATGGAATGGAGACCTTTCCAGCTTTCACTGCCAGGTTCTATATAAGGAACGAGTACTCAAACTGCCCAGCCTTGGAGGTCAGCTTTATAATGAGGTCAATTTTTAAATGAGGACTAGTTTTATTCACATTTGGTAACTAGACACCAGAGCTGTCAACACATTTTTGCAGGTTACAGAGTCCCTAAAAATAGCACTTGTTGCTAGCCACTGCATTCCACAATGCTGATGCTTTAATGAAACCATTCTTCCTTCTTGGAAAATGTCTCCATGTTAGTAAACATGTCGTCAACTGTGGCAAAGCAATGAACACTTAAGTTTTGGGGTTGGTTGGTTTGTTTTTAATAATGACATTGCCTGTCTTGTAGAAAGAAATGTTTATACTTTCAGATTAATATTAGACTGATATATTTTAAGCAGAATTTTGAAGGGTGAGAACTTATTTTCTTCCACAGAAATAAGATGAATTCCAATGGTCTTAAAGAAATAAATCCAGTCTGGTTTCATAGTTTTCTGCTATTTGTAACTGCAGTGAGTATTTTAGCAGTTAGAAATCCCAACAAAATCAAATCAGATAAAAAAAAACATGTAAAACTTTATGCAGAGAAATGTGTCATTGACTATGATTGGCAGTTTGTTCTTCTCTCCCCTTTCCTGACTTTCCCAATTGTTTTCTGAGCTTGGAACAAGGAATCTGTTCCCAATCAGCTTCCCAGAGATGCCTTCTACCATGAAAGAAAAGTGACTAAGCATTGACTCTTATATCCCTTGGCTCATACCGGGCTTTATTAGGGACATTTTAATAAAAAGACGATGAATTGAAAATCGGATTGTGAAGCTAAGCATGACACACATGAAATAAATGGAAACGCACGGCAATAACCAAGGAATACTAACCTGTGAAGTGTTGACTCAACAGGCTATTCATTTAGAAAACAGAATAGATTTCAAATAGAGAGAAGAGTAGGGAGATGGCGAGAGGACCTGAGCCCAGCTCCCGTCCCCTACTTTAAAGGGAAGGCATTGTAGTATTGCCTCAGGTGGAAACAGGTGGATCCCTGGAACACTCTGGCCAGCCAGCCAGCTAACAGGCCATGACCACCTTTCTTTCATAAACCTAGGTTGAACCAGGCACCCTTTTAACATCCTGCATTTGTTTTGCAACTTCAAAATATGAAGATGGTTTTCATCAAGAGACAACAAAGGCTGCTCTTCTCTGTCCCTTGGGGAGGGGCACACCTGATGTTCTGGGAAGGAAGGCTCAATAAGAGACCCTGCTTCAAAAAGCAAAGTGGAGAGTACCCAACATCACCTCTGGCTTTCTGACACCCCCACCACACACACACACACACATGGGCATGTGCACATTCACCAACCCACACACACCCATACACACAAAGAAAGAGATTTGAAATAGAAATATTAAGTTGGACCTTGAGATGGGATGATACGGATGGCAGTACAGCCAATACAATCAGTAGGAGAAACACTGGACTTTGCATGGATCACCTTGGTTAATCTTCAAAACAACTCAGCTTACAGATAAGGAAGCCAAAGCTCAGAGAGGCAAAGGACCTTGGCCAGCGATGGAATCGGGTTATCAGCAGTCTGAGCAGTTGTCTTTCCTGGCACATCAGGTACGCCCCTCCCCAAGTGATAGACAAGAGCAGTCTTTGTTGTCTCTTGATGAAAACCGTCTTGATATTTTGAAGTTGCAAAACTAATGCATATGACGCAAGGGCCCTAGGTTCAACCTAGGCTGATGAAAGAAATGTAGTCCTGGCTCGTTCCCTGAATGGGTCCCCAGTCCCCCATGAAAAGAAATGAGATGTAGGGACCTCTATAAACGAAAAACAAAAGGTGAAGAGACCAAAACAAAAGACCTCACGCCTTGGGAAGGACAGGAGGGGGTGACCAAATTTAATTTTTTTTTATATTTTCTCATATGCATTTATTGTGTGTGTGCTTGTGCATGTATGATTGTGCCATTGCACATGTATGGAGGTCAGAGGACAATTTGTGAGAGTCTGTTCTCTCCTTCCCTCGTATGGGTTCTAGGGAATGAACATTGTTTCTCAGGCTCTCCAGCAAGTGCCTTACCTGACCCCAAATGACTATCTTTCTGAGAGATCAATCCAAAGCTAACAGAATCCAGGTAGAGAAGAGGCAAGGGTGTCTGGGAACCACATCTGTGCGCTATTACACCTAGGATCACAGGTAATGGACTCCAACTTACAGTTACAGGCTATGTGGCACCCAGTCTTCAGGTTGACATCACATCTGTGTAGTCTCCTGCTCTATTGTGCCAAGATTGTGCACCCTGCCCCCTTCCTGTGCGTGTGTGTGTATGTGTGTATTTATTTCACTACAGTAGAAGTTAGCTACCATAGTAGACAGCCCTATTTTTATAGGTGCAAATCAGAGTCCAGAAGGATGCCCATTGAGATTTCTAAGCTGTGTGCCAAGATAACGAATTAAACCAAAGATACATGGATAGTGACAGAAATACAGACATTTGATTAAGAAAGAAAGCACCTGCCTGGCATGGTGTTGCACACCCCTAAACCTGGCACTCAGGGAGACAGAGGCAGGTGGATCTCTGGGTGTTCAAAGCCAGCCTGGTCTACAAAGTGAGTCCAGGACAGCCAGTCTACACAGAGAAACCCTGTCTCAAAAAAAAAAAAGAAATAAAAAGAAAAGGAAAGAAAGAAAGAAAGAAAGAAAGAAAGAAAGAAAGAAAGAAAGAAAGAAAGAAAGAAAGAAAGAAAGAAAGAAACAACTCCAGAGGGTAGAAATGGGCCACTAGGGAAGATACGGAAGTTCTAAAGCTCCAGCATCTGGAGTTCTGATCATTCATAACTCATTACAAGGTATGTATCTTTTCCAGATTTCTCAGACTCTTCTCCAGCGTGGTCTGTTTTGTTTTATGGAGTCTAGTGGGCAAGGTTTCTAATCAGTTGGCTTCTTCCATATGCTAATTTCCCTCTCTCTCTCTCTCTCTTACACACACACACACACACCTATTCTCCTGCTACAACTTTGGCAAAAAAAAAAAAAAAAAAGGCAACAACCAGATGAATTTGGAAGCAGATTTCCTGATCTAAGTCGAACTTGAAGAAGACTGGCTCAAGGAAAATTCTGACTGTGACTTCATGAGCAATCCTCAGCCAGAACCACACAGCTAAGCTACTCGGAGACACTGGCCTCAGACACTGGAGAGGATAATAAATGTCTGCTATGCTGACAGCTCTTTTTGGTACTGAAACTTAGAGGGGAAGTACAGGGTATTGGGTGGGAGGTTGCCAATCAGGCAGAGGAGCTGCCCTGACAAATGCGGAAAGGAAGGAGGAACCCTAGGATTCTCCTGCCTGTGAGTCCAGAGCTCACTCTGTTTCCACGAAGGCTATTCCTTCATCCATGGCATCATCTGCACCTGACCACCTGCCTGCCTCTCTGGTCTGAACATAAACATCATCTCTTCCAGGAGTCTTCTCTCATCTTCTCCAATGAGTACAGAAGTCATCCATCTTCTGTAACCATCTTGGACAAGAACATAGATTATTCTAAAGAGAGACCCATGCCTCTCCCTTGAAACAACAGACCACACGGAAATGAAATTTCCTCAGGAATCCAGAACTTTGGTGCTTGCTTCCCAGGAAGAGGTTATCACACACTTCTGACAACTTGCTACCGCCTTGGAGTAGAGACTGGAACAAGGATGGGCCAGTGGCCGATGAGACCACACCTTGACCAGGATAACTTTTTTATGCATCCCTCTCCCCCTCTGTTTGAACCTCGACCTCACGTCCACAACCCTGAATATGGGCTAGGAGTCACTGGATCCCTTTGTTTGTTCTTCTTTCTCCACTATTACTTGCCTCTTTGATTGGCAGATTGAAGACAGGTGGCCCTAGTCTTTGTCCTAAAATGCTAATAAGAATCCTGTGCCTGACTCCCTGTCCCAGCCCAGGTGAAGAAGCCTCACCTTGCAGAGAGCCTACCTGGAAGAAACGAGCCACCTGCAGCACCCCTGTCTCTAGTTTAAACTAAATGAGGGTCTCTGCAGAGTCCATTCCTTAGGGGGTTCTGTTTTTATTTTTCCTTCCCTTTTAAGCGTGTCACTACAGCCCTGTGGAGTGGGGAAATGGGGCCTGTCCTTGGTCATGAGGGAGAGGCCAGGGCAAGCTGACTTGCCACCACTTGCTCCCCTGTATGGGACTGCCCATTCCCACCATAGGCAACATGGCTGGGCCTGCTGGGACCCCACAAATAAAGACCTACCCCACCATGAACAAAAAAAAAAAAAAAAAAAGAATCCTGTGGCTCCTCCCCCCTTCCCACACCCCACTCACCTCCTTTTTCACAGCATAACTCCTCAGGACCTGCTTACTTGTCTGTCCACTGTACAGACCACGGCAGGCCTCATCCCAACATCCCTAAGTTCTTGTCATATCATAGTGAAAGGGTTAAATTAGCAGAACTAACGCTAGGTTGATTCTCAGACTCCATCCAAGGTTAGCTTGTCCCTGGAGTACCTTAGTGCCTACCCTTAAGTTCTGAGGGAAAAAAAAACAAAAAACAAAAAAACACAGAATGTTCTCAGCAGCTTGCAGCTAGACACAGCAACTGAGGCAGACCGATAAAGATGCCGGCGGTTAAGAAAACATAAGTTGTTCCCAGGGTCGCAGTGTTCCTCTGGGCAAGCTCTTCCTGTCTGTGGTTTGGCCAGATGCTGTTAACCAAGTAGGTCTAAGTGCATTTCTTTCCTTTACCTTTTGTCTAAAGCCAAGGCTTGGAAGCCCTTGCTTATGCTTTTTCCCTGTTCCCTTGGAGCTGGCGGTCACTCTCCCAACCTGTTATGTTGGAAAGGATTGTGACCCAAGCTTGAGCTTGTGTGTTTTGCATCAGACTCATGTTCCTGGTGGTCTCTTGGGGGAAGGGGGTGTCTCGTGATCTAGGCATAACAATAGCTACCCAGAAAGATAAGAAGGACATCCCAGTTTCCGTGGCTCTGAGAGCTTAGAGCCATTGATGGAAAAAGCGTAACAGGGCCCCAGACCTTAGCACAGCTGAGTCTGTGGTAGAAGTACCATTCAGGCTGTCAAACTCAGCACATAGAAAGTACCACCTGCCCAAAGACCTAAACCATCGAAGTCCTGAGAAAGTCTCAAAATGTACTAACCTTGCTTTTTGGCTTCTATAGTTCCATATCTGGGTAACCATTTTTTGTTAGCTGAAGTATGTCAACCCAGATCATGGTTTTTGTGCTTACAAGCTCACCCTGAGAACGGCTGGGGCTACTCTAAGATCCTGAGCACCCAGTGTAGCCACCAGCTAATGAAGACTTTCCATTGGCTTCAATGCATGTCTGAGCAGTCTTCTCTGATGAATACCCCCTAACAAAGGGAAGAAGCTTCAAAGAAACTGCCTGGCCCCAAGAACCAAAGGAGAATCTCTGGGTTACAGGGATGAGGGACTAAGAGAAGCCAGAATCAAGGTCACCAGGCCATATGCCCTCAGAGCTGAAACACAATTCCAAGTGAGCTCGGGACCACAGGCCGTCCTGAGACTAGGGCACTAGCTTTGGACAGGACCCATCATCCAGCCAGGCCAACATGTTATTCCAACCAATTGACCTTGATCTAGAAGCTAAGCTATCTTTATTTAGAAAGCAGGAAGAGCTGCCATGGGGGATGGAGCCCAGGCTAGGCGTGTGATCTGTGGAATCATCAAATCTAATCTGGGACTCGGCTCTGGTTAATCAGAAACTAGGTTTCTAAAAGACATAGGGCTAAGGCGAGGGAGGAGGACACTAGCATGGTGGAGTCTTTCCTTTCTGCAATTTGACTTGGGGACTCAAACTCAAATTCAAACTAAAAAAAAAGAAAAAAAAAAAAAAGAAAAGTCTTCATCTTGACCAAGACCCAGGAGAAGAAAGAAATGAAAATCTTCTCTTACTCCAGAGTTTCCCTATTGAGTCTTGATCTGCACCAGGTGTGTGTACTCAGCAGCCACAGCAGCAGCAATGCCTGCATTAGCAGTACAACAGTAGTCTGCAAGACATTAACACACACCCATAATCCCAGCCATGGAGGAGGCTAAGGCAAGAGGATTGTGAGTTAAGGCCAGCCTACCCTACAAGATAAGACCCCATCAAGAAGGAAGAAAAAAGCCAAACTTTAAAGAAGCCACAGTCCCTGGTGAGGAGTATGCAAATAAAACAGGCTTTGTGATTGTCAACCACTTTCTTCAGGAAAGCCACGTTGTCCATGATTAGCCCAGCCCCTGCTCCTGTCACTACTCTCAGTCATCAGAATTTCAGAGACCCATGTTGTTCTCCTGGACTCTGTCTGAGCCAATGTAGGTTTATTCTAGTGCCTTGATTCAGGTTGGCTCTTCAGGAGCCAAAGAAACCAAGCTGCAGATCTTTTTTTCTATTTTGCTGTTGGTTTTCTACTTTGCATAGAGAAAAACTTTCGTTTCTATCGTTGAAGTTATCATTTTTTTTTCTTTTATTACTTTAGGCTATGTTTAGGTGGCATTCCATACCACACTACTATGTGGTTTTTCAAAACCCCTTTCAAGTTTCACTGTAAACTTTTATTATTTAATTTTTAATCAAACTTTACATAAATCATATACATAGATAAAATAGAGCCATTTCAAGGATACCCTTCAATGAATTTTGAGAGAGTGCACACAACTGAGTTCTCGGCACTACACTTGGTATTTCCTGTGGGGCCCTGAAGGATAACGTTGAAGTCAGTCATCTCCGGATGGCCATTTATTTGCGCTCAGCCTATGATGAGAGACTTCCTTTTCTCAGCGGGGTTTTAAAAGTCTCCCCTGATCTGGGTGATTCCAGATCATATAAGGAGGTCACATAGCCCTCAGGGCAGATTACAAGCTAGACCAGTCCCCTATAAGGAAACTATTCTAGCAAGGATCTAGGGGTTCCTAGAAAAAGCCTCACCCTGCTAAAGATCTTAGTCCAGCAGTGACCTTTAATCATATTTGGATATCCGCCCCCAACCCATAGCATAATTAAGTACTGTATTTTTCTTCTTGTCATAGGACCGAGAAGTATCCCTGACCCCTGACCCCAGCTAATCAAACACTTTTACCCTCGAAATCCCTCCCTCTACCCAGGGTTTATATTGCCCCTGATTTCACATGGATAAAGGTGTGAGCTTTCTCAGTTCAAGACTGTCTGAGATTTGTTATTTATCCCCACCAGGCCTGTCCTCCAGCCGCTGAGCCTGAGCCTTGCCAGGCCTGGGACTCACTAGGCCTGGGCCTTGGCTGCAAACCAAACAGGGATGGGCTTTGGCTGGCACCTCTGCTGTTCTTAGCACAGCAGCTTAACCGAGACTATTTCCACCTTCCACTGAATATCTATTCCTCTATAGACAATCCCCTTTCCTACCTCCACAGCCAAACATTGACCTCAAAGAAAGAATGGTATAGAAATTGTACGAGTATTCTCTGTATCTTAGTCTCTCATTGAGCCTAATGCTTTTGTAGGATTTATTCAAGGTGTATATGTCTTCTTTCTTTCTGCTATTTTATTTGGTGCTGAAGTCTGAACCCAGCCAGGGCTTTGCACATGCCAGGCAAGTTTTCTCTTCTTGGGCTACTGCCACTCCCAGCCCTTCCCCAGTTTTACTTTGAGATAGGGTCTCACTAAGTTCCTCCAGCTGGCCTTGAAATCACTATAGCCCATACTTGCCTTGAAGTGTCAATCCTCCTGTTTCAGCCTCCTGAGTAGCTAGGATCCCGGGCCTGTGCCACCATGCCCAGTTTTCCTCGTTCAATTGTTAAGTAGAATTTCACTTTCTGGATAAGCCAGAATTTGTTCATCTACCCACTTACTGGACACTTCCCAGTTTTGTGTTTTTTATTAATAATTCTTTTTGGCTCTATAGTTTTGTTTTCTTGTGAGTTAATTTTTAATAGATGTTTTAAGCCAGGACAATAAAAAGCACAAAGTTCACACCTACCACCTCTCCCACATACGTGCAGCCCAATATCAACTTTCTGCTCTACAGCAGCACATTCGTCAAAACAAACCAACACATTATCGGGGGGCCAGTGTTCAGAGCTGACACTGAAGTCATGCTATTGGATTTGGATGATATATACTGCCATTACAGTGTCACATAGAGTGGGCACAAAACCTGCGTTCTGCTTGTTTATCCTTTTCTAATCCATGATCGATAGGAACTGATCTTCTTTCTGCCTGCCTAGTTTTGTCTTTTCTAGAGTATCTGTTTATGTGCTTAACTTCCATCTGAATATCTTCTTTGGCAGGGTGTCATTTTAGAGTGAGCTGAATAGACCTTTTTTGGTTGAGTCGAGTTTTAAGACCTCTTCTTATGCTTTTGTGTTGGTGTTTTGTGGCTGTGACAAACACCCAGAAAGAAGCAGTGTAAAGGATGAAAACTTTATTGTGGATCTTCATTTCAGAGTTTTCAGTCCAAGGCCAACTGGATCTATGGCTTTAGGCATGAAGCTAGCAGACTATTATAAGGTTAGAAGCATGTGGGAGGAAAGGTACTCACCTTAATGTAGTCAGGAAGCAGGAAAGAGGAGAAAGAGGAAGGAGGAGGGAGGAGGGAAAGGAGGAAAGAAGAACGTGGAAAGAGAATAAGAGAAGGAGGAAATGGGAAGGAGCCAGGGCAAGATATAGCTCTCAAAGACACATCCTAGTAACCTACTTCCTCCAGCCTTCCCTACCTACTGCTACAGTATCATCAGAGGACGCTATCAAATTATGAGTCCATCAGTGGACTTATCCATTCATTAGGTTAGATCTCAAATTCAATAAACTCTCAAGTGGATACAAGCGAAGCATGATGGCACATACCTGTAATCTAGTACTGGGGACTCTGAAGCAAGAGGAGCCTGAGTTTGAGACCAGTCTAGGTTACAGAGTGAGTTCCAAGCCAGCCAGGGATACATAGTAAGACCCTATCATAGAAACAACAACAATAAAAAAAGAGTAAGATCTAACAGTGGGCATCAAGCCTTCAACACAAGGGCCTTTTGAAGAGATCCCTCATAGATCCTTCATATCTCTGCTAAAACATCTTGGATAATAGTCTTGTATTTTCCTGTTGCTGGGAATAAATACCTGACAGGAAACAAATTAAGGGAGAAGCATTAATTTGATTATTTTGTTAACTTGGTTAATTACAGCTCAAAGAAACGCATTCCATCATTGTTGAAAGGCATGGCAGCTGGAGCAGAAAGCAGCTGCTCACCTTTCATCAACAGTCAGGAAGCAGGAAGCACACCGGAAGTCCAGCCAGGCTGTAAAACTTCAAGGTCTGCCTCCAGTGACACACTTCCTCTGGCAAAACTCCAAGACTTTCTCAAACAATATCACCAGCTGGGATGAAGAATTCAAACGCATCAACTCGGCTGTCAGGGGGAGGGGTAGATCCAAGCCATAACACAACTTTTATATGACAATGTTTTGCAAATATTTTCTCACATTCTGTGACTTGCTTTCCAATTCTCTTCATTTGACTTCCATGTTTAAAGTTTTGATTCATTCATTTAGATCCAAAAGAGTTAAGCAGGGAAACCGAGTATACTTATTCATCATGTAACAGTATTTCAGCCAACAATGGACTGTGTAGAGATGATGATGATGATGATGATGATGATGATGATGATGATGATGATGCCCTAACATTGTATACATCAGTGACACAGTAGCCATCTTATTTTAAGTATGTTCTATATAACTTTTACAACCATCAAATTGCCTAGAGATGATTTTCTCCAAAATCTAAGTGAGTATACCATAAGTTTTGAAAGTGAGATATCTAAATTCACATTGGTCTAGAGAGATAACTCAGCAGCTAGGAAAATTTGCTGATCTTCTAGATGACCTGGGTTCAATTCCCAGCAACCACATGGTGGGTCACAACCATTGTTTGGCACACACACAAGGTGCACATCCATGAATGTAAGTAAAACACTCATACAAATAAAATTAAATAAATAAGTAAACAAATAAATCTAATTAAACCTGTTTTAAAAAACAAATTCACCTTTCCCCTACTGATCTGAAGTGCTTTTAAAAACTAAATTTTTCATGTGCATTTGGACCCAAGTCATTACCATTACATTGTATTTTTGTTTTGTTGTGTTTTGTTTTATTCTGAGACAGGGTTTGGACTGTCCTGGACTCGCTTTGTAGACCAGGCTGGCCTTGAACTCACAGAGATCCACCTGGCCTGTAATCCCCAACTGCTGGGATTACAGGTGTGTGCCACCATACCCAGTAACTGGTAGTTTCTTGAAATACAGGGTGCCTGAGAATCTTTAGACATGGTAGAGTCCTTAAATTATTTTGGTGCCATGCATGAGCTCACCATATCCTTGAGTGCATATTAAACTGTTGTGAAACCACATTGATCCAGAAGTTTCTTAAGGTGACTGGAGCATCCCAGAGAGCAGAGGCTATTAACCTGGGAGCTCTGGGCACTTCTCTCCTTCTCAAGTGCCCTAAGGGTAGGAATAGTATCACATCTCTCAGAGAGGGGGAAGGAAAAAAAAAGATATTCCTTCTCATCAGTCAAAGGGCTCCTGTGAAGCTGGCGATCCTCTAGGGAGGATTGCACTGCTTTAGTGAATCACTGGCTACCTGCCTGGAGTGTTGGCCACGCCCTCCTCCCTCTTGGCTATCTCTCTCCCTCTTAAAACTGTTTCTGGCACCATGGCTCCCTGTGACAGTGTGTGCCATGGGCCAAGGGAAATAATGACTCCCTGTGTTTGATCCAGTGCTTACCTCCTCCCCCCGGCCAGCAGAAAACCACTTGGGGATAGAACAGCCTCACCCACAGCCAACCATCTCAAGAGGTCCTAAGTGCCTCCTGAGCAGACTGCTGCTGAGTCCGGGAGGGGAAAGAGCATCCTCAGCTTGACGCTACCTTCTGCACTCCTCATCTTTTTCTGGGCTACCTTGCTTCTCCCACCTTTACCAACCGCCTTTGTCTTCTTTCTTTCCTTCTCATCATTTTGTTTTCTTTATCATATATATTATATATAGTTATACATACAATACTTATGTTATATATTATTTATTATGTGCATATACATCATATGCAATATAGTATATATAATATAAATTAAAATATTTGCTGCTTTAGCCAGAAGGGCATAGGACAGAACTTATCAGAGTCTTGGGGATGCTGGGATATTCTGGTGGAACATGAAAGAGGATCACGAAAAGGGAAGTTAGGGACTTTCAATAGTGAAGTAAATCAAGTGGGCCAGTGTTGCAATGGATGGTGCATCTAGCAACGAGTCAGAAAATGACACAAACTAAGGTTCCTTAGTGCTGGCCAGAGTTAAAGACTGCAAGAATTCGTGATTAACCTGTCATTGAGAACAAATTAATAATACACTGCACAAATAAATGCTCCCTGTTAGCCACTCACTCCATCTTAATTTGGCCTGCAGCCTGAGGTGGTAACGCCTGGGACAGGAGACAGCACAGTGCTCTAAACTGCCCTGTGATGCAGTTACTTACAGGCACCTACAACTTCTCATCTTTACAGCAATGATGACACCACTCTTCCCAGATTGTCATGATGATACAAAGAATCTTACATACAGTAAGCATGTGGCACATTCCCATGGTTGTATACACTTGATTAATGGAAGTTTATTCTACTCAAATCATCCAATACCCACGGAAATGTCCTTGTCCTAATCATTAAGCTTCATGGGCTAGCATCTCTATGGTGATTAATTAATTTGGGTTAAACAATATTTTTGTAAGAGGTGCCATGTATTTTCCTCCTTATTCCTTCCAATCACTCTCCTCCTTGCTCTTGGCCTTCCCATCATCCAACAGAATATGTTATTTCCTCTGAGATCACTGTCCAAGTTGCCACTGTCTGTATCTTCTCACAGATCTCCTATTTCCTTTCTTGTCCTCCTTCTATCCAATGTCCATATTACCTGAACAATTTTTGGAAAATGAGAGCTAGGTCCTCATACCAACCCGTTTAAAACCTCCAGTAGTTTTCCATGTCTCTTAAAATTCTTGCAATGACCTACAATATGAGCTAGTGCCTGCTTCCTCTACTTCAGCCCCAATGTGTGCCTCTGTTCTTTAAACCTACTTAAGGCCTTCATGATTTCTATGCTCAGGTCATGTACTTGACCTCTTCTTGTAAATTATACCCTCCAGGAAAAAAAAAAAAAAAACACATGCTGAAGTACTAACTTCCAATCCCTGCAGGAATGTGACTTTTTTTGTAGAAAGGGCCTTTACAGAGGTATCTAAGGTAAAAATTAGGTTACTCATATGGGATCTAATAAAAAATGGTATATTTCTTTGTCAGAGGAGATCTTGACACACGCCCACTCAGGAACAACTATGTGACATGACAGTCAGCAGGAAGCCATCTACAGGCCAAGGAGAGGCCTCAGAGAAAAACTGACCCCGTTGACATTTGAACTGAAGTTCTGTGTTGAAGCCCCTGGTCTGTTCCACTTCATCCTGGCATCCCTAACACACAGCTACAATCCCTGCCCAGGTCTTCACACAGCTGCTTCCTTCTCCTTCTCATTTCTCAGCACAAATGACACATCCACAGAAAGAATGTCCCTGCCTAATCCTTCTAGACAACCTTCTTTCTTTTTCTCTTCTTCACAGTAACGTACCCTGCCTGGTGACCAGAACATTGTTGGTTTATCCACTAGAATCCAACTTTGGTAAGAGATGGCTGCCTTAATCTGCCACCTGGGCTAGGGTAGAGCCTAGCACAGTGAGGGCAAATGGGAAATATACACTGAATGTCCATACTGACAAGTATGCAAGAGGCTACAAATATAAGGCACTGCAAGCCTGGAGAAGTATGTTGCCTGCTACGAGCCAGCAATCCTGGAGCTCAAAAGGTGCCTGAGCAGAGGCTCTAGATGAAGCATGGTCTGGAGAGGTCAGAGGAAAACTGTGACAGCAGAAAGGGGAGGGGAATGTTCCAGAGGAATGCCTGCAAGCACAGAAGACAGAAACAACTGTGTGACAGGTACCACTGACCTGGAGTAACTCGTATTTACCCTGAAAGGGTGGGAGGGTAGGAAGGAGAGGCAAGCAGGCACTTCAACATGAAAGGCTGAGTGCCAAAGTCAGTAACTTGAACTTTCTTCTTTCTCTTCCCACTCATCCTTCTGCCTTATGCGTAGGAGGGAAAGTACAACTCACAGATTTGTTGATAAAAATTAACTGAGTGAATTTAGTTGCATATCTGTGTACACGAGTTTTGCTTCAGCCTTTGACCCAAGCGGATTCTGCAGTTTCTCAACACTTCAGCTAGTTTGTGACTTCTTTAGCTAACTACCCCTTACAAGCACATACTTGGAAATGTCATGCCATTGACATAACCTGTTTGCCCACGTCAAAGTAGAGTTGTGCACACAATTTATAGGAAACAAATTATGTAGCCGTTGATTCACTCAAGCTCAAAACAATCCTATAGTTCTGTAGCTCTGATACGATCTGTATGGTGAATGCTCCATGCTCCATGTGGTAAATGTTCCATGTGTAAGAATGTGAATTCTTCTGGGCATGTAGGAACACACCTGAAGTCTCAGCCCTTGCGAGGTAGAGGCAGAAGGAGTTTTAAGCCCAACACAAAAATAAAATAAATGAAAAGGGATTTTTTTAAACAATAACAATCGGGGGCTGGAGAGATGGTTCAGAGGTTAAGAGCACTGGCTGCTCTGCCAGAGGTCCTGAGCTCAATTCCCAGCAACCACATGGAAGATCATAACCATCTATAATGAGATCTGCTGCCCTCTTATGGAGTACAGGCATACGTGCAGGCAGAACACTGTATATATAATAAATAAATAAATCTTAAAAAAAAAACACGTACAAAAGGTGCTACTGAGAAGCAGCCTATAAATGTCAGGATAAGTGATTGATAGCATTGTTCAAAGCCCATATATGCTATTTCTGCCTACTTGTTCTATCAGTTATTCAAATAAGCATTCTGAGGTATCAGGCTATAATTCTAAAGTCGTCTGTTCTTGCTATATAGCCCTACCAGTTTTTGCTAACTGAACTGCACCACAATGAAATAACGTTCAGGAATAACCTGGTGATGTTCATTGCTGTGAAGTCTATTTCATTCATTATAACCTAGCCAAGACGGCTTTAACTACTGTTAACACATGCACGACATGTGTGGTGGTTTGGATGAAAATGCCCCCATAGCTCACAGGGATTGGCACTATTACCAGGTATGGCCTTGTTGGAAGAAGTGTGTCACCGGGAGGGGGAAGGGGGTTCAAATGCTCAAGCCAGGCCCAGTGTCCCTCTTTCTGCTTCCTGCTGACCTGGATGTAGAACTCTCAGCTACTCTCTAGCACCGTGCCTGCCTGCATGCTGCCATGATAATAATGGACTAAACCTCCCCGAACTGTAAGCCAGCCCCAATTAATTGTTTTCCTTTATAAGAGTTGCCATGGTCATGGTTTCTCTTTACAGCAATAGAACACTGATGAAGACAGAAGCTGGTACCAGGAGTGGGGTTGTGCTGTGACAGGCCTGACCGTGTTTCTTGGTGGAATGTGGACTTTCAGACTTTGGATTAAAAAAAAAAAAAAAAAAACAGTTGAACACTTTAAGTAGGGCATAATATGCCATACTAGTAAAAGCAAGGAAGACAGTGGTGCTGAGAACAATGCAGATTAGGGCAGCCCAGCTCAAAAGGTTTCAGAGGAGAAGAATATTAATAAGTGTCCTCGAGAACATTCTTGTGATATTTTGGTGAAGAATGTGGGTGCTTTCTGCCTTTGTCCAAAAACCTGCCTAAGGCTAAATGGAAGGGTTTTGGATTAATGGCGATGGCAGAGGATTAACGGCACTAGGATGGCAGAGCTTAGTGTAAACTGTGCCCCGTGGTTACCAACGACAAAAGAACTTCCTGAGGACTCTATTCAGTTTTGCCTGGTTTGTGAGAGTTTCCATTTTACCTGAGGTGAAAAGGCATTAATCTTTGACATTAACCCCAAGTACAATAAAATTCTCTGTAACCTACCTATTTGCCCAACTATTAAGCCTGTTAAGAGGTGTTGGCCTTGGATGGATGCTAAAGAAGATGAGAACCCAGCCAGGTGTGGTGGTGCACACCTGTAATCCCAGTACTCGGAGTAGGAGACGGAGGCAGAGGCAGATGGATTTCTGTGAGTTTGAGGCCAGCCTGATCTCCTAACTGAGCCCAGGACAGTCAAGGCTACACAGAGAAACCCTATCTTGAGAAAAAAAGAAAAGAAAAGACAAAAGAAGAGAAAAGAAAAGAAAAAAAAGAAAAGAAAAGATGAGAATCTGTTTTCTAAAACCCAGCCCTAGAGGGAAGCAGCCTCCTATAAAACTCAGCAGCCATCACACCCTTCACCAAATATTGTTTACCAAGAATTTGTCCATGCCCCTTCTCACAGCACCTCTGCCAACCCAGAAGCCGAGCCTCTAAGCAATGACCCTTGACCATGGCTGCTGATTCGGCACTGACATTGTGCCAGGTATTGTAGGGGAGAGAAAATACTAAACATAATTTTGGCTTTGGGAGGCGAAAGACAAGCCAGCAATGAGAAACCATTAAAGACAGTCCAAGGGCCTTCCCAGCGTTTCACTTCCTCATTGGGGACCGAGCCACAGAGAGTAAAGAGAACCTACCGGCATCGTGGTGCTTTGTCACAGAACTTTACAAAATGGAGGAAAATGATAAAGTTCCTAAAGGTTTTTTAAAGTAGAAGTCAGAGAAGCAGGCAAATAGGAGACTGGAGTATCAATCTACATTGACTATAACCAGAGATGGAGTAGATGAAGTAAGATGCAAGGAGAGAAAGCAAAAGGGATACAGGGAAAAAAAAGAAGCTCCCCATGCAGAAATCTGGTTTGCATTTCTCACTTCTTGACAGACAAGAATCTCTTCACTGATGAAGGAAAAACTAGGAAAAACAAAATAGCAAGCATACAGAAACACCTGAAAGATTGCTAAATAACACAATAATCCTCCACCCCCCCATTTTTCTGAGACAGGGTTTCTCTGCGTAGCCTTGGCTATCTTGGGCTCGCTTTGCAGACAAGGCTGGCCTCAAAGTCACAGAGATCTGCCTGCCTCTACTTCCCCGAGTGCTGGGATTAAAGATGTGGGCCACCATGCCCACTACAATCCTTTTTCTAACAACAACAAAGTCAGAAATAGTATCAAACAGAAAAGGAGAGGGCTTCAAGTTTTAGGAGCACTTCCTGCTCTTCTAGAGGACTGAAGTTCAACAGCAGCTTAGAAAACCTAGAACCTTGGATGGGAAAAAAGGTATGGGTGACATCTTTTGGTGTTCTCAGTGAAAACTGAATATCCTTCATCTTCATTGCATATTGATCCACTTAGAAGACTGGGTTTAGTTTAAAAAAAAATCCTAGTCTCTAAACCTCTGTGGCCAGGACCCTGCCTGGCCTTTCTTACCCCCACTTCTGCTAAACGATTGGGTCTCCATTCATTTTTCCATGACAAATCCATGGACTGCAAGAGCAGCACAGCCACACTTAAGTCAGTTACAAGTTCAACTCTCCAATGTCCATCCCATTTGTGAGGATTGATCATCTTACCCCAGGTCCTCCTTCTTTAGCTTCTTTAGGTGTACAGATTTTAGTATGTTGATCCTATCTTTTAGGTCTAGTACCCACTTATAAGTGAGTATATACCATGTGTGTCTTTCTGCTTCTGGGATACCTCCCTCAGGATGATCCTCTCTAGATCCCACCATTTGCCTGCAAATTTCATGATTTCCTTGTTTTTAATTGTTGAGTAATATTCCATTGTGTAAATGTACCACAATTTCTGTATCCATTCTTCTGTAGGAAAGAAAGGGAAACAGGACAGGAGCTTACTATAGAGGGCCTCTGAAGGACTCTTCCTAGCAGTGTATCAAAGCAGAAGCTGAGACCCATGACCAACTTTGGGCAGAGTGCAGGGATTCATATGAAGGAGGGTGGAGTAGTGAGACCTGGAGAGGACAGGAGCTCCAAAAGGACCAAATATGTCTGGGCACAGGGGTCTTTTCTGAGACTGATTCTCCAACCAAGGACCATGCATGGCTATAACCTAGAACCCCTGCTTAGACATAGCCCATGGCAGCTCAGTATCCAGGTGGGTTCCCTGGTTGGGGGAACAGGAACTGTCTCTGGCATGAATTCAGTGGCTGGCTCTTTCACACACACACACACACACACACACACACACACACACACCCAAGGGAGGAGCAGCCTTGCTAGGCCATGGAGGAGGATGTTGCAGCCAGTCCTGATGAGACCTGATGAAAGGGGAGGAGGACCTCCCCTATCAGTGGACTTGGAGAGGAGCAGGGAGGGGATGGGGATGGGAAGATGGGAATGGGAGGGAATGGGGGAGGATGCTACAGCTGGGATACAGGGTGGGTAAACTGTAATTAATATAAAAAAATAAAAATTTAATTAAAATAAAACAAGTTCAACTCTTTGCTTGTTTTGTTTTATTTTTCGAGACAGGATTCTCTGTGTAGCCTTGGCTGTCCAGTACTCACTTTGTAGACCAGGCTAGCCTCGAACTCACAGAAGTGTGCCTGCCTCTGCCTCCCTGAGTGCTGGGACCACCGTCATGTGCCACTGCACCGGACTACATCTTCAACTCTTAGTGACTTTTCAGAGGGTTCTTGGAAAGTCACCCTTTAGCTGACTCCACTTACTGCTGTGGCATTCTGGGAAACCTCAAACTCCTTTTCAAAAACAATTGGCCCCTAGTCCTGCTGGATAGCATGCCACATGGCTAACATCTCTCGATGTATGAATACAGATAACCATCCTCTGACTCAAGGATGACCATCTGACCATCTGGCACATGATAAAGGGAGAGGGTTTGACATTAACTACCAAGCTTCATCAAGAGTAGCTAGGATAGAAATAGATGCCCATAAACCCCTTGGGCCTCACCTCCCCCTACTCCCTACTCCACATAACCATTTCCTTTTTTAAATATTATTTTATTAGTGTGTGTGTGTGTGTGTGTGTGTGTGTGTGTGTAAGTAGGCCTTAGATCCCTTGGAGCTAAACTTAATAGCTGTTTGTGAACCTCCTGATGGAGATTCTGAAATCTGAACTAGGTTCTCTGGTAGAATAGTAAATTCTCTTAAACTATTGAGCCATCTCCCCTAGCCTTCCTTTTTATTGTATTTTATTTTATTATTGAGAGGTGTTATGGCTAGTTTTATGTCAACAAGCTAGAGCCATATGGAAGGAGGGAATGAGAAAATGCCTCCATAGGATCCAGCTGTAGGGCATTTTCTTCATTAGTAGCTGATGAGAGAGGGCTCAGCTCATTATGGGTGGTGCCACCCCTGGGCTGGTGGTCCTGGGTTCTATAGAAAAGCAGGCTGAGCAAGCCATGAGGAGAAAGCCAGCAAGCAACACCCCTCCAGGACCTCTGCATCGGCTCCTGCCTCCACAGTCCAGGCATGTTTGAGTTTCTGCCCCAACTTCTTTCAGTGACGAACAGTGATGAAGTGTAAGCCAAAAGAAACCCTTCCTCTGAAACTTGCTTTTGGTCATGGTGCTTCATCACAGCAGTAGAAACCCTAACCAACAGGGCTGGAGAGATGGCTCAGCAGCTAAGATCACTGACTGCTCTTCCAGAGGACCCAGGTTTGATCCCCAGCAGGCAGACAGCGGCTCTTGACTGTCTGTGACTCCTGTTCCAGGGGATCTTTTAAAAAATAAAAAAGGAAAATAAAAGAAAGAAACCCTACCTAAGACAGGGGCCACACCCCTTCCACAGCATGAATGTGGAAGTCAGAACAACCGTTAGAGTTTCAGGGATCCCATCAAACAACTTTACCTGCTGAGTTGTCTGGCCTGTCCTCCTTTTCTTTAATTTTTATTTTTAAAGATTTATTTGTTTATTTAATGTGTGTGTGCCTCCTTGTGTGCATGTGTGATACATGTATGCAGTGCCTGAGAAGAACAGAGAGAGTGACAGATACCCTGGATCTGGAATAACAGGAGCTGTATGCCACCCACGTGGGTGCTGGGAACTGCTGGGAACCAAACCAGGGTCCTATGGAAGAACAAGCAAGTGCTCTTAGCCGCTGAGCTATCTTTCCAGCCTGTATGTATGTATGCATTGAAAGACAGCCTCACCGTGTAACTCAGGTTGGCCTGGAATTCACCAGGTAGTCCAGGCTAGTCACAAACTCACAGAAATCTTCCTGCCTCTTTCTCCCCAGTGCTGAAGTAAAAGGTGAGTAACACTAAACCTGGGCGCTCCCCCCACTATGTACACACATAGGCTGAGATATTAGATTACTGAGACTACTCCAGGTAGTGGGCATCAGCCACACCTTATACCACTTGCCCCAGATTGCTGAACACCTACCATGTAACAGCTCCATAGGACTGACTTTCTAAATCACAGCCTTATATCCTATCTAGGACCCTCACTAATCTGTTAAGCTTGGAGGCTGCCCCCTCTAAACTCAGTGACCCCTTTCTCAAAGCTCACTGCCCTCTAACCTTCCTAATGCTTCGACCCTTTAATACCATTCCTCATGTTATGGTGACCCCCAACCATAAAATTACTACTTCACTGCTACTTTATAACTGTAACTTTGCTACTTTTATAAATCGTAATGTAAATATCTGATAAGCGACCCCAAAGCAGTTGTGACCCACAGGTTGAGAACCGCTGCATGGACTACATGACAATGAGAAATTGGCTTTGTCCTGCACGTGCTGTTGAGTCTCCTGTCTCAGCTTCCCCTGTTGGGGATGGCTGGCCTTAGGAAGAACCAGAGGGCCTGAAATTTGTCTAAGCACATCCCTCTGCTGAACCTGAATTTTTATTATTTAAAACACTGAACAGTTGAGATTCCAAGCCCCCACCACCAAGCCTGGCTTCTACCTTGACCCTTTCCAGTGTAACTCAGTACCAGCAGGTATATTCATATCACTGTATTACCATCACCATTTTCAGATTATCCCATTATCCCAAAGTGGGCTTTGTCCTCACTAAAGATTAAACTTCCTACAACCTTGCTCTCCCAGGAGCTTCCAATTCTGCTTCTATCTCTAGGATTTGGTCTTTCTTTTTTTTTTTTTTTTTTTTCTATCTACCCTTTCTTTCTTTTTAGAAAAAGAGGAAGAGATGTGGAACTAAAATCTAAAAGCAAATTCTTATGGTCACTTAGGAAAACAAAAATGAAGAGCTAGGAAGGTTTGGAGTCTGACATTTTTTCCTCGTGACTTTCCTGGTAGTATATATTTACTTTATGACCATGTGCACTGCCTACATACTTTTATTGTGGTTAGAAATCTACAATATAAAATTTTACACATCAACCACTATGGAACATAAAATTTATTGGTGTTAAATACATTTGTGAGTTAGGTGTGCTGGTGCATGCCTGCAGATCCCCGCACTCAAAAAAGGGGGGGGTTTAAGTTTCCAGCCAGCCTAGGACGAATATAGCAAGTTCAAGGTGAGCTGAACATATGTAGAAAGACTGTCTGAAAAATTCCAGAGCTCAGCATGTAATTCTGTGATGTGCAGAGCAAGCCTGCGCAAGGGCATGAATCTAATACCCAGCAACATAATACAGAGAGGCAGAGAGGCAGACAGACCGACAGAGACAGAGATAGACAGGGGGCAGAGAGCCAGAGAGGGAGAAGCATAGAGAGAGAACAGAAGGAGAGACAAAGAGAAAGAGAGAGAATAGTGTACATTCACATTATTGTATGGCTGTCATCATCACCAATGACTGCATTTTTCTATCCTCTTAAACCGAAATTCTGCACCCATCAAGCAACAGCTCTCCTTTCTTGTCTCCTCTTTTCCCCTACCCTTGGTGACCATTTTCCTACTTTCTCTTTCAGTGGCTTGACTATACTTCATATCAGTGAAAACGTAAAAATCTGCTGTTTTATGTCAGGTTAATTTCACTTAAAATTTCCCCATGCTGCAGCATGTGTCACAATTTCTTTTCCTTTAAAGATGAGTAACATTTCTCTGCATGCATTCCATCATATGTAGTTCTCTAATAGTGTGCTTGTGGGGAAACCACTTCGGCTGTACTGGATGATGCTGTTGTGAGCATCCAATCATCTCTTTGAGTGCCTGTTTTCTAGTCTTGGTGTATGCCCAGAAATGGAACTGCCAATGTAAAAGGAACTGTCATTCACGTGTTTCAGTTGTTGTCTCTGAGGCTTACTACTTCTGTCTACTAACCTAGGCCTAGTTCTGGAAGCTTCTAGCCTCTGTACAATCTAACCTAGGCCTAGAATGTTTTCTGCCTCTGAGGCTTACTTACTGCTTAATTAGCTCACTCTTTCTTGTTCTTACTGAGCTCTGGGCTGGCTGGTTCAACTCAGCTGTTCTGACTCAAACTCCTCTCCCAACTGACTTCTCTCTCGATCCCTGAATTGCTCTGCCTGGCCTCAAACTATCTCCAGCTATCTGCCCTCGTGTCCTGGCTCCATCTCATTCTCTGGCTCATTTGGTCCTCACCTAAGTCTTCACTTAGCTTGTTCTTTCTCTGCAACCTGTCTCTCTCTGCATTGCCCCTTAAGTAGCTTCCGTTTCCTCTCTCTTCTTGTGAGCACGGGGTGTATCTTATTCTGTCAAATCTTTCTCTGATTCATCACTTTTTCTGCCACTCAATTAGACATCACTTTCAAACATGAGTGCTTCCTTCTACAAACTAACTTTACCTTCATCGTTTGGGATTAAAGGAATGTACCACTACATCTGGACCTAAGATTTTCTTTTACTGAAACTTGCTCTATACCAGGCTGGCCTTGAACTCAGATCTGCTTGCCTTTGTCTCCTGGATTAAAGGTATGTTTGTATTCCAGCCATATCACACAGACCTAGAAGTTCTTTGGATATGATCTCTTGCCAGAACAGCAAGGTTCTGAATCAATATTCCTCCACAGCTAGAGGCTATGGAAATTCTGCTTGACTTGAGGAAACACCATGAAGTCAATCATAGCAGTTCCAACATTTTGCATTCCTTCCAGCAGTAAGTAAGAGTTCAAAGTTGTCCATACCCTTGTTATTTGGGGCTTTGTGTGTGTTTAGTCATCCTATGAGAAGATGTAGTATCTCATTTTTATTTTTGATCTCTCTTGCCTTGGTGATTTATGACATTAAATGAATTTTCATGACCTTGTGACCATGTATTTTTAATTTTTTTATAAAGGCCATTCAAGTTTTCCCTCATTCTGTTTGATCTGGACTGTTTATTTGACTACATCAATTTTGTTTGTTTGTTTGTTTCATTTTGTTTTTGCTTTGTTAAGTAAAGATTTAGGGGCAGTGAAATGGCTCAGTGGGTAAGGATATGGAATGGGTAATTTTCGTTGTCAACTTGGTTACATCTGGAATCAACTAAAACCAAAACAGCTGGGCACACTTGGGGTCTTGGTGGAGTTTCTTGATCAGATTGTTTGAAGTGGGAAGACCCACTCCACCTCTGGGTCCTTTTAGGTCAGAAGGCTAATCCTACATCTCAGTTCTTTGAGGTCAGAAGGCCTACCCCAAATCTGGGTCATCTGAGGAGACATGGCATTGTTGGAGGAGGTGTTCCACTGGGAGTGGGCTTTGAGGTTTCAAATGCTCAAGCCAGGCCCACCCTAAATATGAGCCATCCCTTCTGGTGGCAGCCCATATAAATGTCCTACAAGAGAGAAGCTTTTGATTTTTTTTTTTTTCCTGCTTTCTCTGTCTGGTGCTGGCAAGTTCATCTCTCCTGCTGCTGAGGAATTCCCTCACCGGTACTAGAACCCACATCTTTGAAATTCCAGTACAGACTGAAGACCAACTGAGACATCTCACAGTATGAGCAACTACTGCCCAAGTTTTGGCCTTTCCATCGGTGGACAGTCATTTCTGGACTAGCAGGACCACAGCCTGTGCTCTAATAAATCTACTTTTAAAATGTATAGATTCGTGCCATCAATTCTGTTCTTCCAGGCAACTCCGACTAATACAGATTTAATAATAACTGACAGATTACAGTTTGCATGGATTGTTGTCAGTATTGGGAAGAGGCTTTCTACACTGCCGACGTCTCCAGTTACTGAAGCCTGACCTAGAAGCATGGAGACCATAAATAACCCATGGTGTTAACCATTTAAAGAACTTGTTGAGATGAATGCATTTGATTATCCTGATTCACCTATTGTGAGGAGGGAGGTATTTAGTGACTCTATATAAAATTAAAAAAAAAATTTCTCTGTGTAGCCTGTCTGGCCTCAAAGTCAGAGATCTGCCTGCCTATGCCTCCCCAGTTCTGGGATGAAAGGCATGCAACACCACAACTGACTACACATAAATTTAGACAATTTGTGAGAAAAAAAAAAAAAAAAAAAAAAGGGAAAGTGTTGCTATCTGGTTGCTTTTCACATCTCTGGATAAATTGACGAAAGAATGAGATCCATGACAAAATTAACCAACTTCTAGCATTTCAGGATACAGTGATAAAGAAAAAGAATTTACCCTATGATACAATTGACTGGTTCCAAACGCGCATGAACAGTCTAAAAGCTTCTAAGTGTGCCCTGGAAGAGAATCAGCAGCCGTAGAGCTCAGATTGAGGAAAACCAAACGGAAGCTCTTGTTACAAACTTGGCTGAAGCACAACGGAAGCTCCAGTCCCAGCCTTGTGTGCTGGTGGTTAAAGTAAGGGCACTGGTGGTAAGGAAAGGAATCTTGTATGCTGGGATGGAGATGTGTGGGAGGTTGGGGCACAGAACTTTGATCAATAGGTCTCAACCTTCCTAATACTGTAATCCTTTAATACAGTTCCTCATGTTGTGGTGACCCCCCGGTCATAAAATTGCTACTTCATAACTATAACTCTGATACTGTTGTGAATCTTAATGTAAATATCTGGTATGCAGGATATCTGATATATGACCCCTTCAGGGGTTGAAAACCACTGCCTTAGACATTCAAGGGTTTATCTCACCTGAGGAGGTAGTCACGCCCTCCCTTGGCAAAGGATGCACCCCCATCCCCTGCAGTATTACCCTTTCTCCCTTTGCCTGAGGACTTTGAAAAATACCTACAAGTTTTACTGTTAGCCTTTTCCCAGTCTTTACCCCCAGGGAACTAAGGTCTTTTTACAAGGGTAACTGTGCACTGAGAGGAAGGAAACAGTCAGACTTTCTGGGATCTATTAGAAACTCGAGAATCATTGTGACCCTTCACTTCAAGTAGGGGCTTAAGGTGATTAATTGGGTGATTAATTAGGTGATTAATGGATTTTGGGTTGAAATCTGACTCACAGTGAGTCCAGTGTGGCTCCCTAACTCATCCTGTGGTTATTTCTCCAGTTCCAGAATGTATAGTTAGAATATATACACATACTAGAGTTTGGCAGAGTTTCCACATTGGTTCCCTGACCTATAGAATGAGGGCTAGTGTAGAGAAATTATCTTATGTATTGTATGAATGTATCACATGTCAATTAAAAAAAAAACAAACCTATAGCCTATAGGAAAGAGTAGAATATAAGGTGAGACATCTTGGAGAGACAAAGGATTCTGGGATAGAGCCAGGCAAGGGAGGACTGGCCCCAGGACATGTAGGAGAACAAGCTCATGGAGCCTGAGCAGAGGTAACCAGCCATGTAGCAGAACAAAGATTAGAATAAAAAGGATATTAAGTTATGAGCTGGTCAGGAACAAGCCTAGATATATAGCCTAGGTACTTATAAATATATTTTAAGTCTCAGAGCCATTTTTCCAGGAACTTGGGTCAGGAAGAAAAGTACCTTCTTACAGGCTATTATTAAGGTTGGAAACACCAAGTGGAAGCCATTGAAGCTACCTCTGCTAGGTAGAATACCAAATTAAAGACAAATATCACATCCCTGGAGAAATTGCAGAAATTTGAGCCATTATCAAGACTTATTAGATGCAGATATGTCCAAGCGTGTTGGCACACGCCTTTAATGCCAGCACTCAAGAGGCAGAGGCAGAAGGATCTCTGTGAGTTCAAGTCCAGGACAGCCAGAGCTACACAGAGAAACGGGTCTCAAAAAACCAAAGGGGATAAAATGATGCAGGGATGTTGGTTTCCACCACATCTCCCTTTAACTCTCCCACCTGGCCAGTGAAGACAACAATTGACTCTCAAAAGTACAATCAAGTGGTGACTCCAATTGCAGCTCTACCAGCTGTGGTGTCTTTACTTGAGCAGATTAACACAGCTCCTGGTACACCACATGCAGCTATTGATCTAACAAAAGCCCTTTTTTCTGTAGCTGTCCATAGAACCACCAGAAGTAATTTGCTTTTAGCTGATAAGGCCAGCAGTAAACTTTTGCTATTTTACCTCAAGGGCATATTAACTCCAGCTGTGTGTCACAACTTAAGTGGAAGGGATCCTAATCATCCCTGTTCCACAAAATATCACACTGGTGTACTATACTGATGACATGTTTCTGATTGGGCCCAGTGAGTATGAAGTAGCAACCACTTTGGATGCAGTAACACATATGCACATCAGAGGATAAAAAATAAATTCAACCAAAATTCAACAGCCTCCCACCACCAAGAATGAAGCATAGCATTACTGGGCCTATTTGGATTCCAGAGATAAGACATTCCTTGCTTGGGTGTATTACTCTGAGTGGGTCCTGGAACAGGAGATGAAAAGCTCTTCAATGGGTGCAGGCTCCTGTTGAGGCTGATCTACCACTGGGACCATACATAACATCCATGAAACCCTATGGTGCCTGAGGTATCAGTGGAAGCCTTTCAAAGGGTCATAGATGAATCACAAAGGAGACCCTCGGGATTTTGGGACAAGGCTCTACCATCATCTGCCAGCAAAGTATTCTCCTTTTGAGGGACAGCTCTTGATCTGCTATTGAGCTATAGTGGAAACTGAGTGTTTGATAATGGGCCAAGTCACCATGTGACCTGAGCTGCCTGTGATGAGCTGGGATTTTCTGACCAACACAAGCTGTAGCTGTCTTTGGCTACTACTTTGTGGGTTCTTTTCTCTTCCACCCATCTCCACCCCTTTTTCCACCCTTTCAATCCCCTAACACTTGACAGGAGAGGAAAAAGAATAGAAAGAAAAGGGGGTGACATTATCATTAGATTACTTCCTACTGATTAGGGGTGTCAGAGTTCCTTGGGGCTAGTTTAATCTCTGCAGTCGGTATATCAAATTTCTTGTTGTTTCTTCTTCGTGCATGACTACTTAACAAACCACAACCAACAACAGCCAACAAGCCACCAACTCTCTCAGGGCCCTGGCATTTACATACCATTTACAAAACATCCCCAAAATTACAAACATCACGCAGCCACAGAAACTATCTGCAGCCGGCAAAACCATGCCCCTGCTAGAGCATGAGGCAAATCATAGTTTCTGTGGACAGTCTGAAACAGCCCCACATCCCCACACCTAGGATTAAAAGGAAAGCACATTCCCATAATATTTCTGAATTTTTTCAAAGAAACCAGAACTCCAAAATTGTAACTACAATGGACAGTCAAAAAATAGTCAACCTTTTTTTCCTTAGCCATCCCTGCCATTGCCCAATGGGCCCATGAAAAAAAGACCACGGTGGCAGAGTCATCCATCGGCTCAACAACATGGGCTTCCACTCACCAAGGCTATAGATGCAGCTAAGTGCCAGGTCTGTCAACAGCAACAACTGACCCTGAGGTCCTGATATGGCAGCATTCTCTGTGGTGACCAGCCAGTGATCTGATGGCAGGCTGACAATATTAGAATACTTCTTTTATGGAAATGGCAATGGTTTATACTTGCTGGAATAGATATTTACTCTAATTATGGATTTGCCTTCCCTGAAAGTAACGCTTCTGCCAAAACTGCTCTCCATGGAGTAACGGAGTGCCTTATCCACCATCACAGCATTCCCCACAGCATTGTTTCAGACCATACAACTCACTTCACATCCAGATACGCAACAGTGGACCCATGTTCATGGAATCCACTATTCCCCACCATCTTGAACTAGCTGACTTGATGGAACTATAAAATTATATTCTTTTGTTTTTTGATAGAAAATTTTTAATACAAAAAAAATGTTATGTATTTCTAGGTTTCAAACCTGGGACAAATGGCTAATTGAGATGCCCATTAATATAACAAAGCAGACACTGGCTGCCAGGTTCTCCTTGTATCCCTCAGTCCCTTCTGGCTGGCATACCCTGCCCCCTACCCTGAACTCTCCAGCCCAGATGTTGGGCTGGGCTTCACTTCCCCATCCTCCAACTCCTCTGGCCCCTCTATATCTGCCATTTTGGCTATGCCAGTCTCTTAGCCCAGGCCATCCCTCTTGGCGGGCAGCTTCTTTCCATCTCCTCACAAATGCCAGCTCAGGGTCATCTTCACTCTGGACTCTCCCAGATGTCTCTGCCTCTGGCTATGCTCTTTTTTACGTACAATAAATTTTTTCCTTCATCATACCTAGAAGCAGTCATGTGTGTATGTGTGGTCTAGGGTGTTAGATTCCCTGGAATTGGAGTTATAGTGAACCCACCATGTAGGTGCTGAGAATTGAACCCAGGTCATCTGGAAGAGTGGCCAGTTCTCTTAACCACTGGCCATCTCTCTAGCCCCTGGAATGGCCTTTTGAAGACACAGTTACAGTGCCAATTAGGTGTCAGTAGCTTGGAGGGCTGAGGATTCTCAAGAAGGCAGTATATACTTTGAATCAGCACCCAGTAAGGGGTACAGTTTCTCCATAGACAGGATTCAGGGACCCAGAAGTCAAGGGCTGGAAATGGTTTCATTCATTCATTATCACCCCTAGTGACCCATTAGGGACATTTCTGCTTCCTGTTCCCATGACCTTAAATTCTACTGACCTGAAAGTTTTGGTTCCAGGGAGTGAAGTTATTTTGCCTGAAGACAAAACAAACAGTCCATTAAACTGGAAGCTCAGACCTCCCTCTGGCCACTTAGGGCTTGTGGTGTCCTTAAGCCAACAGGCTAAGAAAGAAATAAGTGTTAGGAGAGATAATTGAGGCAGAGTACCAAGAAAAAAATGGATTGCTTCTCCATAATAGAGAGGTAAGAAAGATTCTGTCTGGAGTACAGAAGATTTTTTAGGCCCAAAAGTGGTTTTCAACCTTCCTAATGCTATGACCCTTTCATTCAGTGTCTCATGTTGTGGTAACCCTCCAACCATAAAATTACTTTCATTGCTACTTCATAACTGCAATTTTGCTATTGTTATGAATTATAATGTAAATATTTGTGTCAGAATGAATAGTAGAGGTAGGTAGTTATAAATACCAGCTAAGGCCGTGTGACCAGTTGCAGAAATGTGGATTATAACTGACATGAGTGTTTCTGTCCTATTTTGTTAAGAACATGTTTCTGCATACATGTACACACATTAATATTTTGTTTTCATTCTTCATCTTCTAACACCTATTGAGATATCAGTAATTATTATCGCATTTAAGTTATGGGGCACTAACACTAAGCACTCCTCAAAAAAATCAGTTTTCCCCAAAGGAGAGTCTCTGGGTATACCATCCACACTTCAGGGGAAGGCCCATGCCAATGCAAATAGACTCCATGCTTTTTGTTTGGTTGTTTGGTTTTGGGTTTTTGTGGACATTTTTTTCTTATTGCTTTGGTATGTTTTGTCTTGTTGGGTTTTTGTTTGTTTTGTCATTTTGTTTCTGTTTTGTTTTAGGAAGGGACAACATGAAGTTGGGTAGATGGGGAGTTGGGGGAGAGAAAAGAATATGATCAAAATAGATTGTATAAAAAATGTTTTCCTTTTTTTTTTTTTAAGTTGAGGTTCTTCAAGGGATCTTGGATGTGCTTTTGGGTCCTGAGACACAGTATTTCCCACAAGGGAACAGTTGCTATAGGGAAAAAAAAAATCTATCTATCTTTGCAAGGAGTTTCTTATCTACCCCCTTCTGCTTATCACCTGTGTGAATAAGTCAGTGAACATCACTGAGTTTAAGTGTCACAGAGAGGCTGATGGGATACTCAAGGGGAGATTGAATTGCATAAGGAAGCTGTGGCTCTGGGATTTTCCACCTGGAGCTCAGATATAAGCTCATACTTTGTCTTCTCTAGAACCTTAGCGTCTGGTGACTCTTTCCAAAATTGCTCAAGTTTTTATAGGACAGTTGACTTATATTCTCATGGGGAAGCCTTTGGGTTATATTTTCAGGGGTGGGGGTCTAGAGAGCTATCAGTGTGGACTAGAGGAAGAGAGAACAAGAACAGACTCTGGAACCAGACTTCTTCTGTCTCAAGCCCAGCTTTTCACTTGCAAATTAGGTCAGCTTGACAAGTCCCATAAACTCTTGGCATCCAATCTCCTGTCTGTAAAATGGGACTTCCTTACAATGCTTGTAGAGAAGATTAATTTAAATATCTGCCAAGTATTTGCAACACACCCCAGTACAGAGAAACCCTGTCTCAAACCTCCTCCCTCCCCCCAAAAAATCATCTACTTAACCTTTGTGGTGTTTTGAATAAGAAGTGTTCCCCAGAGTTCCAGGCATTGGGATTCCTTGGTCCTCAGTTGGTGGTGCTGTTTGGCGAGGTTCCGGTGGTGAGACTTACTGGAGGAATACCGCATGAGAGACTTGTGCCAGTTCCAGCTGGCTGCCTGCTTCCGAGGTTGCCACCGAGGATATGAGCTCTCAGCTTCCTGCTCAGGCATCATGTCTACAGCTGGCTGTTAATGCCTCCCCATCGTGATGCACTCTTCTTCCCCTGGAACCCTGAGCTGAAAGAAAGTTGCTCTGGTCCTGGTGTTTTACAACAGTGATACAACAATGAAACCCCCACCAAACACTTAAAACCGAGGTTGTCAACCCAAGGCCCAAAGCTTATAAGAACTGTTAAAACTACAAGAAATACAAATAACAGAAAAAGAAAAGAGACCATCAAAGGCCAAAACAATGTGGCAGAGGTCTAGCTGTGCTCTATTGCATCTATCCTCATAGCTACTAAGAGCTTTCAACTCCTTAGCAATTAAAATTAGAAAGCATTTGTTAGTCAGGAAGTTGAGGCCTTTGTTTTGAGGTGCTCTTACGATTGTGACAGGAAAGATCAGTTTGGTCCCTTAGTCAATAAGCCCTTTTGGTAGAACTTGGGAGGGGGTGGGAAGCATTTACTTCCATTCTCCTGGCCGGAATACCGACCTTCCGGAAAGCGCAAAGACGCTTGCAGAAAGGGCAAAAGGAGCTGTGGAAAGAATTTGGTGCAGAGGTGTCCTAGTCCAGAGAGATAAGGAAAGATATGATTGCTGTGGACCCAGCAGCCTCGGCGGTTTGCTCAAGCCGAGTCTTGCGGACTTCAGCCAGCAGAACCCCGGTGGGCGGTGCCCCGATTTAAGCCAGAACGTGCTGGGTGGGTCAGAGTCGGAGTCCACAGCGGCCTCTCGGAGAGAGAGGAAAGGAAACTGCAGGGCCGACTTGTCTAGGAGTAACTGTTACTGATAACACGCCCAGAGAACTTGCTCACAGCAGCAGCTTTGGTAATAGCCTCGAGAGGGGGAACGACCCACGGGGTCATTCACTGAATATGGACCAGATTCAGTCAGGGAAGGAAAGTCAGCCAGGAAAGGTAACGAAGCACCCATCATGCAGCACGCTGCAATTCGAGTCGATCTGAAAGACACTATTCAGTAAAAAACTCCTCAGGCCAAAGGCCACACATCATGTTATTTCTATTCGTGTGTGATGTGCAGCACAGGCAAAACCAGGCGGTTAGAAAGTAGATCAGTGGTTTGTAGGGAGTAGAAGGAGAGGAGAACGGGAGTGACTCTCTGGTTGCATTGGTGTGAGGGAGCGTTCTGTAATTGGATACGTGAGGGTTGCACAACCTGGAAAACATACGAAAAGCCACCAAACCACTCATTTTAACAACTATGTTGGGGGAATTTTGTCTCAACAAAACTTCCATAGAAAGAAATACCCATGGATGGTAGGCCAGAATTTTTGGCGAATGGCCAGGGCAGTCCCTCTTCCGGTCTGCTCTTCTAGTTTCGCCACCCCCACTTCCCCCCCCCCCTTTTTTTTTGCTCTCATAGACGCTGTGATTTTAACAACTGAAGCTCTGAAGTTAAGCTCTACTGGATTCAAATCCCAGCTCTTCCAGGATGAACTGGGTAACCTTGGGCAGAGTACCGCCCCTCCCCCCATCGATAATAATGGAAATAAGAAGGAACACAACATCACTTACTCAGTGCTGCTGGGCTCTTTCCATATTTTCATGCACTCACGCACTCAGTCCTCTACACTTGGCCGTCCATGCGTTTGGTAGGGATTTAGGTGCAGGTCAAACACGGAGAGAGCCAAGACTATCAGGGACTTTGTGAAGGAAGCAGTTGCCGATAGCAAACGGAAGGGCAAGTTGTATGAGTAAAAATAAATAAATAATGAAATGTGTCCCTTCTGTATGATTAGAATATTGGTATCCATGTTATTTTGCCGGTTCACCTGTTCCACCCGGAAATAATTACCAGTTAATAAAAATTAAAAATCATAACCAATTTCTAGAGAAAACACTTTCCCTAGTCCCATATATACATATGAAAATATGTATTGATCAATAAAATAAGTAACTAGTTTATTCCCGCAGTAAACCTTCACGTTTTAACCTACTTGCCCTTTACTTAAGATACTTTTTAGATTTTTCCCCCCCACATGACTCTACCATATTCATGTCAGGATTTCTCTGTTAGCATTCCATCTCAGGAATGCTCCACAGAATGTGAAACGCCTTTATTCCTACCATTTGGGAGCCTAGGCACGCAGGTCTCTGGGAGTGGGGAGGCCAGCCTGGTCTATGAAGCCAGCTCGCGACCAGCCTAGGTTAGTTTCCCAGTGAGACGCTGCATCTCCTTCCTGGCAAAATTTTTCGTGGTTTATCTTGCCACTCCCCTGCAGATCCCAATTCAACAGTAACGCTTAACGATCGCGTTTAATGCGGTGCTGTCGGCGAGAGTGCACACGAAAACCCTGTGCAAAAGAGCATTCGGAGATTTATTTCCAAGGAAAACGCCGGGAAGCAGGACGGCCCCGTCCTAAATCCACAAATTTGCAGAGCAGATCGGGGCCTGGGACCGCTGGGGTTTCATCCCGGCCCGGACCAGCCGCTCCCGCGCAGGTTAAGCGGCGAGGGCTGGGCAGCCTCCGGGATCAGCGGATCAGGGTGCGGGGCCAAACTGACTGACCTCCTACACCTCAGGGAGCCGCTCGGGTCCCGCCCCGCGACCCTTCATTGAGGAGAGCCCCCCCCCCCCCCGTCCCCGGGGTCGGCGATCACGTGAAGGAGGCGTGCGCGCTCGTGACGTCACGCGGCCGGGCCCAATCGGAGCTTCTGTTTATGTAGAGACCTCGGACTCCTCACGACTCCGGCTGCGCAGTCTGCTGGAGCTCGCCGGAGCAGAGCAGGAGCGCAGCGGGGAGGGCCGGCCGGTGGCCTTCCGCAGCCGCGGTCCCGCCCGCTCCCCGGCGTGTCCCCCGACCCCCCACCCCGCCGCGCCTTCTCCCGGCCGCAGCGGTGCTGCTGGGTCCGCGTCCCGCCTCTGCGCCCGGAGGACATGCGGAAGAGAGGATGAGCCAGAGGGACACGCTGGTGCATCTGTTCGCCGGGGGGTAGGTCGGCGCGGCGGGCGGCGTGGAGGCTGCGGGCCCGGGCGCGAGTCGGGGCCTAGTGCGACGTGTGTGTGTGTGTGTGTGTGTGTGTGTGTGTGTGTGTGTGTGTGTGTGCGCGCGCGCGTGCGTGTGCGCGCCTGCCCGACCGCCGCGGCCCACGGACCCCGGCCTCACGTAGGACGCTCGGGCCGGCGACGAGATGGGAGCAGGCCCGGCCTCCCCGCCCCGCGCTCCTGGGCCTCACGTTGCCCACGTCCCGCGGGCGACCCTGTTTCCGGCCGCCGCTGCGCGGTTGGTGCTGGCGGACGGGGAAGGCGGTGTTGAGGTCTGGTGACTGGAGGTTATTTCCAGCTCTGGATTTTCTTTTTCTTCCTCTTCTTTTCTTTTCCTGAGCTTGCCCACGTTGCGGGAGATGGTGCAAAGCGGCCGGCACTGGCTGTGAAGTCTTCCTCCCCGCCCCCCCCCCGTCTCTCTCTCTCTCTCTCTCTCTCTCTCTCTCTCTCTCTCTCTCTTTTCCTTCTCCCCTCCCCCGTCTCTCTTTTGGAACGGGGAGGGCAGCACTCTGAGCCCTCGCTGCTCTGGACAAGTGGGGGGAGGGGTTGGTAGAAGTCATGTATTTAGGTGAATATTTAACTATATATGTGTACAGGCTTAGTAGGGAGCCTGAAGTCTGGTGTGCTGATAACCCCCACCCCTCCTCCGGCCCAGCACGAATGCTACAGCCATTTTGCTGAGCCAAGTTTGTTCTTCCATTCGATTGTTCCTCCCCAGTTATTTTGGAGAAACGGGACAACGTTGATATTTAATCTGCAAGAGTATACATTTGTCATTAAAAGAAAAAATAGCTATGGTGAATTAACTTTTTAACCTATATAACAGAGTAAGGTTGTATTCTCAAGCCCCATGATTTGATTTTGGATCAACCACTTTAAGAGTATCAAAAGAATATATATTCATCCTCCTCAAGGTTGATTGATTTGAGTTAGTGTGTGGGGAGTCTATTGCCAATAATGACAATACTTGTTTGACACAGATTAAAATCAGCATTTGTTATTCACCAGTTTTGAACCGTCCTCTATTCTGGCGTTAAAACAACCAGTAATTTTGTGAAAATCAGTTTGATCTTTGTGTTTCTGAAATGTTTACTGCCAGTAAAGGACTGATTAAATCTCTGCTGTACCTTTACTTTGGACATGCTAGGCAAGTTTACCACAGGGCCCTAGCCCAGCTGCTTAAGGCATTTTATTACCGTGTGTGTCTGTGTCTGTGTGTGTTGGGAAGTGGGTAGGGGAAAGTAAAGTTTTGTCCTGCTGTAATTGGATTTCTACTTGTAATTCGATCTTGTAGAAACACCTGAAAGTTAGAAGTTTGTAGATGTAATTCAGGCTGATTTAAGATTTAATCACCTCACCTGTAAAACAGAGTTGACATGGCCTCTTCTAAGGCAGGCCCTGCATTTGTTATTTGCGGCTCCCAACGTTTGTTAGCCTTTGTTCAGGCTTTATATACTGCAAGTCTTGTTAAAGATAGGGAATGCTTGCATACGGACATAAATGTTACTCTAAAGGTATTAACTTGCCAGTTGTATCGTCACTCTGTGTTTATCAATACCTGTGAATTTAGGCTGTTCTGTTGAAGTTTATGTTGTTGTTGAGAGCCGGGATGGGTTTTTTTGTTGTTGTTGTTGTTGTTGTTGTTGTTGTTTTATGGGATCCAAAAATATTAATTCATTCCCTCTCATTCCCAAACAAGTAGATCTAGTATGTGCACATTGTAACGTTAAATGGGACAAGATGCATGTTTGGGCTTGTAAATTCCCTTCCTGCATTTCAGCGTGGTTTCATATACAAATACAGTAGTTGCAAAAGTGATTTACGATACACTCTTCGTAGAAACGGAGTGGTCAGTGATAGCAAAAGTCATGTTGATCAAAAGAGAGGAAGAAATACAGATGTCAAAAAAATTCCCTAAGGGCAAACATTTTCATACATGTAAAATGAGGAGTAAGTGATTGTAAAAGTCTTGACAATTCTACAGTATATAAATTCGGTTTTGTATACTATTCTGGCAGTGTTGTGTGTGCTGAACATGGAGAAATGTAAGGCAGGTTATGTTGGAAATGTCCTTAATTGAACACATGTAATTTATATATGGAAATTGCTTATAAAGAAGTGTTTACCATAATAGGATTATATACACTAGGAGTTGTAAAATTCATTTTACTACACAGGAGAGGCGTGGCTTTGTAGGCTTTATGCCTGGACTTCCTCACATACAGGTATGATTTGGATTATGCCCAGTATATCTTAAAAGAACCAAGACTAACCTTTCATAGTGACATTTATTCTTAGGCAAGGGTTTTTTTTTTTAACATGGATGCCTGAGTTCCTTTTCTGATAACTAAAATGTGCCTCAGGTGGATACATCAGGATCCCAGAAATATTTTTACTGGAAGCTGTATTGGTTTTGTTTGTTTGTTATTTTGTGCCACCCATGCACCCACCCCTAACCAGGGTTTCTCCATGTAGCCTTGGTTGTCCTGACTTTGTAGACCAGGCTGGCCTCGAACTCACGGCAATCACCTGCCTCTGCCTCCCTGAGTGTGTATTGTTAAATAGGGACATTTGAAACAGACTAGCACTGGACCTTGAGTCTGAATGACATATTCATGTGCTTAACTCGTGCTTTCTTTAAGGCAGCCTTTGATCTCATTATGCTTTTGCCAGAGTTAATATTCAGAATTTGTAAGGTCATTGGTTGGATTGAGTTACAGAGACATATCATGGTAGCCTGCAAAAAAAGAATGTAAATAAGGTTTAGTTTTTACTGTACTGAGATACTATATGTCTGTTCATATACATAAAGTAGTATAATGAGAATTTTTATTAGTATCATTTATTTAGTAATAAACTCTTGTGATGAATTTTGTTGTGAAATTATTTCACCAGCTTCCTTGTAAAATGAGGCCAGAAGTAGAATACTTATTTAATGAAAATTATTTTTATTATGCTGTGTCCATAATTTTTTACTATTCTCATTTCCTCCATCTTTTCTTTTTTTTCCTGTGTGTGTGTGTTTTCTTTTTCTTTTTTATGATTTATTTAGGTGTGGCTGGAGAGAAGGCTTGGTGGTTTCAAGTATCTGTTGCTCTTGGAGAAGACCCAAGTTCACTTTGATTCTCAGCATCCATGTAGTGGCTCACAACCATCCAGAACCCCAGTTCTGGGTGATCTAACAGGCACATACTACCGAACACTCAGATACATGAAGTAAAATAGACTTTTTTTTTTTTTAACGTGTGTGTGCACATGCATGCACGCATATGTATGTGCGCCACATGTTTGTAGGAACTCATGCAGGCCAGTCAAAAGAGGGCATCAGATATCCTAGAATTGGTGTAACACAGTTGTGCGGGGAATTGATCCCAGGACCCCTGCAAGACCATTAAGTGCTCTTAACTGCTGAGCCATGACCCCAGTCCCATCCTGTGACTTACCTAGACCTGTTGGGCTGTGACAGCAAAATGCCTTAAGTCAGGTGGCATCTAAAATGTTAACATTTATTTATTCCAGTTCTAGAGCCTTGAAAGTTTACTTAATGGTGATGACAAATTGCATGCCTGCTTGGTGAGGGTAGACTTTCTCAGACTACATCCTCACTCTGTCCTCAGATGGTAGAAGGGGCCAGCTGGCAGCACTCTTTTATGACACTGATTCCAAACATAAGGCTCTGCCCTCAGTATCTTGTCACTTACCCAAAGCCCAGCCCCTCTTTTCAGTAGTCACCATAGGTGGTGGGTTTGAACCTCTGAGTGTGTGTGTGTGTGTGTGTGTGTGTGTGTCTGTGTCTGTGTCTGTCTGTCTGTCTTAAACATTAAAATATATCCCCTATGAGACTTTCATTCTAATGGATTGGAAAACTAAGAGAAGTTGCTTATCCTGACAGAATATTCTTAAACTTTGGTGAATTAGTGTGCAGGCTGTGGTGGGACTAGGATTCTAGAATTCTAGAATTCCCAAGAACCCTTGGAGTGGTTGACATTGTTTGCCTTTCACAAATGTGTTGACATTTGTCCTGGTAGTCTAAAAGGCAAAGCTGTGTAAAGGCAGTTGTTGGTAGTCTAATTATTCATCTAAGAGCAGGCTTTTTTTTGGGGGGAGTTGCCAGTATCTCTTAAAAATGTTCTGGGAAATGACTCATTCAGGGAAGCGCCACTGCCTAAGCATGCAGACTTAAGTTCAAATCTTCAGTAAAAGATCATCAAAGTCGAAGAGCCAGCTGGGTGTGGCAGCACTCTGGAGGCAGAGGCAGGCGGATCTCTTCCAGGTCAACCTGGTGTATATAATGAGGCCATGTCTCTCAAAAGAGAAAAGCAGAAGAATCAGAAAATGTGCCCTGTAATCCAGTGAAGCAAGTATACTGTTGCAAGGAAGAAATGTTGAGCTTTCTAGTATTACTGTCATAAATTATGTCTAAGAGCTCCTCTCCATTAGATCTGATCTGATTGGAGACTTTTAGTGATTTTGATTAGGTGTTTACAGGCCAAGAGTTTTGAAAATATGATTGGAACAGGAAAGAGATAGAAAACAAATGGATAACTTTGAAATGCGATACAAGGGGAGCAAATAGATTTAGGTAATACTTTATGGGGGATATTTACTTTTTCAAAATGTATCATATTCCTTCTGCATATTTTCTTTCCATGATGGACTTTTTAGTTCTTAGTCAGATACTGTACAATTCTACCTTGATCTACCTGAGAGTTTCTTTCCACAGTTCTGTGTTTAGTCAGTTGGCCAACATCTTCTGATTTTTGTATTATTAGTCTTTATTTTGCTCCAGCATTCACTGTAAGAATAATAGCCTATTATTTTTTTCTCTACTGGAAACACCTCACATAGCTTAAATGCCCCTTTATTTTCAACAGTTTATCTACTTTTTCATAGGAAATGAATGTTCCTAGCCATTTTAAAAGAGTGTGTTTCTTGCCTTAAATACTAAAATCTTAGCGATAATGCTCAGTCTGAAATACTGGTTAACAAATATACTACAAAAGAAAAAGTTGAGGTCAAGAATTGCTTAATGAAGTTTACAGGATTTTAGAGATGGCCCACATGTTTTAATATACAAACCCCCTTGTTAACATTTTTGTGGACTGATTTTTAGTGTTTCTTATGGAATGCTGTATTATATAGAGACAGAAAAATGTGTCAACCTGTTCATTGTGCTTTTACAAGGATAAACTGCATTTTCTGCAGAAATAGATGTGTGTAAAGATAAAAAAGATGAATTTCCAAGCACCTTTTAAAATGTGCACACAGTCCAGTTTTGTGAGCCTACTCAGGAAATACCTTTCACACTTAGGAATTCCCTTGCCTGTCTAACAAGTGTTCTGACCTCAAAATAAAGGCAGCCCATGTCTGACAGTCTCAGAATCAGTTCTGTGTCATGTTCATCCTTTTTCTCAAACAGAATCCTTAAGATTCTTAGGTTCCTACGCTCCCCACCTCAGTTTGTTTGGTAAAAGTTTTTTTTATAGACAGTGGAACTAGTTCTAGTGGCTCAGCAGTTTGAGACTGTACGATGGTTTCTGCATCTGTGTGCCTGGCAGGTTCATGAATCTTAGCAGTATAGCTTAAATTGATATGCTTGTTACTGCTGTTCAGTGAAAAGTTCTTTGCCTTTCCCATCCTCTCACTCTCAACTTACTCTTTGTGCTTTGTGGTCAACTTGTATGGGAGAGCACCTTGAAGACCTCAGTGGGCACATTGCTTTCTTATAAGGTCTGTTGCAGAGTACTTTATATTCAGTCTCTTGGCTGACTTAACTGTGCCACTCAAGAGGTTGGTAGAAAGTATTAAAATGGCTGACCACCGGCATGCCAGAAATTTTCTCTTATGTACATAAGCAAATAGAAGCAATTCCTCAAAGTTGGATAAGCTTACCACACAGAAAAACACAAAAGTAGAAGAGTTTTAATCGTCTTACAAAGGTGTTGAGTTGAACAAGGTTTAAGTAGTCATTCCTAGAATACATGATTGTCCTATTTCTCTGAGTAATCTTGATTTTTTTTTTTTTATTCCTCTGATTCCTTTTTCTTCCCGGTCCTTTCTTTTTTTCTTTTCTTTTCCTTTCCTTCTTTCTCTTTCTGGACGGCAGTGTTTTGCCATGCAGATCTACAGGTCTTGCTCTCCTTGCCTTAGCCTCAGATATGCTAAATTATATGTGCATACAGTTCTGCCCAACAACTGCCTATACACTTATTTTGTGTCTGGTGTTTTGCCTGCCCACATGTCTGTGCACTATATGCATGTTGGGTACCCTTGGAGGGCATTGAATCCTCTGGAGCTAGTGTTACATACTTATGATGGCCCCTTAGCTTGAGACAGGATCTCACTGTTGTGTTGGAACACCTTATGTAACCTAAGACAGCCTTGAGCTTGTGATCATGCTGCTTCTTGCTAATTTTTAAAGTTAAAAACATGGTATTTGATTATGCAGATTGGTGTTTCTAAAAAGTTTATTGTCTTACAAAAATTTAACTTCATTGGTATGAAACTGGAGGAGTGAAAAGGCTAAGATAATATTACATAGTATTTGTTGTTTGAGATAGTGCTAGCCTAGACTTGCTTGCCTAGACTCACTGTGTAGCTGAAGTTTAACTTGAACTTCCGATTCTGCTTCAGCCTCCCAAATGCTAGACCCTGTGCCATGGCTCCCAGGCCCTTCCCAGTAATTACTTGCTTAGCTTAGAATAATTGTGCCATCCACATCTTATATTCATAAATGAGATAAATACCATATATTGCATATATTTTAGTTGCGCTCATGTTCATTGAGACATAAAGCTAAATGTATTGTAGCATGGTGCTGGAATCGTGTACACTAAGCTGATGGTGCCATAGAAATGAAATGCCTTTTCGTATCAGTTGAAGGAGTACAGTGTTGCTGGGTACTCCAGGCCAAGCAGGCCTGTAGAGCGACCCTGTCTCAAAAAGTAATGTTTTTGAAAATAACAAAACAAAGCTGGTGAAAGATAATCGAACCAGCCCCACCCCTACCCTGCCTCACCCTTACTTTGTAGTGGATGTCTGCATCCAAGTCTAGACTTTATAATTCTCATTGATTTTTAAAACACTTTAAAAATTATTATATATTATGGTAGATGAGAATTTAGTGTATCACTTCCCATTCCTCGTTTCTATCTTTTCACAGTTATAGCACAGTTTTTAATAAAATTAAAATTATTACTTTATTTTATTTTACCTTTTTACCAGAGTTTACCCTTTTGGGGGAGCAGGTTTGGTTCAGTGTTTACCTTTTATAAGAGTAAATATCTGCAAAGCTAAGTTGTCTCTTAGGCTTGCTTTCTTCCTTGAATAATGTCACTTCCTCCCTAAGAGTTAATAATTGTACTCATTTATGATTCTTTTTTCTTAGTTAACGTGAGTATTCATATTTGCATGTGGTTCTTTTGTTGTTTGGTTTGGTGTGGTTGTAAGGCAGGGGCTTATTGTAGCCAAAGATAGCTTTAAACTCCTGATCTGTGTTGGCTTCCCAAGTGCTGGGGTTATAGATAGATGTAAGCCACCACAACTGGCTGTTATTTTCTCTGGTCTAATACGTTAGTTTTATGCACTTCCTTTGACAGATTTTTGTTCCTCCGAACTCTCATGTCATCTGGATTGAGTTAATTTCTAAGTTTGGCACTTCCTTGCCATTTTGTGGCCAAAGGTATATGTGTGTGGGGGGGGGGGATTATTTCATTCCTGCATTCAGTTTCTACTTTTTAGTTAACTGGCTAAGAGAAAAATTAAGTTTAGGCCATTCTCATGCATTAGTATCCTTTGTGTGGTAGTTATTTTGTTTAGGGTTCTAGAGATAAGATTGTGGTTATTGAGAAGTCTGACATTATGGTGATTTCTCCTTTTTCTGTTATTTTCTGTTCTTTCTGCCCATCGAAGTCTTTCTTATCTGCAGTTGAAAAGATTTCGGTAGTGCATCTGCTTTTTGTGCATTTTGTTAAACTTGGACTCAGATTTTTGAGCTCATGAGGGAATTAGACTCCTGTCCAGGAATGTAAGGAATGCAGTTTTACAGAGTGCGTGCATGCTGGGAAATTAAGCCTAGGGCTTAATTTGTGCTGGGCAGAAACTATCATGAAGTCAGAACCCAGCTGTATTCCCTTTAGAAAGTAAGATTTCTGTCACAAAAACCTGCTACTTCTGGGAAGATTCTTTCTTGTTGGGTATTTTACTTATGGAAGTAAATACATGTTTTGCATAATGTAAATGTATTCAGCTTCAGATATGTCATATATTACTAATTTTCACATTTGACTTCTGTCCTAGTTTTCTTTTTATTGTCTGGTAAATACCATGACGAAAAGCAACTTGGGAAGGAGAGGGTTTGTTTGGCTTAACGTGTCTTGATCAGAGAGTAGATCACTGAGGAAAGCCAAGGAACGACTTCAAGCCCGGCAAGAACCTGAAGGAAGGCTTGAACTCAAGCAGAGCGGTGGAACACTGTTGACTGACTTGCTCTCCATAGGTTGCTCATTTTGCGTTCTTAAACAATCCAAGACTTCTGCTCAGAGTTGGCACCAGCCCCAGTGGGCCAGACCACATCAGCCATTATCAAGAAAATGCCTGGAAGGACATGCTCAGTGGCCAGGCTGATGGAGGCATCTTCTCATAAAGGTTCCCTCTTCCCACATAACTAGTTTGTATCAAACTGACAAAAAAATAAACAGCACAGCTTTCTTTTAAAAAAAAGATTCTGTGTTGAGATTTTTATACATGGATACAGTGAAATCTATTTCTATATCCTCCCTCCAAGCTCTCTCAATACAATCCCCCAGTTTCATGTCTTCCTTTTTTTTTTTTTTTTTTCATAACCGGTTAAGTCTACTTAGTACTGTCTCTGTGTGCATGGGTGTTGGTCCATCCATGGGAACATGTCTACTATTTTTCCAGTTATTTCTGTAATTGGCTTGTGAGACAGTAGGCTTCCATGTGGCTCTGTATACACCCTTCCTTTGGGTTGGGTTAGCACTCTTCTCCACCCCTAGTCCTTTTGTTTATATAGTTAGGTTTTAATAGATTCTGTTCAAGATACTCTTTGTGAACAGTGAAGTTCCGTGACATTTTCAAACAGGTATATATTGTACATTGAACATAGTTACTCCCCTACACTCATCTGTAGAGGAATTTTAGTTCAGAACATGGCTATTCTGGCAAGATATCACATCCAAAGACGTTTTTAGGTCTGTGTGCGTACTGGAATACAGACACATCTTTAATCCAGGAGACAGAGGCAAGCAGATCTGAGTTCAAGGCCAGCCTGGTATAGAGCAAGTTTCAGGTAAGGAAAAGCTTAGGTCCAGATGTAGTGGTGCATGCCTTTAATCCCAAATGATGGAAGGTAAAGTTAATTTGTAGATGGAAGCACTTATGTTTGAAAGTGATGTCTAATTGAGTGGTAGAAAAAGTGATGAATCAGAGAAAGACTTGACAGAATAAGATACACCCAGCTCTTACGAGAGGAAAGGGAAGCTACCTAAAGGGCAATGCAGAGAGAAGAGGCAGTTTTACCGGGACAGTAATAGAGAGACAGGTTGCAGACAGAGAAAACTCGTGAAGACAGAACGAGCCAAAGAATGAGGAGCCAGGAGGTTAGAGCAGATTGTTGGAGTTTGAGGCCAAGCAGAGCAATTCAGGGGTGGAGAGAGAAGCCAGATTGAAAAAGTCTGCCAGGAGAGGAGTTTGAGCCAGAACAGCTGAGTTGAACCAGCCAGGCTAGGACAAGAGTGAGTTTATTAAGCAGTACATCTGAGGCTGAAAATGTCTAGGCCTCAGAGGGATGGAAGTTAGAAGCTTCCAGAACTAGGCCTAAGGTAGCAAAAGGAGGCAGTAAGCCTCTGAGACAGCAATTACATCAGGAGAATAGAAGATCCTTTTGTACTTCTCCGAACCTTCTCATTAGTCTCAGTTCTCTGTGTCCTCTCATATACATATATTTAATTCTCATTTCTTGTTAAGTACACAGTTGAAGTTTTATTCCAAGAGTTCTCTTGCAGTCAGTTTCTTCCCAGATTACTTTCCTTGGTGACCACAGATCTCATTTCTGCTCCTCTAGCTTTGCCTTTTCTAGAATATCATAAAAGTGAAAATCTGATATAATTAAAGCGCTGTGTGAGAGGTGTTTTTCAAGCAGCATGTTTGAGATTCATCCTAGGTTGTTGCTTTTTATTGAAGGGTAGTACTCTTTCATTAGTTCAGATATTTTTTGTGGTTTTTCAGTTTTTAGCTGCTAAATGTTAAGATACTGTAAACATTCATAAAACAGGTATTTCAGCATGTCTGTCTGTTTCTGTTGGGTCAGTACCTAGGAGTGAGATTACAGTTCACATGTATGGTTACCTTTAAATTTTAGTATGATAAAGCATTTTCGCTTTAATTTTCTTAATGGCATGTAATTAATATATCAATATAATATATTCTTTGTTTCATATTTGGAGTGCTGGGCCTCAAACCCAGATCTTTTCCATCTGGGTCACACTTTGGGTCCTGAATTAATTTCTTTTTAATGATTTGTTATTTGAAAATTTATTTTGAGTGAGTGATACTGAGTATATCCCTGTGGTGGACTGCTTTTCTTCCTTCTTCTGCTGCCCATTTTCTGTGTTAACCTTGGATTCTGTCAGCTCTTCTTTCACTTCAATAAGATCTCTGCTGAGTCATTATTCTCAGGACTTCCTTGGGTAACGTTTAGGAAAAGTTGTTTCCCATTCTTCTATTGTTACTGGGTTTTGTTATGCCTTTTCAGATAGGCTGGTCTGAAACTCACAGTGATCCTCCTACGTGTGTGTGTGTGTGTGTGTGTGTGTGTGTGTGTGTGTGTTGGGGGGTTATCTCCCACTGTGTCTGAATCTGCAGGTAAGCTGGCTAGCCAGCAAGCTACCTGTTCCTGCCTCACAGTCAGTTATAGGGTAGTAGGTATGCACCATATGGCTGTGTCTGGGTTTGCATGTTGGGTCCTGGGGATCCCAGCTTATGTCCTCAGGTTTGTATACCAGGTCCTCTCACTCACTGAGTCATCTCCTAGCCTTTCTCAGCCTCTTGAGAGTTGGGATTACAGATGTGAAGCACCGTGTCCTTCCTGTTTTTGTATTTAAAGAGATTTAATTACTATATATATATATATATATATATTGCTAACTGGTTTAACGTAGCAAAATTTTGTTAAGAATTTTTATGTTGTTATTCTGATGATCAGCGTTTACGTAAAAGGGTTTTGTTGTTTATTTTTTCACCAATTCTGCCTATTTTTGTATATGTGGACCTAATAGACAATAGCCGTGAAACTGTATGTTTTGTAGGTAAAGTTCTTCTGAGTGTTAGATTACTTACAATTAGAAATAAGTATGGTTATTCATAAGTAAATTATCTCTGTCCTGTTGCTCAGAATTATTTCTAAGATCTTAAAGGGTTAACATTTTGAAAGATGGGATATATTTCAAACATTACAGATTTTAACAGAGCTACGGGTCACCCCTGGGTAACGAACACTAGCCAACTCTTACAGCCTTTAGTTTGTCAGTCATTTTTAGTAACAACCAGAATTGGAAATCTTCCTTTACCTAATTATACTTTCTGTGTAAATAACTACACTCAGTTTTTTTAATTTCATCTTTTGTTCTGATATGTGGAAGACTGTTAGGGCCACAGCATGAGAGTGCTTTCCATAGTACCTCAGTTCTTTTTAGTGACTGAAATGTTCATTTGGAGTCAAGTGAGTAAAATTTTCAGAAAAGTTGGTCTTCACACTTTTAAATTTTAGTAAGGTTGCAAAGCCCCTTTGGGTTAGAGCACTGGGTAGGAGCATGTATTCTCATTGGTGGATCAGATGCCTAAATTCTGTTCTTTTGTTGTTGTAGATGTGGTGGTACAGTGGGAGCTATTCTGACATGTCCACTGGAAGTTGTCAAAACGCGGTTGCAGTCATCGTCTGTGACACTGTATATCTCTGAAGTTCAGCTGAACACGATGGCTGGAGCAAGTGTGAACCGAGTAGTGTCCCCTGGACCTCTGCATTGTCTAAAGTGAGAGCAAAGCAGTCATGGATTTTGTTGTTGTTGCTGCACATCTTAGTGATTCCCACATGCTTAGGTTTTTTCTTCCATATTTTAAAAGGTTCTTTAGAAAACTCAGTTATAGAAGTTAGTATGAATTATACTTGCTAGTGGTAATAGGCCATAATGGAATAGAACAATTATAAAGATAACATAGTCTTTATATTTGTAATATTTCCAAATTGTATTTAGAATGTTTTTTCTACATTTATTCACTGGGTTTCTTTTCTAAAGGTATTACAGGTATTTTAGTTTGAATTAATTTTTTGTTTGTTTTCAGGCAAGATCTTACTATATAGCACTCACTGGTCTAGAATTCAGATGTAGAATAGGTCTATCTCTGTGCCATGCTGAAGTGGCTGTTTTATTTATGTTTTAATGTAGTGTTGGTACTACCTATTGTGTGCATGATGTTCACCTGTCTGCACAAGTACCTGTACCTAGTTGCTTTTATAAGATACATAACATAATCTAAACAGCTTCAGCTTGAAACAGTTACCCTAGTTTTTAAAGTCTGTATGTTGATGATTTGGGGGAAAAATGCCGTGTTCATATTACTAGACTTTCAAGACTGGCCTTAGTGACACACACCTTTAATCTCAGCACTTTGGAAGCACAGGTAGAGGTAGGTAGATCTCTGGGTGTGAGGATAGCCTGGTCTACAGAGCAAGTTCCAGGACAGCCAGGGCTACACAGAGAAACCCTGTCTCAAACAAAACAACAACAAAAAAAAACTTATTCAGATCAGTCTTTAGGTTTGTTTTAGGACTCAGTGCCTGTGGGTCTGCCTTATCAGCTCACATGGCTTAAGTCTGTTTGAACTTAGCTCAGTAGTGTTTGTTTTGTTGGAGCAGATGAGCTCATACAGGGTATTTACATTCTCTACTAAAAGGTTGCATCACACCTTTCAGCTTGATTACCCAAGTACATGAAAGGTAGAGTAAGACTGTCAGCAATTTTGAATTAAAAAAGTCATACTTAGAGAAAATTACTGATTGATGTGGGAAATGTGTCTTTTTTAATTTATGTATGTATTTGAGTGTTTTGTTTACATATATCCACACCAGAAGAGGACATTGGATCCCCTGGAAAGTACAGTTATGAATGGTTGTGAGCCACCAAGTGGATTCTGGGAATTGAACTCAGAACTCAGGATCTCTAACCACTGAGCCATCCCTCCAGTCCCAGGAAATGTATCTTAACATCATAATTTTGACATTACCCTTGATCAGATCTTAAAATTTTTCTCTTCAGCCCCTGAGACATACTGTTCTGGTTTTCACTAATTTTGCTTTTACTTTATTATAAGAACTTTTAATATCTCTGTAGGTTTGGTTGTTAGTTTTGATTTTTTGAGACAGGGTTTCTCTGTGTAGTCTTAGCTGTCCTGGACTCACTTTGTAGATAGGCTGGCTTTGAACTCACAGTGACTGTCTTCCTCTGCCTCTCTGAGGGCTGGAATTAAAGGCGTGGGCCATCATGTCTGGCTTGTTTGTTTGTTTTTAAATTTAAGATCCTCAGGTTTTTTTGTTGTTGTTTTGAGGCAATGTTTCATTAAGTAGCACTGGCTGACCTGGAACTCTGCGTAGACCAGGCTGGCCTCAAACTCATAAAAGGTTCACCTGCTTTTGCCTACTCTGTAATGAGACTAAAGACATGTACCACCACCATTTCCTCAAGTTTTTCATGCCCTCCTGTAATCTCTTTATAAGCTAATTTATCTGATCACCTAAGTACCCAATAAGTGAATATTGCTTAGTTTCATAAAATTGGGATGGGTGAAAAATTACTTTTTTTCTCAGTTTTCCACTCTTGTACCTCATAGAGAAAAGGTCTTGTTCCTAGCTCATACTGTTAATTAACTATTACCTTAATATCTGCCTTTTAAGAGATCTTAAGTGTGAATGCTTGGAGAAGCACTTGGTCTACCTCTCTCTTAGCTCTGAAGTTTTCTTTGCTATTTATTTGTTTGTTTGCTTATTGTCCTAAGTCAGATCTAATTATACTGGCCTGAACTGCTTCAGCCTTGGCCTCTCAGATGTATAATTGTAGACGTATGCTGCCACATCTGGATTCTGACATTAAAATGTCTTTGCCCCTTCTTACCTCTGTAACTTTGTTGAACTACCTAATTTCAGAAAGTCTTATGTTTTAGACTCTTTGCCCCCCCCCCTTTTTTTCTGGGGATAAATGTCTTGTTACCTATTAAATTATTTGCCTTAATATATTTTTTTTCACAACTATTCAGCAAATTTTTCAGTATGAAAGGCTGTTTTTCTGTCTTTTTATCTAGTCATAAGGTCTTTATTATAAAGTTCTCAATATAGTAAATGCTATGATTGGAGGGGAATGCACCAAGCATCCTGGTAACCTGTAGGGTGTTAGGGTGATAGATTTTGCCAGAGCATCTCTCTGGAACGAGTGACTGACATGATACTGCAGAGCTTGTAGGGTCTTGTCCAAGATGAAAAAGACTTCAAGGACCAGGCTGTGGCTCAGCAGTGGAGGGTTTGCCTTCTGCCTGCATCTCAGTCTAATCCCCAGCACTAGACAGACCCTGAAAGGGTCAATTGTAGAATTGAATTTGCTGATCCAGATCAGGAGAGGGGGGCCCACAAGTGAGAGGGCAAGTCAGTGTCACAATCTACATACGCAGTCTTCTCTGTTATTTTGAGGTAGGGTCTCACTAAAGCTCAGCCTGACTTGAAACTCACTCTAAAGCACAAGTTGGCCTGACACGTAAGGATGACCCCCTTATCTCAGCCTCCCAGGTGTTGGAATTACAGGCATGAGCCCGCATACCTGGCTAAAACCATAATTTTTAAAAATTTTGTGCGTGTACTATGGCACATAAGTGCCTTAGAATGTGTGTAGAGAACAGAGGCCAACTGTGTGGAATCAGTTTTCCTTCCAACTTTAGTTGAGTTCCAGGGATCCAGATCAGCTCTTTAGGCTGCATATTAAGTGCCTTTACCCACTGAGCCATCTTGCCAGCGGGTAAAAGAAATATGTACATAGAAAAGAATATGTACAGAATTGTATTACCACTAGTAAGTAACTTTGATTCTTCAGTACTTTCTCCTGCATCACTGCCCCCCACCCCCACAAAAAGTTTTTATGAGTAATGAAGTGGACCAGGAAGACGAATTATAACCAGGAGATGTTGGCTGTGCGCTAGGATATTAGTAAAGGATGGTAGAAGAACATTTCTTTCTAATAGTTTTCCTTTCTCTTTTCTCTTTTCTCTTTTCAGGGTTATCCTGGAAAAAGAAGGCCCTCGCTCGTTGTTTAGAGGATTAGGCCCCAATTTGGTGGGGGTGGCCCCCTCCAGGTAAAAAGGGGGGCTAAATAAAATTGTGGCTATCTTTATTTCAGGGTATCTGGATATAATCATAGGGGAGAATATTCAAAACTATAAATAACATCTTTAAATAACATCTTTGAAATAACATCTTTAAATATGAACTAGAAATGCTTTCAAAATAAATCTGAATTACCTCCTATCTAATGACTGGCCTCTTGTGATACCTCCTGAGAGAACGTTACATTCTCTTTTGGCCTTAGAAATTAGAGGACTTTTATACTTACAGGAATTGCTGAATATTGCACAAGGCAAAAACTATGAACTAATGTGGGGTGCGTTTTTTGGTTTATTTGTTTGTTTTGTTTTGTCTGCCTGTTTTGAGACTAGGTTTCACAACAGAGTCCTGGTTGATCTGACTTTGATACGTAGACCATGTTGGCTTTGAACTCAAAGAGATTCACCTGCCTCTACCTCCCAGACTGATTAAGGCTGAACTGATTTTTATGATAAATTACTGGAAGTTTTGTTTTTAATTTAACTGTGGTAACTCTTAAATTAAAAAAGGTTTTTAGAAAAGTGGTGGGTATTGGGAGGGTTGTTGTTTTGAGAGTCTCACTGGGTAGCCTCACTAGCCTCACGTTTACTCTTCTCCTGCATAAAACACCCGAGTACTAGGATTACAGTGTTCACCTGATTATACCTAAGCATTTAAAAAAATATTTATTACGTGTGAATATTCTTCCTGCATGAAAGAATGTACAACACGTGGGCCTAGTCAGAGGGGGATCAAATCCCCTACAACTGGATTCTTTTCATGGTAAAAATGCTGTTCAGAGTTCATATTTTTAGATATATTTTCACAATTTATTCATGATATATCTCGATTGAATCCCCTCCCTCAACTCCTTCCTGTCCTACCCTCCCTCCCTCTTACCCCCCAATCCCCTTCCTCTAGTCCACTGAAAGGGGGAGTTCTCGTCCTTTGCCATCTGCCCATAGCTTGTCAAGTCTTATCAGGACTGCCTGGATCGTCTTTCTCTGTGGCCTGGTAAGGCCGCCTCACCAGGCAGGAGTGATCGAAAAGGAGACAGTCAAGTTCATGATAGAGGCAGCCCCTGACCCCCTTACTAGGGAATCCACGTGGAGACTGAGCTGCTAATCAGCTACATCAGAGCAGGCAGTCTAGGTCTTCTCCGTGTATGGTCCTTTGTTGATGCATCAGTCTCCACAGGATCCCCGGGTTCAGGATTTTTTTGTTGTTTTTTTTTTAAGCTTTGTTGGTCTCCTTGTGGGGCTCCTTGTCCCCTCTTCTTCCACAAGACTCCCAGTGCTCTGCCCAGAGTTTGGCCCGGAGTCTCTGCATCTGCTTTGATCCCCTGTTGAGCATCTTCAACAAATTGTGCTGTTCTAACTGGATGTGCACATGTAGAAAAATGCAAATAGACCCATGTCTATCACCCTGCACAAAATTAAAGTCCAAGTGGATCGAAGATCTCAACATAAAACCAGGCACTACATCTCTTGAAAGAAAAGTGGGGAGAGCCTTGGCACTCATTGGCACAGGAGACAATTTCCTGAACAGAACACCCAACAGCTCAGACTCTAAGAAATTACAATTAATAAATGGGACCTCATGAAACTAAAAATCTTCTCTAAAGCACAGGACACTGTCAGCAGAACAAAATGACAGCCTAGAGAGTGGGAAAAGAGCTTCACCAATCCTACATCGATAAAAGGCTAATATCCAGAATATATAAAGAACTCAAGAAGTTAGACATCAACAAATCAAATAATCCAATTAAAAATGGGGTACAGAGCTAAGCAGAAAATTCTCAACAGAAGAATATCAAATGGCAGAGAAACACTTAAAAGTTCAACATCCTTGTTTCATCAGGGAAATGCAAATCAAAACAACTCTGAGATTCCATCTTATACCCATCAGAAGGGCTAAGATCAAAGACTCAAATGACAGCACATGCTGGAGAGGTTGTGGAGAAAAGAGAATCCTACTTCACTGCTGGTGGAAGTGCAAACTTATACAACCACTTTGGAAATCAATCTGGCGCTTTCTCAGAAAAATTGGGAATAGAAATTCGTATTTACAACACCTAGTTCTATACGTAAAACTATACCTCATTCACATCTGGTTGTTTACTGGATTTCACTTCTTTCATTTTAAGAAAGTATTCAGAGTTGAGCTTTGTTGCTAAACCTGTAATTGGGAGGCTGAGCAGCATTAAAGTTGGGTGAGTTAGTGGTGGTGGTAGTGAGATGGCCCAGTGCTATATTTATATACGTGTGTGTATATATTTATGAACCTATTTTGTGTATGTTTATAGTATAGAGCATACCACAGAATCTCAGAACTGTCTGGCATTGGACTGATTAGATCACCTCTACCTATAAAATTATATTCACCTAACTCAAGTTAAGTAAACTGACTTTTGATTTAGCACTCATAGTGCAAATATCACAGCCTCACTGAAACATAGTGTCTCCAGTTATCGGGATATTACACAAATTCCTTTTGCTTGTAGTAGCTGTGTGGTTGTCAGTATTGAGCACAGCTTGGAGATATAAGAATGGTTGCTAGGAAATATACATTTGAGTTTGACTTTTCTAAAGTACAAAATGTGGTTTGTGGAGAAAAATGGGTAAATCTGATGTTATGTTGAATATGACTGAAACTTAAAATTACAGAGATTTATACCATAAATAAATTTATTTTTAGAGCAATATACTTTGCTGCTTATTCAAACTGCAAGGAAAAGTTGAATGGTGTTTTTGATCCTGATTCTACCCAAGTACACATGGTTTCAGCTGCAATGGCAGGTATGAATATTTAATAATAAAAACTCTTCTAGGCCTGGAGACGTTAATACTTTATGATGACTTGATATCGAATTAAAATGGTTAGTGTGCTTTTTAATAATTAAAATCTGCAAAGATATTTTTCATTTGAATAAAACATTTGCTATATGTAAAATCTGTTATCAGTTACATCTTTGTAATTAAGAGTTTAAAATTGACAGACTGCAGATAGTATATTTATTTTGCTGTGTGTTGCTTAATATTTAATGCATTCATGCATTAAGAGTCTAGCCATAACTGCACTGGAGTCAGCTGTCACTTGCTCTCTTCAGTTTCCCTTGGTGCCTTCCTGCTGCATGTTTCGACTCCTATCTGAAACACGCTGCCAGTACTTGTTGATGCATTCAGTGCATCCTGGGCTCAGGTGCTTCAGGCTTTGTGAGGTTTATTATGACCCAGTCATTGTAATGGTGCACAATTAAGAATGTGTTTATCATTCCTCATAGTCTAGACCTGAACTGTAGACACTGGCTTATGTGTGCATGCTTGTATAAAAATGTTTCCAGAGACTTAGTGCCACAGGTTTCTGCACTAAGGATACGTGGTAGAAATTGGTTTGCCGTTCTGGTTCTGGAATCATTTGCTGCCATGCATGTTAGACAAAGCCTTGACTTTCAGTTCTTAATAGAAATGCCTCTCAATTTTCTGAGAATTATTATTTAATCTACCTCATATTTCCAAATTGTCCTGTAACTTCTTAAAACTGTAGCTGCTTTTATCAGCTGATGATCAATAAATTGACTTCCTATTGAGTACTTAACGAGTGCCTTAAACTGCTAATTTTCTACTTAGAATAGTTTAATTTGAACCACATATTTAACCAACTAAATGTAAGTTTGAAATACTGATTTGTGAAGTATTGATAGCCTTTGCCACCACAATAAATCTAGCATATACTTTACAAATTATTCTCAAGGCTCTTTATATTTTGCAATTGTTGGCTGGTTGATTGATACTTTAAAGCTGGACTTTAAACAGCTTTTAAAGTCAAAATAGTATATATTTTGATTTGCCAGTATGAGATCTTGAAAAAGTTAGCTAATTCCTGGGGGGGGGGGGGGGGTTGTGACTATCCATGGAATAACTGGATTGCTCAGGATAGATTGGGTAATTGTTTCTTAAGTGTATTTACCTCGTTACAAACTAGAATGTTTTTAAATTGTACTATTTATAGATGTTGATTATGGATATTTTCCTCTTACAGATTTGACTGGGTATAGGTGAAAGTTGGGCCAATTAGTTATAAACTCAGTAACCATTACATTAGGTTAATAATATGTTTCTAGATTTCAGCATTTGTGGTTTTGGGGTGGTGGGGTTATTTGTCTTTAACTCCAGAAAATTAAAAAGAAATATTAATGTTACTTTTAAAAAGTGAAATCAAACTAGATAAACAGGCATTGTAAAGTTGACAGTGTTTATTATGGACTCAATATTGTAATTTTAGAGATTCAGTATATCTAAATTCTTACTGGAATATCTTATTAAGATATCTCACCAAAATTTAGTAATATTTTTTAATCACATTGCAAAGTAACTTTAAATTTTTTTCTCAAATGTATAACATCATCTTTAATGCTGTTTCCCAACTTGAATTCCCTGAATTTTGGTAAATCGATAAGCATGTATATTCAGACATTATTACACTTACTATGTTGTAATGTGTACTTACTATGAAATTTGAAAATATTTTTTTCACTTGTTTGCAGTTACATTGTCCTGAAAAACATGCCTTCAGATTTCCTTGCACTGTTGGTTAGCGTTAACATTTAGCTTTGTAGTTTCTTCTGTGTAGCTACATGGCTGGTGAAACAGAATGGTCCAGTACAGATTGATTAAGGTAGCTTTTTGCCCCATTTATTCTTTAAACAAAACTGTACCAGATTTCTCTGCGTTTTCTTCAGGGTCACAGTTTTAGACATCGAAGAATGATTTAGAGGTACAAAGTACTTAAAGATAAGTCATGTGGGAAAGATTTTAACTGGCTGAAAAAAAATGCTAACCTTGTCACTTCAGTAGGAAAAATGCATTAAATGAGGCAGTTAGTCATGTTGCCTCGGGGATGTGCCACACCAGTCAATACAGACAGCCTCTTCCTTCTGTCTCATTTTGTCTCATGTTATCCAAATCAACGAAAGCGTGTGATTTAAACATTAAAACTTAGCTAAAAATGCAGGCAGTCTTCGTATTTTGCAGTGTTATAAGTGACCATACCTAAAATGTACTATATGTTTTTGTTTTACTGAAACATTTCCAGTAACAAAGACATTTAATCCAAGCAGTGCTGGTTGTGCCTATGTTTTACCCATCCTTTTCCTCTTACATACAACTTTTGACACTCTGTGTCAAAAGTACTCAGAGTAGCCTTCTGAGTACACTATGGCACCAATTGGTATGCCAAAACTTACATTAAGTTTCTTTTTTTCTTTACAATGATTCCCAATTTTTAGAAGTTTACCTGACAAACACATACAGTTTATATATAACATGAGTATAAAGGATTTGGGTTTCTATTTTCATTATTGTGTTTATTCATATAGTTTGAAATTTCTAATGCATCAATAAATAATTTAGTGCTGTCAGTATACCTAGTGAGTAATATTTGCTTACAGAATACATTATTACTTTTTTGTTTGTTTTCAGGAACACATTTTTTTAAGGTATATTTTTCTGTGATTTTAACTTCATTATTTAAATGTAAAGTTAGGTGTTTTTTATTCCTTAAATAAATATAAAGTTTACCTTACAGTATTCAGCCAAATGCATGGTTGGGCAGCTGCTTTGTATGCTTATTTGTGAATATTTTTCCTGTTTTCTGTTTTGTAGAACACAAGAATTAATACACAATAATCCAAAATATTCCTTAAGTATGGCTGTGCAGTGTTACTGCTAGAGTCGAGGTGACAGGTACTACTGTAGCAGTGTGTGCTTGACTAGACGCAACCTTCCAGGCTCTGACCCTGTTGGGGCACTGTTTGTTTCTGTCTGTTTAAACACTAGATAATCTGATATTAAAGAGCAGAAAAAAGTGTTTGCAGCTTTTTCATTGTAGATAATAGTGGTAGGAAATAGGACGTAGAATCCCTTCTAATTTTTTTTTTTTAGATCTTCCCTTGACAAGGTTAGCATTTTTTCTTTAAGACAAAATTGATCATCTCTTAGGTAAGTATTTGGACTTGAATCTGCTGAAGATGTTGGGATTGTCAGTACTCTATGCACTTTTATAATAAAACACAAGGCACATTCTGATAAAAAAAATTTTTAAAGGATCTCACAGTAAATATTTCTTAAATCCTTCGAGTGGGATTCAGTTTGTACACATGTGTCTGATGAGGTCACTGCTTGTTGTTATGATACAGAAAAGCCTGTGTCTATTTTAGGCATTTACTGTACATTTCTCCCGAGAAAAGAGTGAGATCGTGTCATCTCATGCTCCCCATCCGCAGGTCACTTCCTGTAGAAATATGGACTAACTTAAACCTCGTGAGTACTGATCTGAGCATCTCTTGCAGCCTCTAGTATAAGAACCACACCCTGGGATTTTATAGTAGCTGTGGATGAATAGGAGGCGGGACATGAATTTGTGTGCATTGTTGATTATTTCATAAAGATTTTACTCTGGTCCCTTTGTTATCCTTCTAGAAGGAAGAATGGTTTACTTTTCAGTTACCATTTAAACCTGAGGTCTTCAGCTTGGCTTTTATCAGCCTTGACCTCCACAGAATAACAATGGTATATTTTAATACATTAAAGAAGTTTTAATATGCTGTCCTACAGCTGTTAAATAATAGTTGCTGTCTTTTGTCTTTGCTTAGCTAATGTTTAGAAGTCTAACACAGTGCTTTCCACTCTAATCCACTGATACTTGATTACTGCCTTTTTGAAAAGACTTTCTAAGACATACAGGCTATAGTGAATGAGGTCTTAGCTCTTTTAGTGTAGTTTTAAATTTTAAAATAGTTTCAATACTTTTTGGAAGTTGTATATGCTTTGTACTTTCAGAATTTAATTGAAATAAGTATTGAAATGCAAGACCGCAGGTATCACTCACTTAAACATTTTCAGTGAGTTTCTGTAGGTGGGATTTGTTTTTAATTGATTTACATTATCAAGTGGAGTTTTATTTGATTCACAACTTAAATTTGCATTTAAAGTTTTCTAAAGTTTTTCAGTAAACATTGACACTGCTGATTTAATGCCTGTATTGGCATTTTGCTTTAACTGAATCTAGAACAATACAGATTCTTAATTTACAAGTGGATTCATTATACTTTCCATTTTGTTTTAATGTTTTATTGGGTATTCTGAATACATTGTGTAATGTAACAAAACTAAAATGCAAAGTAAAAAGTGATAGGCAATTTCTAAACATCAGTATCACCATGCCCAGCATCTATGCTGTCATAAATGTAGAAAAAAAAAAAAATATGTGTTTAGCTGTGGCTAACCACAGACTGCCTTGCCACATAATTTTGTTAATAGTAAAAATTTGTTTTATTCCATTTTTTTATAACTTGGGTTAATAGGTTATATTTTTTCCAGATTTAATTAGCCCAATAATGTCTGTTTGCTACTTAAACTATTTTTTGGCTAAGAAAAAGTAATACTATAAAACTTAAGAACCAGTTAGCATTTTGTTTTTTCACTTTAAAGGACCAACAGCTAGTTGCTAAGTAATTTGCTGATTAGCCAGGCTTCTGTAATCAGCTGGTGCCAATTACTAGACGAGGTAAGCCAGAACAGCCACAGTGAGCGGGGCTTACAGCAATGGTGTCACAAGGTCCCGTTCTCCCACTTCTCCACATTTCCATGTTGTCTGTCACATACTGCATCTGGATAGAGATTTTAGTTAAGTGAGGAATACCTGTTGTTTGCTTTCTGATATTATTTATGGAGGAGTATCAAAGTTACCATTTGAGTGTTAAAAAATTTGTATCCTGAGTAATATTTTAAAATGTTTTTTATATGTGGTGTTTCTAGCAAACTTCTTACCCTAAAGTGAGGGATTTTGTGATGTGGAAAGTAATTAAAGGCAGAAACTTGAACTAAAAGTTTTATTTTAAGGTTGAAAGTGATGGTAATCATTTCAAAAAAGTAAACTGAATGAAAAATTTTAATTGGATAGCTTTATTTTTAGTTTAAGATAGAGATTTCCACTTTATGCTTCTTGAAATAAAGGTTGTTTTCCTAGAAACAATTAAAATCATTGTAAATAATAAATAATAATGTTGTGGATTTATGCTGCTTCCCACATTTTTTTCTTAGAAACTCTTAATCTTGCTGTATAGACATGTAGCTAATATAAATATCTAGGAGTTGCAATTCTTGTTTAACAACTAAGAATTGGGGTTAGAGGTGTGTGGCTTTGTAGTTAGACCACTTACCTAGCAGCTGTGAGGCCCTGGTTTCAGCCCCCAGCAACAAGAAGTCATTTAGTTGGTGGTTTGACCTGTATTGACACCTAATAACAGATAAAATATGTTGATTTTAACATTCTCATTTAAAAAAATAAGGTTCAAAAGAAGAAAATAACAGTGTATGTTTAATCTCAGACTAATGTAAGACAACTATTTAAACTAGTCTGATAATCATGTTTTTTCTTTGAGCAAGAATTCATGTGAACCTCTTATTAAAACAAAAGGTTATGTTATTGCCAGCGAATGCTGCCAAAGTTATTGATCTCATTCCTCTTCAGGTAGTATTAAAAGCACTTAAGAAAAGCAGAAACTAGTCACAGAATTACTTAAAAGTTAATAAACCAAACTTAAATCTTGCTAAATAGGTTAATTGGGACAACCCTTTGTGTGACTTGTGGTTATTTCTACAGTGTTACAACAGGGCATAAAAGAAGTAAAATTTGAGTAAATTAATTATCTGATATTACAAAAGGGAAAAGAGAATTATGCGGCTCTGTAAACAGTTGAGTAAAATCATTTCACTTACGTAGCAACTTTAAAAGCCACAGAAAGTTTATGATTGACTCAAATAACTTTAATGTAGTATTAAATGCATTACAGCATTTTTGTTCATATTAAATGTGCTGAGTATAGTATGTCTTCCTAAAAATAACCTGTTTGACTCAGTAGTGTTTGATAGAAGGTATTAAAATAACTAAGTTCCTTATTTCTCTATGTGAGTTTTCAATGAATTTAAAAGCCAGTATGAATAAATGTAATTCTGTGTAGTTTATATTACTGATCTTAAATGTAAAAGCAAAATAAATACCGTTTATAATGTATAGATGAAGCATCTTTATAAATTGCTGTCATTAAGATTTCATTTTCTATGCTGTTTTTCTAAAAGACGGTCCCAGAAACCATCTAGAAAGATGGTCCCAGAAACCCACTGCTCCATAAACCCTAGTTTACTGTCTGAAGCTGAGCCACCGCACCATGAGGTCTGCTGCTCTGCAGCAGCGGTGACTAGAGGACACTTGAGCGCTAGTGAAGGAGAGTTGCCTTCTACCCTACTGACTCTCTTCATTCTCTGTAAAAGGGAGAGGGAAATTCTTGTTTGTAACTTTTTGGACCTTAAGAGTTTGTTTAATTTGATGACAAATAAATCTCACCTATTAACCCCAACAGAAACTCTGTGCTAATATTTGTTTAAAAACAAAAAACTTCTGGGCCACAGACCAAATTACCAGTATTTGGCACCATTTGTGTAGGAGATTCCCTTTGACTATGGTGTGATGGGTGACGTGACTCAGCACCAGACAGCTGTTTTAAAGTGCGTGTTTTTTTTAGCTCTTGAACGCACATCACAGAGTAGAGAGCACTCTCTTTTCATGCAGGTTAGGAGAATGCTTGAGGTGAGGGGAGACTCTGCCCCTGAAAGAATACCATCTAGGAAGGCCAGGCCAGGTATTCATGGTCACCTGGACATAACTGAAAAGTGTAAAGCTTACTTCAGCTAGTAGTTTCAACATTTGTAGATATTTCTGAACTGTCGATTTATGATGTGAAGATCCTTACTGTGAATACTGTAGTTCTTGTCTACTGACATTCATTTTAAATATATTCGTTTAGGTTTTACTGCAATCACTGCAACAAACCCCATTTGGCTTATAAAGACTCGGTTACAGCTTGATGCAAGGTATGTTTTTATTTGGTTGGTTTGATTCTGAGACAGGGTCTTACTGTAGCCGGGAGAAGCACAGGCTGCTGTCAAATGTGTATGATCTTGCCTTAGCCTCCCAAGTATTGTTTTTACAGGTGAGTCACCATAGCTGGCTTAAGATATATTTATCATCATCATCATTTTTAATGTGTGAATGCTTTGTTTCCATGTATACCTGCATGACAAGAGAGGACATCAGATCCTTTTATAGATGGTTTAAACTTAGGTCCTCTGGAACAGCAGCCAGTGCTCTGAACTGCTGAGCCACCTCACTAGCCTGGTATATTTATATTTAAATTAGATAAGCTAACACGGATTTAGCTAACTTTTTAATGTAAATTTGTATCCATAATGCTTCAGGGTCAGGTTGTCTTGCCTTGTTTATCCTTCTTTGGCTGCTAATTTTATACACAAAAATGGGAATGCATTATGACATTTCCACACACAGACAGGATGTATTTCTTCCATATTCACACACTCACACACACACATTCTCAGTGATAGTAGCTCCATTTCTGCTTTTGTCTTTTGTGTGTGTACAACTGTGAGTTTCTTCAGTTATTTTCAGGAGCAATAGGTAAGAGTTTATAAGGTGAGCCTTTTAAAATAGCTGCTACCTATCACTGCACCTAAATCCTCAGGAAAGTGGCATCTTATGAAACCCCTTCCGCTCCCCTCACAGTGTTGACCAGCCAATCTTGTGGAGATTCTGTAGAGGTCATCACAGCTGCCGTGAATTAAGCCACAGTCATGGCATGACTGGAAGTCTGTATTCCAAGCTCTTGCTCTTAAATTCTTTCCACCCCTTCTTCTAACAGCCCCTTGGAGGGGCTTATGCAGATGTCCTATTTATAGCTAGCATTCAACATTTATTTATTCCTTGTACTTTGACCGACCAGTGTTTTTTGCAATCACTGCTCACTGCTGCAAAAAGAAGCTGGCAGCAGCATTCTTCTATGGGCATGAACATAGATATTTAGATGGCAGTTTGACAGGCATATCATATCCATTTAGCAGAACAGCAACAATAGCTTCCTGGCTTAGCCATGGGGTTTTGACTAGTTTTCAGAACCAAATGGGAATGCTTTCCTATGGAGCAAGCCTCAAATCCAACCAGAAAGCAGATGGGTATCCCCTGAATAGACTTGCCAGTACTGCATCAGGAGGTTCATCTTGCCTAGCCAGTCAATGTTGTTGCACACAGGGTCCACAGCTGAGTAAATCTGTGGTTGTAACTTCTTCCCCCAGGATTCTGTGTAACACTCTGTCACTGAGAGATAGCTGTTGAGTATTTGTTGCTTTTGTTTCATCTCCCACCAGAAGCAAAAAGTTACATAACAGTTGCTAATAAGAAAACTACGTGTACGATGGAGGAGTTTGATGTGTTTTTATTGGGGGATGATAGGTTAACCAAGCCAAAGAAGTGTCCACTACCTGTATGGGTACTTGTAAGGGCCTCCCAACAGCTAACTAAGTTACCTGGTAGCTAGCTAACATTGCTCAATCCAGTGACCTATTTACAAAAAGCCCTGAGCTGGGAGGTAACATTCCTGTGACAGTAGACTTCATTAGTTACAGCTGACCTCAGTTTTACCAAAACAGATTGATTCGTTCAACAAAGCTATGCTGAGCAAATACTGTTTCATGTTAGAAGAGTCATCAGGAGTCGTTGAGAGTCAACTTAAAATGGACAAACAATGAATGATTTGTTTTTAAGCCAGTTTTAATCAGGGACCAGTGAGGGTAAATCTCAGGGAATCTAAAGTATAGGACTTGGACATGTCCTGGGAACTGAGAACAGACCAGAGGAAGCAATGCAGCTGGAGTCTTGCCATCTTAGCTCAGCATTCCATTCTCAGAATGGAGAAAGGTCATACTTTGTTTTTTTTTTTAATAATTTATTTAATTTTATGTACATTGCTGTGAGGGTGTCAGAGCACCCAGAACTAGAGTTATAGACAGTTGTGAGCTGCCATGTGGGTGTTGGGAGTTGAACTCGGGTCCTTTGGATGAGCAGACAGTGCTCTTAACTACTGAGCCATCTCTCCAGCCCCATGGTCATGCTTCTTAAATGGAAAGATGTAAAGTGAATAAAGACCCCTAAAACTGGGGTCTTTTTTTTTTTAAGATTTATTTATTTATGTTTTTGAGTACTCTGATTACATGTATACCTGCATGCCAGAAGTGGACCTGAGTCCCCAGTATAGATAGTTGTAAACCCCAATATGGTTGCTGGCAATTGAACCTCGGAAGAGCAGACAGTGCTCTTAACCACTGAGCCATCTCTCCAGCCCTCAAAATGGGGTCTTGCTTTCATTTTGAAGAGGGTTAGTCCATGATCGTCATGGCAGGAGGCAAACAGGCCTGGCACTGTAAGTGAGAGCTTTACATACTATGACTGACAGTCAGACAGGACTTGGCATGGTCTTTTGAAGTCCCAAAACTTCCTCCTACATACCTCCTCTAACAAGGCCATAATAAGTTCCACGAACTCAGGACCAAGCATTCACACACTATGAGCCTGGGGGAGCCATTGTCATTCAGACTACCACAGAAGTCTGCTGCAGTGATGATAGAGCTAAGGTTCTCTGTACATTTTCCCACCGGTTTTGTATTTTAAAAAATACTGTTGTATCCTGTAGGCTGTTACCAGATCCTTAATAGCTAATTATGCCTGTTTAATTTTCTGCTGTTTTCCATATATATTCATGTTGAATTACATGCTATTTGTAAATTTTGAAAAGGAATGGCTTAGTTGTTTGAAGTTTTGACTTGTTCTTTAAATGAAATCTTGAATGTTGTAGCTTTACAAAGTTTCTGAGAGCCAAAGAGCTGAAAGTAATGTAGATAAGACTTAGCCAGTGGTTTTTAAAGTGTGACATTGTGTTGTTGTAAAACTACCACAGTTAGACATTATAGTAGTATTTTTACAAAAAGTTATACATGTATGGAAAAGTAGATTTTGGATATATATTTATATGAAAGAGTAGATTTTTTTTGTACCCTTTTGGAATAACTGCAATACAGGTAAGATGGCATTAAAGGAGACTGTGTTAGGAAAGATACTGTAGGGACGAGTCATTATTTATCAGGCTACCTGCAGACTACTACATAGGGAGTCTGGCTTACATTTACCTGGTAACTTTTTGGGTGGACATGTGTGAAATTGAAAGAAACCCAGTTAAATTCCTTGTTTTAAGGCGCAGTAGCATAATTAACACTTTCTTTGGGGGGGCATCACTTAGTTTGTTTTTTTGTTTTGTATTTTGAGAGACAGAATCTCCATTATGTAGCTCTGACTGGCCTGGAACTTGCTATGTGGACCAGGCTGACCCCAAACTCACAAAGATCCACTGCCATCTGCTTCCCATAGTGTTGGTATTAAAGATATGTACCACCATGTTGGCTCTGTTTTCATATGTGTATGTATATATAGTTATATATATAGTTACATAGTTATAATGCAAATGAAATTTAGCCTAGTTAGAACTGGAATGATCACAGTATAAAAGTTTGGGGTTTTGATACATTTTGAGTCTTTCTTGGGTCAACACTTGGGCATGGCGTGGAGTTCCCTATAAGAGTTAGCTGAGGATTTCCTCTGCCTGAAACTTTGAGGAGCACAAGAAGCGGAAGAGTCAGTGTAGTATGATGTGTGTTTGGTAAGATGATAACATGCTACCTATCTCATAGGACAAATTTAAGAGAAAAGACAAGAATTTTCTTTTTCCGGGACAGGATTTCTCAGTGTAGCTTTGGCTGTCCTGGAACTCGCTCTGTAGACTAGCCTGGCCTCAAACTCAGAGAGATTCTCCTGCCTCTGCCTCCTGAGTGCTGGGATTAAAAGCGTGCACCATCACCACCTGGCTGTACTATGAAATTTTTAATGAGTTGACAAAAGAGCATTGTTTAAAAAAAAAAAGTGTTTCATTAACTTTGATAAAAATATTTCAGTACTTAATGTCAGTAATATTTTTCTCTTTTTACCTCACAGGAATCGTGGGGAAAAGCGAATGGGTGCTTTTGAATGTGTTCGTAAAGTATATCAGACAGATGGACTGAAAGGATTTTACAGGGGCATGTCTGCCTCATATGCCGGCATTTCAGAGACAGTTATCCACTTTGTTATTTATGAAAGCATTAAGCAAAAACTATTAGAATATAAGACTGCTTCTATGATGGAAAGTGATGAAGAGTCTGTGAAGGAAGCATCAGATTTTGTGAGAATGATGCTAGCTGCTGCCACCTCCAAAACCTGTGCTACCACCATAGCGTATCCACATGGTAAGAGACTAGCTGGTGTGACCGGAGTGCATGTTCTTTGGGGGCGTACAAAATTTGATTCAATTGCTGTATAGCAAGATGCGGGCTTCTTTGTTTTGTTTTGTTTTGTCTAAGCAAGGTTTCTCTGTGTGTAGCCTTGGCTGTCCAGGACTTGCTTTGTAGACCAGGCTGGCCTCGAACTCAGAGAGCAGCATGCCTCTGCCACTTGGAGTGCTGAGATTACAGGTGTGCACCACCACACCCAGCTTAGATGCTGTTCTTAATATAAGTCTAGGTATGCTGTTATTTTTAAATGGGAAACAAGAAGAAATATTAAAAATTGTAATTTGCAGCTGGACGCAGTGGCACACACCTTTAATGCCAGCACTCGGGGCAGCAGAGGAAAGTGGATCTCTGAGTTCAAGGCCAGCCCAATCTATAAAGCGAGTCCAGGACATCCAAGACTACACAGAGAAACCCTGTCTTCTAAAAACAAACAAACAGAAAATGGATCACAAATGGATCCCAAATTTAAAGTTCTTGAATTGCAAGGATCTAAGCAATTTTATATATTATGGTGACACATTAAGCATGCCCACCAAAAAAATTATTTCTGATATATTGTTATCGTTTTATGAAATTTATTTGTTCATCATGCTGTGTTTATTTTATACCCTTATATCTGTGCAATAGATTCTTTAGTATATATGACTTGGATTGTGTTAGTTTAGTGTTTTTGTAATTTGGCTTCAGTAAACTATACATTGAATCAGTATCATAAGTTTATAGAGTGACAGATCAGGTATGTGCTCATTATGAGGAGACTGGAAAAACAGCAGTAATGTTTCAGTAAAATGATTCTTCTATTTTTTTTCCTGAACAGAAGTTGTAAGAACAAGACTACGTGAAGAAGGAACAAAATACAGATCTTTTTTTCAGACACTCTCTTTGATTGTTCAAGAAGAAGGTTATGGGTCCCTTTACCGCGGTCTAACAACTCATCTGGTGAGACAGATTCCAAACACAGCCATTCTAATGGCCACTTATGAATTGGTTGTCTACCTCCTTAATGGATAGCGGCAGGGGCTGCCATGCTGCAGAGCAGGGAGACCAAAAGATGCCAGTGGACCAGGGGACCCTGAAGCCAGCAAGGTGGACAGAAGACAGTAGATTGGAAACATGTTTTAACTACTATGGCTGAGTGGAAGTTTGGCTATAGAACATAAGACACCACACCACACTAGTCTTTCAGTAAAGAAAGCCTGTGCCGCCTCTTAAGAGAATGCTTTGAAAAGCATTCCATGCTCAAAATTGCTGTTTTCTCTGCCATTGATCAACAGCTATGGTTTCGTTGTATTGATTGACAACATTCAGAATATAGTGTTAATTCCATGAGCTTTTTTTTTTTTTTTTTTTTTTTTTGGCCTTTTAAACAAAGTCATCCCTAAGTATATACTGTGCTGTAGTTTTCCAAAGATAGTAGTGACAATTACAGATGTCTAACTAGATTTCCCCCGGAATACTCTAAACAGTAGGTAGATCCTTAATACCGTTTCCCCAAAAGATCTTACCTGCTACAATGTTTTATTTGACATCAGTGATCACTGCACTTTGACATTTTATGTATTTTCAGCATTAAAAATGTTTTGGTTATAGCTAAAAGATATCTATCATAATGTGGACTTTAAGTTTACATATCAAATGCACATGGTTAATCAAATGCACATGGTTAATGGTTTGGGCTATAAAGAAAGCGAGTAGATGGGCTGGAGAGATGGCTCAGCCGTTAAAGGCTAGGCTCACAACCAAAAATACAAGAGTTCGGTTCCCAGCACCCACGGATGTCTCTCCAGCCACAAAAAAAAAAAAAAGAAAAGAAAAAGAAAGCAAGTGGATACTGACTCGGTGGCTTAGAGAGCATCCTCAAACTTTCCGCAATTATGAAATGCATGAATGGATGCAATTTTGATTCCATAATCTGAGAGCTGTAATGTGATTATCACAGTCTCAACCCTACTTTAAAAGTAGAAAAGCCAACACTTGAATTTTTTCTACTTACTTTCACATTAAGAATTTTAACCTTTGAGTTATTTCTACATCTGTATTGGTTGGTAGAGAAAATGGTAATTTTCAGTTTTGTCCTTTATAGGTTCCTTGAAGTATTTAGGACAATATAACTATTGCAAAAAGAAGCCTTCGGCTATCAGATACAGCAAATCTTAGTTGGCAAAGAGTCTGTAAATGAGTGCGCTGCATTGGGCAAATGTTATTCTGTCCTAGTTGCTTGAATGCTCTGTCATAGAGCTGGGCTAATTTTAGTTCAATGTTTTCACAAGATGTAGTTTTAAGATTTTGCTATTGAGTCAGCAGCACCTTCACATACTTTAATGTATGATGTATGGCCATTATAAAGGTGTTTGCTGAAGTACTATAGATTTTCCTATGGGTGTTGCTATACTAGTATATAAAGCTTCTACAGTTAAACTCCACTGCGGTACTTAACTCATCAGTGTACCTTAACTTGACATTTTGTGCAATGGCTTTCTCTTCAGAGTGACTTTGTGAATGCTCTTTGTGGCCTTTTGAGGGGTTAAGAATTAGGAGAGAATTCATGTTAGTTTTTTTAACGTTGTTATGTATTAGGCAGAAGCAGTGTTCATGATATTTTTCTGGATTTTACATATGTTTTGGAGATCTTAACAGTGTTTTAAGTGTGCATTGTACTGTGTAATGCCACAATATTATGGAAAAGCCACATGCCATTGAAAGCTTTCTCTGCTCTCACCAATGAAGTGTAATTCCTTCTTAAATTTCTCACCTTGACTTCCTTGTAACAGTAACTGGATGTTTTTGAGGTGCTCAATTGGAATTACAAATATTCCAGTCAATGTATTTGGAGACCAAAGGAAGTTTAGATTGTTACCTTTGGAATTATTACAGCTTTGACATTTATTACATGGAACATACCAAAAAATAAATACCTGCTTGTGGGTTTAACTTAAATCTGTAGAGGAGGTCTCAGGCTATAGTGTTGCTTCTTCAGGTGCCATTGATACTGCCTAATACAGCACCATTTGCTCGTGGGAAGATCCATAACACTTAGCTGTGTTGAATGTAGGGCATGTTCTCCTGTGTTACACAAATCGCAAGGGATGAAGAATGACACACAGACCAGCAGCCAAGGAGCACCTTACGTGGTCGCAGCAAATCCATAATAAGTGTCCTTCAAGAATGAACATGTGATATTCTGTATTTTGCAAGTAAGGCTTATATTAACCTCTAGTACATTGTACTCAGCTTTCAAAGTATTAGTGTGTGTTCTGCAGAAGGGTTTTAGAGTCTCAGTATTTCCTTGTAAAGCAGCTGTTGGAAAGGAGCAATGAGGTCTTTTGTTTTCCCCTGAGCACTGTCTGCCACAGTTTACTTTATGACAGAGATAATCCAAAAGAAAAATCATACATGTGTTATATATAGTTTGTCTCTAAAGTGTTTCTTTGAAGATTTTCTTAAATCAGTTGTAATGTTTAAAAAGATGTGCATACATGCATTGGCCTTTTTACAACCTGTTTTCCGTCGGATAACCTTTTAAAACGTCTTAGAGAGCTAGTGTGGACCTTGTTGTATACTGTTGTTGTAGTCTTCTCAGATTATTGAACTTAGGCTGGAACAGTAACTACTGGAAGCAAACCTCACAGCAGCAGCTAGAACTCGGCTACTGTTGCTCAAAGGCTTGAAATTTGCATATCCCAGTTGGTGAATTGCCAAGCTGTAGCAGGACACCATACAGTGCTTTAAATTTCCAGGGACCGATCTGCTACCAAACTTGTCTTTGGTTTGGTTTGATTTCTTCCTTCCTTTTATTTATTTTTTTAATGATTTGTCTCTTACTGCCCAAGATGACCTTAACCTCCTGCCTTTGCTGTCATTAGAGACCCGACCCTCCATATTCACTAAATCTGTCCAGTTCTCATTATGTAACTGTGTAGAACCAACCTGACTCACTAGAGAGGGCTCAAGCTAGCTTGTAATTCTGACAGCATTGTTAGGTCACATAGCCCAGCCTTTTGTCTCCTAAACCTGGATGTTTACCCCATTAGGATGAGCACAGTTTGGGGTGTTTAACAGAATAAATGTTCATTTACTAAAGTCTAAATATCCGGCTTTTTAAAATCACAAAATAGTGATTTCAGTTTGAAGCATGTAAGTGGAAGAAATCCCTGCTTTCTTCATGCCTTTTGGTTCACATGCTCTTCTGTCTGAACTGTTAGTGTACTGGGGACCCCTGTGGGGTGTATACACAGCTCATTTATCATCATTAATCACAACTTTCAACATTCCTTAGAAGATCGGTATGTCTGATTAAATAGGACAGAATGTAAAAGAAAGTGTGCTTTTCTGCCTCCTCACATACCTTCTCCACCATAACTTTATGTTTCTCAAGTGTACCTTGACTTTTATGCTATCCATTTTAGAAACTAAAAACTCTAGTTCTGACCAGTTTTGTTAAACTTTTTGAATGTACCCCAGTGGATGTGAATTAAATTATACCAATCATTCATAGTTTAGTCAGCTTTAAAAGAGCTGGTGAGTTTTGCCCATTCGTGTGAGTGTCACTGTTGTTGCATTTTTGTACATGGCTGCAAATTATGTGCATTTATTTTGTATTTATGTTAACTAGCTGACTTGTACTTGAATTAAAATTCAAAAAATTAAAATATGCTTTTGAAAATGTGGTTTTTTTTTAATATCTCTTAATATTGTGTCATGGTGAAGATAAAATTGTCCTGGCATTATAATGTGTGTGGAACAGACTGCATTTCTTGTCTCAGTGTTGGGCTCATTTATTCATGCATCAAACTTGCTACTCTTTAGACCTGATAGTGTCTGTGGGAATCAAAAGGTCAGGTAGTGTAATTCCTTCATAGCTTGGTAAGAAGTATCTGTTGTTGTGTGGCCTTACAAGTCCATTGATCTTTGCTTTTCATACATCAAACAAATCCAAATTATAGGTTTCAAGAAAGTTAAGGATATTTTTTAAAACAAAAGCTTGTAGAATGACCTGGCGAATCCGTACCCAGTGCATGATGTGGATAAAATGATGCTAGTGGGCAGGCAGGATGGCTGCGCTGGAGGAGAAGGGGCACTTGCGGCCAAGCCTGGCCACCTGAGTGGGTCCTTGGGGTTCACACGGTGGGAGCCAAAAACCACTTCCTGAAAGTTGTCCTCTGACTTACCCAGGCAGAGCATGGCACCCTAGCTTGCTTGCTCTCTCCCTCTCCCCCCTTCCACACACACAAAGTAGTCTTTAGTGGAATTGTGCTCCTGGTGTCTACCTACTTTACAGTTGTCATACTTTAAGTTTCCATGAGTTGCCATCAACAACAAACATAACACACGTTCTCTTTTTTTTTTTTTTTTTTTTTACATCTTTATTTTACTGGAGTTTATTTCCAAATAATTTTCTCATCAGGGCTGAAGGCAAAATAATCTTCTTGACTTCATAAATATGAAATTTATTTACATTGTATTTCTGTTTTGTTTTCTACAATCATTTAGGTAGTAATGAAGATGTTTTATTTTTTGTTCAGCTCAATAAATTGGAAACATTTATTTTTTTTTTATTTTTATTATTAGTTACATTTTATTAACGCTGTATCCCGCTCCCTCATTCCCTCCCAATCCTACCCTCCCTCTCTCATTTCCTCCCTGCTGTTTTCCAAGTCCACTGATAGGGGAGGACCTCCTCCCCTTTCATCTGACCCTCTTTTATCAGGTATCTTCAGGACTGGCTGCAAAGTCCTCTGACACACATGGTATATACTCACTTATATAGACCTATAAGATATGATAAACATAATGAAATCTGTACACCTAAAGAAGATAAACAAGAAAGAAGACCCGGGGTAAGATGATCAACCCTCACTTAGACAAATGGGATGGGCATTGGACGTAGGAGAAAACAAGTAGCAGGACAGGAGCCTACCGCAGAGGGCCTCTGAAAGACTACCTAGCAGTGTATCAAAGCAGATACTAAGACTCATCAAACCTTCAGCAGAGTGCAGGGAATCATATGAAAGAAGGGGGAATTAGTATTACACACATTCTTACAGGCTTAGGAAGCCAGGTCAAGTGTGTGTGTGTGTGTGTTACTGAATGTCAAGAGCTATGACAAGGAGAAAGTTTTGGCTTTATGCGTTCTCAGCCTTAGTGTCACATTTGTACAACTTGTAAAACTTAATGCATTTTCATTTTGCAGATCTTTCCTGACCTTTCTTAGATTGCTTTCCAAGTTATTTTTTAGGCTATCATGAATGGGTTTGTTTCCTTTATTTCTTCAAGTATATGTTTCTTACTGGTATATAGAAAGGCCGCTGAGTTTTATGTTAATTTTGTATCCCACCATTTTGCTGAAAGTGTTCATTGGGTCTAAGAGTTCTCCGGTAGAGTATTTATTTATTTATTTATTTATCTATCTTATTAGTTACAGTTATTCACTTTGTATCCTAGCTGTAGCCTCCTTGGTGGAATCTTGTAGAGTGTGTCTAGAATTATACTATCTACAAGTAGAGGTGCTTGGAGTTTTTCCTGGTTTACTTTTATTTACTCTGTGTTGTGGTTTTAGTTTAAGAGTTCTAGTATGATTGAATTAGAATAGAAAATTTTATTATATTAATAAAATACAGGTTTGTCACAGCATTTGTGACACTGAGATGTGTTCCTTCTTAGTGTCTTTAAGACAACATGAAGGACATAACATTTATTTATTGCTATATGTATATTAAACCATCTCTATTTGTGGACTAAAACCAGCTTGATAATTGTGAATGACCATTTTTTTCCATTAATTTATTTACTATACATTCCAATCTCAGCTTCCCCTCCCTTATCTCCTAGTACCTTCCTTCCCCTCCCCAATTCCTTTCTCCTCAGAAAAGGGGAGGCCTTCCATGGACATCAGTCTGCCTTGGCATCTCAAGTGGTAGAAGGACTAGGCACATACTCTCCTTTTGAGGTGAGACAAGGTAGCCCAGTTAGGGGGAAGTGATTCAGAGGCAAGCAATAGAGTCTGAGACCGCCCCTACTCCAGTTGTTGACGAAAACCAAGCTGCACATCTAGGGTATACATATATATAGAGGTGAATAATCTTTTTTTAGTGTATTTTTGAACTCTAAGTAGTTTTTTGAGAGTCTTAATGTTCATAAGGGAAATTGATGTGGAATTTTCTTGCATCTTTGCCTGAGTTTGGTATTAAACTAATAGTAGCATCATAAAAGTTTTGTAATATTTCTACCTGCTTTATCTTCTTGAATATTTAAAGGAACAGTGGTTTTAGTTCTTGGAAGGTCTTCTAAAATTCACCACTAAATCCATCCGGACCTGAAATTTTTTTGGTTGAGATTTTTAAAGTACTAATGCAATCATAATTGCTGATCTTCATGTTATTTTTGTAGGCCACCCACATTTATAAATTCATCCATTGCTTATAGTATTTCCAATTGAATGGAATGTTAGGGGGTTTTGTTTGTTGGCTGTTTTTTGTTGTTGTTTGGTTGGTTGGTTAGTTGGTTTTGTTTGTTTGAGACAAGGTTTCTCTGTAGACCAGGCTGGCCTTGAGATCCACCTGCCTCTGCCTCCTGAGTGCCAGGATTAAAGGTACCACGCCCAACCCAACTTTTTGTTTCATTGAATCCTAGTACTTTCTGTTATTGTTTCTATTTCAGTAATTTCTTCCCTGATCTCACTATTTTTTATCCATGTACTGATTTAGGGTTTGGCTTTTTATTTTTCAAAGGCCCTAAGTTGTATCATTAAGTAATTCATTTGAGATGTCTCTTACTACTTATTTACCATAGGCACCAACAGCTGTAAACTGCCCTCTTAGGACCACCTGCATTATTTTCCAGGGGTTTTGGAATGCTATGTTTTCATACTCATTTTTCTCTAGGAATTTTTTAAAATTTTCCTTCTTCATTTTAGTTATTCATCATCCATTATGGTGGTGTTTATTCGGCCTAAGTTTGTACATGCCCTATAGCTTCTCTCTTAAAAAAAAAAAAAATGCATTTATTTGCTTGGGTACACACAACAACCAAGGAGAAGAATAGAGTATAAATAAAAAGTAATGGGAAAATAATCCCATTCTTGGCTGCATTCATTTGCTTGCTTTTGTAATGGTTAATATGATGTTTTTCAGAGTGGCACCTGCGTAAACTTCTGCACTACGGTGACTAATGCCGGTTTGCAGGCCAAAGTAGAGCTTTGTCCCGTAGACACCAAACTCCCCTTATGACCGTGTGTGTTGTGCTGTGGGGGCATAGAACTCAGTCTAGGTCATGGATTAAGGTGGGACCTGATCTTCTGGATGTCAAGATAGCTCTATAAATATCCTCAATAAAAATGTCCGCCTAGAGAGACGGCTCAGCAGTTAAGAGCACTGGCTGCCCTTATAGAGGACTGGGGTTTAATTCCCGCCTACATGGTGTCTCAAAATAGTCTCTGACTCCAGTTGCAGGGTTTCCAACGCCCCCTTCTGGCCTCAACAGGTAGCAGACATAATGTAGTATACATACATACATGCAAGCAGACATGCATGCGCATAAACAGCTTACCTAAGAAGAATAAAACCATCAGAAATTTAAAAGGTTGAATATATCAACACCCTCTTCATTGATACAGCAACAAAAACTCACTAAGTATATAGTTGTTACAGCACTCAACCAACTTGATCTAGTTGGCATTTATAGAACACTCTAGACAATATCTTTTAAATGAATATGCTGTTTACACCAAGGTAGACCCTGTGTTGGGTTACAGGGAGTCTGAATAAATTTTTAAAAAGGAATATAGAAAGATGCCTGGAATAGCCTCCCCAATACTCTGAAGTTCAACAGCCTACTTCTAAGTAACACACTCATCAAAGAAGAAATCATGAGAGAACAATTTGGAGGTAAACAACAGTTTTAGAAAGTATCAGAACTTTCAGAAAAGACTATGCCTTCAAAGGGTAGAGAGCAACTTAAGCCCTTACACTAAGGGAGAAACAAAATCAGTGATGTAAGCTGCTACCTTAAACTAGAGAAGGGCCAAATTCCTAAATAGAATGTTGTAGTAAATTAAAAATGAGCTGTTGGGCTATATGTTTATTATTAGCCATATGATTATCACAGCGGTATTTATTACCACAAACAATAAGACACCTGTTAGATTTATAATTGCCTTATTTTCCTTGGGCCAGGCAGATATTTCACCTACACTGGCTGAATAACCTCACCATTCATCTCCCAGCCCCCATCCAATGCCATCCACTTTAATCCTCATCTGATCTACCTTCCATACATAATCCCATGGTACTTGCTTGAGTTCTTCATCTGGGCCTTTTCATGCCTTTATTGGAGTCTTTCCTCCCAGCCCACACAGTTTCTTATCCACACTAACCCATCCTAGCATCCTCCTTCCTCTGTTCCTATGTATCGCCAGTGGATTCTCTTAAACCCTTTCCACACCGGGGAACTGTAGCCATGCCTGCCCCATTCTGCCCTGCCCAGGTATAGGCTGCTTAATCAATGTCTTAGGCAGGTTTACAAAACAAGGATAGGTGTAAACAGATCTTGCGGGCCAGTAACATGGATCAGACCAACCTTCAACAATAAAAGAAAAAAGTGGTAATAAAGCTGTCAGTCAAATAGGAAATGAAAAACATCTGTAACATCAACAGCTACATTGAAGCAGATAAAAGATAAAAAGAGAGTCCAGTCAGTGTGACCAGAAGCAGAGACGGGCATCCGATAAATAGTACAGATGCCGAAGGGCAGTAAGCAACAGCTATAGTTATTTGAAATGAGTCAATACAGTGTATCTCAGTGCCCATCAAAGGCTATACTCATATCTGCTTCTGAGTATTCCAGAGGCAACACCAGACTACAGTGTGTGGCTTTTCTGCAGAGAAATTAGGACAGCTGGGATGAGTCCCAGCCCCCAGCACTATGAATGGCCTCAGCTGTAGCACCTGTTTCACTTTCACATTCTAGATAACCCTCACTCTCAGCTCTTAGGTAAGTCTCAGTGATTTAACACTGAGTGAAACCCTAAACATCCATTTTTGAAAGGACTGGTATCCGGTCATTCATTATACCCCTTTTAGAATATGGGTCTTCTGTATCTGCCCAGTTACCATCGCTGGGCAAAAGAACAGTTGTTGAAATGGTCATTAGATTCTAGTGGGCTCCTATACCCCAGCTAGTTACCAAATAACCGAGACAGACCTCCTGGATTTATAAAAGCTTTAGCACATTAACTGGGCAGATATTAGCCCTCTCAGCTACTTTGCTATTTCCCAGCTACACACCCCCATGTTACTTGGCTTAATCGTTCCTGTCTGGGCTGCTTCTGTTCCATCAGGCTAGTCCTCTTGGCCACCAACTCGTCCTTCTCTTAGCTTTGTTTCCTCCTGTTATATCTTCTGCTTCCTCTCTCCCCTCTTCCCAGCCCTGGTGGTCTCCATCTAACCTAAACTCTGCCTACCTCTCCTGCCCAGTCACAGGCTTCAGCAACTCTATTAACCAATCAACTTTAAATTAGGTAGAGCAAGGTTTACACAACAAAGACAGGTGTATGTGAGAATGTGCACATCTGGGTGGCAACCAGATCTTGGGGGCCAGTAATCAGCATTAGAATACATAACACCAGACCAAACCCCAACAGAGAACCACAACTTTTCAACACCATCATATCCTGCCTGTTCTTAGAAAACAAACACTCCCATCTTTCCTCTGGATGGTGACAGCCAACTCCATTGACTAAAACAGTGACTCTTCTTGCCTCCAGTGTGCCAAATGCATCTTATAATTTAAATGAGTTCTTAATGTGTGCTTGTGGAAGTGCTTCTATCTTTGGAGACCTGTGCCTCTAAATCTGCAGAGCCCAAAAGTTGCAAGCCCCTGAGAGTCATAGACTCAGCCCCTTAGACTATGTCACTGTAACCAGGCATGCAGAACCACATAATCTTTCAACATTAGTGTATATATGCTACTCTGGTGCCTGGTAGGTGAGTGACTCATGGCCTGAAGCTTCAGATGTACCCTCATTAGACCACTGCAGTGACCTTTAAGGCCAGAAGCTTAAGTGTGATACATTGCATGATACAAGAGGCCTGTGGTCACAGGCCCAATCCCCACACTTCCTCGCCTGTAAAGTGGCCCCTGGTTTGACATGCAGACCACATTCTTAGTTCTCAAATGGTGCTGCTGGTGAGGCAAGCAGAAAAAAAAAAAAATCAAACACATGAAGATCAAGTCTAGTTCTGTTAGAACACATTCCTGAACCGTCTCAAAATGCAAGACCCTTTATATAGCCAACTTCTCAGTGGTTTCCTGGTCTCAAGGAACGGTTCCATACTTGGCACTTAGCTTCAGCCGCCGTTAAAAGAAGACAGCCACTAGGTGGCAGCAATAGCTAGATCAGACCAGACAAGACAAATCCATGCCGTTGGACCCAGGAAAGGAAAGCCTCCATCTCCCGAAGTAGATTACTTTGCTACTGTACCTGTTTTGAGCAGTAGGGTAGAGATTTAAGTTTTCCAGAGGCATTCCCCCCAGATGACCCCATCTAGGGTCCTGTTCTTTCCCAATCTGGCCTGAACATACCCGACCTATCTTGGTTAGGTGCTATAGTCTTCGAAGCAGATTCTTTTCATGTTGCTGCTCACCTCTCTGGATTTCACTCTTGGTTTTCAGAGTGAAATCTTGGCTAAAACAGTCGGAGATGCATTTGCACTTTTCAAATGGGCACTTGTCTCTGCAGTTTTGTCAATGGACAAAGACCAGTGTGTCTGTCTCAACGCTGTCCATGTCTTCTTCCCTTCCGTACATATCTCATGTTGCCTGGAATGAGAACACCATGCCTGAAGTCAGCCAGCTGGTGGCAGGGCAGCCAGAAGCACACATGATGGGACTGAATGGAAGTACAAAGGGATCTGGGTGCCAGGTGGCACAGTGGAGCCTCCTGGCTTTTTTTTTCTCTGATGGACAAGAAAAAAAAAACTACTTAAGTCACTAGATTTTGGATTTCAGTTACAAAGGAAAAAAAAAAATGAGCAGATTGCCCCCTCATCTTAATTGTATGATCATGGAAATGTTAATGAAAATTCAAATTATAAGGATCACCAAAAACTATCAATACCCATACCCACAAGTATCCTTGAAGGTTTTAATCATCTGTTTTATCAGCCACACAACAATCAGATCACTCCAAACTCACACGTTTTCCGCAGGCTAGGAAACAGGCCATCCAACACGCACCCACTTTTCGAGTTAGTTATGCCTTGATATCAACGTGATAAGAAAAGCTGCAGGCTGATCCCACTCATGAAGCAAACTGAAGTTATTTTGGGCTTTTTAAAGGCATTTTTGGTTTCTTCGGAGACAGGATTCCCTACTCAGTTTGGCCTGGAACTATTTATGTTACATAGAGCCGTCTGCTTCTGTCTCCCAAATACTAGTACTACAAGTCTGTCATGCTCCGGATTCCTGACATTAAAAAAAGTATCTGTTATTTTTGTGTGCCTGTGTATGCAGAGACCTGCAAAAGTCAGAATCGGGTGTCAGATCCGCTAGGAGCTGGAGTTACTCTTTGACCTGGGTGCTGGGAACCAAATTTTGGACCTCTGCAAGAGCAGCAGCATTCCTAAGCACTGAGCCACCCCACCAAGGCAGTAAGTCATGACAAAACTGGATTAATCCCAAGAATTCCAGGTTCATTTATTGTTATTAGTGTAAATTTAGCACATCCAAAGTTTAATGAAGAAAAAAACAACAACATAGGATTCTCATGGAAAGAAATTCAGCAAAACCTGGTGTTTGTTCATAATTACTTAGCAAACTAGAGACAGAAAGAGGAAATATTCTTTGATTTAAAGATATTTTCTCAGCCCTAGGGAGACAGATCTCTGAGCCTCACTAGCTAGCCAGTCTAGCCTAATCACCAGGTCTCAGTGAGACACTGTCTCAAAAAGGTGTAAGTCTTTTGAAGAATATCGAAGGTTGACCTCTGACCTCCGTGTGCACCCAGGCATATACACCCATGCACACACATAAAAATCCAAAATATACGGTAGAACAAAAGGCCTAAGGAGCTTGGATGCTTCTCAAGAGGTGAGGAGAGGGGGACATTGCAGCTACAAAGTTTGGGATAATTAAAGACTATATGGCTTGAATACAGGGATACAGAGAAAACAATGGGGCTGAAGGCAGAGCCAAGAACAGACACATGCTTAAAGCAGAATCATGGCTGGAAGATGGGTGTGGTGGTGAATGCCTGCAGCCCCAGCTCTTGGAAGGCTTGGGCAGGAGATTGAGAGACCGAAGGCAGCCTGGACTACAACAACAGAACCCTTGACAAAGAAAAAGAGCAGAAAAGAAAAGAAACTTGATTGGGTCAGAAATAGCATGACAAAACTGGACAGACCATCCAAATGGTACTGGCTCTGTGGTTAGACATATGGAAATATATGAGGCCGGATATTCATCTCCAGTTGGTAAATACCTCATGCCCTAGAATCCTTTTCAGGTAGATCAGACTTAAATGTGACAGGCCAACCTTTCATAATTGTAAGAAATCATAGGGGAAAAGTCCCTGTAAACTAGTTAAGGGGAAAGATTTTTCTGTGCTCAGTATTAAAATGCACACCAGACAGGAAATGACTGGTAAATTAGTCTACATTAAATTTTAGAGCTTCTTTTCCTCAAAATACTTCACAAAAAGGAAAATCTAATCCAAAGCCTGGAAATGTTTGTAATACATACAACTGTCAAGGGATAGAATCGGAATACATAAAAACTTGTATGAATCAGTCAGTTAAAAGGCAACCCAATAAAAATCTGGACAAAGGTCATAAGTGGGCATTTTATAGGAGAATAAAACCAAATATACCATAATAAACATGGGGGGAAGTTCATCTTAATAGCAATTAGGAAACAGCAATTTAAGATTTGCAATGAAATGTGATTTTAAATCTTTCAAAAATGCAAAAGCTAGAAATCAGACCCTTGGATGTGGGACAAAGAAATTCTTAGGCGCTGCAGTTGCCTAAAGTGAGACTGAATCAACACTGGAAAAAATATACGTCGTACAGTTGATGCTAATAGCATATAAGCTGGCCGGTTCGCTCCTAGACACAGACCCCAGAGAAAACATAGCTCAGATGTTCCAGGAGTCACACAAGAATGTTCATAGCGGCCTGGTTGCCATAGCAAAACACTGAAAACAGTCTCTGTGTCCAAGAATAGGAGAATGGAGAAATTCACATGAGGGAAAAATGAATGAACTCCAAGACTAGCCCGACTCGGTCCAGGAACCCGATTTTGAATGAGAAAAGTAAATCCTAAGGGTAAGAAAAGTAAGCCACCACTGAAAGATCAAACCTGCAAAATGCAGCAGTGTATTTAGGCAAGCAGGTTCCCTGTCAGTATGGTAAAGTAAGCCAAGAGAAGGATAAACAGAAAATTCCTGATGATAGCCATCTTGGGCAGGAGAAAATATTTTTCTTCGTTCTTGTCGCCGTATAACAAACTACCCCCAAACTTCACTCAGATACTAGATGATAAGATATTCACTTATTATCACTTAGTTTCTGGGGACCAGGAACCTGGGTCCTCCATCTCAAAGACTCTCCCAAGAGGGGTGGCATCAATTGGGCTGGAGGCAGTTGAGGAAGGATCTGCTTCCATGCCCTCCCGTAAGAATTGCCAGGCCTCATCTGGCCATGGCTGAGCTGAGGGTTCTGGGTCCCCTGTAGTTTGTCCTCAATTTTTTTTTATTTCTTTATTTTTTGAGGCCAGGAAAGCTCTAAACCCCTAAAAGCTTTACCGTGATGCCCATAGGAGCAGCCAGGTGTGTGGCACTTTGGGGGAGCCGTTCTCTCCAGCTCCTCATCTTTCCCCACCCACTAGTCACACCCCGCCTGTCTTCTGGGCAGGTTGGCTCAGCGAGGTCCTGGTGGACAGGGCTTTCTCCCTGTTGACATCTGAGCACCTGACCCGGGATCCAACATCTGAGCAGGTGAAGACATGTGGACCCAGCGAAAGGACGCAGCTGACTGTGGTGAAATGTGGTTACCGTGACAGAAGAAGAGTGAAGGGCTGTAAAGTTTGTGACGGGACGGGGTTATAAAGCATGGTGGGGAGAGGGGAATTACTTTGAAGAGCTTTTGAATTTTAGATAACGGATTGTATATTCGTGGTTGCTTAATATATAGCCATCGTTATTGGGAGATGTTTCCTTTTTCCAAATGAGACTTTTCATCGTAAAAAAGAATCAAACCTACAGAAGTTGCTTAATCCATGTCCTTCATTTATTAACTCACTTATTAACATCTTGATACGTTTACCCTTTGTGTGTGTACATGCACACAGCAGATGCTTGTGTTTTAGGCAATAGAGTCCTTGAAGATGCCCACATCCTAACATTAGGGCATATGTATACATGGCAAGGAGGGAGGGATTAAGGCTCCTAATCAGCAGCTAAGAGGCTATATTTTGGGTTGGTAAGGCAAACCCAGTTCAGTCACAAGTGTCTTTGTAATTGGGAAGAAAGAGGTAGAAGAGTCAGGACCAGAAAGATATTGTGAGAAAGATTCAGCCAGTTCTCACTGGCTTTTAAGGTGAAGGAGGCTAGGAGCCAGAGAATTCAGGCAAATTCTGGAAGCTGAAAAAGGCAAAAGAAAAAAAAAAAAAGCAGATTTTCTGCTAGAGTTTCAGAAAGGAATGCAGCCTAGAGGGGCCCATCTCAGACCTCTGGCTTTCATGACTGCAAGACAGTAAGTCTCGGTTCCAGAAAGCCAATGGGGTGGTGGTAGTTTATTCTGTTAGTTGGCTTCATATTACAGTGACACAGTACCTGAGAAAAATCATTTCATATAGGGCCAGGTTTATTTTGGCTCATGGTTTCAGAGGCCTCAGTGAGTGGTCGGTTGGTTCCATGGCTTTTAGGCCAATGGCAAGAGAGGACATCTGGGCAAGCACATGTAGGTAAAAAAAGAAAGCTGCATTTCAGAGCAGCTGGAATCATGGGGAAAAGGGGGGCAGGATCCCAGCATCCCCCTACAAGGACACACCCTATGATAGCTAATCTTGATTGACAACTTGACATACATTTGGGAAAAAAGAACCTTTATTGAGGAATCGTTTCCATTAGACATGTGGGCATGTCTTTGGGGGCATCTTCTTGATTGCTAATTCACAGAGGGGGACTCAGGCCACTGGCCAGTCCCATCCCTAACCAATAGTCCAGAATTATGTAAGCCAGCTAGGTGAGCAAGCCCAGGAAAGTGAGGTATTACAGTGTCCCGCCTTGTTCTCTGCTTCAGTTCCTGCTCTGACTTCCCCCGATGATGGGCTCTTTGCTGTAAACTAAATAAGCCCTTTCTGCCCCAAGGTGCCCCAAGCCAGAGTGCTGTGTTACAGCCGCAGACAAGCAACTAGGACAGACATTCTCCAGTGACCTAACTTCCAGGGACCTCAACCCTTAAAGGCTCACCACTCACCCACCCCCTAGTAGCATTAAGACTGGGAAAACAAACCCTTAACACATGGCAATTGGGTGTCACTCACAATCCAAACAATAGCAGTTGTCAAAGTAACTACATAGAAGGCAGGTCACTTATGTATTTTTACTAAGGTTTTCCCTTCTACGTTCCTTTCACTTTCACTGCTGAGCATTTAACAGGCATCACCGTATTCTTTCATACAATCACAATGCTAGCACCACACAGTACAGCTATCATGTTCTGTATATACTTTGTACCTGCTGCAAAAGGCCCAGTTCATAATCACAGTTCAGCTCACAGTTCCATATGGCTATCACATCTTTTCACCCTTCTCTAAGATTGCCTTCGGTCTTTCATTTTGAGACGTTGATAGTCTCTAGAGCACAGGCTAATTCTTGTACGGAATGACCCACACTTACAGTCTGTCTTATGTTGTTCTTATGCTTACACTGATGTTGTGCCAGAGGGAAGAGATACCATGTTATTGGAGGATATGCTTAATGTTAAATTTTATTTATTACTATCATGTGTATGTCTGCACGCATATGATGTGAGCCACAGCACGCATGTGTGAAGGTCAGACAAGTTTCATTTCTCTCTTTCCAGAATCAGGTTGTCAGATTTTCATGGAAAGGGCTTTTGTCCTCTAAGCCATCTTGGTGGCCCTATTGTAAGGTATTCAAAGAGTCGGGAACTCCTGAAGGAATTAGAAAATGATTACCAGGGTATCTTAGTTTTCAAATTCAGTGAAAAATGATTTAGAGAAAGCCATCCAGCCCTAGTGCCTCATCATGTTCCTAGCTGAAAAGGCTTTAGGACCTGACCCAAAGAAGACACTATTTACTCTCAAAGTCTCTAGGGGCCACTCTCTGGTCTTCTGGTAGATTCTTCCTGCCCTCAGGATCAGACACCAGGATCCTGTGGGGACAGCAGCCTGCACATCAGAGTGTCCCTAAAAAAATGCTGCAGATGCTGGGAGTCTGAAAAGTTAATAGCCACAAAGGAAATAAGGCATTATTTTATAGTCTTCTGCAGTAAAGGCCAATTAAGTGCAGTTTGAATAACTACAGTTACCATTAGCCATTTACACCGTAGTAACATTCTGTGTAGGCCAGGTCAGGTGTGGTGGCTCATGCCTGTCACCCCAGCACTTGTGAAGGATTGCCACAAGCTTGAGGGTGGGGGGGCATAGTGAGTTTCAGGCCAGCCCACACTGCAGTGTGAGATCCCCAAGTCACAAAACAAACCAATGAGCAAAACCCCACATGATTAGTACTGTTAAATGTATCCAAATATGTGTGGCATATTAATTAGTTTATGATTGAATGTTGTAATTTAGCTAGAATGAGATTATCGTGTTGGAAATAGCAGCCAAGTGTTCCCAGATTTCCCATCTCCCAGAAAAGGGGTTTACAAAACACGGACTTGGTATCTTTAAAAGCAATTTAATTCTTATCTAATTGCAGCTCAGACAAGTACCCTCGTCATCTCCCTTCCGATCCCTTTCTCTTTCCTAAGATGGCATTTTACACTGAGCTGGGTGGCGTTAGCACAATACTTTTGCCATGTCACTCAGGAAACTAAGGATATAAAGTAATATCGTGTTTATTGGTGCAATTTCCTTTTCATACCCTGGGGTTTCAGCTTAAAGCAGGTTGGGATGGAGGAGAAGAGCCCAGGCCTTCATCCTAGTCCCCACCTCCCTATCTATCGCTCGTTGAGACTGGATTCACAGCCTGGGGAAGAGTGGAAGACAGTCACCTGCTTTCTTGTTTATTCCTTTATTGTCAGCAATCAGAGCCCTCTGATAAGAGGCAGCTAAGAGCCTTCAAGCAGAACCGGATGGCATTTGGAACTTCGCTTCTCACCTCTGCAGGACATATGGTGAAAGACCACCAAACTAGGCTCACACTGAACCCAGGAGAGAGCCTGCTCCAGCCAGTGAGCCATTCTGGAAAGGTCTTGAGGAAGAGTCCGGATTTCCCATGTGCTCCTGGAGTTCCATACCTGGGAAATGAGATAGAGGCCACAGACAGGAAGTCTGGCCCGTGGCGCCCCACCAACTACTATACTCAACAAGGCAGTGCGCTCTGCGGCCCATGGGAAATGTGGAGGGAGACAAAGTCATTCAAGCAAGCAACAGGCCGTTAAGGTCTTGGACCACGTGATTTCCCAGTTCCAACAGGTCTCCTTCAAACCCCCATCTGTCACTGACTCTGGAAACTTGAGGAGCCTATTTTCTGTCTTCCCGACTATAAAACTAGATGATGGCTGTTCAGAGCGTAAAACGTGATACGCACTTGCGCCAAGGCCGGATGCCCAGAGGAAAGGCCTCAAGTGCAGCATCCTTCACCGTCCCCGGGTGGAGCAGAGCAAAGGATGTGGCTTCCTTCAAGCCCCAAATCGTGCTTGGAGCTCAGAGAACCTTCTTCATTGGTCATTCTTGTTTCAAGAAACAAAACAAAACTGGCTTTGGAAAGGAAAGAACTGGGTAAAGAAGGCATTTCCCTTTACTCGCCACTACAAGGGTAAACTGCTCTGCAGAGCGCCAGAGAAGATGAAGTCCTTTACACTAGGTGTGTTAAATGCATTTCCCTCTTGCAGAATTTTCTGGGCATGATGGATTTATCAGGATGTAACCCCATTTTAACTTGAGGAGCATCTGCATGCAGATTTGGGTATACTGTGTGTGATTTTATTCCAACACGGTAAAGAGGACCCCACATTTTTTTTTTCCACAAAAGGGAAGCTTTTATCCGGAAGGCCCAAAGCCTCCGAGGTTCTGGAGTCTCTGCCACTCCCACTTTTTTCTTTTCTCTTTCCCCTGCCCCAGACAAGACTTCGTTTGTCCCCGGGCTGGCATCAAACTCTCTATGTAGCTTAGGATGACCTTGAACTTCTGAGCTTCCTCTCTCCGCGTCAAAAGCTCTGGGATTATAGGCAGGCATCATCACGCCTGCTTTACCAGGTGCTGGGGATCCAACCAGAGCTTCAGGCAAGCTAGCCAGCATGCTGAGGTTTGCCGAGAAACATCCCCAGCCTGCTGCTTCTGCTCCTGATGTTTATCTCCCTGCGGCGAAGTGCCCTAATAAATGGTTTAAACGAGACAGAGGTCTGTTTCTCTTTCTCATAAATGAAATCCAAAGCAAAGCGATTGCAGCCGGCATGGCAATTCGGCCAGTCACCGGGAACCCGGCCTCCTTCTACGCCTCTCTTCCCTTAGCTTTAATGTCAGGCTTTCATTTTCAAGGCTTGGGTCCAAGATGACACTGGAGAGCGGGTCGTCACAATCACCTACCCGCGGAGCAGGAAGCTAGGAATGGCAGGAGGGCAACGGGTACCTTGCAGCTGTCTGGCCCCTTATTACCCAAAAGCCCCATCCGACAGCTGCTGTCCATCCCTCTGCCCCACCTACTGTAAGGAAGGCTGGGAAAAGCCAGCTCTCAGCCGAAGGGTATTGTTCTGTGGGATGCAATCGGGAGCGATCAAGACAGGAAGAAAGGACACTGGTGTGGCACCCGGTGATCTCGGTGACTTGCTCAGAATGTTCATCATGGAGAAATACCTTCCTCTCCAGACACGGAGAACAGAACACCTTCCAAAGAACAAAGCCCGTGCCGTTCAAGAGAGAGCCCGTCTCATTCTGGCCCCTCCACCGACTGCCTGCAGACTCGAGCCCAGAGACGGCCTCTGAGCGTCCCCTCTCCTCATCTGCACAGGACAGACAGAAATAGAACCTACCTTCTGGGGTCGCCATGAACTTTAACGCAGAAGTCACTCACAAAGGCACTGCCAAAACCCAAGTAGCCATTCTCCTCCTCCTGCCCGGTTACACGCTGACAGTAAGCGGTGGTAGGCCCTCCTAAGGAGGAAGCCGGGCCCACCCTTCCACACAGTGCGGTGAGCGGAGGAAGCGGGTCTCTAGGAAAACCCCCGCCTCACACCTGTCAGCCCTTGGCCCCCGACTCTGCGGGAAGGATGCGGAGACAGCTGGGTTTGGTTTTTCTGGGCTCTTCTCCACGATCCTTTCCGGCAGGGCCAGCCAGAGGCCAAACCCTTGAGCATAGTCTTGTCCCTTGCAGCATCTGCCTCCCGTACACAAGAACAGCTCTGACTGGGGGACTGTGTGAGCGTCTCGCCCCCTTCCTGTCCCCACTGCATGCTTTTAAGCCCCCTCCCTTAAGTACCTTTTACCTCCAGAAGAGCTGGGGCTCCTGGGAAACACGGCTGATTCCAGCCAGGGCTAGTTCATATCCAGAGAGCAAAGAAGCTACCAGAAAACCCAGGCCCTATGGAGATAGGACATCCAGACCAACTGAAGGCCAACACTTGTAATGGCCGAAGACATGTGCATAAAAAAACAACAGCGATCAAAAACTACAGAACCACAGGTTTTTGTTTGGTTGGTTTTGATTTTTTGAGACAGGGTTTCTCTGTTTAGCCTCGGCTGTCCCGGACTTGCTTCGTAGACCAGGCTAGCTTCGAACTTAACAGAGGTCTGCCTGCCTCTGCCTCCTGAGTGCTGGGATTACAGGCTTGCAACAACATGCCTGGCTGAAACAGATGGTTTTAATACAGTTTATTTTCAGCCTGCCTTGTGTGCGGTGTGTGTAGGAGTGTGTGTGTGTGTATGCGTGTATGTATGCATGTATGTGTGCATACATGTATGCATACATGTGTATACAGAGGTGTCTTCCTCCATTGCTTCCCACCTTAGTTTTTGAGGTGGGATCTTTCGCTAAAACCCGGAGCTCACCGATCCAGCCAGATTGGCTGGGTATGAGTTGAGAAATCCCCTTGTCTGCCACCTGGACACTGAGCAGTGACTTTTTAAGACGGGGGCTGAAGATTTGAACTTGAGTCCTCATGCTTGCTCAGCAGGCCTCCAGTTTTACTACGCTGTACATGACAGTGAACACTTACTCTAGTTTTCTTGTTTAATATTGAGAGGACAATGTTCGAAGGAAAGGTCAACGAAAGAAAGAATCAACTAGAAATATTTATTCTGACTTTATTGGGTAGGCTCTATTTTAAAGTCATCAAATAATCATTATTTTATCTTTACAGAATAACAACAGCTAAGAGTTGGTTGAGTCAGAACTTCCTCACTCCCCACGTTTTGCAAGCAAGCCCTGTTGGTGTCATGGACCTAAGCCACAGCCAATCATGTTAGGAGGCAACGATGTAAAAGGTGAGGGCACCAATGATGGATAAATCCAGGTGATCAAAGTTCGCATCTTTGATCAGTCTTAACACTGACAAAAGTAACGTCCTGGTGTCACACGCTTCTAGGTAAGAGGCCAAAGGAAATACCCAGAGCCCTTGGGAAAGAGTCCTCCACAGAAAGTATTTTAACCTGATGGAAATGGAGTCTCCCAAACATCCCTCCACTTTCCAGGGATGAAAGAGCATGGCAGGGAACAGTGTGGAGACACAGTCCTTCGTGTCCTGGGGGCCAGAGCATCTGCAGGTGAAATGCCTGTTCCTTCAGTTTACAGTTGCTGTGGGGTGAGAGGCAGGAGAGGATGTTGACAGAGATGAAGATAATCGTGACAGGCATTTGAGACACACAAGCCATATGCAAGAGAAGGAGAGTAGTTAGATTCTGATTCAGAAAAGCCAACAGCAGAAAGACACCCAAGACAGCAGGGAACATGAACTGGAGTAGACAGTAGATGGCCTTAACAGATCGCCATAATTTGGCGTACGGTAATGATATTTCCCCTTCATTTTTAAATATAGATTTATCCAAGTTCTGTTATTTTATTGAGACCTTCACCTAAGTGATGTAGCTGCACCATCCTCAGGCGCCCCCCCCAAATCCTTTGCGCGCCCCTCCCTTCAAGTTCCAAATTCATGCTCTCTTCTTTATTACTGTCATATGAATATACAGCCTACTGCATCCATTGCGTGTTGCTCGTATGGACATGTGTCCAGGGCTGGAAACTTGGGATTGGACAACACCTGTGTGTGAGGAACTTGATTCTCTCTCTCTCTCTCTCTCTCTCTCTCTCTCTCTCTCTCAGCAGGCACCGACCACCTGCAGCTCTTCATCTGGAGGTGGGACCACGCAGACTCTTCCCCTCTCACACTGGTGTTATTAAGCCGATCTCGCTAATTTTTTTTTTAAGTCTTCGTTGGAGGCGCAATGATATGATATCTGGGTTCACTTTAAAATGCTCTAGCAGAAACGAAACTTGAGTGGAAAACAGAGGGAAGATGAAAGAGCGTCCGGAAGTCAGGGGCACGCCCTCTTGCCAGAGAGGTGGGAAGCAGCCTCTGCACCTGTGCTCACCGGCTCCCAGGCCTTTCTGAGCCTAACGATCAAGAAATATGATTAGCCCTCCCACCTGACTTGAGGTAAAACAAAAACAAAACAAAACAAAACAAAACAAAACAAAACAAAACAAAAAAACAGAAAGCTCTGGGAAATAAAGAAGAAATAGTGGAAAAAGGAAGCTTGCCCCGAATTACGTTGCTGGAAAGCCGCCTACATGGGCACACTGACTTCTCACCCCTACCCTCTGAGGTTATTTATCAGGAAGCCCCCACCTCTGGAGACTCACCACCCCTCTGTCATTTTTCCGTTCCAGCCAAGACAGGGTTCCCCTTTCCCAATATGCGAGCATCAGTCCTAGAAACTCCTTTTCCTTGGCTGATTTAGGTCAAACCATACCTCTGAGCCTAGCCTTATGATCCAGAGTTTGAACACTGTGAGGGGGTAGGTAGCTTGGGCAGTCATACATTCCAGGGTAGGTAGCTTCCCCTGAACCACAGCAGGCTGAGTGGGGTAGGTAACCACTCCATATTACCACCTAAGGAGGAGGGGGAGGGGCGGGGGCGACTTGATCCTTGACAAAGAAGGCCCGCAATGCCCTCTATCGCCGTGACCTTCTACTTCCTTCTCTGTACATGAATATGCTGCAACTTACCTTAGGTCCCAGTGGGATCAAGCTCCCATCACTCAAGCCTGGGATGAAGGGAGCTGTTCTCCTCCATTCTCTCTGGTCGGCTTATGTCCATTTCTTTTTTTGGGGAACAGACCTTAGACTTCAGTGTCCCCTGAAGCCTGCACACGAGTACATTATAACAGTCATGCTTTGTCACTGTCTTCTCCCCAAACTGGTGTCAGAGAGCCCTGGAATGGGCAGTAATTATTATAACAATGAAATTAGGAAGCTGATATATTCTGTTACATGGAAATTGAGTAGGCCACCATAAGGCGTTTATAGAATTCACCCTGTGGGCCTGACATTAGCTGTGCTTCAGCTTAAGCTTCGTCAAAACTCTCAAAATAAACAAACAATTTTGAGCATCTAAAAACATATTTCTATTACGATGTGACTGGGTTTAGTTAAGTAGTTGGCAGCTGGCTTCATTTGTCCCCACTTTTGATATCACAAGGTAAAGGCTTGGCATTTTGCCTTTCTTTATATTTAAATTATAATCAAGAAGCCACGAGCTGAGCATTCACCATCTAGAACTAATCTGCCGAAGTAGATCGAGCATGTAGGGTTTGGGAAACAGACATCCTGGCTTAAATCCTGAGTGTGCCAAGCATTTCTGAGACCCAGTTTCCATAGCTATAAAAAGGGGAGAAAGTGGGGGGTAGAATCTGGCTGTGGCATTTAAATGCAGAAATTGGATTTTTCCACACATGGCCGTTTCCCCTCCCTTCTGTGTGCCATTGCTTCCAGGGTACAGTGTGCCTCTGAGGACAGCAGGGCAGGGCTCCCCGGGGGGACTGAACTATGTGACTTGCCTCTTTTGTGTGTACCTTTTGTTCACCATCTGCCCAGCCAGCCAAGGCCAGCTGCCACATGGGTTTAGCCTGATCCACCTCTGCCAGCCTGGGGGCTGTGCAGTACCTCCTTCCAAACCATGTGCAGGATGCTTGGGCTTTGTATATGCCGGTGGGCCCCTTTCCCCCAGCGCCAAGCCCCAGATGGGCCCCGCATGGAAAGGGATGTGGGAGAAAGAAGGACAGGGTTTGCCACAGCGGCCTGGACTCTCCCTCCCTGGCTGCTGAGCTCAGGTCTTGGCAATGTTTGCTTCCAGGGTGGTTCTGACCACGTGTGGGAACTGGCCAGACAGACTCGTGTGTGAGTCTAGAGCCGCGCTTCACACACAGTTGGTTCTGTCTCCTTCCTGCTAGTGTGCGTCCTCCTTGCTAGGCATCAACTATACATCGGGATTAGGGCCACTCATGAAGGAACTTACTTGACTCTTGCAGTAATAGGATCAAGATCTCTATACAGGGAGAACTCTCGGAATGGGCTATGTGACTACGTCCAGGGGACAAGGAGGACGGGGAGGGGGGGAGGAAAGAAGGTAGAAACAATGAGGGAAAAGAATCGTAAATACTGCAAGTGGTAGTTTTTTCCGTACGTATTTACATGCACATATAAGACTTTGAACACACAGGCTTGAATGCTTCAAGTCCAAATGAGTGAGGAAAGACACAAAAATCATTAAGCAAATTTGCCTCCACCGAGAAAGAAATCAAATGAGCTCTTTGTAGAAGATTGTTGCAGACTTTGTACATTTGATTGTCATTGACAGCCCTGCGAGACAGACAGCTTCATCCACGGCAAAACACAGGAAATGGAAACTCAGAGAAGGTGAGTGAATTGCCCACAGTCACACAGGTGGTGGATGGGCCGACGCTGACTCAGGCTCAGGTTTGTCTGGCTCCAGAGCCTCTGCTCACCTCAGCAGGCACCAGTCCCCTGCCAGACGTGACCATGATGGGGTGCAGGTGCTGTCATTGCTTTGGGCTAGATGGGCTGTGTGACTCAGTGTGGCAGGCACACTGGGCTTCAGTCTTCTTTCCCGGAAAGTGGGGTCACCACTCATTCTGTTGGGCAAGGTGATTTTAAGCCTTAAGTGAAGTGTTTAGATGTTAACTATAGCCTGGTAGTCTGTTTTGTTTTGTTTTTGATACAGAGTTTCTCTATGTAGCCTTGATTGTTCTGGATTTGCTTTTGTAGACCAGGATCTACAATTCACCAGAATTCGCAGAGATCTGCCTGTCTCTGCCTTTAATCTGCTGGGATTACAAGCAGGTACACCACCATGCCCAGCTTAGTCTGGTAATCTTAATGTAAAGGCTTGTTTTGTTTTGTTTTTTGTGTTTTGTTTTGTTTTTCATCCTGTGCTAACGGGATCTCCTTGGTGGAGAAGGGAAGTATGGGACAATCCAAGAAGAGGAAAATAAGCCACAGTAAAGAGGAGGAAATGAAGAGGAAGAGATGGTCACAGGCAAGAGAGAAGAATGACCTGAACCTTGGAGACAGAAAGAAGACAGAAAGAAAGAAGAAAGAAACACACACACACACACATATATATATACACACACACACAATATGCACAACATATACACATGTATATATATTTATACACACACGTGTACATACATACAAACATACACACACACATACACACACACACACACACACAATCCGATTGCCCTGAGAAGTATCTCTAGCGTGGTATTGAGTAGATATGCTTCTTCATTATCTGGAAGGAGCCTTAGTTTCTCTTCAACATTGTGAGCATATTTTTAATTTCTTGCTAGGTGTCATTTATCAGGTAGGGAATTATTTACCTTCTGGTTTTCTGAGGTTTTTTTTTTTAAATCATAAGTGGGAAATGAATTTTATTAAATATTTTCCTTCATATTCAAGAAATATTTTTTAGTGTGTTGGAATTCTTAATTACACTAGTTGATTTCTGGATGTTGATGTTGACCCAATTTTGGATTTCTGGCATAATTTTTTTTGTTTGATTGTTTGTCTTGTTTTGTTTTCCAAGACACTGTCTCACTGTGTAGCTCTGGTTGACCTTGAACTCAGAGATTCACCTGCTCCTGCCTTTAGTGTGCTGGGCTAAAGGTGTGCACCACTAGGCCCAGCACTTTGGCATAAATCTTACTTGGTCATATTGTATTACTATTTCTTTAAAATACACTGTAAAATTAAACTTGCTAATTAAAGATTATTTTCATTTTACATATATGAATGCTTTGCCTGCATGTATGTCTGTACACCATGTGCCTACAGAGGCCAGAAGAGGGTGTCAGATCCCCTGGAACTGTGAGTCATGTGTGGGTTCTGAAAACAAAGCCTGGATCCTCTACAAGAGTAACACGTGCTCTTAACTGCTGGGCCATCCCCCCAGCCCCTAATTCACTGGTTTTTGAAAGAGTATTTGTGTTCTCTTTTTTTAAATTTTTTATTAATTACACTTTATTCATTTTGTATCCCCCCATAAGCCCCTCCCTCCTCCCCTCCCAAACCCACCCTCCCTCCTCTTTCTGCATGCATGCCCCTCCCCAAGTCCACTGATAGGGGAGGTTCTCCTCTCCTTTCTGATCTTAGTCTATCAGTTCTCATCAAAAGTGGCTGCATTGTCCTCTACTGTGGCCTGGTAAGGCTGCTCCCCCCCAGAGGGAGGTGATCAAAGAGCAGGCCAATCAGATTATGTCAGAGGCAGTCCCTCTTCACATTACTATGTAACCCACTGTACACTGAACTGTCATGGGATGTTTCTCTTTTCTTATCTCTTCTCTGGCTTTCAGAGTGAATTGGGAGGTCTTCCTTCCTTTTCTATTCTCTGAGAGGGTCTATGTAGAGCCGCCATTATTTCCTCCTTAAAGGTTTAGTAGAAATTACAACTGCAAACATATGGGACTGGAGATTTTTGTGAAAACATTTTAAACTCAGAATTCAATTATTTTTCCCCCAGACATAGCGTTTCTCGGGATGTATGGTTCCTATAGGTGGAGTTAGGTTCACTGGTGTCTTTCAAGGCATTTTCCCATTTTTTGACTTATCAAATGCACTAAGCTGTTCATAAGGCTGTTTATGGGGTCATGTAGTTTAAAGGACGGAAGACTTATTTTGGCTCACAGTTTCAAAGGTTTCAGCCCTAGATTTCTGTCTCCATTGTTTCAGGCCTGTGGGACTTGTGAGACATTTATTTTTTATTTTTTTAATTTTTATTATTAGTTACATTTTATTAACTCAGTATCCCAGCTGTATCCGGCTCCCTCATTCCCTCCCAATCCCACCTTCCCTCCCTCCCTCATCTCCTTCCTGCCCCTTTCCAAGTCCACTGATTGGGGAGGACCTCCTCCCCTTTCATCTGACCCTGTTTTATTAGGTATTTTCAGGACTGGCTGCAAAGTCCTCCTCTGTGACCTAGCAGGGCTGCTCCTCCCTTGGGGGGTGGGGAGGTCAAAGAGTCTGCCATTAAGTTCCTGTCAGAAATAGTCCCTGTTCCCCTTACTATGGGAAACCAATTGGTTACCGAGCTACCACGGGCTACATCCAAGCAGAGGTTCTGCAGGATCTTTCATCTCAGTAGAAGGCTATGGTGGAGTAGCGCCTCATGGCAGCTAAGCAGACAGACAGGCAAGATACGGCCCCCAAGGAAGTACCTCCAAAGCTGTTTCCTCCTGCTGGGTTCCATCCACCTCCCAAAATTTCCAGCAAGGTCCTTAATAGCTCCACAAGTGGGGACTCCACTTTCAACATATGACTCTGAAGGGGTGTTGGGTAACTGTTTCCCCAAAATTAAACATTCTCCCTCAGAGGGAGACTCAGGAGGTTCAGGAAGGTAACAAAACTTACAAGCTGCAGGAAGCTAAGGGAAGTTACAAGCTTCACAAGTTATGTACATTGTAATCAATTGCAGCAGAGAGAAGCTGGGTTCAGTTGTTCAGGGAACTCCAGGATGAGTCATCTGTGAGCCATCACCCACGCTGGGTGGGCTTTTCAGTGATGCAACTACTGTTGACCTCATGTTCTGTGAACAACCCCTCTCTATAGTCCTGTAAGGAACCCCAACAAGCTCACTGGGTCACTATGCAAGAGTGGCGCTATTTCATGCGTCTGTTGTTGGTGCCTTACCTGGGGTCAATAGTCCTCCGGTTCATGCAGGAAGCACACACACATTTCAAATTTAGAACATAACAGTGGTATAAAAAGTTTTACATTATAATACTTACAATGCTTATAGGTCTTACTAATTAACATCAATTCTTTCACTTCTAAGAGTGATCATTTTTCTTGATTTGGCCAGAATTTTATCAATTTTATTCTTTATAAAAAAGAAACCCTAGTGTTTCATTGATTCACGTATTTATTTTTGTTTCCATGTTCACTTATTTGTATTATTCTCTTATGTTTATTTTTCGCATGCACTTCAGTTTCCCTGTTATCTTAACTACAGATCTCCACCCCTGTTATTTTTCTTATTATTCAATTTTAATTTTTTAAGACACTGTCTCTTCAATCTGTGAGTTAGTAAGAGGTTTGTTGCTTCATTTCCAGGTGATACATGTCCTTCAGTTCATGGTTTCTGGCTTAATTTTGTCACCTCGTCCTCAAGTGGTTTGACTTTGCATCGTGCAGCTTCTGTTAGACATGACTGGGTTAGTCTCCTGACTCAGTGGATGGCCTACTTCCTTTTCTCATGTCCACTTAGGAAGAGTGTATCCTCTGCTCTTTGGAGGTAGAATTAAATGTCAGTTGATCTGTGTGGTTTCAATATATTTAAAATTCACCGTAGCCTCAATGTATATTCTGTCTTGGGGAACGTATTCTGGAGATCTGAAAGCAAAGCAATGCCCTGACTGGTGATGTAGCTCTGTGGGTACAGGCACCTCCTGCCAAGCCCTATGACCTAAATCCAATACCTACAGCACACAAGGGCATGCCTGCTCTCACACACAATAAATAAATAAGCATAAAAAACTGTTTAAGGAAGAAAACATGCATTCCGTAGGCATTCTATAGCTATTACTAGATCAATATTGCTAAGTGTTGATCACATCTTGCTTTTTTTTTTCCCTCATAAGTTGAGTTCCAGACTTGATGAAGTCATTTTTATAAGCTTCCTGGTTCTGACCCAGATCACCCCTCCCCCTGGTCTTGCTCCACCAGGACCATGTACTTACATCAGGAACTCTTTCACAAAATGCACTGTGGTAAAAATAAGAAAGGCTGGGTGCTAACACCTTGGATTGGGGCCTTAAAACTAATGGTGTTTTTTTTTTCTTCATTTATACGTTTGCGCATAAATTTTAAAATCATGACATTCAGCATATGCATATTTCTTATTGATACGTCTAATGGATTAATGCCCTCTTTATAATTACAAATGACCCCTTTAATCACTTCTATCTTGAAGTGTTTTTTTTTCTGTCACTAATATGGACACTATGGTTTTATAATAATTGTTATTTGCTTGCTACCTTTTTAAAGTTTGATTTTATTTTTATTTAGGTGTATGTGAAGAATTTGCCCTTGGAGGCCAGGAGAGGTCGTCAGATCCCCCGGAGCCAAAGTCATAAGTCAGCTGATGTGAGGCTGGGACCCAACCCTGGGCTGTGCAAACACAGCAAGTGCTTTTAGCCACTGAGCCATCTCCTCTAGCCTCCTCCACTAGTTCACCTTTCTCTGACTCCTGGTTCTCAGTTAAATTATTGTGAGACTAACACAGATTTACCTCAGTGTTAATTAACTACTCATCCTCTCCTCCCTGGTCCCCGTTTCACCTCACAGGGACAACTGCTATTGAGGTTTCTTGTGTCTAACTGTGGAACTACTTCACAAACACAAGCACATGAAACAAACAAACAAAAAAAGCATGTAGCTGCTTCTTAAAATAAAATAAAGCTGGCCTGTGTGGGAAAAGGGCTTGGAATTCTACACACAGTGTTTGGCTTCATTTCTCTCCTTTGGTAATATGCATAGTGACCTCTGCACCACCATGGATAGACACCACCTTTTGCAAGTGACACACAGCACTCCAATACAGGGACATGCCATGATTGCCTTCCCCAATTTCCTATTGACGGGTTTATTTTTTTTGTTGTTACAAACCACGCTGGGATGATGAACTCTCTTGTAAAGACATGTTTGCACACATGTGTGAGAAATTCATTTCAGTGGAATTTCCTTGGGGAAAAAAATGTGAGCATTTGCAACTTTGATAACATTGGCAAGTTGTCCTCCAAGACAAGCTTATGTGTGGCTTTCCCCCACTAAATCCACACGTGCAGTTTGTTAGCAGGAGTCTGCGCGCACGCTCAGTCACTGAAACAGTCTTAGCTCTCTACTCAAACAGAAACCAAGCATTTGAGATCAATAAATATTTAATTAAGTGTCTGTACAACGTATTATTTCTAAAGTTATTATCCATAGAACATTTCTTATATTAGAAAACAATTTGTACCTTATATTTTGTTCATTGTCTAAGAATTTGCAAGTACATGTGACTGTTCAGCAATAGCCCATCATAAATCAAGTCGTCTGTTATAAATTAAATAGCTTATAATAAATTAAATAGCCGATCACGAGAATCACCGATAGTCATTTCTAAAAGTGAAACTGGAAAAAACTCTTTCAATATTTCAGCATCAGCAAAAATTGTATGTAGTGTGAACGGATATATATTTTATATCATAAAGGAGCTAATTTCTAAAAGTAATGGAGGCTGGGACCCACGAGGGTCTTAGGATAGGCTTGATTGTACCAACCTCATAGGAAATTGCTGGAATCTTTAGATCCTCATCATGGTGCATATTCTTGAACATTAACTTATGGCCATATGGTGGGCAAATGTCTTGATTGTTTTTTTCAGTTTCATATTTTAATTATGAGGGGGGAATGAGCACTTCTATGTTACTTATGGAATTTGTTACTGGATGTTGACTGTTTTATTGACTTATAAGTTCTTTTTATATGCTGAAGAGAGCAGTCCTCAATCATGTGGAGTCACAAAGATCTCCCTCCAATTTATTCATTTTCAGCCTTACAGAGTTTTGCACACTTTTCCCAAATTTAATTTAAGGTTTCCTTCACGGCATTCCAAAAGAAGTCTAAGAGCAAAGCGGAGGTTTTGATGGCTCCAGCGTGGAAGTGATGTGGTCTGATTTAAGCTTCAAATGTGGAGCCCATATCTCAGGAAGGAAGACGTGGCTGTGGAGAGTACCACCATGTCTGTTCCTCTTGGATAAACTTGTGTGGCTCTAAAACCAGGATGCTAACAGTGTTGGTTTAATGACACCATGCCCTTATTAGCTGGTGTTCTACGGTAAGAAAGAGATGGCCTCTGTGTATGTGTGCAGCAGATACAATTTCTTTTTAAAGATTTATTACTTTTTAAATTATACATATATGGACTGGGTGGGGCATGTACACTTGACTGCAATGCTTGCAGAAGCCAGAAATCTTATATCACCTGGAGCAAAAGTTACAGGCGGTTGTAGGCTAACCAATACGGGTGTAGGGAACCAACTTGCCTCCTCCGTAAGAGCATCACACTCCCTTACCCACTAAGCCATGCATGTCTCCATGGCCTAGATCTGAATTCTTAATGAGCTCAGTTGGCTTCTATCCATCGTTTCGTACATTTGGGGGCTCAGTGCCTTCAGGGGGGCCCCTCTGGCATATGGCATTCATGTTGCTAATATTTCATCACAACATGAGGTTCCGGGCTTATCTGCCTCATCCCCACCCTTGCATCAGCCATTTCTTCTGAAATCCCTGGTTTCTTCAGAGCAGGGAAGAATGGCTTTTAGAAACCAGGACTGCGGTGCTAAGAGTGCTCATGGCCACCAAGGGCATCGCATGTCCTGGGTCCTTCCGCTCGATAAATCCAGAAACAGTGGTACCCGGACTTCCATGCTGCACTGTTGGGTTTGCTTGCCTTGTTCATTCACAGTTGTAGCTCTTTTTATCCTCAATGACAACTGCTTACCAACCATGTTAAGATTCTTTAAGGTGTGTGAATGGACAAGAAAATGGATAGAAAAATAAGAGATTGCAATGAGCTACTCAGGGATCTTCTAGTAGCCTCCCTTAAAAACCCCTTCACTTTTTGTCCAGAGAGAGATTCACAATGGAAACTGGAATTAGGTTAACTGACCAGAGGAGCAGCAGAAGATGGGTACAAAGCATTTGATGCCCAGAGACAGCAAACCTGACAGTCACTGGGAATCTCTGTAATAAGCTATCCCCTGTTGACTTTGGTTTGGCCAAAGAGTGCACAGACTACAAGACGAGACAATGTGTATGGTACAGAGAAGATAAATAGCTCACAGTCACTGCTAGATAGGCTAGCATCTGTGCACAGCCTGATCCTGAGCAGAGTGGCGGAGCTGACCTGGAATCAATAGGGGGTGCTTTTCTAGACCCAGCCTGTCTTGGTAAGGACGTGGTAAGGATGCCAGGAAGGAAACAAATGGAGGAAAGAGTAGTGGCAAGATTTCTCACCTGTTGCTGTTTTGCATAAGGGGTTTCCTACAGTGGGTTCCCTGTCACGTGTGTAACTGTTACTTACGATGGATGGGCTGTGGCTCAAGGCAGCCTGGTTACACATATATGAGGCAGCTCTCCCACATGCTTTGCAGGATCCTGAGCCTGAGCCACTGATACCATCACACGTTTGGTTAGACGGGGTAAAAGCAGAAAGCACTGGCAGGCTGCGTCTTCCGGTGCACAGGGTCAGCAGGTGCAGATGCCCGCAGGCAAGCAAAGCGACAGAAGCGGAACACCAGCTTTTGCAAGTAAGAAGAGAGGAAACTGAGAAGCGGAGGATCAGAGCGGCATTTGTGCCTGTCCAAATGTAGAGATTTCTAGTTCCTATGTCCACGTGCCAGTGGGTGCCGACAGCACTTAGCTGGTGCGTGGACCTTTTTTTTTTTTTTTTTTTTTTTTTTTTTTTTTTGTCTCCACCTCTCCAGGCAGCACTGACAATGCTGTACTCCAAGGTGTAGCTGTTAATTGTGAACACTGGAGGGAGTGAAATACATCAGGTTTTCTATTGTTTGTAAGTAGAAAAGTTAACTAGACACACACACCGGTGGGGAAACCGTACCTGCCATAGCTTTTAGTTAAAATGGTTCATACTGACTTGAGATCTCACTTCAGAAGCGCGGAATGACCAGTCCTCAGGGACAGACGTGAGGACACACAGGCATGCCTTCTTAGTTTCTTTTCGTCCCTAAAGTTTTCAGATTGTTCGAGTAAAACATTCCTTAAATGTTTGGGTTCTTGTATGAAAGCCAGCAGAGATGCAGACAGCCAAAGGTTCCAGTATTCGAGTGTACGGCCGGCTCCGCCCACTTTGCTACAAGTGAACCTGTCGAGAGGAGGCCTAAGAAATCCTGAGCAGCATTTGGACAGTCTGAGGATCCTATGTGAACCCTCTAGAACATTCCCAGTATCTTTGTTGTAGGGCACCTCTGCAAAAGGGAGACTACAGCAAAAGGCTCGCTAACAAGTTTGAGGCTAGCCTGGGCTACATAGTGAGTTCCAGACCATCTATGACTATAGACCCTACATCAAAATAATATGGGTATTTGTCACAGAATGTCATTTAATATTTTATAACTGAACATGCATGTATGTATGTATGTTACATAAATGTTGTCACTATAAACACATATGACTGGGAAAATTGTTTTTGTTTTGAATTATATTTTTTCCCCCAAGACAGAGTTTCTCTGTGTGGCCTTGGCTGTCTTGGACTCACTTTGTAGACCTGGCTGGCCTCGAAACTCACAGAGATCCGTCTGCCTCTGCCTCCCAGAATGCTGGAATTACAGGTATGTGCCACTACACCTGGCTATTGAAATATTTTTTAAGATTTATTTGTTTATACGATATTCTGCCTGCATGTGTGCCTACACACCAGAAGAGGGCACCAGATCTCATTATAGATGGTTGTGAGCCACCATGTGGTTGCTGGAAATTGAAGTTGGGAACCTTTGGAAGTACTCCTAACCCCTGAGCCATCTCTCCTGCCCAAGTTTTTTTGTATTCGGCAATGACTGGGAACCTTTTGGCAGAAAGCAGCTGAGCAGTGCCCTGTTAATGGCTGAGGCAGAAGAGGCTGTGGAATCACTTCCTATGTTAAAAGAACTCACAATAACAAAAATACCAACTGCGTTAGCATCACAGTTTTTCTTCTGCCTTGCTGAACGGTTCAGCATTCCAGTGGGAGGGCCAGTGAACTCACCGGTACTCAAAAAGCAGGGCTTTCCCCTAGCTCCGCCCCCAGAACCCCATCCCATGCTCCAGCTGCCCAGCAGCTCACTCACTGACCTCATTTAGGATTTTGCTTCAGTGTTGCCTTCTCCAAGGTGCTCCAGTATTTGCAATCTCCCTCACTTTTCCCTGTCCTTAAATTGCTTGTCACCCCCTCATGTTTTCCCCTTGTATTATGCTGCTTGTCTAACTCTTCCTCCCAGTGTCTAAACTATAAAGTTGAAAGTCATTGATGTCCCTTGACGTGTCCATAGTGCCACAAGGAGTTCTGGGCATGTATGGAGGCAACATGGCCACAGGTGACCGGCTCAACACAATTAGGGTACTGAATTGGCATCTCTGAGTTCCCCAGCCTTGTCTTCATAGCTGAAAAAGGTCTAGGACTTCAGTCATATCATCGCAAGGAAAAGTCTCATATTGGAAGGAAAGGGCATGAATAAATGGAGCTTTCTACTCGCCCTTCTATCCTGAGAGAAAAATCTTCCTTGGGAGGCCTCAGGAGAATTCTTCTTCAATTTCAGTGACCAGTTTCCCTGGCCATTTGTCTGCTCTTAGATCAATCACTGGTGAAGGGAAATGTGATCAGAGATGGCTTCAGACCCATCAGGAAGTGTCTCCTGAGACTTGGCAGATTGCTATTGGACTAAATGTAAAGCTATTGTTCTATTAATATAAGAGATGGGGGGGGCTTTTCTGCAGCCAGGAGTACTGCCATGTTGGAAGGGATAGGATTTGGAGAACAGTGGAGGAAGGAGAAAGAAGAGAGGGAAAAAGAGCCTTGTAAGATGCAGGGAAATACAAGAGAGAAACTTGGAACCAGCTAAGTCCTTTCTGACTCTTGCAAATGCACCCATTCTAGCTTCACAGATAGCACATTTCATATGTGCATCTTTGAGTATTTAGAGAGTACTAGATGTGTGGCTTCGGATCAATGGCTCACCTCTTTGAGCCTCACACGAGCCACTATGGCTCTGGAAGAGAGCATGTGAACCTGTCTATTCTGTTGCTCGAATGGTTATTCCAAATTTAGCTCTGATCTGTGGTTCTGGCCAATGTAGCAGGCTTTTCTTTAATTATACACTCACAGACCCTGTTAGTAGGTTGCACTGTAACTACAGTTACCACCTTAGACCACTTTGTTCTTTTACTGAGAATGAACGGTCGTGTCAAGGACATAAAAGATAATTCAATGAAATAGAACATTTGACTGCCTTACAGGTAATAGCGGGCAAAGAAAGGTCATGGATGGCAATAGATCAGATGGTGTAGCGTGGATGACTTTCAGTGTGTGGGTGGAACCTATTCCCGGTTATTTCCTTGTGTTTTCAATGAGAGGCTTCCTCACTGATGACACGGCCTAATTTCTTCTCATCAAAGCAGTGCTATCCAGAATGTATTGGCTGTAGTCAGGATTTTGAGAGTCAGCTGTATCTGAACTGAAATCCAAACTCCATTCCTTATTCTGTGTGATTCTGTTAAATGTGAGTAAGACGCTCTGACTCCCAAAGATAACACATGCCTTCGAGAGGATGGTGGATGATGAAAGCCAAGCTCGCAGGCACCATTAGCATGGCTCCTTTCTTCCCTTGTGACTTCATGGATTTCCCAACCAAACCCTGTCAGCCCATGTATTTCTTCACCCCAAAGTGACCTCAGTCTATTATCCCATCAGCCAACTGAGGATTAGATCAGCAGAAATCAGGAGCCAAGAAGAACTATCCTTTTTTCCCAACCTCATGCTCAGCATATTTTTCAGGACCCAAGGAACATCGAGCCACCTGCTTTTCTCTTCATAAAGAAAAATTACTAAGTGTTTTTTAGATACACACCCAGTTCCCCAGTCTCCTTATTGGATTCTGTGAGTGATATTAAAAAGGGATAAGACTTTTTGGTTCTTGCTTTCCAAGAACTAAAAACGCCCTCAATCACAATGCCAAGCCAACAGAACTGTGTTAAATTCCAGCTCCACCATTTACTATCCTGTGGCCTTAAACAACCACCTAGCTTCTCTCTCTGAGCCCATGCAGAAACAGAGCCGCCGGTACCCCTGCCATCGTGAGCTTTAAATTGCTACTCATGTTAGTGACCTGGCACAGAGGAAACACTTGGAAAATCTGAGTCTCTTCATCATCAAGCCACACAGCAGTTAAATAATATAACAGGGGACTTATTCCAAGACAGCCTATAATTCACCGCCAAGGGAAACGCCATCCAAAACAAGGTTCTTAGAGTGTGGTGTAGGGCAGAGCCATCCGCGCTGGAGGGGGTGGAGGGATTACTGCATGATGGAGAAAGGCCCTGGCATTCTCCTGGGATGGGCCGATTTTCTCAGGTGCAACACAGGAGCCTTGGCCTGAAACCCTTTCCCTACACCTGTGATAAGGAACAAAGACTCAAGCACTCAGAATCAAAGAGTCACCGTGAAATAGCAGAGCTCTGTCTTCTCACCATGCTCAGACCACAGATGCTGTCTTCTTCAAGCGGCGTTCCTACCACCCGTCTGGGTGGTCTTTCATTTCAGCCCATTATAGGAGAATCATCTTTTCACTGCAGTATAGGCCCACAGAGGCCCGTGGGCAACAACAGACCAGGTACAAGGCTGACACATGCCTGGGGTTAAAGGAAAGCCCAACAAACAAAGATGTGTTTGTTTAATACTCAGAATGAAGAACTGCTATTTTCAAGACTGCAATTTGGGAAATTTGCTTGTAGAAGCGTCTGGTAATAGCTCTGGTAAAAGCGTCTCATCAGCTCTGGTAGTATTCCTCCCCATTCTCATCTCCTTTGTATGCACACCCTTTTCCTGCCAGGACTCTCTCTGGGTGGAAGACAGCAGATTCTCATAGACTTTCATGACTACAGGTAACCTACTTTGGGCAGTGACATGCAAAAGGATGCAACAAATATCACATCAGGCCAAAACCATTAAGTGCATTTTCACAGCTTATTTGGCTTCATGCCCTGTCTCCTACCAAAGGGACAGAGTTATCTTGGACGATGCTACTGTTAGCTTGAGTCCCAGAAGGAGAGATTCTGGCGCTCGGGGCATACAACGTAGTGTTTTACAGAGTTCAGCAGACCGGTAGGCTGGCAGATACAGCAACAAGGAATGCTTGTTATGTAAGCACTGAGATGTGGAGGCCGTCTGTTACCACAGCAAAAGCTGACTAATAATACATCACCAACATTCATCAAACATTTGCTTGATGCTGGGACCATCCCAAGCATTCTACGTATGTTCCGTCATTTATTCTTCACATTAGTCACGTAATCTGTGTTTTTCACCAGGCTTCTCCATGGAAATCATCAGGAAGTTACTCTGGCTCTGGTTGCAAAAGGAAGTCCAAAAGGAAGGTTTCTGCCTCCGACCAAAATGGAATAGGAGAGTTTGGATGTGCCTCCCTGTGTGAAAAAAAAAAAAAACAAAACAGAGAGCCAGTAAAATACGTGAAGCCACGGTTCTCGAGCTATTAGACGGCAGGCAGTGAGACGGATCTGAGATGCAAAACAACCCTGATGACTCCTACACAACCTGCTGTGCAGAGAGCATCTTCAGGTCACAGGAGAACCCTGGTGGAGCTCAGCTACGTCCCTGACTTCGTAAGTCGGAGCAGAGAGCAAGGAGGCCAAAGTGACTTGAATTGAAAAGTCAGGAAGGAGACAAAAAAAAAAAGCTACTCAGAGGACTGCGGAGATTTACAAGGGACCTCCAGGAGGCTGAATACCTTTCAGCAGCACCAACGACCTGCAGAGCCGTGAGCAAAAAGCTCAGAGGACCAATCGCAAACAGGAGTAAAGACGGAAACATTCTCATCAATGAGACCGGATCTCTGAGTGAAAAGAAACCTCCTCAGTGGGAAGCAATGACTGAACATGCAAAGAAGCTGGCATATACAGCCCCAAATGAAGGGGAAATACGATCACTTGAACTGATTCCCAAATGACACGGAGAGTTAGAATTAGCAGACAATGAAATAAAGAACACTACAGTGACTATACACCAGGCATTCATGAAACTAGAGGGAAAACTGAGCACACGTTAAGACATAATAGATGTAATAAAGACCAAAGCTGAACTGAGCCAAGACCAAGAGATGAAAAATACACTGGACAGGATTAATAACAGACTGGACTTGCAGAAAGAAGAAGTGAACTTGAAGACGCAAACATAGACACAATGGAAAATGAAGTACACATAGAAAAGGATGAAAAGTTACCAGTTAACAGCTGTGAGTAACCTCAGGCAGCCTATGAGGATAATCAGAGTTCTTTGAAGTCAATAGACTAGGCAGAAATCTTCAGAATAAAAAAATGATGTCCTCCACCAGAATTTCCACGGAAGCCGGGCATGGTGGCACACACCTTTAATCGCGGTAGAGGCAAAGGCAGGCAGATTTCTGTGAGTTTGAGGCCAGCCTGGTCTATATAGTGAGTTCCAGGACAGCCAGAAATACAGCAGGACCCTGTCTAAAAAAGAAGGGGGGGGGGGAGAAAAAAATTCTCACCAAAATGAAAACTGTTTTCCCAGAGAGCCGAAAGGCTCAATGAAACCCAAGAATAAGAAACACATACAACTCCATGAGACACATTCAAATCACTGTGAGTAGAGCCAGTGATGAAGAAAATATTAAAGGCAACTGGGGTTGGGGCCAGGGGAGATGGTTCTGCAGTTGTTGCTCTGGAAGAGAATCAGGGTTTGTTTCCCAGCACCCATATGGCCGCTCACAACTGTCTGTAACTCTAGTCCAGGGCATCCAGTGCCCTCTTCTGAACTCAGGCGCCAAATGCGGTTCAAAGACATACATTCAGGCAAAAACACTCATAAAGATACATATAATATTAAAAAAAAAATCAAATGCCAGGCATGGTGATGTATAATTCAACATGCAGAAAGAGATAGGAACAGACTATTTCTTAGCTAACTGGCACATTCAAAGCCATCCTGAACTACATGAAACTGTCTCCAAAAAACAACGAAGGATGTCAGGAAAGAGGGAAAATGATGCGGCACTAACAAATAAACACTAAACAAATAGCAAGATGGGACACCTAATCCCAGTAATTGATAATCTCATTAAATGTAATCATCTAAACACCCTTGACAAAACAGATACTGTGCAACTGAAAAAAAAAAAAAAAAAAAAAAAAAAACAAGTCACATCTATAGGCTATTAAATTTACTTTAAATAGAAGGACCCATTTAAACCCACAGTGGACATATTGGAAAAGCTATATCCCTGTTATTCTAATTTCAAAACTAACCTGAAACGGATATATTGATATTAAACAGGGCAGATTTCAGGGAGTGGCACTATTAGGTGTGGCCTTTTTGGAGACGGGACTTTCTCAGACCTGCCGGCGGGTTAAACAACGAAGCTGAGGTTTCTAATACAGTTTAAAGCTTAGGCCTTTTGCTGGGGCAGCCTCCCAGCTACTGTCCAAACTTAACTCAACTGGTCCATCACTACAATCCGCCGTAGTCCGCCCCCTCCCCGACGGCGTACTCTTCAATTTACTAAGTTCACCTTGTTCTCCCTGTGGCACGCTCTCTCCTGGAAGTTCCACCCCAGATATTGGTCGTCAGCTCTTTATCGCAGCCAATCAGCAGCGTGACAACACCGGATGCAGCTCTTAGTTTGCCTTCAGGCCTAGAGGGTTGTCTGATCTTCGTGTGTTTAGTCGGTGTGGAAGGATATGCGTTTGCAAACAAGCCACTGATGGGCTGTAGAAGTGACTAGACCAAGATTCCGCCAGCGCTTAGCTTTCTGCCAGTGCAGTATTCACAACAGAAGGAAAGTCACCCCTACGACCTATGGCCTTGTTGGGAGGAATTTTGTCACAGGGTGGAGGTGTGGCATCCTGGTGGTGGGGGGGGGGGTGTGAGGGTGAGGTCTCAGAAGCTCAAGCCAGGCTTAGGAGCTCTCTGTCTCTTCCTGCTGCCTGCAGGTCCAGAGCTAGAACTCTCAGTTCCTTCTCCAGCACCATGCCTACCTGCATGCAGATGCTTCCCACCATGAGGATAATGGACTAAATCTCTGAAGCCAGCCCCAATTAAATGCTTTCCTTTATAATGCTTTCCTCGCCATGGTCATGGTGTCCCTTCACAGCAATAAAACCCTAACAGAGACAGAACATAACAAACCAAAAGTGTAGGCAGCTAAGATGAAAGCTTCTCCTGACGAGCTGCCAGGAGACAGGGACAGACATACACTCGCAGACGTTAACATCCCTCAGTAAGGGAAGAGTAGCTTGACAGCAGGGCTCTGAAGGACTAGGCGACAATCCCATTGCCATTTCCAAAGCAAACAACAGAGGACCCCATCTTTTCAGGCGCACCTGAACACTGACAACGATCAGCTATGTTCTGAGCAAAAAAAGTAAGCTCGTGACAATTCTGATCACACAAACAATGTCCTCTGGGGCTGGAGAGATGGCTCAGTGGTTAAGAGCACTGGCAGCTCTTCCAGAAAACCTAGGTTCAATCCCCAGTACCCACATGGCAGCTCACAACTGTCTGTAACTCCAGGGCCAGGGGATCTGACACTCTCACACAGATATACATGCAAAAAAAAAACCCACCAATGCACACAAAAATAAATAAATCATTTTAAAAAGAATGTCCTCTGAGTACAACAAAGTTAAATTAGAAAAAAATGTGGGACTGACATCTAAAAAAATTTTTGCAATGTTATTAAATAAAACAATACAACTCTAAGTAACTAGGAACCAAAGAATACATCTTTTAAAAATCAGAATATTTTCAACATGAAGAAAATAAAAACATAACATAAAATTTATGGGGTGTAGCTAACATCACACTTAAAGGGAAATTTGTCTAACTAAGTGCCTATATTAGACAAGAAAAAGCTTCAAATCAGTGATCTCTGCTTCAAAGTTAATGAAATAGAAACCAGGAAAACAGAAAACATATTATAGCAAAAACTGATTCTTTGAAAAGGTCAATAAAACTGATGAGCTTTTAATGAGACTGGAGTGGGGAGAGGAGAGGAAGGGCTGGTAGGGAGGAGAAGGAGGGCAAAAGAGGAAGAGGAGGACAACACAGGAGCAATCACAAAAGAGGGGACCTAGTTATCATAATAAAAAATGACAGACATTGCTACCAATTCTACATGTATTTAAAAGATAATAAAATCATAAGCCTGGCTTGATGTTAATAATTTTTATGCCATGCACACCTTTAATCCCAGCACTTGGGAGGCAGAGACAGGAAGATCTCAGAGGCCAACCTGGTCTACAGTGTGTGTTTCAGGACAGCCAAGGCTACCCAGAGAAACCATGTCTCGAAAATTCCCCCTAAAAATATTTTTCATAATGACATGAAATAAAACAATTTCTTGAAAAGTATAAACTATTATAGTTTGCTCCCAAACAAATAGCTATATATCTTTTAAAAATTATGTTAAAAAAAAGATATATATTTATATATATTTATATATATATTATATATTATATATATAATATATAAATATATATTATATATAATAATATATAATATATATTTATATTATATATTTATATATATTTATATATATAAGATATATATTTATATATATTTTATATATATATATAAAAAGATATATATTTAAAAATATATATATCTTTTAAAAATTACCTTCTGTTTTAAAAGAAGATCCCAAAGTCAAATTATTTTACTAGTAGATTCTATGAAACTTTCTCTTTTTTGGACAAGGTCTCTCTCTGCAGCCATAATAGCCTAGAACTGTTATCTATATAGACCTGGCTGCCCTCTGGAACTCATAGAGATCTGCAGGCCTCTGCCTCCTGAGTGCTGGAGTTCAAAGCGTGTGCCACCACACCCAGCCTATGCAATATTTAAGGAGCAAACAACATCAACGCTGAACAAATTTTTCCAGAAAATAGAAGAAAAAAGGAACACTGATTTTTCAAAATCAGATTCAATTGGTGCTGTCTCTGGACAAGATGTTACCAGAAAAAGCACAGTTTCAACCAACAAATAAAACCTCATGAGCATGAAAACACAATCCGACACAGTAAATGGACTCCTTTAAGTTGGATATATAAACATACACATGTAACAATGTAACACAGAAGGAGAGGCCATGACTTTGAAAGGGAGTTGGGGCGGGGGTGGAGGCTGAAGAGGAGCTGAAGTGGGGCTGAGAGGGAAAGATGAAAGTGATGTAAAATACAGTACTCCTTCATGAAAATTCTCAAAAAAATAAGTTTCAGGTTAAAAAAAAAGGATGAATGCATCATGACTAAGTGGGATTTACAGCAGGAATTGAAAACTACTTCCTCATTCAAAACCCAATCAGTGTCATTCACTCTGCAAGCACATCCAGAAAGAAAGGAAATTGGGGAAAATCATGGACTGTTTGAGAAGGCTGGGGAAATACGTGTGGGAGGGGGGCAGGCAGGAACAGCAATTCAGAGCACCACTAACATCATACATCAGACCAACCCATTATAGTCAGCCCTGGCCTCTGCTCACTGGAGGCAGACATCGCTCCTAATGCAAGGTGGCCATTGCCAACCCTGCCAACCTATCAGAAGGGATACATTCCTATCCTGAGTTTTTAGAATAGCCAGTTCCAGCTTGAAACACCCAACAGGGAAGTTCTAGCTGGCCAAGCTGCCAGAAAGGCTGAACAGTGTGGCAGCAGCAGGGAGTCCTACAAATCTAGGAAGGTAGTTGTCTTTAGTCAGGGTTTCATAGCTATGAAGAGACACCATGACCAAGGCAACTCTTTGCAAGGAAAACATTTAATGGGGGCTGCCTTACAGTTTAAAGGTTTCGTCTGTTATTACCATCATGGTGAGAAACATGGAGGCACGCAGGCAGACATAGTGCTGGGGAAGGAGCTGAGAGGTCCACATCTTGATCTGCAGCAGAAGGAGACTGCGTGCTACACTGGGCACAGCTTGAGCAGATGAGACCACAAAGCCCGCCCCCACAGTGACACACTTCCTCCAGCAAGGCTATACTTATTCCAACAAGGCTCAGCTCCTAAGAGTCCCACTCCCTATGTGCCAAGCATTCAAACAGAGTCCATGAGGGCCATTCCTATTTAAGCCACCACAGTAGTTTAGATGCTCTATGTGCCAAGGTGACAAATGTCACCGAGAAGGAACATCCACTTTGTGGATTTGGAATTTGAACTTCCTGGACATTTGATAAGATGCTAGGTCACTGCTTGGAGAAGAAGAAACACCAGGCAAGCCATTATATACATCACCTTCTAACTCCATGTAATGGGCATCATCACTTCCATGTTATGTAAGAGAAAAAATGAAGGGTGATATAAATTCAAAGCTAAATATCCCGTGTCACCTCCCTGACCCAGTATCCCCAGGCCTCTACATATATGAGTACTCTAGTGCCTATGTAGATTCAGGCATACATCCTGCACCGAGTTCATTGTTCACCGATGGACTCCAGTACCTCTGCCACTGAACCTCACCTATCTTTCTTATAACAGCCAACTCAGGTGTTTCCAAAGCCCTTCTGAGATGTTGAGACCTCTGGGACCTCATGAACTCTCTGTGGAGTCTCAAGGCATTCTCTTCTTAACCGTGAGATTCTGTAATGCAATGGACCAGAATCAACATTCCCATTCCAGCCTGGAGGAAATAGGGGCATAGCGAGGGAAGACCCAACAAGAAGACTGAAACCAAGCAGGGAAAACACCACCTCTCTTAGCTTTCTGTCTAGTGTCTAGGATCTAGGATGCAATCTTATGGGATCCAATAGCTTGGATATCCCCACTCTTGCAGCTCATCTGTCTGCAGTACACATAGCATCTCACTTTGGTGGGTTTCTTTGGGGGGAGGCATCTTGGGGTATCTACTGCAATCTAGGCTTTACCTTACCAGCTTCACACATAGCCTCCTAGGGCCTTATCACAAGAACTGCAACCCATACTGAATGAAGCCATACTGCAAAGAAGAATCTCAGAAGAGCGTAAGTGGCAAAGAAGACTCTGAGACCAGACCAGCTGCCTGGAAGAAACAGAAACCAGCCAAGTGACTGAGTCACTTGGAAAGGACACTCCTCAACCTGTTGAGCTGCCTGCAAGTTGTGCAGTTTGCTCCAGGATTTTAGCTTTTTTGAGTGGTCATCCAGGCTGGGGTGGGCTGTGGTGATACGGCTGTCTTTGTTTCCTTTATGCTCCTGTAAGTAACTCTTCACCCACATACTTGTAAGTATATAAAACTCATTGGTTCACCAAGTTGGACTTTGGTGGGATCTTTACTGTACTTCAGTGTGTTGTGGGACCCCTGTCTGGGGTGAGTAGAGAGGTGTGCTGCACCTAAAAAAATTTGACACACAACAAGCATTCTTTGTTTTTGTAACCCCAAAGTTTCAAACTCTTTCACATTCCTCCTGAAGCAAGTTCCCAAGGCCCAAGAAACACGCGATCACTTTTATCAGAGCCCCACTTCATAGCTCTGGGTTTCTGCGTGAGTTGCTGTTCCTGCTTATGTGTGACATGCCAGACAAGAGTGACTGGAGGAAGGAAGGGCTTGCTTTGGCTTGGCTCACAGTTTAAGGGTCCGCCCATCACCATGGAGCATAAGGCCCCTGTGGTCAGGAAGCAGAGAAGAATAAACGCTGGTGCCCAGCTTGATTTCTCCTTTTTATTCAGTTCAAGGCCCACAGTCAATGTCAGGGAAGATGGGAGATGGTCAGTTCTTAAGTAGGTAGATATCTAGGGAAAGAGGCCTAAATTAGGTCTTAGGTGTCTGGTTCTTTTCCAAAAGAAACCCTCTTTTGGGAGGCTTATTCTCTCCCTCACCCCAGGGCTAACTCCCTCTAGTGGGCTTTTTTTTCCATGGTAAATCCAAAAGTCCCCTCCCTTGTCTCATCTAGTCTGGTTTCTGCTGTTACTTAAAGTGGCTCAACCCAAGGGTGCATCCTGCTCTGCTGACCCAGTTCAAAAAGAACAAAAGGGACCCAGTTCCGAGCTATACGCTACGAAATATATTAAAGCCCAGACATGGAAGGGAGACAAACAAATGGTGCTTTAGCTCTGGACTCGTCTCCTGTACTGAGTGTGTGTGTGTGTGTATGTGTGTATGTGTGTGTGTGTGTTGTTGTTGCTGTTTTCTTTGCAACGAATTTTGGCCTTGTACTGTAGACTTCAACCTTCTCGTCTTATACTTCTTTACCTGATAGAGAATGGACCCAACAGAGGAGACCTAACAGGCAACACGTGAAACAGCGCTTCCCATGTTGACGGTGGGTCTCTCCACCTCAGTCTTGAAACCTTCACAGGCCTGCCTACAGATTTGTCTTCTAGGTGAATTTAGAGCCCCCTTTAATTGACAATCCATAGTAACCATCAAAATCACAAAAAGAGAAAATGAAAAAAAAAATGAGCATGTCATGACGGAAATACTCCAGATCTTATGCTATGCGTTGGGTTCCTGAACGTTTACTAAGTTATAAATAGTAACTAAGTAGGGGATGTGGTGATCTAAATGAGAAGAGTCCTCATGGCCTTGTATACTGGAATGCTTGGTTTCTAGTTGGTGGAACTATTTGGAAAGGATTAGGAGGTATGACCTTGTTGGAAAAATTCTGTCACTGGGTGTGGGGGTTGAGGTTTTAAAAGCCCACACCATTCCTAGCTCTCCCCCTCATGCTTATAGATTAGATAAAAAGCTCTCCAATGCTCTGACTGACTGACTGCTGCCTTGTTCCCAACCGTGATGGCTGTGGACTCATCCTTTGAAACTGTAAGCAAGTCCTCATAAATTCTTTTTTTCCTATAAGTTGCCTTAGCTTTTGTAGAGTAAAAGGTCTGAGCCTACTTCTGGGATTGAAGACTTAAAACCCACACTCAAAATCTCACCAATCCCCACCCTTGAAAACTCTTTCCCTGGGGGCTGGAGAGATGGCTCAGATGTTAAGAGCACTGGCTGCTCTTCTAGAGGTCCTGAGTTCAATTCCCAGCAACCATGTGGTGGCTCACAGCCATCTATAATGAGATCTGATGCCCTCTTCTGGCATGCAGGTCTACATGCAGACAGAACATTGTATACATAATAAATAAATAAATCTTAAAAAAAAAAAAAAACGAAAGAAAACTCCTTCCCCTGCTAATTCTCACTGAGCAGAGGCAGCCACCCTCTTGTGTCTGTCCCAGTAAATCTCGTGTGTGAGCTTTGTTGTGTGGTATGACCTTGTGGTATTCCTTGGCTCCCAGCGGCCAAGTTACCTTTCTCTTGAGAGCTGTAACACTTCCAGAGGGGAAATCTTCTGCCTCAGAGCTGCAACACCTCCCCTGGGGAAGCCTTTTCCCTGAGAACTGTAACACTTACCGACACAGCGTTTTGTCATAGCAGTGGAAAAGCACCTAACACAGAGGACATGTAGAAGCTGATGATGGCAGTGTGTCGTGAACTAAGGACAAATGACTAATCAAATTCGGATCATCCAGTAATGTAAATGTAAAAGAAAAAAAGGAAAGAAGGAAGCTGGGAAAGGCAACTTGCCTTCTTTCTTCCATCCACTATCTTTAGTTCCCTTTGCTTTGTCTTTAATCGCCCATCCCTAAAACCTTCTTGGCTACCTACTTTGTACCATGTACTAGGGCTTAAGCGGAGTACCAGAAGCTGGGATGAATCAGACAGTCCTAAAGATCCGCTGTCCTAACTGTACCACATAAATATTTAAAAATGTCATTTCAGTTGATTTGTTTTGGTTGTGGTTTTGTCTTGAAGAAGGGAGCCACTGCCAGGTGCAAGAATGAGAGCTGAAAAAACCCAGATGGTTTACAAGATGGCAGAACCAAGTGCTGTGAGATAAAAAAATAAAATAAAATAAAATAAAAGCCCCTTACCCAGCCAGGGCTACTAAGAGAAAACAAAAATATAGAGTGTTGTACCTTGATAAATTAATTTTAAAAAATGTAGGCTTGATGAAAAAGACGACTTTGCCCTTGAAGTGCTTCTGTCTTGGACAGGAAAGACAGAAGCAGCAGCGAGGGTAGGAAAGACGGAAGACACACACTGGGGAACATATGTCAAGCCTGGGGTGCAGAAAGCTTCCTGGAGGAGATGAGTTGCATGTAGGCTGAAAGAGGTACCTGGGGTCGGTAGGTCAGCACCAGGGAAAAGAGTCAGCGGGTGTTGAGGCCAGTGTTGGGGAGACTGAGCTGGACACACTTCAGGGATTCTGTGGTTGATTATGTCTTCTCTGAGGGCCAGATGAAAGGAGGTAAACTTAGGTAAATGGGCACACCCAGACCCCACTAGGAAGTGTATAGACCATCCAATGGGTCATGGAAGTAGCCCTGACGGATGTGTCAGCATATCTGAAGGCCACCCAGACATCTGGTAGCAATGATGGCACCTGAGCTGAGGAAAGCAGGATCTGAATGTTGAACCCTGACTGCTCTGAATCATAGTAGACTGCAGGTCAAGCTGAAGACAAGCAGACCTACACTCCCCTTCTCTGGCCTGCCACAGACCTCCTTCCAGGAAGCTCTGCACTCGAAAAGGTCACAGGACTCATGGATTTTCCTCAGGTGCCATAAAACCACGGTGAGTGCTTCTGCAAGACCGAGAAAGAGTCCAAGGTTTGACAGCTGACATCTGGGCGGTAGACGGCAAACCAAGACCTGGAAAAGCAGAGGCAGAAGACGGCTCGTTCGTGGTTGTCATGTGTCCGCTCATTACACTGTGCTACGTAAATCTGTGTGACTGAAAGCTTAAAAGAGAGGATTTAGACACCATCTCATAGACCTTCTACCCCAGGCATGACTCTCCCTAATTCCAAAATTCTACAAATGTTACAGATTTTGATAAGAAGCATAAGGAAAAAGACTAACTGAATACCTACTTTGTGATAGGCTACAACATAAACCACACTCCGAAGAAATTCTTCTTTCCCATTGTGGTGGTTTGAATGAGAACGACCCCCATAGGCTTATAGGGAGAGAGTGGCGCTATTAGGACGTGTGGCCTTGCTGGAGTAGGCGTGGCTTTGTTGGAGGAAGTGTGTCAAACGCTCAAGCCAAGTCTAGTGTGACATTCACTTCCTGCTGCCTGCCAATCCTGATACCTCTCAGCTGCTTCTCCAGCACCATGTCTTCCTACCTGCTGCCATGCTTCCCGCCATGACAATAACGGACTAAACTTCTGACCTGTAAGCCAGCCCCAGTTAAATATTTTTCTTTATAAGATTTGCTGTGGTCACGGTGTCTCTTCACAGTAACAGAAACCCAAACCAAGATACCCTGTTTTTCCAACGAGAAGGCTAGAAGTAAACGTGTCTAGACTGAGATTTAAGCCCACGACTGCTTGGCTATATGTCCACGAAACATTCTGTGTTCTTTGTAAAGAGACTATGCTGAGTTCATCAAGGATTTATTGTAGATCGATTCCTTGGCAGTTAAGAATATTTTATATTACTTATCTGATGCCAATTGACAAACAATACCAAAATTCAGAAGCTTAAAATCACAAACATTTTCTTAGCATTTCCACAGTCAAGGATCAGCGTGGCTCAGTTTATGCCTCTGGTTTAAACTGGGTGTTTGGGGATATGATAAAGACATCAAAAGGACTGCAGCCTGATGGGAAGGCTCAGCTGAGGAGGACTGTGCTACCCTGGTGCCAGGCCTCTGTCCCTCACCAGGTTTCCTCACAACACAGCACCTGGCTTCCTTTAGGGGTTGGTGCCAAAAGAACAAGAGAGACAGTGAGTGCCCAGAGCAGCTGGTCTTTTCATTAACCCAATCCTAGGACGAACATCCTGTCTGTCCTACTGTGTTCTATTGGTGAAAAGCAATACAGCAATTCCAGCCTACACTTCAGAGGAAGGGGACAGCAGTTCCGGGATTACCCAAAGCCAGTTTGTAGGCTGCAGACTACAGTTTAAAGAACAGTGGATCAGGTTGTCCAGACTGTTCCTGAAATGGCAAATTGTTTTCTCTTCCTATGCGATTGTTTCATCTCAATTGAAACATTCTCTCTGAGAAGGGGGAGAAAGATTCAGGATGACTCCTGAAACTAAGGAAACTTAGAAGGCTCAGAAATCTCATGAAAGTTACAGGATTCACAAGGCCCCTTCTCAAGCTTATAAAAGCTGGGGTGTGGGGACTCTTCTGATTGCAAGCTGTGCGGGAAGACCCAGGGATGCAATTTTCCTGAGTTGTCCTCCGTACTGGGATGGGCATTTTAGTGATAGCTTTGTGCCTCTTATGCTTCTATAACTCCAATAAATTTACTGGTTCACCAAACTAGGCTGGAGTAGAATTATGTCTCTGGTCTTCCGTGGATATTCTATCTGGAATGAATAGATATTTGTGCACATTTCAAACCTGGGGACACACCGTGCCTGTGCTATTCAGGGGGTGGAGTAATTGGGAAATTTCAGTGACACCTGGGGATGCTGCTGTGCACATTTCTTCAGGCCTGAGGCAAATCACATTTGTAAAGCCCGTGGAGTGGACCTGTCTGGCACACAGGTGTGTGTTTGGGGGAGTAGTTTCTCAACTTGTGGCTGCTGACCCCTCCCCACCTTGTTCTTAAGCTGTTGTGAAATCTCCCAGCAAGGAGGAAGAAATGAGTGTTGGTCCAGGTAGAGAAACCATCAGCTGGAGAGTCTTACTTAGGCATTTTGTTGTTCTTTTCAGGCTTATTTAAAGTGTAGGAGTGTTTTGCCTGCACGAATGTATGCACACCCTGTACATGCCTGGTGCTCGTGGAAGTCAGCAGAAGGCATCTGATCTCCTGGAACTGAGGTTCTAGATGGCTGTGAACCACCACGTGTGTGCTGGGAATTGAACCCTGGTCTCCTGCGAGAGCATCGGAGTCATGTCTCCCATCCTTGGAAAGTCTTGCTCAAGTTCCCCTTTGCTCTGAGTCTTCCTCATTTCTCACCTCATGCTGACCAGCTCTATCAGCACCACAACAGCTGGCACAGCAGACGCTCTAGAAACGTCCTGAGGAGGGAAGAGATTCGAGGGGGAACAAGCAAGTGTGTGCATGGGTCACATTCCTTCAGCAACTCTTCTGTGCAGTCCCAAGGGCATGCGGAGACACACGAGTACAGAGGGACAGAGATGCAGACATGCAGCAATAAAATCATAAGCACCACAAACACTTTGCCACACCACTGAGCTGTCCTGATCGGCAAAGCCCTGTTTATTGCTTGGACCTTTGCAGCAGCCTCCGAGTTGGCCTGTGCTATTCATACATCTATCTATCCATTCCGCAACTGGGTTATCATTCTGGACAGCCCGTCTGCGAAGGTCAAGAGGCCTGCCTAAGTTATCTTGGGGGAAAGCCAAGCCCTTTGGATGGTCTCCAAGACCCTGAGTACCCACTTCTGTTTCATCTTACCTTCCGTTCTGGCTCCAACACAGGCTGTTGGAGGCACCTACTATGAGACCATGATGCCTTCTGCATCTAGCAGCTAATTTCACGCAGCCATGTCTGGAAGGAAACATCCTCAAATTGCCCTCCTCCGTCTGGAGGATGAACTCCAGAGTCTGGGTTAACACATTTTCCTCGTGGGATCTGATCTCAGGTGCTTGTCTTTTGTGTCCATGAAAAAAGAAAGAGAGAGAGAGAGAGAGAGAGAGAGAGGGAGAGAGAGAGACTTCCTGATGTGGAATCTTTTCTCGAAGCCCATCAGAGAGGAGTTAGGTCAGTGAAGACTGGAACGGACCTGACATCAACTCTGGGATCGCAAGAAGGACGCGCTGGCCAGGAACCTTCGCTTTACCCAAGAAAACAAACCTGAGAGAAGTCCAGAGGGTCCCTTACTCTGGCCACGCCCTCTTCCTTATCTGTGAGCTCAGGCTAGTTTGGGAGCCGCCCACCATCGGCGCTTGTCAATGATTCCTCTCTCAGGTGGGCGGGGAAAGGCACTGTTGAGCAGGTGCCTGCCGCAGGAAATTGGACTTTGAAAGATGAGTTAGAGTCCGGCCTCAGAAATAAAGTGTGGGCATGTGTGTGCCTGAAGCATGGGGTCTTATTAAAGCATTCTCTTGCCCGCTCGCTGTTTCCCACACGCCTTGAGCGCGGGCACCAGAGCAATCCGGTGACTGTGCAGTCTCCTCTCTCCATCCCCGCCCCCAGGGGCCAACACCGAGGCTCTCCGAGGCACGCTTGAATGAATGGGGGAGGACCCGCGCGCATGAATGAACGCGTGTGTGAGCGAATGTCCAGGCCGGCTAGCCGGCAGAAGAGTGAATGGCGTCCGCGCCACTCCGGCTCAGGGCCGGGGGCGCGGGTTCCACTACCCTCTCCCGCCAGCTGGTGGCCTCCAGAAGGTGGCAGAGCCGGCAGCGGCTCGAACTGGGACGGCCGGGGCGCGGGATGGTGGGGGAAGGGGCGTTCCCGGCGGCCGCGCCTTCCGCGGCTATTGGATTAGTGGCCTTCAGGGATGAGCTCAGCCGGATCGGCTTTCAGCTGCAGCCTCCGGGCCGGCCGGGAAGGCGGGGAGCGGGCGACCGTGGAGGAGAAGGAGGAGGAGGAGGAGGAGGAGGGGGAGGCGGCGGCTGCAGCATCCAGAGCTGGCCCCGGCGCTCGGCGCGCCCCGCGCACAAAGGCGCCCGGCCCCTGGGGAAGGCGATGAGCGCACCGCAGCCCGGGCCCTGGCCACCGCTGCAGCCCTCGCGGCGTGCGCCCGGGGCGCTGGGGAAGAAACCGGGCGCTCCGGGGAGCGGCGGCCGAGGGGCGGCCCGTGCGCCCTGAGCGCGGAACTCGCCGCCCTCCGGGGTCAGGAGCCGAGCTTCGGGGCGGCCGGGGTGAGGGAGCTTCCGAGCCCTCGCTGAGCTCGGTGGCGGGTCGGGAGCCTCACTACCCCGGGACCGGACCTCCGGCGCCCTCTCTCGCTGCTCCCGAGCGCCAACTTCGCCAAGAACGTCCCTAACTCCAGGGCACCCTGCGGGGATCGAGAGGGCGCTGCCGCCGGGCACCAGCCGAGGGGACGCGCCGCTGGCGAAGGAGCAGCAGCCAGCACCCGCGGGGTCGCTCCGGCGCCCCTGAGTGGGCGGCGGCGGCAGCAGACCCCTCTCCCGGGAGTCCCGGACCTGCCAGCGCTGGGGATTCCTCCCGGGCGGGCAGGCAGGCAGGCGCTGGCCCTCTCGTTTATGGTAAGTGCTCTCCAGCTCCGGTTAAGGGGTGATCGCCGGCCAGTACCGGTCACACCCGGTGCTCTTGGGAGGGGGGGTGTCTCTCTGGTCCCGGTCCGCGGGAATGTCTCCGCGATTTGTGCCAATCCAAGCTGCTGGGTTTGCGCTGAGCCCCGGACCCTGCGAGGAGGCCAGCCTCTGGGGCTGTGGGTTTGAAACCCTCCGCTCTCGGTGTGGTGGAAACAACACACAAAAAAAATTGACCCCACAGTCACCTGGCTGTATTTCGGTCGTACATCCGTCACTCTCTGGGGTGACCTTGGTTGGGCCAGGCGCCACAGCCTCGGTCTCCTCGTCCATAGGATGGGGATGGGGATTGTGCCCCTTTTTACTAGTGTGCTGGAGGGAACTGCGGGGTGGTGCGGGGACCCGCGCCTGGCCCTCGGGAGGCGCTCGGTCTAGCGCTGGTGATCAGCCTCGTGAACCCGAGCACATCATGCAGTTTCCCAGGGCTGCAGCAGCAGCTGCCTCAGCTGTGTGACCAGAGCAGTAATTTCTGGGGGTCGGCTCGCCTGTGGCTTTCGGGGCTGCGGAAGTAAGCGCCTAGGCGCTGGGGGTGATTGTTATGGTTGTCTCCGACGCTGGGGCGGTGTAGACTGCCCGGTCCCCAGCCTGACTGTGAGACAAACTTGGAGAGGATAGGGTGATCGGGGCTCGGGGAAACAGAGAGGAAGCCAAAGCCCAGAGTACAGCAGATGAGGGCAGCAAAGGTGCCCACTCCGGTTGAGTCAGGAAAAGCGAGGGACCCCACACCTCTGGCTGGAGACTTCCAGGAAGTATGACTCCCACCGCCCCGTGGCCAAGGGCGGACTGCTGAGCCGGGAAGAGAAGAGGGCACATCTGTGTGTCTGTCTCAAGCCCTGCAGTTCCGGGCTTGAATTCGAATTCTGCTTCTGGCCCCATCCCAAGGTGTGACCTTCAGCGATTTCTCTTAAGGCCCGCAGCTCTTCTGTGCCTCCCCTCCCCCGTTTTCCTCCCTCTTCCCTCCTCCTCTCCCTCTCCCTACTCCAGGATTTGGGTGTGAACATCCCTCTTCTTATCCTCCCACTCATCTGCCCCAAACAGTTGTTGAGCCTCTTTGGATCTAGAAGAGATGAAGGGGATGAGGAAAAGTTCGCTCTTCCCACCCTGCCCTGTGGGAAACCATCGGTGCATTAACCGCCGAGGTCTCTGTCTGTTTCCTTACTTTGGCACTTCTGTCTTTTCAACTAAACCGCGAAGTTTCTGTTCCACGGGCTGATGGAGGCTCCTTCAAACTCTCCCCTCCAGACAGTCCCTCTCCCAAACCACGCAGTGTTGGTTTAGGGTAGAGCAACAGAACGTGTCCTACTTCACAGGAGGCCGCAGCTGCTGAGACGCACACCCTGACTGCATGTTCTAAACTTCCATACAGCAAGGGCAGTGAAGAGAATTTAAGCCACTCTTGGCAAGCTGCAGACAAAATGAACCCACCCGGCCGTGGCACCCAAATATCTCTTCAGTTTGTATTTCTCTTTGATTTGGAAGGATGATACGTTCAGTGACACAGAAATAAAGTCTTCAAGGAAAAGGCATTGCCGGAAGCTACCAGAAGTCATGGCAAACCCGGGAAAGAACTGCTACTTAGTACTGAGGCCTCCTATCTTCCAATTTGGAACAGATCTGTGGTGTGTGCCGGGAATGGACCCCAGTGCTTTGCGTATGCTAGCTAGACAAGGGCTCCACCCCTAAGCTCTAGCCTCTGTCCAAAATGTGTAAAGAATCTTCAAGACAAGCAAGAGCCCCAAAGGACAAAGACTACAGACAGTTCACACACAGAGAGCCAAACAGAAATAAGATGAAACCCGTGTGCCCTACCTCACTCAGTAAGGAAAATGTGCGCCAAAGCTGAAAGAGTCTTGTTTTTTTTTTTGTTTTTTGTTTTTTTTTTTTCAGAATCAGATCAGCAAATGGTAATAACCATTCTCTAGTAGGAAGAGTTTATCCTCAAAAATGTAAATAGACCAAATTCCTCTCTAGCTAGAACTTCCCCCAAGCTGCCAGGAGTAAAGGCTGGGTATGCTCTCTGGGTCTGGCCACATGGACCCCACCTTGTTTTTCATCATTTGTCTCTCCCCCACTCCCGAGACCCTGGCCTAAGATCTTGGTTTCGATCCAACACTCCCAGGGCGTATTCCTTTCCCGAGTCCCACTCCCACCCCGAGTCGGTCACAGGATCGGAGCCCTGTCATCCTTCATGGAAGCCTGTCCTGCAGAGTTCATTCATGTCCCAGGATGTGGCTCAGGCCCGAGGCAAGGTCTTTGCCCTTTGAGAAAAAGGCGCAGCGCTACTCATCATGCTCCAGTTTGTTAATTTTTTTTTTTTCCTAAGCTGTCTGGCTCATTGCCACACATCGGTGCTCCTGAAAGGGCCCTCCACGGTTGGCACGGTAACAAAAGGTCTCCAGGCGCTCCCTAGATAGAACAAGGAACTGGATGTGGAAAATCAGGAGAGTAGAGGGACCTAGGTCCAAGTCATTAGAAGTCTTTTCTGGTAATCATTAAAAAAAAAAAAGTACTTAATATATGCACTTAACTTGTGTGAACATGATCACTCATACTTGATCTTTTTATCAATAACAAAAAATTAAGAATCTAGCAGCACATTTAAATAAAACATGGTCCCTACATGACTGGCTTTCCTTCCTGCTCAGGTACAAGCATGTGTTCTGAGGTTGCAGGAAGCAGCCGCTTGGCCCATCCTTCGGGAAAGACCCCAGATGAGCGGTCATAAACTTTGTGGAGTGTTGATTGCATAGGATTCTTGATTCACACATTGAATCGGAACTTAATCCACATTTCAAATGTATACTTAAGTTGTGAAAGAAAAAAAAAGGTGCTTGTTGGTAAAAACACAAATTATTCCGTCTGAAAAGCATTTCTCATTTTAGGGTTGTTTTTTTTTTTTGTTTTGTTTTGTTTTGTTTTGTTTTGTTTTGTTTTGAGATGGCTTTCCCCCTGCAGCCCATGCTGGACTAGAACTCAGTGTAGCCCAGGCTGCCCCCAAACTCTCAATCTTCCAGACCCTGCCTTCTGAGTGCTAGAATTGAAGGTGTGTGCCGTCCTACCTGGCTCACGCAAGTACTTCTTCATACACATAGGCAGTGTGCACAGGACTGGTTTAGAAGATGGGTGGCAATTAGCTGGACACTGGCTTCTAGAAATAGCGTGTGATGCAAGAGACCTCAGTGGGACTAGACTGTTAGGATGACATCGTGGGGAAGAGAGATGGAGGGAGTATGTCACGGAGGCGCCACAGAGGCGTGTCAATAGGAAATGAAGATGAGCAGGTCCCAAAAGCTTCGGGTAGGAAGGGTGTGAACTTACTTGAGAGTCTGGCATCACTGGTCAGAGAATGGCTAAAAGGACAGACCGTGAGGCCCTTGGGTTGTCAGTCAGCATGTTTGAGTGAGCAGGTGATGGGCAGTTTGGTTGGATTTAGCCTTTTGGCCACGAGGTGGGTGGGTTAGAGAATGAAGACAAGAATCACAGGCCCTCCCTGGGAGACTGCTTCAGTAATCCCGGTAAGGCAGTGGTTCTCAGCCCTCCCAACGCTGTGACCCTTTAATACAGCTCCCCCCATCGTGGTGACCCCCGACTGTACAATTATTGTCATTGATACTTCATAACTGTAATTTTGCTACTGTTATGAATCATGATGTTAATATGTGATTTTATTTGATTTTGGTTTTTCGTTTGGTTGGTTTGGTTTTTCAAGATAGGGTTTCTTTTTGTAGCCTTGGCTGTCCTGGACTCACCTTGTAGACCAGGCTGGCCTAGAACTCAGAGATCCACCTGCCTCTGCCTTCCTGAGTGCTGGGGTTACAGGCATGAGCCACCGCTGCCGACTAATGTAAATATCTGACATGAAGGATTTCTGATATGAGACCCCCGTGAAAGGGTCCTTTGCTGTCAAAAGGGGTCTCAGCCCACAGGTTGAAAATCACTGCTCTAAGGCCTAACACCACCTAGGGGAAGTAAAAGGCATTGAGTGGGAGTGACAGAGAGGGTTATGGGAGACGGAAGACCCTGAGCTCAGCCCAGGACTTGTGATTCTCAAGTTCCAGTGGACCCCAGATGTGCCACAGTTTTGAGAAGGTGGCCGTGTGCTCAGGGGGAAGCTTAAGACGGAAAGAAAGCACTACAAAGCCACTTAAAGGAGCATCTAGAGCAGCCAGAGGCTGAGACAGGGAGGGTAGGCAGGGCTGGAGACATCTGCAAAGGGCTAGAAGGGCAGGTTTTGAGAAAGGATGCACAGAAGGAGGAGGCCGAGTTTAAGACTTGGCTGAGTACTTAGGGGGGTTGGCAGGAAAGTTGGTGTGCAGATTCTACTTCTGCAAGTGGGGCTAGTGGCGCCTCTCTGGGTTGTGACCCTGTGAATTGTGTTTATGGTGAACCGCACCCCTGTCTTTTCCAGCAATGAGTGAATGGTCCCGCTTTTCTTTCGGGAAACCCATTTTCAGACAAGCCATTATGTCCAGTGAGGTAGGAGATAAATGAGACGACTAGGTCCTTTTAATAGATGTTTCCCTAGAGGGCCTCACTGGCAGCACCCTCCTCAGTCCCGTTTGCCATGCTCTGCCTCAGCTTGAACCAACGCTGGGTCTCCCAGCTGTACTATGAAACAAATCACAGGTATCTGGGAAGCTACACCACTGAGCAGGACTGCTCCTGGTCCCACTGGATCTGTTCTGCGTGTCTTTCAAATGACCTTGTAGAGTAGACAGGCCTGCTCACACCCACACCCACCCCCCAGCAATCCTCCTGCCTCCCAGCTCCTGCTCTTCTTGCCGGCTGACAGCTGAGCTTTTATCCCAGGAGCCTCGGACTCTGTGTGGGAGGAGGATTCCCATGGAAACCCCAGGAGGAGGCGAAGCTGGGGAAACCTCATTGATGGAGCTCTAGGACAGGCAGAAGTCGGGAGTCGGCCCACCTGGGCTGGACAGATGGCTGCTTTTATGAGGACTGGGGCGGGGGGGGGTGGACGGGGGAGAATGGCTGGCCTAGCCAGTTGTCTTGTGAGCGCCCTGTGTGTATTATGGGAAAATCTAATGGACATCTGTGGCTAAAGCCCCAGGGGTTCCATAGTTTATTCACTGTTGGTAGGCTCATTCTGGGTGGTCATGTTTTCATAAAATACCCATGCAATTTAGTGTTTGTAGCAAGAGAAGTTTGCAAACAGTCCATCGGCTAGACCAGCCAGGTCTTCTTTGCCCTGAGTAGCCATCTGGAAGAGCCAGAGGTAGGTAGCATGGCACTTTATTTGTTTATTCATGCTGAAGTTCACCCACCATTTTCTCTATACCAAACCCTTGATGAAGTCCTGGGAGCTCAACCAGAGAAACCTCTCGTTCTGGAAGTGTCCCAGTCTGGCTCCTCGGGATAAGGTGGGGACAAGTACAGGCCCTCGGGGGCAGGAGGTGTTCATCCCAGCATTGTTGATGGTCAAGCTGAATGGAATTACACAAGACAGGACATGAGGGAGGTGAGGGACAAGGAGGGACAGTGGCAGCCAGCCAGGGAGCTAGAGAAGGCAGTCACGGAGGGTTGTGGGCACTGCTGATCCTCCCGGGAGGCTTAGAATTTGGCTTAGAAGTGAACCTGGCGTACGACTTTAATCCCAGCATTCAGGAGGCGGAGGCAGGTGGATCCCTGAGTTTGAGCCCAGCCTAGTCTACAGAGCGAGTTCCAGGACAGCCAGGGCTACACAGAGAAGTCTGTCTCAAAAATAATAATAATAATAATAATAAATAAGTAATAATAAACCTTAGGAGGGTCTAAGCAGAGAATGTGTTCTGGCCAGGTTTGTGTTCTCCCAAAAGTACCTTACCATCCTCTTAAGGAAGTTTAGTGGTGTCAAGCCCCTTGCTTCTGCAGTCCTTGTCATTATTCACAGCTGTCGCAGGTTCTGACCCCTCAGCGGTACACTTCCCTGGAGGGGAGTAATTGGATTTCATACTTTCCTGTAGCTGTGAATCACCCCCCAGGAGTGGGGGGGGGGGGCGGGTAGACATCATTACCGCTAGTTTAAAAAAAGGTATGAAACTTGCCCTGGCTCCTGACCCCAGCAAGGCTAAACCCTGAAGGGTTATACTGAACAGAAGGCCACACTGAAGAGAAGACATGTCACTCAGCATCACCAAATGCCTTCCATCATCAGGCCCCTGGATGGCAGCCCCTTCCCCTGTTGAGCCTAGCCAGCCAGGCCCCTAAGACTGACTTGACTGTGGAAAGTGCAGTGCATATGCAAATCACCGAGGCTTTTAGAACAGTGTGGCAAGGCTGCTTCCTACGGCCTCTTTGCCCTGCTGAGTAATAAAACTCACTAGGGATCTGGGAAGGGCCATGGAGAGTTTGAGTTTCTGTTTTCCTGTTCAGTCATGACTGAAGCCTCAGAATGAAGCGGATGCTTCGGGATAATGTCATTAAGCATCGCCATTGGAGCATGGCATAAACATTCAGTTTGGTTTGGGAAGTGGACCCGGGGCTCTTTGGTGTGCTTCAGTATGCCTGCTGCTCATTGGGTTGATTCCCACCAGGAAGTTGGATTTTATTGTACGTCCAGTGTGCCTGGCCGTGGGCCACATGCTGCAATAGAAAGGAGAGGAGAAATGTGGCTGGCTAGAGCGAACGGGCAGGGACCGAGTCTGGTAGAGTCATTGCTGTGTCCCCAGCTCTCAGCTACATAGTGCTTGGCACACTCTAGGCACTGCCTAAGTGTTTGTTGAATGAATACACAGAGCGGAGGAGGCGCACTGCAGTCTCCGTGGACGAGACCAGCAGGTTACAGCCGAGAGCCAGCGGCTCAGAGAGCATGATATGTGTAGTGCTCCGTGTCCTCGCCACCTCGCTGAAGCCCTCCTTGCTCTGTTCTCTGAAAGAGCCCCCCAAGGGCCTCCCTGAGCTAGGTGCCTCCTTTCAACAACCTACCTGTGTGCTGGCCTTGTATGCAGAGCTTTTGTTTCTGGGGAAGGTGGCCTCAGCAAGAAGCAGATGACCGTGTCCAGAAGGATGTCCCTCCTGACTAGACCGAGGTGTACAGAACAGAAGTAGGCCGCTAGAGGCTTGGGGGAGCAGGGATGGTTTCCTGAAAGAGGCGGAAGAAGTCACCAACTAGGGGCCCTGACTCCAAACACCTCCACATTGAATTCTGGGCATCTGGTACACATGTTCACTCCATAGCACGATGCTACAGCAATGGCAGAAGACTAACACAACTTAAAGGGAATCTTGTCCTTCCCTGGATGCCTGATGAGGATGCTATTGGTAACTGCTCCCAGCGTTGTGAAGGCTGAAGAGGCAAGGGGGGAGCTGACAGTGCCTTAGTGCTGAGTCTCAGAAGTCCTCATCCAGGACCCAGCGGACAGGCGGAATCCAGGCAGCATAGGTCCCTGACTTGTGTTATGTATCGCTGCTGCTGGTTTTCTATAGTGACTTGACATGAGTGCTCATGAAGACCCTGCACTGGGGAGCAACAAAGGAACAGTCTGTTTACATGCCCACTTTGTCATACCCTGAATGTTGGGAGCCTGCGGTTAACAGAGATAAAGACTTGGAGGGAGACTCTGCCAGGGTGACCCAGCGTGGGACAGTAAAAAACTGGTCAGGGGCTGTCCCCAAAATGCCCCAAACGACAGCACCTGCAATGTTGTCAGGCTATGTAAATGGCTAAAGCAGGTAGCATGTGGGGGAGGACAGTCATGCAAAGTGGTGACAATGCCCTGGAGGGAACTTTTCTAAGCAGTGTGGAGGAAGATGTGAGAGCCCAGGCCAGCCCAGGTCTGCTGTTCAACTAGTGATGTGACATCCTCCATCACACTACACAATGTCTCTGAAGTTGTGTTTTCTTCTGAATGAAGGAGCATGCCGTCTGCCTCGCAGTGTCTGTGGGAAAGCTGGCAGGCTGACTGGCATCTCTGACATCTTTCCACTGCATCCAGTAGGCTTTACCTTGATACCTTCATTCCGTGGCCTCTCAGGGCCTCTTCGTGGGAACTGTGATCCTTCTACACGTTGCCTGGTTTCAATGGCTCTCTGGAGCCGTCGAGCAAACTTCTATGACCCACTTAATCTTCTCTCTCTCGTGCTGAAATTGAGTACCTCATGGGCAGGGCCGTGAGCCTGAGATGTAGGCTGGAGGCTGTGGCCACAGCTGCGGCAGCCTCTGTATGCCGTGGTGCCTGGCTGGATCAGGAATCGCTTTCCTAGCACTGATAGTTGAGGTGAGTGATGGAGAAGCAAGAGCAATCGGAAGCAGAGGAGGCTCTGAGCTTAGCACAGGGCCAGCTCTGCATCTTCTAGCTTTAAGTGGGCAGTGTCCCTCACCGCTTCCGTTTCCTAGACTATTATTATAGGAGCTTAAGGTACAATTCTTCTAATGAATCGTAAAAAGCCAGGTTGCAGTTCTCTTGCCTCCCAGCTTATGCCCTTGGGCAGTCACTATAGACTCTCAGGTGTGTCCTTGGGCTCATGTTAGGTTCAGCAATCGCATCCCCTTATTCATGCCTCACACACACACCAAAAAACTGTGTATCTTTTACAACGTGGTTGAGGCTCATGGGCCGAGTAAGATCAATAGGAAGAACGAGAGGACAGAAGCAAGTTGTCTTCTAAAACCGTACCGGGACACCCACTTCCGCTACTTTGGGAGCCTCTTTTGTATCCCTTTCTCTCCCCCTCCCCCGAAACTCTTCTCTCCACCCTAATGGCATTTTCTTGCCTCTCAAGCCTTCCATTATCAGAACGTTCTCTTTCTCAAAGTGTTCTGTAAGATATGTCCTAGTTACTTTTTTTTTCTCAGTGCTGTGACAGAATAGTTGACCAGAAGAAACTTGAAGAGTTTATTTGAAGTTGTAGTACAAGTGCACGGTGGGGGAGGAGGAGGAGGAGGCCGCAGGAGCGGGAAGACACTGGTTACTCTGCATCAGCAGGCGGGAAGTGGAGACAACAGCTGGCTGGTTCAACTCAGCTGTTCTGGCTCAGATACCTCTTCCAAGCTGACTGGTTCAAACTGGTGTCTCTCAGCTTCTGCTCTGCTTGGCCTCAAACTGACATTAGCAATCTGTTCTGATTTTTTTAATTATTATTATTAATAATCTGTTCTAATCTTCTTGCTCCTTCTCATTCTCTGGCTTGTTCTGTCTTCACCTGCGTTTAGCTTGTTCTCTGGCTAGCCTGTCCCTGTATACTTGTTCTGATAAAATGGCCTCTTCACTCTCTCTCCCTCTGTGCTGCTCTTTTTTAAGTTGCCTCTCTTTTCCCCTGCTGTTCTCGTGAGAGTTGGACATAGCGACTTTCAAAATGGCTGTTTCCTTCTACAAACTAATTTTACCTTCATTGTTTGTGATTAAAGGTGTGAAAAGACGTGTCTGAATTCCAGCTGGATCACACAGACCTAGAAGGTCTTTGGACATGATCAGAGTAGCCACGTTGCTGGATTAAAATTCCTCTACAGTTATCCTCTGATCTCCACATGCTCACCTTGGCCTGCATGCCCCTCACCCCAAAATAAATGAACAAATGTAAATAAATAAATAAATAAATGTTAGTATAAGTACACAGCAGCTATGGTTTCCTCTCGGCATGGTGCCAGAGACTACCACAGATTTAGTAGATGGTTTTGTGTGTGTGTGTGTGTGTGTGTGTGTGTGTGTGTGTAACTCTCTAGATAGTATGCATTTATATATGAAATTTTTAAATCTGAGTTTCTTAAAGAAAATCTTAAAAAAATACCCATTGATTGGATTTTGTGATATCTACTTTATCTCCTCTCTCTCTCCTCTTTCTCTCCCTCTCTCTCATATGCAGGAAAGGTTCTCGATGGCTCCATGGACACCTGAAAGAACATGCATTTTTGCTTTTGAGACAAAGAACACAATACACACATCTAGTAAGATCTAGCATATTAATTACGCAGGCTTTGCCTTTTCGTCGTCTCTGTCTCGTTCAGTCAACTGATCCCTCATGAGCTGGAAGACAAGAATTAAAATCACCTGTCCCGTAGTCCCTCTAGCTTTTGCTCTGAATTATGGGCTCCATCTGAGGCGTTTGATCCTTCAGCTGTGGATCATATTTTTTATTATTGCAAAGTAGTATCCTTTGCTTCATTTAAAACTTCTGTTTTGAAATCCGCTTTACTCGCCTCCTGCCAAGGTTGTCAGGTGGAACTTACACACAGCTTTGGCTGTGTGTCTGTCCTTCCGTTGTTTTTGGCTCTGACTCATTTTGCTTGGGGATGGCTCTCATGTGTCATATGGGGTTGGGGATTTTGTCTTGCCCCTAGTTTTTAGTCTTTACTTTTGAGTACACTGTTATGGCTACTACTTCTTCGGTCTTAGTTTTACTGTCACGTCTTGGGTCTTTATGTCTTCTTGCTTCAATCGCTTCTTAAAACAAAGCCCTCCGGGATATGGTCTGTTTTACTTTGTGCCGCCTTCCTTCTGACAGTTTAGAAGGTTTGTGTTTTATTGTTAGTGGTGGAAGTTATCTTTAGAATAGCTATGTAGAATGAATTTAATCTTTTGTTTAGACTGTCTGCCTCCTAAAATGAGTAACTGCAGAGACTGTTTACCGATTCCATCACAGTTTCTATCTGCTTCACAGCAGCTGTTTTAAATGACAGCTTTTCTTGATTTGCTTTTTTCCCCCTTCTTTTTCTCCTTTGTTTCTCTGATAGCATCTTAAAATTTTTAAGTGACATTTACTTGTTTTGTGTTCCTGGCATGGGGGAAGGGTATGACTATCTCACGGGGTGCTTGCTGAGGTCAGAGAAAGCTTGGGACTTGGTCCTTTCCTTTCACCATGTGGGTCTTGGGATCAAACTCAGGTGCTCAGACTTGGTGACGAGCACCTTACTGGCTGAGCTGCCCCAGCGGCCCTCCTAGCACCTTAACTACGTCCAGTTGAGGTGCACAGTCTTGGATCAGGATTCTGCCGACAGATGCAGAAGGAATGCTGCAGATTTTGCAATGAGTGTGTGGCTCACAGAACGGAGTTTCCCAGCACTGGGGAGGTGATTTCTTTTAGTAGTTGCTACTTTTCAGTCAGCAGAGAGCTGTAGCTGTGGGCTTCTCTGAGCTCCATGTCCTCCTCCTGCCCTGCCTCCCCGACACTCAGCTGCCTGTGAAGGAGGCATGCCTATGTTTCCCTCCGTTAGTTCCCTGAGAGGCCAAATGCACCTCCCAGCGCTCCCAACATCAGAAAACACATCCTGTGCCTGATGCTCCTGATTAGCCCAAAGGAGTCTTCCTTCAGGAATCCCAGCTGCCGGCCTGCTCTGCAGGCTTTCCCTCAGCCCTGACCCCGCAAGGTGCCTTCTGGAGGTGTTTTTTGGACTAGCTTTGATCTTCGCTGCTCTGGGAGGCCTCTGGCTGTGTTTGGCAGCTTTCCCCTATAAGCTGTGGTTTGGGTTACAAATGTGTCCGGTTTTGCTGAAGAGGGCGTTTGCATTCCTATTTTCTCTTTCTCCTTGAATTTGAGTGATTTGGGATAAGAATTCAAGTAACTTTATTCTGCTACCTCTAAGCTCTCTAGTGCTGGGAATTTTTGTGATCTAGTATTCTCTCAGATCACACGTCACCCAGAACTTTCCAAGCCGAGTTGATACCAGCTGATGCAGAGTCTTGACAACAGGGAGGAACATGGGAGTTGAGAATAAAACTGGAGGGTTAAAAAAAAAAGAACTTTAAAACATGTGTATCTGTGCAGGGTTCCTTCCGTCCCTTCTTGACTTTGGTTGGGGCCTGCTATCTCCATCTGTGACAAAACACCTGAGGAAACAACCTAAGGGGAGAAGGATCGGTTTTGGCTCACTGTCTCAGAGTTTCAGTTCACTGTGGCAGAGAGGATATGCCGGAAGAGGGCAGATGTGATCTCGGAGGCCAGACACACACAGGGAATGCCTGCAGTAGTACCAGAGGTTCGCCTGACTCTTCTCCCAGGCACTTCTCAGTCCAGTTAAGTTGACACTCAAGATATCATGGGGCTGAGGAGATGGCTCAGATGGTGAAGTGTTTGCTGTACAAACACAAGGGCCTGAGCTTGATCTCTCTGAGCAGAAGCTGAGAGAGCCGGGCATGATGGTTTGTGTGTGCTTCTAGTTCCATCCCTGGGGAAGTGGAAACAGATGATGGATCTCTGGGACTTGCTGCTTCAGCCATTTTAACCTAATCAGGAAGTTCCAGACCAATGAGAGACCCTTCTTCTAAAAGTAAGGCAGATGGCCTCTGAGGAATGCATTCAGGTTTGACCTATGGCTTACTTACACACCATACACACATGCACCTGACCCTACACACACACACACAAGTGTTCACACATGAAAAAAGAACCATCCCAAGTTCACCTCATGTCAAATAATAACACAAGCTATGACATTTCAGTTCTGTCTTCCAAAAGGCTCAATTCTCTCTCATCATGTCTTAAAACGCATTTAGTCTTTCTCACGTATCCCCCAAAGTCTCAACGGTTGCAACGATGTTCAAATCCAAATTATCCTCTGAACCTACACCCACGCATTAGGCCACGAGCCCCTGCAAGAGCAAAAACAAGTCACATGTTTTGAAGATATGATGACACAGACTAAACATCCCTGTTTCAGTAGACAGCGTGAAGGAATGGAAAGGATTGAACCAAAACAAGACCAAAGCTTCTCCAGGAAAACATGGGCACCAGGCGTCATGATGTCAGCTCTGAAAGGCCCAGCATCCTTGGTCCTGTGACCTTGTCATTTGCAATCACCTTGCCCCTTTGTTGCCGGTCTCTGCTCCGTGCCAGCTGCCTTCTTCAGCAGACATCCCACCTTTCTGCCATCTTTGGCTTCACCTTCACAGTTTCAAGTATCACCCTCTTGGAGGAATCACTTGGCTTCAGAGAAACCGCATCTATCACAGGCTGTCTAGCCACCTGGGCTCTCCTTTGTAATCTAGGTTTAATCCTCCATGATCCAATAGCCCTTGCATTCTGCATGCCTGAAAACAAAAACAAAAACAAAAACAAAAACAAAACAAAACCAGCATAGTGGATAATGCTAGCATTTGCCACCTCCTTAAGCAATAGCTAGAGCATCTTGGACCATGGCTGAAGAGGCCTCTAAGTGCCTGGATGGTTGAAAGCAGGAAATATTTCCTTAAAACTTGATGCAGTCAGGGTATCATGGAGTTATCTTCTTGGGGCAGAGTCATCCAAATAAATGATACCCTTCACACTTTTGAGTCAATTCCTAAGATACTCTCAAGGCATCTTGATTGTCCTGATGTCCTTCTGTGATTTCTCTAATCCAGTGGTTCTTAATTTGTTGGTCACGACCCCCATTGTGGTCAAATGACCTTTCACGGTGGTGAAATATCAGATATCCTGCATTTCAGATACTTACACTACAGGTTGTAACAGTAGCAAACTTACAGTTACAGGGTAGCAACGAGAATAATCTTGTGGTTGGGGGTCACCACAACATGAGGAAGTGTATCAAAGGGTCGCAGCCTTAGGAAGGTTGAGAACCACTGCTCTAATTTCTTTTGAGGTCACACTTTTATGGTGTCAGTATTTGTTATTTTTCTCATTGCCGTGGCAACCCTGACAAGAGCACCTTCAGGAAGGAAGAGGTTTCTTTCAGCTTACTACAGTTCAGCTCGTTGGAGAGAGCCCGATGGCAGGACCGTGAGGCAGGTGGCCACACTGCAGCCATGGTGAGATGAACTGAACGAGAGATGAATGCTGGCTCAGCTCACCTCCTTTTCATTCAGTCCAGGGCCCCAGCTCATGGGATGGGGCTGCCCACATTACAGTGGGACTCCCTCCCCAAGCCAGCTCCAAAGCTCCCCTCCCCCTTCCAGCAAAACCAGAGGTCAGTCTCCTAGGTGATTCTATATCTTGCCAAGTTGACAATCAGTGCTAACCGTTGAGGTTTTTTTCTGTAGACAAACTTGAAGTGTTTGCATCTTCCCAGAACTCACTGTAAATGCGGCTGAAAGATACAAACTTCACCACAGCCTGGACACTGGGCTTTCTGAGACCCTCTCTCTCCCCCAAATCAATTCATTCTTCACCTTTAAATTCAGCCTGTGTGAAGTCTCAGGACAAGGACAAAATGCACGCAGCTTCTTTGCCAGAGAGTAACACAAATGGCCTTGGTTCAGTTCCCATGTGGCATTGCTTCTACCTGGAACTGGATGAGATGTCTGGGCTGTTGGATGGCATTCCTGTCAGGATCCTGGTCTCCTGTGGTCTCCTGAGAATCACCCATAACAGCCTTGTAGGATGTCTCTAGCTGGCTTCTCCAAACTTTTCTGAATTCTTCCTACAAAGAATTCTCTACCACGTGGTCAGGCATAGTCACAGCACAAGCTGCATCCCAGATCAGTTTTCTGTGTTTGTCAGTCTTGTGTGCTATGGCAAAATGCCTGAGACAATGACCTGAGGTAGAAAGTATTTCTCCTCCTTGCGACTGCAGAGGTTTCCCATCATCATGGGAAAGACGGCACGCCTCAGCCCCGCAACTTACATTGTGACGGGAAGGTGGGGGAAGAGAGTATTCCACAATGGGCAGCTTTCTCTTCTCCTCCATTTATTCTGTCTGGATTGCCAGCCTATGGCACGGCGCTGCCCACATTCAGAGTGGGCATTCCTCCTTTGACTCTGGAAGATACACCTAGAGGCGAGTTGCATCAATCTCATAGGTGCTTCCTAAATTGACGATGAAGACTAGCCATCACCAGTAGGAAGTCGCAGATAGGCAGGACAGAGCATGACGGCATCCTGTCTCCTACTTTGTATCGGGGGAAGTTGTCCTGAGCCAAACAACTCTCAGGCTAGGGAAGAGGAAGGCACACACCTGTCCTCTGCCAGCTGCGAGAGTTAAGTGGGTAAAACTCAGCCTTTCTTTTCCCCTTACTTCGGGCCATCTAAGCACCCCAAGCTCCGTGGAGTCTGGCTGACCTTCCTTTGGCCAGTTCCTCCTCCTCCTGAAAAATTGCCATCTTGCATTAAGGGATGCTCACTGGGATAAATGTTATCAGTGATGTTTATATACCTTGGGAAAACACTGGTGTATCCAAGGGAAGTAATTCCCTGTGGGGTGGCCGGAGAACAAAGCCAAGAGGACACCTGCCTCCAGAGCCCTAGAGCTGAGCTTTTATTGTATCATCTTTCGGGTTCTCATACCGCCTGGAGGGAGGTGCTTTACCCCAACTTACAGGGAAGGAAAGTGGAGTCCAAGAGAGGCTCAAAACAAGGAGGCATTTGTAACAGTGCTTTCTGGCTCCACAGTTGGAAATGCCCAGTTCTCTCTTCCTCTTGCTTTGCCATTTTCCCGAGGCGACAATACGGGAAAAGATGTTAGCATCCTTGTCCCTGAGTGACCCTTCTGGACACTTGCTCTGTGTCTTGCTTCTCAAACCTGGTTGCATTTTTAAGATTTTTTTTTTTTTTAACTTGAGCACTAAACCCATGAGCCATACCCTCTGTGTGGGCCCGTGTCTCAACGCTCCCATTTCTTGGGGGTTCATTTCTTATTGCAACAGTGATTACCAATGGTTGCTCTGGGGACAAGATTAGACTCTTGAGAGCGGAGGACCTTGGTTTGACTGTTGCTTCAGTCATTTATTACCCATGAGACTGGTTAATCACTGGCCTTGGTAAGATTTAGCTGAACGGGGAAACCTTAATCATGGAGGACAGTGTCTGCCATATCTCATCTACTTGGAAGGCACAAGATATGAAGTATCATTAATTATTATGCACATTAATTAGCATATTCGCCACGGGGCCTACCCAGGCCTGGGCATAAATGAAGGGATGAGTAGCTGGCTGTTGATGCTTCTATCATAACCTGTGTTCTTTGCTTCTTTCCAGGAGCTTGGGCCCCTGTCACAGCCCAGCAGAGGCTGTGGAGGCCAGCCATCCGGAAGCCTGGTTCTCAGCCCCGGGATCCATCCCTGGCTACCCGGAGCGGAGGCTCCCACGAGGTAGCCGTGGCCAGCAGCGGTCCCCTCCCCACAGTAAGCCATGGGTCAGAAGCTCTCTGGGAGCCTCAAGTCTGTGGAGGTGCGGGAGCCAGCACTTCGGCCGGCCAAGCGGGAGCTCCGAGGCTCGGAGCTTGGGCGGCCGGCGAGGCTAGACCAGCTGCTGGACATGCCTGCTGCGGGCCTGGCAGTGCAGCTGCGACACGCGTGGAACCCTGAGGACCGGTCACTCAATGTCTTCGTCAAGGATGACGACCGCCTCACCTTCCACCGGCATCCGGTGGCCCAGAGCACAGACGGCATCCGCGGCAAGGTGGGCCACGCCCGGGGTCTGCACGCATGGCAAATCCACTGGCCCGCTAGGCAGCGGGGTACCCACGCTGTGGTGGGCGTGGCCACGGCCCGTGCCCCTTTACACTCGGTGGGTTACACCGCGCTGGTGGGCAGTGACTCCGAGTCGTGGGGCTGGGACCTGGGTCGCAGTCGCCTTTACCACGACGGCAAGAACCGGCCCGGGGTGGCGTATCCTGCCTTCCTGGGACCAGATGAGGCCTTTGCTCTGCCGGATTCCTTATTGGTCGTGCTGGACATGGACGAAGGCACGCTCAGCTTCATCGTGGACGGCCAGTACCTAGGTGTGGCCTTCCGTGGCCTCAAGGGCAAGAAACTGTACCCGGTGGTGAGTGCCGTGTGGGGCCACTGCGAAGTCACCATGCGCTACATCAATGGCCTTGACCGTAAGTGTGCTAGACTAGGTGGTGAGGAGTGCAGAGGCGTCCTGGCCCGGGAGAGGTGGGGATAGGTGGGGATAGGGGAATCCTAGCATTGGTCAGGGTTTTGAATTCTGACTTCTATGAGGGCTTGGCAGTTTGGGGGCCGGGCCTCGATTCTCCCATCTGGGAATGGCGTGGTGGTCATAATCCAGCTAGGGTGCTCAGAAGGTTCACACAGGGTAAGAACAGGAAGTGCGCTTGATAATGGCTGTGAGTGCTGAAGAGTCTCATGAAATGACCCCACCTGGTCACAGCCGGAGATTGTCTCCATTGCCTAGTCCCTGGCTTAGGGTCCAGCTATCAAACAAGAAGTAGTGTTAACAGCTGTCATTTATGGCCACCTGCTGTATGCGGGTCTGAACACCCAAATCCCGGCTCCTTCTGGCAGCTGCCAAAGGAGGCAAACTGCTTCTCACCTCCAGCTGGCCGTAGGCCCCGGGCTGGGGAATTCTGCCATTTCCCCCAGACAACCAGGATTCTAGATGGTGTGAACAGCAGCTGCAAAAGACTGTGTGGTTGAGGTCAAGCCCCTGGGCGGGCTGCTGGTGTCACCCCAGCGACTTAAAGTCCTTCATTATTCAAGACGCTCAACCTATGAGACAGTTTAGAAGTCACGGTAACAAACTGTTGCTGGCGGAGGGACCACAGCCGCCGGGAAAGGCTCACCTGGCTACATGGCCCAACTTGAATCCCTCCCAGCACGTTGTTGGGCCTGCTCACTCACACATATGGGGGGCTGTAGAACCTCCAGGAAGTGGAGCCTTGTAGGAGGAAGAGGATGGCTGGCAGGATGGATCCCAAGTGTTTATAGCCTGGCTTCACTCGCTCTCTCTGCTTCCTGACCTCAGTGGCCAGCTGCCTCCCACTCCTGCTGTTCGTTATGCTTTCCTTGTCATGGGGACAATATCCCTTCTTGCACCTAGCTCCGAGAGGAGCCCACCCTTCAGTTCCTTCTTGTCAGGTTTTTGGTCACAGCAGTGAGAAACGTTCCAGTCTGATGTACCAGTCTAGCAGCACCTACCTTCACGGTTTCTCCCACATGCCTACCAAAATTCACAGAGGCGAGTGCTTACTGCCCCAATGCCAGGCTTCACTTTAAATGAGAGATATAATTGCCAGCCAGTGTAGCTGATTCCAGACCCCTAGAGAGGGGGAGAGACAGAGACAGAAAACAACCAAGCAAATAAACAAAAAAACCTTGAAGCACAGAGCTCCAGAGCCATAAGGAGGGACCCCTAGGTCTGCTGGCCTCTCAGACCCAGCCATTTTTCCCATGTTCCCTTCTTCAGTTGAGAGCCCAAGAGTAGCACTCCAGAAAAGGAGCCACAGGCAAGGTTTTGACTCATGTAAAATTTGTGTTTGTTTGAGCAAAAGGTGAGCGGAAGGTTTTCAAGGTTGGCTGGGGCTCCCAACACTGGTATAATTGGCAGCATCTTTAGTGGTGTTTGTTTCTGTGGTTGCTGGGCTAAGATAAATGGTGGGATGGTGCTCCATTTTCTGTTTAACTGCAAAACCCTGGAGCAGATGAGCCTGCCCTTGAGCAGGGCAATTCTGTCACTCCAGTGCCTTATGGGAAATGCCTGGCATCCTCTTAGACAGACATGGTGAGACAAACCCTAGGGGCGGGGAAGCAATGGCATCCATGAGCGCTCTTCTCCAGCTGGGAAGTTTCCTGCTGGAATTAATTTGGGCTTGCACCAAAGCTCTGGAGGGACTGCCTTGCACAGTAGTGCTGTGTCTCTGGAGAGTCACTCTGATTCCCTGAGCTCCACTTTACTCATCTGTAAAATGGAACATCAGATCCTTTCTTGGTTTGAAGGTTGGCATTGGTGTGGTAGCCAGAATTAAATGTGTGACACTGGCAGCCTGAAAGAAAAAAGAACCCTTCCTTTTGGTTATTGACCCACTCCAATCTATTGCTTGGCCTTCAGCAACAAACGAAGACACTGCCATTCTGTCCCTGTGGTTCCCTTGTGGGTGTTAGAGTCAGGATTCTTCTGCACAGCTGAAGGAGGCTGAGTGGGAAGGGTAGTTCTGTTTTGTGCACTTTGACCTCATTTTGACTACCTTTGGAGGATTTCATCTTCCTTCCAGTGGCTGGGGTCTTTGTTGGCTTGGCAGAATCTGGAACGGGATTCAGGAGGAGAGTAGGGCCAGGGACTGTGATGGTGGACTAATATCACGATGCAAACCTGTGGCGTCTCCCATTTTATGACGGGCTCAGTTTTTCTGAGATGGTGCTAGCCAATTCTCCAGACAGGAGTGGCATTCCCTACCATGGGAAGAGGTATGACGGCAGAGATGGGAAGCTCATGACTATGAGCCCTGACTAGGTGATAGGACATAGCCATATAGGACATACTGGTAGGACATAGCTCCATACGGTGGAGCCCCAAGGCTGGGCGGTGATTGGAAAAGGGCTATGTGGTGTGTGTAAAGGATGACCTGGGACAAATTCTACCATGGATCCCAGGAAGGGAAATAGTTAAACCCCAAGAGGCCCAGGGTAGGATATGTGGCCCAAGGTGAAGACCTGTGGGTTGAAAGAATTCTTAACCTTTGTTGATTGTGGACACGGTCACTTGACTGGGATTGGGGAATTGGAATGAAAGCCTAATTGGAACTAAAAGAGTTGCCCCTTGGGGTTATTTCCCTGAAAGGTCTCCTTCCCCAAAACCTCAGTGTCTCCCCTTCAGCTTGGAGTAATCCAGCACCCCGGTGTAAGCAGACAGCCAATAGTTTGAGCCCTTCGCTGCAATTAAGCAGCTGATCTGAGGGAGGTTCTGGGGGTCATGAATGGAATACAAAGAGTGGCCTTTTTCAAGCATTTTCCTCTAATGCAATGGAAGTTGTTAATGGATAACTCTTCTTCAATTCATGATTTTTTATGACTGTAAAAGCAAGCCTTAAAAGGTCTTTCCACACTGAACTTTGAAACATGTGTTTGAGAAGACAAGAGCTCCTGGCATTGCAATTTTTCTCTTGCAAATGCATGATGCCCTGAAACCTCTTATGGGTAGAATTGTTCTTTCGCTGCACTGTGGAATGATATGACTTAGCATCTGGGAGTTTACTGAAGAGACCTGCAGGATGCCCAAGGGTCTGCCACTGAGAAGTGTGTAGCTGGGATGTATGTAGCCAAAGCCAAGCACGTGATCAGGCTGTCTCAATTGTCTAGAGCCAGCCCAGTAATAGCAATGATAATACTAGCTAGAAATATCTCATTCTGCTGGACTCATCCTCTAGGCCCCTTATAAAATTAATCATCAAAATTCTCTTTAAGCTCATATATGGCTCATCATCTTTTATTCGCCCTGAGGAAATTGAGGTGCAGAGAGCTTAAACGTGTTGCTCAAAATCATACAGCTCATAGCTGAGGGACCTGGATGCAGGCTGAGGCAAATCGTAGGAGATGCTTGCGCAGACCCCAGCAGACAAGGCAGGGGGAGACAGTTCAGGAGCATCAGCTCCACCTGCCTGCATGGCCCTCTGAGGTGAACTTAGCTGAGACCCCTGCCACTGTTTCTTTTGCTTTTTCTCCTTCCATCGCTTCCTCCCCGGCCCTCTGGTGAACTCTGGGGAGTGCACTGAAAAGCTAGGATGGATGCAGAAGGTGGCTGCGTTGTCATGGAAGACGCTCATCTCTGGGGTAGCCTGGCCTCGTGGTGTGCTCCAGCTACTGCCTGGAATTGCTTCCTGGCAGCCCCCTCTTTCCACATGCTGGCAGCTGAGTGCTAACAGAAGAGCGTCATCTTTGAGTTCCTTGTGGTGAATGGCATGCGAATGACACAGATTGAGGAGAGGAGTCTGGGATAGAGGCCAACAGCCTCGGGACGTCATCAGCTTTGATATAGGGGCATTAATGGTTCTATTAGTCAAAGGGACCCATGGTTTGTGCCTTAGGCTAAATGTTTTACTTAGGTGTTTGGTTTGTGCTGGCTTGGGGGTGTTCTGCACAGAGGGCTTTTTGGTGCCCAGGACAGATTTTTGGATAGAGAGTGGAAATACAGGTATGGTGTCTTGGGACTCGCTGGCTGTGACGGCCAGTCCACCTCCACCGAGAAGAAGAAGCCGCATTTCCAGACGTCATTCCTAGATGGTTTAATCGGCTTGCCAACAAGTATTTATTGGTGCAACCCATGTAGCAGAGGAGGCCGGCAGCCAGCCAGAGCTTCCGGTATTGACGGGGGCCAGTTTCCCACAGGATTACTGCAAGGACAGCCTCCCCTGGTCAGCTTGTGGTCCTGCTCCGTGCTGAGCCCACCTCCTTCCTGCTCAGCACTCCAAGTCTTATGTGGGCAGTGAGGTCCTCCCAGCTTCCCCAAGGACCGGATGTGGCTCCTCCACCAAGGTCCGTGTCTGACCTCCCCATCCTCCATCAGTTTGTGATCCCATCTCACTGCCAATCAGAGACCCTGCCTCTGCAGTTAGACCTTAGGCCGCACTCAGTGGGTTTATTATCTTTGCTTGCTCAAGTGACGGAGAAGTATGACCAGGGAGACATTTGCGGCAAGTGGGGAAAGTCAGGAATTAATGCACGGATGTTTCCTTTTGATAGGTAAAGGCGGGGGTTGGGTCACAGCTGTCGACAGTACGCACAGTTGTACACTGAAGCGTCCTCACCTCGTTCTCCAGTCTCTGGCCCCCTCTCACTCTTGCCATGAGCCACCATCAGCAGTTTCTTGGGTGTCCTTCCAGAAATATTTACGACAGGGAATTTTTAGATCACACTGTAAGCAGAGCTCTGTGTCATGTCTCCCTCCCCCGCCTTAATGGATCTTGGCAATTGTTTAAGGATCGGTTATGGTAGAGTGGCCTCATTTCTTATTAACAGTTGCATGTATTTTCATAGTATGGTTGTCTCATAATTTAATTATTCAGGTCCCTGTTTCTGCACAGGCAGGCAATTTCCTGTAAGAATCAACTTTTAATCTTCATTTGAGTTGCATTGATTCCCTCTTCCCGCGCCTTAACACCCTCAGAGCCTCAGTTTTCCCTTCTGTGCAGTGGGGTTGTTAGAAGAGCATGCCACGTGCTGTAGAAGTGATGCAAAAGCGAAGTCTTGCCCGGCACATGGGTGGCCCACGGCAGATGTCCCCATGGGAAGTGTCATCCCACTTTTGTATTTCCCGTCATTCCACTGAGCTCATCTCCGGCACCCAGTGAACACAGTGGATGATTTGGTTTCTAATCGGCAGGACAGCAGAGTCACGTGACTTTGATGCTAAGAAGGCTATGGACGCCCTATCGCACTGTGTTTATCACGGCTGTCCAGTCCAACCAATCTGAATGCAGGATATACATCGACACCGTAAGAACCTGGCAGGTGCACAGTAAACGCCCATGAATGTGTTGGCCTCTCACTACCTGAGTGGCTTCTCTTTTTTCCTTCACAGCAGGGACTGAGCCACAGTTGGCCTGAGCGGAAGGAGCTGCCTGCGAGCACCGCCCGCCCTCTCACAATCTGACCCAGGCGTGACCCATCCCTGCTTCCCATTGTGTGTGTTGCACAGCACATCTGTCCCCCACATACAGACCAGCTGGGGGCTGTGTGATAGGCCAGGCTGTGCCATTCAGGACCCTGGCATTCAGAAACTGGGCCCCTACCTTTTATTCTCCACAAAAGGAGCAGATTTTCAGCTAAGAAAGAGCCTTACTCAGTGGCCGCAGCCCTGCTTTGAGAGAATCTCTACATTTAACAGTCATGAACCGTCCCACACAGCCCTTCCTTCACCAAAGGCTTTGGCATGTAGATGCCAGTATCTGAAATCAGAAATGGGCAGAATGGTGTCCTTCTAAATGTCACTCTGGGCTAATATGGTCTGGAGGTAGGGCTGGCCTCAGGATCCTCTGTGACTGTGGGGTCTGAGTCCCTCTACCTAGCTGTTACCTGAAAAAGTCATTTTAAGTCTGAGCTCAGTTTGTTCATCTGAGAGAGAGAAATTCGTTCTGCTGTGGGGTGTCAGAATCACGGATGATGTATCAAAAGTGAACCTGTCTGGTTCCAGGCACACAGTAGGGACTCACAAAATACTAGACACAAAACTGCTAATTCTGCTTATTAGTGTTCCATAGATCGGGAAAGGCTCTGTGGACAATAGCGGTCAGTAAACTTTGTTTACTCTGAAATCAGAAGGATTTCATACAAGGGACCATGCTGGCATTGGAAGGTTTTGGAATAGATGGTGGAAATTGCACCAGAAGTTCAGAGGCCGTTTGTGATTTTTGTCACCGATGAGTTGGGTGTGTCCAGCCTTCTCCAGGAGCCGTCTCAAAGGTTTCCCTGTGAGTGTCGTGTTCACGTGTTTCTCTGCCAGGCATAGCTACCGGTACGACTTGCCTGGTAAGCATGTGCTTAACAAGGACTTGCACACAAGTGGCACCACGCCTGCTGTGGCCCGTGTGTGTGCCAGTCAGGAGGACGTGGTGGGTGGACAGCCCAGCTACTGTTGGACGTCTGTGGTGGAAAACAGAGGAGGCGAAGTGTCTCCAAGCATTAGGGTGGGGAGACATGGGTTCCTGCAGCCAACTGGGAGCCACATTGCACAGGCAGTTGTGGAATGGTCCAGAGAACTGGCAGGACTTGCCAAGGTCACCTACCAGCGAACAGCAGAGTCAGAATCAAAACCCAGGCTCCAAAGCCTTTGACGATGTTACTGGCAAGAAATGGGATTGTGAGTCACCAATGTGGTCTATGGCTCTGTCCTGGAAAGCTGCTGGTATTCGACGCAGAATACGGGAGGTTGGGAGGCCAAGGTCAGCGAGGAGAGGAAGGACCAAGAGGTCTTTTGGGGGAGGCCTTTGGCACAGAGGAAGGGATAAGTCCCGCATCTCTCCCTTCCTGCCCTTTAACACACACACACACACAGAGGGAGCCTTGCTGTAGGTCTGTGGAGGCCCAAGATTCTGTATTTCTTACAAACTCTGGGCTCATGCCAGTGACGCCGAATGTTGAAGGTATGGAAAAAGAGGAGGAGTTCTCGCCACCACATTGTTCCCCAGAAAGCCCTACCACCCACCTACCCCTTTCTTGCCAGGTGATCCTACACCAGGCTAGTGTACAATTCCTCCATAATTGGAAATCACATTCTTGCCCATGACAGCAAAACCTGGTACTTCCCATTCTGCCTGTACCCATTGTCTCTCCTGCCAGGGCAGGTCCTGGGCCTTGTTCCAGTGGGGCCTCAGCATCTTCTCCTCTTCGCTCCCTTCCCCATCTGCCACCTGGAAAATCCACGTGGTTAAGGCAGAGTTGCTGTGAGATGATTGGGAAAGGATTACAAATCAAACTGCTTAGCTACCCCAGCACATCCAGGGCTGCTCAGGGCCCTCTGCCTGGTGTCTCACTGAACCTCCTTAAGTCCCTCCTTCTTATCCATGGATCTGTTTTGCACATGGGACGTTGGAGGCTTGGATATGAAAAGCCAACTCATGGAGGCTGTCTATTACTTAACCTGTAATTCACAGACTAGAACGCCGAGGGTCATCTCCAGTTTTCTGTAGTGACAGCTAGGCCATGGCTGTAATGAAGAGGCTGAAGTTGGCGTTAGCAGCTTGCACTGCCACCACATCTGTGGGCTTTTAAATGTAGTCAGTCCCACTGCACCATTTCTCAGCTCATCCCACGGCACTGGTGACCATTCTGAGTGTGTGTGTGGGAGGGTATACCAGGCAAGCAATGAATGAGCAAGCATATTTACAGGGGCTGCTTCAGGAAGTAGAGAGAGCTCTAGCCTGTAAGGCTGGTGGCAGCATTTCTTTGCCTTCCATCAGGGAGCCAGCTGATTTGCCCTGTCTTGTCCTTTGGTTAAGACAAGGGGGTGGTTAGGGTGAGTTACAGTCTGGCCCAGACACTAATAAGGCTGCTGTCGGAGGCCTTCCATAATTCAAGGGAAGGCTGTGCCGTGTAATGGCCTTCTTCTTCAGATCTTCCGGGACTCGGAGCCTCCTTAATGATTTATTTGCCTAGGATGAAATTAAGCCAAGACAGCGTGAGCTTGGAAAATACTGCGTCGCTGGCTTTCCCAGTTCATCCTGTTCGGAGACCACCTTCTATAAATAGAGCTGTGAGAACCCTGCTTCGTGACCTGCCTGCTGGGAGCCCTGACAGGCAAGGGCTGCCCCACCATGGGCCCCTGAGACCACACCCGGCCAGCATGTGGTCCCCCACCTCCCACTCACCAAGCCTAGCACCCCACTGGGTTTCGCTGGGAAAAGAGATACTAACAAAGACTTATCTCTGTCCCAGCTTCAGTGTCCTTTCAGGACGTGCTTTAAAATATTTTATTTTTGTATATGTGTGTTTCACCTGCATGTATGCCTTTGGACCCTTTGCATGTCTAGTGCCTACAGAGTTCAGAAGAGCACATCTGGTCCCCTGGAACTGGAGTTACAGAGGATTGTGAGGTGCTAGGTCCCCTGCAAAAGCAACAAATGCTAACCAGTGCGCCGTCTCTCCTGAACCCAGGACATGCTTTTAAGTCGCTCCTTTTGGACCCAGACGGAGTTTCAGAACTTGTTCTCAGTTGGGGCCCACCCCCACCACCAAACAAACAAACAAAAAATCATTTCACCGGGCTGCCCCAGGGCAGAAGCCGATTTGCTTCCGGTGCTTGGTGAGGTAGGTGACAGTCCTCTGCCTGAGGCTTGGGCCTTGCTAGCCAGGCTACGTGGGTGGCTGCCCGAAGAGTCAAAGGCTAGATAACTTAGGCCATGTGCTAAGAGTCAGATGGGATGTTTATGTCAAGGCTTCTTTGGAAATCCAGAATCCAGAAGAGCCCTGTTCTAAATTTACACCGGTCGTGCCCCGCACACGGCTGCTAACTTGATATGTGTGCAAAGACAGGGCCTGGGCAGTCAGTGGCTTAGCACCTGATCTGTGTGCTGGTGGCTCTACTGACACCAGCCAGAGCGGGGCTGGCCCTGTGAGCAGGGTAGGCCTGGTTTCTACTGCTGTCCAGCCTGCACTCAAGAGTAGGGCAAGTTTTGTTACTGTTTTTACAGCCAGCTTTGGGAACATTGTGATGAAAGTTTGTGCAAGAAACGGACTGAACAGCACTTAATGCATAAGTAAAGTGCGTGTTTATGACCAATCTGGATGTTGATACGTATGATTAAGAGAAGAGAGTGGGACAGGGACAGCTGACAACCGTGAGCAAGGAGCTCCTTGGGGAGAGGGACTGAGAGGAACCCAGACGATGAGGTCGGGGAGGCCAGGTGGGAGTAGCTCACTGGAGATGAGCCTGTTGCCAGCAGCACCGGACACTCTGGCAAGTGGGTGCCATGAGGCTCAACACTACCTTTCAAGCTCCTTCTGGTGCACTGTTTGAATAGGTGTTCTGAACGTCATTGGAGAACAGTACCTTCCTTCTCCCTTCCGCGACACTTGCCTCCTGTGGTGAGGCTGTTGAAGAGGCACCTTGGTCAAAGTGCTTAGGATCTGTTTTACCCACAGCGTGGTTGAGGCATCAATGGCTGAGAGCCTGCTCAGGGTTCTAGCGAGTCTCGGAGCAGATCTGAGACCCCGCTGATGGTCCTTTCACTTTGCTACTGCTCCGAGCCAAATTCAAGCTTTTGGTTTTAGCAGAGCTCATTAGGTTTGCTCAGAACCATGTGGAAGTCCAGCCTACAGAAGCCTCTGTAGAATGAGGATCCCCAGTGTGAGTGTAAGCCAGGACTTCTCTCTGGCAAGGGGTGTGCGTTTTAGTTTTTCCCGTGGGGCATGGTGGACGGGTGATGCAGGGCACCGAGCCTAGCCCATTGCCTAGGCATAAGCCAGCGCTGTCTCCCATGCTTCTAATCCTTTGCATTCATGGAGAGACCCCAGGAAGGGTGCCAGCCAATTCAAGGTTCTGTTAAGCACGTTCTTCCTATCCTTTGTGTCTCCCAAGATGAGAGAGCCCCAACGATAGCCTGAGTGTCTTTCATCTCAAACTACCCTGGATGAAATTGGTGGATTGAGGACTTCTATTTCCTTTTTGGCTGACACAGGCAACCTTCCTTGACTGCTGAAGATACTGAGCCAAAATGAATTGTTCAGATGTATGAAAATTCAAATGTATTCTTGGGTTGAATTAACTTGACATCGCGAGACTGTGCTGGATATGGAAGAAGAAGTGGAGTAGGTCCCCAGAAAACATCCAGGATTGGGAGCCAGGAAACTGGACAGCCGGTTCCAGCTAGGGCAAATGGTCTCTGTCTGTGCCTTGGTTTCCCCATCAAAGGAAAGAAGTTTGGACAAGATAACCTCAAGGGTCTCAGCCACTCTGTTATTTCTGTTGTTCATGGTCTACACTATCTGTCTTGTTTGATAAATCCTTTCCGTGCTTGTGCTGTTGGATAAGGTGACCACAGGTGGCTTCTACTGTTAAACAAAGTAGGCCTTCAGTACCTTGACTGAGCTGCCCACATTCAGATGTCCTCCAACATGCATAGATAGTAGTAGACAGTGGAGATGTGGGCCATTCCTACCACCCAGGAAATGAGGCTCAAGACTCTGGGGACAGTTGGAGGCTCACGGGCAGAGCAAGACTATGGTTTCCGTCGGGACTACTAGGCGCAGTGTGGACTTCAGGCATATTCACATGAGTTCTTTCAGGGCTCAGGAGCCAGCCAAGGAGGGTTGGGACTAAGGAGCTTGTTCATTTGGGACAGAGAATATACTAGGTGGGGAGGAGGATGACGAGAATGCCAGGAATTCCAAGGCAGCCTGGGGCAGTGAGTTCCCTCACCCCCCTGCCATGTAGCCAAATTGGGCTTGTCATCAGCTCACCTAGTTCTGTAATTTCCTCAACCCCATAAGCCCACTGAGCATCTTGTCTTTGTAGGTGAGATGTGAAGAGTAAGCATGATGGGTTCTGGGGCTAAAGTAAATGAGACCGCAAGAGTCCTATGTACATGGGTAGGTCACCACACAGCACCGTACTTCATTCTGTGATCATACACACACACACACACACACACACACACACACACACACACACACACGCCTCTCTGTGACTTTAGGGTTCTATGGTTTCCGTCTTGATTTTTCACTAGGGCTAAATTTGGAAAAGGGATCAAGTACGTTCCTCCTTTGTCCCCACAACCCTCAACACCTAGCAGCCTCCTAAAGCCCGTGCTGTCCCACCATAACAGATGGCGCTGCTGGCTGCCACTCAGGGAGGCGTGTTACCTTTCTTCTTCCCCTCTGACCCCGTGGCCTTTCAGCCTCCCATTCATGCTTGAAAGTTGCTGAACGCTTTCCTTGTCTGCGACACATTTGAGCATCTGGCTGGGTCTGGTTGTCATTTTCTAAACCCATGGCTCATCTCAGCTCTGATCGCCCAACCCGGCCGTGTATAAACAAATCCAGGGCAGAGGGCAGAGGTCAGAGCTGGGCCTTGCCAGCATTTCCCCCGGGGATGTCTTGGCGGAAGGCAGCCTGGACTCAGGTTTCACTGTAGCCCTCCCCAGGCTGAGGTAGACCTTTGCATCTGCTTTTCTTAGGTGGGAGGTGGCATTTCTTCTTGATTTGTTGAAGCACTGGCTATTCTATAGCCCTGGACTGAGTTTATTGCTCAGGTCTAGAGCTGGTTTTCCTCAAGTCCTGCCATAGAGAAAGTCTTAACTCTTGCCAAGGATACTGGGGGTATAGGTAAGTCAGAGGGACCAGCCAGTGACCACCGTGTCCTGTTAACTCCAGGGTCAGCATGTTAATGTGCCATTTCATGGACAAGAACACAGGCTGTGAGGTGCTAGCTCCTCTCCGATCAGAGCTGACATTTGGATTCTGGCTGTCTGACCCTGTGCTTCCGGCTGTGAGTCTTCCTTACCCAGTATGTTCCACAGCAGCCATCTCTGCTTTGGCCTCAGTAATCAGAGCTTCTCCAGATTTAGCTTTAAGGATGGGTTTAGATGACCTGTGTGTCCAGAGCCAGGCTTGGGACTCTGGATCTCTTTGGACAATGGATTTCCTGAATCATTTTTGCATATCCAGGGAGCTCAAGAGGTGCACGGCCTCCCAAGGCTGGCCTAGAGGTCCATGAGGACTTCTGTTTTTCTCCATGCTTCCTACTCTCCCATCCCAGAACACCCTGAGGGTAGTCCTCATGGTTCCTGGACATGTCCAGCAGGGTACATGTAAAGACTACAGCCTTTAGCTCCTCCTGCCCTGAGAAGGCTATAGCTAGGTGTGGAGGCCATTGCCTAAGCTCCGCCTCTTCCTCCAAGAAGACCCTGGGAGATGGGTGTTGTAAGTGGTCTCCCTCACCAGGGCGCTTCCCTAGCTCTTCTGTAACAAGAGTGGGGCCTCCCAGACCCCCTCCTACCTGGCCTCGACTCTTGCTGTTTCTCCACTTCTTGCCTGGATGTCACCCCATTTCTCCATCTGTTCAAAACCATCCTCCCTTGAGGCTCTGAAATGATAGCATAATGTCGAAAACCCTCTTTCATGACCCAGTCCATAGTATCTGGCTGCTGGAACACATTTGCAGTTGATACAGGGGGTCTGACACCCTCCTCGTGAGACTGGGCCATAGCTCATATCCCTCTGCGATGAGTCTTTTGAGGCCCTGCAGGGCCTAGGGAAGTTCTGCAGCCGGGCAGGAAGCCTGGGCCGGGCATCCAGCTCTGCTAGCACAAGCTGTAGAACTCAGCCATTGGGTAACATCTGTCAAATCCAGCAGTCACGGCTGAGAGGCTGAGCCGTTCTGAGGAAGAGACCAAGTGCTGCCCTGCCACCGAGAACCCATGTGGCTTGCTTCTCCCCAGCGGCAGCACCAGGGCCGACTCGGGTAGCCCCACAGTGAAATTCTTGTTGGCTTTTCCAGTCCCACGCTTTGTTTGCTTGCTTGCCCTGTTCTGTACTGAAAACAGCTAGAAACTGGGCTCAGAAGCAGGTGGTTGCTCAGCTCAGAGCTTATGCCTCCCCCACCCCGCCCCCGCCCCCTACTCCACAGTCCCTTCTTTTCCCCTCCCCCTTCCCTTTTAAAGCTCTCTCCACATGCCCCTCATGTCGCCTAGGTGGCTGCCCCGGCCTATAAATCAAAACGGTCCCTGGAGACCTTTGACCCAAACCAGATGGCAATCCTTTAAGCTGAGTTCAGCAGCCCACAGTGCTGGCCACCCCCCCCCCACTTCTTGCCCTGGGCTTGGGGCTCCTGTAGGCAGCTGCCCTGTCAATCACCGCTGGCAGCTGGGGGCTGTGACCACTCTTTTAGGTTCTCCGGGGCATTGTGGATATGCTTCATTAAGTCACACAAAGATCTCCTGAGGGTCTGCAATGTGTGCTTTCTGTGCTTTCTGTGCTTTCTGTGTCAGTGGCCTGGCTCATTGCCCAAACAGGCATGGCCCGTGTTCAGCCCACCCTCCTCTTCCTGGAAGCCCTCCTTGACCACACACCCTCGCTGGTCCCTTTGGGTGCACCGTCACCTGTGCTTCATTCTTTCTGTAAACGTTTACTTTCTACTTTCTGCCAGGGCGCTGGAGAGGGTCTAGGACTCCCACAGAAAGCAGCCGCACGTCAGATAACCGTAGGAATGGGGCTGGGGTTACCTGGGGACCAGAGCACGTGGGAACTCTGAAGGTGTACCACAGCCTTTGACTCCAGGGAAGCTTGTCTGGGGTCGGCTGGGTCTTGTTTTATTTTGTGATAGGATCCAAACCTATGTCCCAGGCTGTCCCAGGCTACCCCAGAACTCACAGCAGCCCTCCCACCTCATCTTCCTCAGCGCAGTCGTTACAGGGGTAACCACTGTATCTGAAGGAGCTGGGCTGGGTGGACAGTTGGATCTGCCAAGGAGATGAGGCCTTCTGAGAGCAGGAACAGCAGGTGGGGGTCGGAGGGGGCACAGGTCCAGGAGAGGGAGCTTGGTGGAACTCAGGATCAGCTAGTTGGGAAACCGCTGGAAGCATGTCATACTCCGGGAGTTTTAAAGGGTGCCGGTGGATATCGAGTCTGGTTGCCTGTGACCCAAACCGCTAATATGTAGGTTTAAACAAAACTGGATGTTTGTTTTTCTTTCATGTAAGAGAAGTCTGGAGGCAGGCAGTCTCTAGCCACCTGCTTAGACTAACAGGGCGATGGTTCTGGCCGTGTCTGTGGCTGGGGTGGGGCGGGACACTTTTGTACTTACAACCCTAAATGATAGGCTTTTCTTTAGAAGCAAAAGTTTGGTTCTGCTCAGTGAGCAGGAAAATGGAAGTGACCCCGGAGCTGAGATTTAAAGCTGTGCTGTCTGCTAGGGGAAAAAAAAAATCCAGGCCTACATCGGAGTTGGGGCGGGGGAAGCTGAACCTGCTTTCTGCTGTGGGGCACGCGTGGCCCAGTGGTGTCCTGGACCCAAACCCCTCCCCAAGGCCTGTCCTGGAAATGGAGGCAGAGGTCTCTCAGACTCACATGACCTGCCGGTAGTGCTGGCTTTCAGGAAAGCTGCCATCAGGCCACTGTGGGGCACAAAAGATCACAGAGTGGCGGGCACCACAGGAGCATACAGCATGGGAGATGCTGCCACCAGGCTGTGTAGGAATCCCCTTCTCTATCGGGGGCATCCCAAAACTCTGGTGGATGCCTTCCTCGGCAGACCACACCAGGCCCCGGGTCCTAACAGCACAACTGAGCCAGGTGTGATGGGACACGCCTGTAATTCCAACACTCAGGAGACTGAGGCAGTAGGGAACAAGATGTGTGGTAACAAGTTCCAGGCTGAAAATGACAACCGCAGCAATAAGTATATGCCAGTGATAAGATCAGTGATAATATTGGAAGATATTATTGTAAGTGTTATTGAAAAATGTATGAACGGCACACTTCTGGAATTTTCCATTGAATGTTTTTACACAAAGAGGACGTGACTGAAGAACAAAATCTTGAGTAAGGTTCAAACAGTTTAGCCAAGGTTATCTCTGGCAGCAATATGAAAGTTGACCTTTTTCCTGCTTTTTTTTTTCCATGCCTTTTTCTCCTTTCATTCGTGTGTGTATGCGTGTGCGTATGTCTGTGTCCGTGTATTTACGTGTAAGGGGAAGCTTAATGGCTGAGCCTTCTTCCCAGGCCCTCTAAATGCGCTTAATGCTTTCCAAATCCATGTGTGGGAAAGAATGTGAAGACAAGGAGTCTTTACATGTCCCCAGCATGCTGTGTGCTCACAGCACAGCCCTCCCCATTTTGGCTGCAGCCCTTCTGTGCTCTCCATCTTCTGCAGACAGTGCCCAGCCATCAAGGCGAAGCCTGGATTTGTAGAAGTTAACTCTGTGTTCCCCCAGCCCAGGACACAAGGGACCTTGTATGGCCGCTCCGAGGAGCATTCTGCATCAGAGCTAGAAAGCCCGCTGCCCGCTGTGGGCCAGCTCATTCATCAACCCCACACCCCTACCTTGCTTGCCCCTCCCTTCCTCCTCTCAACAGCTTAGTTTTATTTCCTAAGGTCCCTTCCCAAAATTGACTTTCCCCACATCCTTGTTGAGGTGATCCGGACTAAGATCGGCCTCATGGAGCAGTTTCCGATGGAGCTGCAGTGGCAGTCCCCATATACGTGCTTCGTATTCAGGGCACACGCAGGGCTGGGCTCACCCATTGGCAGCTTGCTTCTCTGGTGGCTGAGACTCTGTGGAAAGGGTTTGGGAGGCTGGTGCTCAGGCCTTTCTGACAGCAACAGCCTCCCATGGTTGAGACCAGGCCAGCTAGAGGGTGCCCTTCAAGGCAGGGAAGTGTGAGGAACCCCTGTCCCTTCTGACAGTATCTCTGGCCCCAGCACTGATCACGTTTCTCCCACTTGTATGAAGGCTGGACTTTATTATAAAGTCCATATGCCCAGCAAAACAGTTCAGAAGGATACCAGGTCCCACAGACCTCAGAAAGGGGATACCCAAAGGATAGAAGGCCGGGAGGGAGCAGAGGTGGTGACATCCTGACATCCTATCCATCCTGTCAAGTGGGACAGAGTTGGGGGGAGCCTGGGCCGGCTGGAGGATGATATAACGCCAGAAAGCAGAGTCTAGGGTAGGACCCAGGTGACTCTGAGCAGGTCTGGAGGCTCCTTTTCCTGTCGTTTCCTGGATCACAGTGACATCACCTTCCTTTTCCCAGTGCTGGGAATGGAGGGATGGAACTCACACCCTAGGCAGGTGATCTGCCACCAAGCCAGGCCACGACCTCCCCGACACCCCAGCCCTGTAGTGAAGTCTCAGCAGATATCTTGGCTGCGCACCCGTGGCTGTCAGCAGCCTCAGGGTCAGGAGCCAGATGAGGGATAGATGCGTTTGGGCCAGGCTTTACCTTATTTTCTGGGGGGAATTTGTCAAAAGCTTGTTATCTTGGAAAAACCAATTTTCAGGGATTTCACAGGAATCAGTCCAGAATCTGTGGGTGTTGACAGCTCTGCTGTTAATCTGCTCTGTGACCTTGGGAGAGTCCCTTCAGGGCCTGTGGTGGGATCAGTCTTGTTGCCGCTTACAGAGCCACAGGCTGGTCAGAGCAGGCCCCCTGTGGATGTGCGTGGTACTGGCCATGGTACCTGCCTCCCTGCTGAGCGCTTCTGATTGAAGAAGCTGAGCAGGAATCCCTCCCAAATCCCCACCATCCAGTTCCATTGAGCCATTGGACTTTACCCATTTGTTTGTTTGCCGTTTTGATTTTATAAACTTTTTTATATATTAAAAAAATGCAAATAAAATAAACAGCACATACCAAAATTAACCAGACCCATGTCTTTACATTTCAGTAAACTTCTATACAGTTAGAGTAGGCATTGTGAAGCCTTGGAGCGTCTTCACGATTTCACTATCGATTATGTTCCTACACACTTAATTCATCACCCAAACAAAAAATCCATGACAGAATCAGAACTAGAAAAACAATTTCCTCTATGTCCTCTTTCAAACTGGTGTCCAATGCCTCCACTTGCTGTTTGCTCATCCCTTCATGTTTAGCCTTCCTTGTTCTCCTTTATACGTGTTATGATGTACCGACACCACATGTGCTTACATTCCTACGTGTAACTTTCATTACATGTAGAAATGTAATATAATTTTCATTATCCATCCATCAATTGCTGGACAACTAAGGTGATCTCAGTTCTTTGCTTTAGTGAATAAATCAACAATAAACATGGAAGTTCAAATACCTGTACGGTAGGGTAGAACGTTCTCGGGGTATACGCCCAGGAGTGAATTAGCTGGGATGGATGATAGTTCTGTTTCAATTTTTCAAAAGTCTCCAAACTGATTTCCACAACGGCTGTCTTACTTTTTAACCCCCACCCGCAGAGGACTCCTTTCTCTCCACATCGTCTCCAGCGTTTGTTGTCAGATTTGCTGATGATAGCCATCTGACTGGGGCATCTCAAAGTAGTTGTAGTTTGCATGTCCCTGATGGCTATGGATACTGAGTCCTTGTAAAAACAGTTATTGGCCATTTGGGTTTCTGTTTGTTTGTTTGATTTTTGTTCTTGAAAACTGTCTATTCAGCTCACTTGCCCATTTGTTGATTGGCAGTTTTATTTCCTTTGAGTTTAGTGTCTGCAGTTCTCTGTGATTTGTCAGTATTAACCCCTCATCTGATGTGTGGAGATTTTCTCTCATCCTGTGGGCTGTCTGTTATGCACTGCTGACAGTTTCCTACGCTTTGCGGGAACTTTAGTTTTAGGTGCTCTCTCTGTTTATTACTCAGAGCGAGTTACTAGGCTGTTGGTGTTCTTGCCCACCCCCGTATCTTAAAGGGTACACCCTATGTTTTCTAAGTTTCAGTGTTTGCAGGTTTAAATTAAGATCTTTTCTGTTTTGAATTTATTTATGCACAGAGTAAAAGATGTAGATCTAATTTCACTCTTGTGCAGGTAGAAATGCAGTTTTTTCCAGAATCATCGTTGAATAGGGTATCTTTTCTCCAGAGTATGTGTTCGCCTTCTTTGTCAAAAGTTAAGTGAGCATAGAGTTAATGCCTGCTTGTTCTGCAGAAATTATCTGGGCACTTTCTGTGTGCCAAGGACTGGGACAGACACTGAGGATACAGACCAGCAGGGACAACACAGCTACAACTGCCTGTCCTCACGGGGCTTCCATGTTGCTGGTGGAGATACGCAGCCAGTAAACACACAACAAAACTTTAGCTAATGATGAGCATTATAGACAAAAGGTAGGGAAAGGAATAGAGTGTCTGGGGCTGTTGGAGCTGACAATTTTAAGTAAGTGGGTAAGGAAGGGCCTGACTGAGAAAGTATCACCTGAGCAAAGAATCCACATTGAAAAGAGGAAACAAATCATATGATTGTCTCGGGAAGAGGCCCTCATGGCAGAAGGAGCTACAAGTGCAAAGAATCTAAGGCCTGTGAGCTAGGTGGGGAAGAGATAATGGATGGAGCCAGAGAAGACCCAGACACAGAGATGGGCAGGTCAAGTATAGTGTCCCAATGGGATGCAAGGTCTCCGAAAACTTTTGGGAGGAGAAATGACATAATATGCATTAAATTTTCGAGTGTGTGTGTGTGTATGTGTGTGTGTGTGTATCGCTTTAACTGTCTTATAAATATATGGTACAGGATCATTGTGGAAGCAAGGAGTCCAGCTCAGAGGCTGCTGTCATACAGTGAGAACCATGGGCGGGTGGGTGGTGTTGCGCACCTTTAAATCCCAGCACTCAGGAGGCAGACACAAGTGGATGACTAGCCCGGTCTACAGAGTGAGTTCTAGGACAGCCAAGGCTACACAGAGAAACCCTGGCTCAAACAAACAAAACAGAAGAATTATGGTGGTTGGTCAAGAGACTGAGAGAAATGACCCGATACTAGATTTGATATGACAGTGGGGCCACAGGATTGGCAGCGGTGAGAGACTCGAGGCTGACCACAAGACTTGGTCCAAGCAAGCCACGCTATAGAGTTGCACTGGGGAACTGCACGCTGGGGCGGGCGTTGGAGCATCACATGTAAGGGTCAAGAGGCAATCAGGCATCCCAAAGTCAACTGTGTACATACAGGGTCCGTCTAAGAGGCTTCATAGCTCTACTGACATTCCCAGGTAGGTAAGAGGGAAGCTGCTGAAGAGATCAGGCCCCAGGACTGAGCCACTGGGCATGGCGATGCTTAAAATTCAAACCTCAGTTTCTTCTGCAGAACAGACACAGGCCCCAGCCTCAGCTCCTCAGTGTCGCTGTGACTCTGCAACTGTGCGTGTTGAAGGTCTCCATGGTGCTTGGAGCTGAGTGCTGCCAACGAACTTCCCTGCTCACGGGAAGAATTTCTATCTTAAAAGCACGATGCCTCTTACGTCAGCTTTGCGCCTTTGAAAACCCCACTTTAGTAAGACGTAACAGTCTGAGTGAGGTGCTTAGGGTCAGAGCGACAGAGGGAGGTGCAGGGCGTCCACTCTGGTAGTAGCAGCCGGAACTCCCGCCCCTCTGGTCCCTGCACTTCCTGTTGGCACTGACCTATGGCTCGAGTGAAGGGTAACAGGTGCCACTTAGCAGCAAAAGGTAGATTTGAACTCTGCCTACAGTTATACCCAATGGCAATACCTACTGTAGGTGGCACAGGAGCCAGCGTCATTCTCCATGGCTGAGGGATAGCCTGGGACTCATGGAGAGGATGACAGAGCAGAGTGACTTCTGCATCACTTCCATCTCCCAAAGCAGGCCCGCAGTCTCCACCCCACACTGCTGCTCTTCCAGTCCACGAGCACCAAACATGAACCTGGGAACTCTTGAGGGAGCGAGGGCTATCAGCATGGGGTTAGGTGAAGCCTGGGGTTTCGGGAAGCTGAATATTTTGAACTAGTTGGAACTCAGTTCAAACCTCAATGGTCCCTTCTCCCCTGGTCAGGGACCCAGTACAAGTTACTGCGTTTCTATGTACTTCGGCACCCTCTTATGCTCGTGCCAGAGTGGCACTGGGTTCTTTTGCGTGGCATGAGAACTGGAAGTGACACCTGTAAAGTCGGTGACAGAACCTGATAAATGGTAGATATCACCAGCACCATCAGTATTAGCATTTGTAGCAAGGGAAAGGGATACTTGCAGGGAGAAATCGGCTTGAGTTCTGCCATAGCCTTTTTTTCTTCACTCAACCTGTCTGTTATTTCGTACCAGTGTCAGATGACCAGTCAAGGAAAACTGGTCAGAATGTGCTACATGGAAATCTTCATTAATGACAGAGCCAGTGACTCCTCGGACCTGAGCATCACTTTATGAGTAGGGCGCAAACCCGAAGCCTGGCTGTCCCGTCAGTTGACACGAAGAGTATATACGGATTACCCCTCCCAACCCAGAGCCCAAGCCTGGGTTGCTGAACATGGACCAAATAATTATCTCCTAACAGTTCCTCTTTCTGGTCACAGCGCTGTCCTGTGCCTCAGTTTCCTTTCTGGGCGGTAGAGGTGAACAGGACCACTACTCTGGGGTGGCTGGCAGAGGTGCAAGCAGAATTTAGCAGGCAACTGGCAGGTGGCCTATCTATCCTGGGTCTGCCCAGCTCTTGACTGGAGGCTGGTTGTGTTCTCCATATGTCCATAGCAGTGCCTGGCGCAGCCTTGCCACCTGGGAGCAGTGGACACGGTCACCCTTAGAGGCTGGCACCTCTTCCTCTTGACTGTCATGGGCGGCCCCTCTTCTGCCTTGACTGTGAGCCTTGTTGCGCTGCCCCTGTGATCTCCCGGCACTGGGTAAGCAGAGCAAGCATGTGGCAAGCTGGGAATAAACACGTCGTTGAATATGAACTTGGCTGTATCCATCTCTGTGCCGGCTCCCACCATCTCCCAGGGGGAGTCGGTCCCATTCAGGGGATGGCTGGCGAGCAGGAGACTGCTGCTGGAAGACAGTTCTTGAGAGGGCCTTGATGAAGACAGGTTTTAGCTTGTGTTTCTTACAAGGTCTTTTTGACGTTTAATTACCCTCAGAGCCCTGTAAGGAAAGGCTTTTAGGAGAAACCATTTGATTGTACTCCAGGAGGAAGCTAGTTACCTGCCAGGCTGAGATGTTGGCTAATTGAGGCCCTTTCATCCTTGGGGTCCTGATGCTGACTCACAGTCCCCTCCTTGCCCAGTGGCCAGACTCCAGCACATACTTCTAGGCCTAGGGTTTACAGGGTTTTCTCTTATCGCTGATTATCCCTGAGAGCAGACATTGCTCACTGTCAGGGTTAACCCAGGAACGCCCCGGCTCCCACCCCCCGGGGCATCACTCTGAGTGGTTTTTGGCCCAGTCCTTGCACTCATTGCCTGAGCCAGCTTAAGATCTGCCCTAGTGTCCTTGCTTGGGCTTGTCTTTCTGCCTTCATATGAGGCCCTGTTGTTCTACAGAAAATATGGGACTTTTGAAGGGTTTCACCATAGCTTGGGAAGACAAGGAAGTGTGTAGTCACGGGAGAGGGGTAATATGGAGCCGAGGCCTGGCCTGCTAGCATGGGATTCTATCCCCTTGGGAGGCTGTGCTACATGTCTGATTTTGAGGCAGGGGAAGAGGTTAGGGCAGATAGGAGGCAGGGTGAGGAACTAGGCCAACTGGGCCAGGGCCAGGATGGAGGTCTGAGAGGGCCAGGATGAGGAACAAGGCCTGTTGAAGGATGGAGCAGAGACCCAACTCGGGTCTCTCGTGGGCACACGTGTGATGTGAGTCATGAGGATGCCACCAAACCTGCACTGCACCCTGGGAGGGAGTCTTCACGCTGGCATGTTCAGGAAGGGATTTCCGGGCTGCTCTGAGGGGGAAAATGTGAGACTGTAAGCTCCTCAGCAGCTGTGTCCTCTGTATTGTTTGGGCCACTGCCTGGAATGCCATGGCTACGGTGAACACAAACGCACGGTGTATGAGCCTGGCCAGGAGCGCCCACCTGCTGCCTGCCCCCAACTCCGGGAGGCTGTGTTGGCTCCTGTTGGTTCTGTTGCCAGGCGGAATAGACCCTGGGAGGGTAGCTGCTTGTCTCTGCATGTGGTGGTGGATGAACAGCTCTGGGGCCTCCCCAAGTTTCCTGAGAGCAGCTAGGACCTGGGATGCAAGGGAGAGTCTTAGGAAGTCGCCGGAGCAGGGAGGCCGAAACTGGCGCCGAGGACAGAGAGCCACTCTTCCACACTGAGGGAGAAAACAGGCTATACATGTGACCTTAGTGTAAATCTGAGGTCCACTTGGTTGAAAGCCAGGGGACTGCTGAAAGCCAGCCTAGCCTTCAGTCTGCTCTGGAAACCCCTAACGGAGTTTTAAGTAGGCCCAGGGTCGGACTTCCTAGAAGTTGGAGACCACTCGGTTTCTGATTCTATGTCCCTTGTCATCCGTGTCTATTCTAGCTTGTGCTGGAGTCATATGTTGAAGCCCTAATAATCCGGCATCTCAAAAAGTGACCTTACTTAAAAGTGAAGTCATTGCAGTTGAATGCTGAGTTAAGATGAGGTCACTTGGGTGGGCCTTAATCTCTGTGACTGATGTCATTAGGGGATGGGGAAACTTGGACAAACATGTGGATTACATGTGAACGTGAGGGCAGGGGCCAGACAGAGACCAGCGCTTGATCGCACCTCACACATTTCGTGACAGCATAATGACTGCGTTGGGATACAGAAAGCTGATCACAGTGGGCGTGAGCTCCACGTATCCAGTCACTTGGAGTCGTGCTGAACTGCCCGACGTAAGCTCTTTGGGGGTAGATAATTACATTAAATGTATATTCGTTTCAACTTCGCAGCGTTCCCTCTGTAGCTGGGAACCCATCAATTCTCCCCGGGTCTCACTGCGTTTTAAGGTCCTGGGAAAGTGTGTCGCTTAGGGCTTGCATCTACATGGGGTGGCTCGTGGTTAACGTGGGCAGCGCTTTCCCCTGACTCCTGGTCAGCTGAATGTACCCACCCCACTGATCTTCCCATGTCTGCTTCTCCCACGCTTACTCAGCCTTTTGTCTTCTGTAAATGGCTTCCCAACTCACGACCCTGAAGTACCATGTCTCTTTGTTGCGGCCTCCCTTAATGTTCGTGATGGTGACACAGGCTGCCTGCAGGGGTCTTTCTATCGCAGCTCTGGGCTCCTGTGTGTGCCACTGTCCTTCTGTCCTCAGCCTTGGCCTCTGCTGGCTCTGGGACCCAACACGCAAAGGTCACTGCTGTTCTTCTCTTAACTAGCCTGGGGATAGAAGGGACTAAACTATAGACAAGACTAGGCTAGCACCCTAGACTCATAGTGGGAGTCCCGAAACCTCAGGAATGATGCTCCTATGGCTGACACGGTTTTTTCACCAAAGGCTCAGGCACCCCAGGTTCTTGTCCTTTCTTCCCTCTGACTTTTTTCCCCGCTTGCGTACTGAAAACAGATTGACTTCCACCTGTCACATGACAGACAGTGGGGTTCTGCCGCTTGTCCATAGGTGACATGATTGACTTCCCTCTGTCACATGAGGGGATGGTAGGTTCAGGTGCCTCCACCTGGGAGGAAGGACCAGACAAGGTGCTGGCACATGGCTAGCTCCACAGAGCAGGTCAGTCAGTGACAAAAACGATCACATCCAATAATTAAAATAACGCTATGAGAAAAAAAATAACCAACCCACAGTACCTAAGTGTATAATGCAAAATTCAAGAAATAAGCTATTTGTAAGTTCTGAATTGCAACCCATTCTGAACAACGTGATGAAGTCTCACGCTGTCCGCTCTGGTTCACCCAGGACTGGAGTTAGCCCTTTGTCTGGTGTCTCCATGCTGTATACGTCCCTACTGCTAGTCTCTCAGAAGCTCTCAAGTTGCCAGATCAACTGTTATGGTACCTAGTGCATGCTCAAGGAACACTCACTTCTGGAATAGTGGCTCCAAAGGGATGGAGGAGCAATGGTAGCAATTCTGATTCGCTGAAGAGAACGTGGTAAGTGCTTCATTTGAGCGAACAAATGCTCAATGTACTAAGGAAAGAGAAACAAATGACGAACTGGGGCTGCTAAGACGCGCGAATGAAATCTGTAGAATTTTGACCGAGAAAAAAAGCAGTTCCTGCTGGTTTGAGGACTTCACCTCTGACAACAAAAGCCAGACCCACAGTGCACTGGACAGGAGCAGATTTACTGGGTTCTGTGACAGCTGATCTTAGTTGCCAACTCGGCGAGATTTAGCATCACCTAAGAACAAAACCCTGGTCTGATCTAGAGGAAGAGGGTTCCCAGAGAGGTTTAACTGAGGAAGCAACGTGGGTGATAGCATCCCATTGGCTCTTACTGAAGGAAAGGGAAAAAGCAAACTGAACATTCTTCTCTCTCTCTCTCTGCCTCTCTGTCTCTTTCCCTCTGTGTGTGTGTGTGTGTCTGTTGTCTCTCTCTCTCTTCCTCCCCTTCCCTCCGTCTCTTCCCCTCTATATCTCTCTCTCTGACTACAAGTGCAGTGTGACCAGATGCCTACCACCCACCATAGCTGGAGCCCCCAGGCCTTCTCACCATGATGTGCTGTACCCTTAAAATGCCGCAAACCTCCCTTTCTTGCCAGCAACAAGAAAAGTGACTCGTACAGGTTCCATTCTATTTGTGGCTTCAGGCATTCACTGAGGGTCTCAGTGATGACGATGATGATGACAGTGATGGTCAGTGAATGCCCGCTCCTGAGCATTTCACATACGTGACCCTTGTGCAATCCTCATAATCATAAAACGAAACAGGCTCGCGGCAGATAACCAGAGATGTCCCAGGTCATGGGAGCAGGGTCTCAAGTCCACCGTGCCGTTTCTTCCTCATCAGGCCACTTTCTTACCAGCTTGGGACTACGAAGAGACACCATGACCCAGGCAACTTATAAAAAGAAGCATTCACTTGAAGACTTGCTTATAGTTTCAGAGGGTTAATCTACGGTCATCATGGCGGGAAGAATGACCGCAGACAGGCATGGCACTGGAGCAGTAACAGAGAGTTTACAACTGATCCACAAGCAGCGGGCAGAGAGAAGGAGAGAGGAGACCGGAAACCTCAAAGCCCTCCCCCAGTGACACACCTCCTCCAACAAGGCCGACATCCTCACCCTTCCTTAACAGTCCAGCTGGGAACCAAACGCTCAAATGTAGGAACCAATGGGGGCTTTTTTCACTCAAACTACCACCCCAGATACTCACCAGTTCCTGTAGAAAGGCCGAGTTTCATTAGCTGGTCTGTACAGTCCTGTCTAGTGCTCGGTAGCAAATGGCTTTAATTACTGCAGATTCATGATTATAAGTTTCAATAGCTGCTAGTGTGGCCACACCTACCTCGTTTCTCAGTGCCTTCCCTTTTGTGTTTACCCTTCCAGATAAACTTTAATCAGTTATGGTTAAGGTCGCCAATAGTCCTGTTGGTATTTTGAAATCACAATTTGTTTATACATTATCCTGGGGGAGAGAGGAGGGTAGTTGATGTATCCAGTCATTGAGCATGTCCATCCAAGCATAAAATATACCTTCCTCCTTCAAGCTTTCAGTTATGGCCTTCAGCGTGTTTACATTTTTTTTTTTTTTAATCTCGTGAGTCTTAGGTAATTCTTGTCATGTTTGTCTCTAGGTTGCTCATCTTTGTGTTTTTATTACGAAATGAATCCTATTTTCTGTTATATTTCCTAAAGCGTTGTTTACGTTGGAGGGAAGCCCATCTTACCAGTCTGTAATGAACTGCCTCACTGAATTCTCACTGCCTCAGGAAAGCTCGCTTAGGGCTCTCCAGGGTGGTCCAGGCATATTGTTGTATTGTCTGTAGATAAAGACGTTTTTGTCTCCCTCTTACCTAATTGCTTGGATAGTCCAGAACAATGCCATAGGTATTGGTGGTGTTTGTGGAGATCGTATTGGTCTTCCTGGTGACTAAATAATAGGTCACCATTTGATTATACTGTAACTTAAGTGTTCCATATTCTGCACACTGGGGTTGTTCCAAGCTTTCCTTTTTATAAATAACATTGCACGGAAACCTTCTCTAACACTGGTTCTGCCTACTGAATTCGTATCGGCATGGCAAGTTGTTAGAAGTAAGGATAGCGAGCCAAAGGCCGTGAACTGCTTTGAGATCATGCCTGATTTTCCAGAAAAGATTTTTCTGTAACCCAACACAAAGCATGCCCTTCGGAGCCTCAGATGACAGCTAGTCTCCAAAAGAACTGCAGGACTAAGGAACATTTTCTTAGAGGAGAATTTGTTACTCATGAGGTTTACTTGCTAGTATTGTTCACAATAAAACAGGATTTTATTGTGAACTTAGATTTAGTTAAGAATAAGACATGGCATTGGGGGGGATTGCTGGAGAGATGGCTCAGTGGTTAAGAGCTCTGGCTTCCAGAGGACCTGAGTTCAATTCCCAGTACCCACGTGGCAGCTCACATCTGCCTGTAACCCAGCTCCAAGTGGTCCGACACCCTTACACAGACATGCATGCAGGCAAAACACCAATGTACATAAAAACGATAAAGAAATCATTTTAAAAAGACATGGCAACGGAACTGGCTGATGCTGCAGTCAAGTCTCTCTCCCTGCTTTTGCTTGAGTTGAGGTCTAAAACACGACAGCATTCAACCTCCTTCCAAGAGTTCTGTCAGGGACAGGTGTGACCTGCACAGCAGTCAGACATGTGCCCAGCAATGTCTTGGGTAGTTCAGGCTCAAGGAGCCACCATCTGTGGCAGCTGCTGTGCTGACCACATTCAGTGGCTCCTGTGGCCACCTCTGAGTTGTAGACATGTCTCCCTCTTTCCTTCATGATCCTAGCCACATGCCTTCCGGATGACTTCTCCCTCATAACCTTCGTATGCTCTTGCTTCACACAGGCAGAGGTGCTGTGAGTTTAACTGAAGGCCTTCCTGAATTCACATGTCGAAGCCCTAACATCCAGTATCTTTAAAAAATGACTTTACTTAGAAATGAAGTCTTTGTCGTTGTAGTGAATTAAGATGAGGTCACGCGGGAGGGCTTCAATTTCAATGACTGGTGATCTTAGGAGACAGTGAAGCTCAGACAGACATGGGTAATGCACATAAAGACAGAGGCCAGAGACCAGCGGGTTACATACACCAAATCCACTAAATGTGGTTGGTAAACCATTAGAAGCCAGGGAAGCAGGCAGAGTCTTCCTCACAGCCCAGAAGAGCACATCAGATGTGGCCGTGTATGAAGAAAAAACAAAAACAAAACAAAACAGAAATGTCCCCAAATGGTTATGCCTGTCTATGTGCTACTTAAATCTCTGTCTTCCCATGATCAGAGATTACAGCCACTCTGCGGCAAGACTTTAGTGTCCCCACAGGTGTCAGAGGACATCTTCCGAAGTCAGCAGTTGGCAGATGGAGGCAGGGCATGCACGCCTTGATCCCATCCGGTCTTAGTTCCGTGTGCCCTTCCAAAATGCTGTTTATCCCAAGCAGTATGCCACCGTGGAGGACTCGGGAGAAGCAGGTCACTTGGGACAGATTCCTGAGCTACTCAGGTCAGGCATGAGTGGCCAAAGTGAGGGTGGGGGTCAGCTAATTAAGGAAGTGTGGACACGGGGACAGATCTGCATACTCGTGTCCGCTGGAGTGGCTAGGAGAGTTCCTCGGGGCCTTGGAAAGAGCATGATTCTACACTGCATTCTGCGAAAGGTCCTTGCCAAAGGCTGTCTGAAGTTGACCTGCTCAAATGGATGCTTGTGGCCACCTGCCTCCCACCCCACTTAGAGTAGAAGCAGCAAGAATGTGAGCAAGAGAAGCCAGCGGTGGGCCCGGCTGTTGCTGCCCTGCGATCTTGACTGCCTGCCTCCATGAAGGGCAGTGATGGACGGCAGAGACCCTTTGAGAATGGTCATGGAAGGCCCTTCTGGAGAAGGAGCACACAGTCCCAACCTCAGAAGACACACAGAGCAAGGCACTGTACCGAAAGTGACCTTTCTCTCTTCTGATTCTGAGCCATCCAAAATGGACTCGGTTATTTAGAGTGATTGGTTTAAGGCAGGGGCATAGGCATTTTAGGAAATTCCCACCCAGAGAGATCAGACTAAAAATACACTGGTCACTTGGCGAGAGCCGATCAGAAAAACTCACTGATGTTGAAAAGGGCTCTTTCTCCCGAAGTTTTAAGTAAGTGAGGTGTCAGTGAAATAAATAATCCTGGCATTAAATAATAAGCCTCACCCAGGAGGGTATGATTAGCTGCTGAATGAGGGGTATGGGCAGTGAGGGCTGTCAGCTTGTGGGTAGGATCAGTCTCTGTGGATGCAGAGTTAACAGGGGGCGGCCCTTGGACAGGGCTGCTACAGGCAAGAATGGTCTAGAGTAAAAACGTTCCAGGCCAGCCAAGCAGGAGCAATGGTTGGGAGGCCAGACAGCCTTCACTCCTTGGGGGAGGGGAAGGAATACAGGAGTCTGGCAGGAGGGAACTTGTGGGTGGACTCCATGAGGGGAGGCTGCTGGAGCCGGCCACTGACCCGGACACTGCCATCCTGTGGACAGCTCCTGGGTGGTTCCCTCTGACTGGCCACAGAAGCTTCTTTGAGGCCTCCCAGGCACGGCCCAAGGATCCCTCTGCAATGGCCCTGGTGGCTGTTGCTTTTGGCAGCTGAGGAACTGCAGGTCCGTTAGAGGTGATGGTGTGGGCAAGGCTGAGAGGCTGCCAGGTCCCGTGGCCTGCACACAGGTGGCCGGTGTCAGGCGGGCTGTGCTGTCTGTGGACCTCACTGCCCAGACCCGGGCAGTCCTGTTGAGGCATCTTTGGAGCCTGCTCAGGCTGCGTGGCTGGCCCAGCACAAGTGAGCCTTTGTAGGCCTGGGTTTACGAAACCGGCCACATATTTCCCCGTCACTTTATGAGGTGCTAGCTCTGCCCATGCAAGCTGGGAAAAATAAAACGTCACATAATTTGTACTGCTACAGTTGAGGAGGTCTGAAATGAACCAGTGCCCCCTTGCAGAAGTTCTGTGCCCCTGACGAGGCCTTGTGGCTCTGGGGGGCGGGGGGAACAGACTCAGGATTCCACCCCTGCGGAAACGCTGCTGTCCGAGCCGAGCCAGCGGGCTGATGGAGAACAGAGGCGGAGCCCATGAGGCTGGAGGGCGATGCCAGGTGCAGAACTAGAGACTTTTGCATCATGCTGTCAAGGCTCGCTTCCCCACAGGTGAGGCCCTCTAAGGAGGCCCATGGAGGGCTGAGTTGGAACGTTCCTTGCAAAGTTTTGCCACAAGATAGAAAGCATTCTCGAAGGGCTTTGGCACTAAAATACCTGGCAGGTATTTTAAGAGAGCATGTTTTAACCTGCCGTTGAAAAGGATTAGTCTCCTGAGGTGTCTGTGGGCAGCCACCCATGCGCGCTGTTCTGGCCTCCCAAGGAGTCCACTCGTTACCTGCAAAGTCCCCTTTCTGCCAGCCTGTGGCCTGTCCTTTCATTTTTAGATCTGCTCCCTTCTTGCCTTTCGCTGTCACTCGTTGGACACTTCCTGTATCGTGCCGAGCGTTGCACTAGGCACCCAGTTGCCTTCATTCATCTGAGATTTACCGCACACCTCCTGCGTGCTTCAAGAGGGCCCTGCGCAAAGCTGCATGGAGCCCACCATGACAGATGTCTACTGTAAGCCCGGAGATAAGTGACCCGCCAAAGACACACAGCTAGTATCTGGCAGAGCTTGGCCATTCATTGGCAGGGTAAGAAAGAAAGACATTATGGGGTCGGGACTAAGGATGCGGGTTGGTGGTAGAGCATTTGCCCAGCATTTGCAAACCTCTGGGTTCCATCCCTAGCAGGGAAGAGGAAGAGGAGGATTAGTGAAGAGTCGATGACCATGTATAAAATCCCGGTTATCATTCAGTGGTTTGCCACTAAAGTGACAATCCATCTGATCATAGTCGTATATTCTAATTACCTTTTGAGCTAAAATCAAGTGAAAGCCAATCCGCAAATGACCTCACCACTCAAGGCAACTCCTCATTGCCTTCAGCCAACGGAAGAGGCTCCAGTTTGAAAACGGGACCCCAGAATTCTAGTCAGTGTTGTGCTATGGCCACACTTAGCAGAGGCTACCCCGTCAGCCTCCTGGGTGGCAGACCTTTAGTTATGCAGCTCTTTGTAGAACTTTCTGGAATCTTCCTTCAAACTTGGAGTTCCCTTGGCTCTTTGTTTCCTTCCTATGTTGCAGGAAAATGCTCAGACAGGCTTTGAGGCACAGACGACAAAGGCAGAGGGGATTTTCATGTGTCCCTAAGCACTTCCTAAAAGTCACATTAAGTCCTCCAGCAGTGCACTTGGGATGGTCCTCTGCTGTCATCTGAGCCCAGACCCCTTAGATCACTTTGCATCCCATGCCCATAGTGATGGTTGATACAAACAGACAACCTGACCAGATGGAAAGATGCCTAGAATTCACAAAGCTAACATACCTCTGGGAGGGCGTTTCTAACCAGGTTTAACTTTCGGTAGAGCAACTGAGAAGGGAAGGCTTATCTTAACTGTATCACCATCCCACTGGCCAGGGGCTGGGATGGAATAAAAGTGGAAGAGAAAGTCCTCAGGTGACAGTCCCACCCTTAACTAAGCCTTTGTGTCTGCTGCCCCGGGTCCTCAGACCAGTGACACAAAAGCAGTGAGTTGCCTGCCTCTAGAGAGCAGAGGCTAGATCTTATCATCATCAGACTTGCCTGTGACTATAGTTCAAGGTCAATGTGCAGAGCAGCCTGGCACCATGGGAGAGGCTTCGTTCTCTTATAAGGAACAGAACACCTGACCCAGAGTGCCACAGTTAAAGAAGGGAATGGGTGTGCTTTTCTCCATGACTAGTTCTAGACTAAACCTCTCTCTGGCCCCTGAGTCCATCTTGAGTATCTCTGCTGGGTTCTGTTTTTCCTTCTGCCTGTCATCGAACAGTGGTCTCCCCTCCCTGCTGGTTCGCTGAGGTGTCTTACTGAGCTTTAAGCTGCCATGCTCTCAACATACAAGAAATGACATTACCCAAGTTTTTTCCATTTGACCTTAGACCTTAGATCTCCTGCCCCAAGAACCTGTTCTGTATGGTTGGGATCAAATCACAAAACAACTTTGAGCCCTAAGGAACCAGAAGTTTACATTGTCCAGTGTAAGTCCTATAGTGCATATTGAGTGGGTCCCTTCGGTCCCAGGTCCAGCTTGACCCAATCAATCGCTGTGGCAGCTGCATTGGACTGTGCGGGCTTGCTCAGCTCAAGAGCTGAGAGGAAGTCTCAGAACCCCAGGCATCTGCAGGTATTATACTGAAAGAGGATGTGAGGCAAAACTCAGAGAAAACCACCAGTAACCGACATGGGGTTAGCAGGATAGAAGTTGATAAGTGAAAACCCAGGCTGGCCTGGCTGTGCCACTTCATTCACCAAGAAGGTTATCTTCCGTGGTAGAGGAGGTTGGATGGAATCCACCTTCCGCTCTCCTGCCCGTCAGTGTGAACAGTCTAGCTGAAGACGCATCCCACTGGTATCTCTGCTTAGAGACCTAGGAGGGAAGAATTTTCTCAGGCTTTTGGGTTCCCCCAGCATGCCTAACCTCTGAACCCCATCCTGGAGCGTGGACAGCCTTACAGCCCCTCCTTTGGTCTCTTGATGGAAAGTGAAGATTTGTGATGTTCAGAGTGGCTTCCCTTGATGTTCCGCTCCTCTAAGACTAGTGTTTAAGATTCTAAATAGATGGGGTCTGGTGGTGTAAGCCTGTAGGCCTAGCTACTCAGGAGGCTGAGGCAAGAGGGTGACATGGAACAGGCCTGCCAGAGCTGCAGAGAGACTGCCAGTTCAGCCTGCATAACTCAAAAGCTCAAAAAGAAGGGGATGGAGCTCAGTGATAGAGCCCTTTCCCAGCATAGGAAGAGCCCTGAGTCCAATTTCCACTACTACGGGGGAAAAAAAAAATCCCTGCACAGGGTCCAGGTGATTGATTAGGTTCTTATAGACTCTGGAGCAAGGGCCTTGTGCGAAAGATGAGGACTACAGATAGTTTGGGTCTTAGTTAAATTAAGTCACATAGCTGGTTAAACTGTAGAAACCAGGAGCCTAGGCCTGGCACCTCTTTCCCATGGGTACCTGGTTACCACTGGCAGCTCTCAGGGAGGCAGCTGAGGTGAAGACTCACACCACCTTTCCACGGGCATTCTATGGAGTGAACCAGCTCTGGACGGCAGAGCAGTGAGAAACCGCCAGCATGCGTTCCCGGGGTTTATTTCCTGCAGAGAGAGGAGGTATCCCTTCTTCCCTGTGCTTCGCTCCAGCTGTTAACACTCAAGCAGCCTGACATGCCAAGCCCAGGAGGTGGGATGAAAGCAGGAAGCCTGAGGTTCGGGAGGATGGTCAACAAGAAAATCAGTGGAGCGACTGTCTACCCGTGCAGAGGGCTACAGAGAACAGCTTTCTGTTCAGAGGCCACCAGTACTTACGCAGAGACTCACAGAGGCCCTGCCTCAAAGAGTCTCCGGCTTCCTGGGGCAGCCACCACGTTATGATTGGTCAGAAGCGCATTAATAAAGGGGAAGAAGTACAGCGGAGAGAGAATAGCGGTTCGTGCTCCCAAGAGAGAACAGTGGAGGGCACACGGCAGGGACATCGGAGGGAGTGTTGAAGAGACTGACAGATGGAGAAAGCTGTGAAAGGCGTTTCAGAGGAGGGGTCAGGGTGTACAGAGGCACAGAGGCCTGCAGAGGGAGAGAGGCTTTCAAGAGTCACCTCGGAGTGCGAGAGATCTGAGCAAGGGCACGTAGTGGGAGGGAGAGCTCAGCAGGACCCCTCAGGCGTTCGGGGAAGCTGAGTCCGCTTCACGTGGCTGACTCTTTTACTCATCGAAACCCGGGAAATTGGAGTCAGTGCGGTTTTTAATTTTCCCTCTTTAAAGGCTCCCATAAGGTTTAGCTGAAACATGACGGTGGCAAGCGTGCCCACGCCTGTGTCCAGCTACCCTCCCCAGAGGCCACTGAGGCACTTGGATTCTTGTGTGTCCTTCTCGGGTATTTCCCACAGAGACAGGCAGCAGGGTGCACCACACACTGAGATGTGCACGCCTCGGAGATGACTCAGCAGCACACCCCAGTGTGCGGGAGAATCAGTGCCAGAGCCCCAGCTCTGCATCAGGAACTCAGAAACCTCACCCGCGCTCTGTTTTGTATGTGGGGTTGGGGGTAGTTCTTACACAGTAGGTACAGAGCTGGTGGGGCACAGACCCAAGGTCACCTGACAATTCAAGGACTGAGCCGGGACTCACACACAAGCCTTTGCTCGCACATCCCCTCTAGGCTTGGCAGGTCTGTTTCCTGCCTCCCAGATCACAGGGTGTCAAACCATGAGCTGGAAAAGGTGACAGGTGGGGCTGCCATTTTTGGTAAGCATTACAGGCATAGAGTGTTGTCTTAATAATCTTCAGTGTAAAATTGTGATTTCAGGATTCCAGTTTGTTTGTTTTAATAACAACCTTTTCCTCCTCCTTCTCCTCCTGCTCCTCTTCCTCCTCCTCCTCCTCTCCTTCCTCTTTCTCCTCCTCCTCATTTTCTTCCTCCTCCCCCTCTTCTGGCCCCTCCTCTCCCCAGCAGCCCTGCACAAAGCGTCAGCGCTTCTTGGTCCCCCACAATTGGTCACTATGACAACAAGGGCCTTCCGTCAGAAAGTGGCCTTCCAGGTATTTTATTTTGAGCCTCAATTAATCAGAGCAGGCTGAAGGCTAGAAGCAGTGCAGGAAAGTGTGTTTTATGGCCTCTGAGACAAGCCAGCTGCTATTTATAGCCCCTTAATCGGTGTTGCTAAATGGGGCCTTAATGCAAGCTCCCATGGCATCACACATTTTCATCACAGAGAGATTCCTTCCCCAACCTCACTCCCTCCATGGGAGGAAAACACCTCCTTATTTGTTAGAAGCTGTCAGTAGGCCACTCAGCCTTTCTGACCTGACATTCACTGGCCTTCTATAGTCCAGCCTGTGGGGAGATTTGTTCTGCCCTGGCGCACATCTGTTAGGAATCTGAGATCTCAGGAGGATGTCCATCCAAGGGCAGGCTCCACCAACCTCTCCAGATGCCCCAAAGAGTGGAATGAGGAACATATATGATTGAACATAATAAAGAAACATCGGCATTTTTTGTGAATGTTTAAAGACCTTTCCACCAGCATTCCATAAGTTAACACAGTTCGCTCGTTAAAACACTGCAAGTTAAGTGTTTTCCTGTGGCTGGAGAAACTGAGGCTGGGGCCAGGAAATCAACAGACATCCTTTGCCGTGCCCTGTTTTTGGAACGTTGTAGGTACTATTCAATTCAGTCTTTACACAAAGCCTCTTTACAGGGAAGAGGAAGAAAAAATGCTGTGTCAAAATCTCTGGACACAGTGTCCATTGCACAGCGAAATGCTCAAAACATGGTTCTCCTTGGCCTTAGGCTGGGCTGATAGGTCAGGAAAGAGTATGGACCATAAGAGGTTACTTAGGAACCGCAGCCAAAGGGAAACAGCATGGGAATGTTTCGGTTTGCCTGTATAAAAACAAGCTCAGCAGCTCTTCCAGTTTCCTCCCGTTCCCCAGGTAGAGAGGTTCTTTCAGGCCTCGTTATTCCTTGAGTGAGTTTTTGGAATGATTTACTCCTGCAGTAAACGGGGCCTTTGTAAAGGTTCTTGGACAAGACGGTGCTTTGTAAGGATAAGTATTGTAGTGTTCTCACATTAAATCTAAACCGAGAGGGTGCACTTCCCATCTGCAAGCCTTCAGTTCTGTCTTCATTCACTTCTCACATCATGGAGCCGGCAAGACAGATCCAAAGGCCTGTTCCTTGGAAGACCTCAGGGTCCTAACTGACAGCAGGGACCCAGGACTCTTGTCCAAAGCCACTTCTTCCTGAGATGCTGCACTGCGCTGAACTTTGTCAAAATGTCACTGGCAAAAGGCTTTTGCTCCCGTTGGTAGAAGCGACCCACCAGCCTTTCCACTGGTGGAGAACCATGGTCCAGAACATTGCAGGCTGTGGTCACCGGGACCTTGGCTAAGACTTTCTCCCGGAGTGGGGGCGGGGGAACATCCCCAGGGACTTCCTCCCCAGCTCAGAGGCTCCTTGGGTGTGGAGGCAGGACAGGGCCTTCCTTACCTAAAACTGAAGATGCTAAGTCATGGGAAGAGTAGATGAGTTAATTTCTGGAGGGTTAAAGTGGCACCTGCTGCTGCCAGACATGCCATTGAGGCCGCTGCTGTTGTGTTCCTCGCAGTGAGTTTGTGGTACAGCCGGAATGCCTGTCTCTCACCACAGGACGGTGCCACTAAATTCACAGAGGCGTCCTCTGCCCACTGCCCTGAGCGTCCTATCAGTGGCCCTGCATGGAGTTAGGGGGTGCCAGATTCTGTTCCCCTTCCTCCTCTGAGTGGTCGAGCAGGGCTGTGGAACCCAGCAAGAGGTGGAGTTTGAACTGTGGCAGGCCAGGTGGTGTGATGGCAGGGTTCATCAAGGGCAGCTGCTGCAGGTCCTGGGCAATGGCCAACCAAGGTCAGTGGGATTCTCGTTCTCAGTCTGTGCCCTTTTGGGAAACTGGTTTTGCCACCACTTAATTAGCACATACGAAAAAGAAAAGTTAATTTTCTCTGTCAATTTCTTTTTTTCCTGCCAATACGTTTTGGCTCATAAACCCTTAATGCCTGCCATACCTTGTCTGTAGTAAAATAAGAAATAAGATGTTTGGGTCTGTGGGAAAACAGATGTTGCAGGCATTTGCTATCCAATATATCAGTTTTCTCATCGTTGAGTGGTGTCTTTGTAGAGTTCAGGTCCTGGAATCCAGAAGCTCTGTCTGCCCTAAGTCTGGGTAAGCCTTGAAATCACATGATCTCTTTGCTGGCATTTCCTCAGGAACCTGGTAACTCAGAGCCCACAGTCCTGCTGGGAACCAAATGCTGATCTCCTAGTGTGTGTTCTCTGGTTTGCTGGGCCCTGCTGCCCTTCTCCACACTCGCTCTTCAGGATGTACTGAGGAGATTCCTGGCCCCTTTGGGTTGAAGTGTGCAGCTTCTGGCCTATACTGTTTGTGCCGCCTGATCTTGTCCTCGGTCTTATATTGGGCATTAACATCTTTAAGATTTAGCTAACACGAGGTACCACTTGCCTTTGGAGGCAAAAGTGGAAACAGAGTCAGCGCTTCCGAATTTGCTGATCCTTCTTCTGTATCACGGCGCTTGTGCGTCGCACATTACTTATCCCCAGACCTCATCACTCACCACTTCTGAACAGACGCCGCTTTCCCTCCGGAGCTCTCTATCCCATAAATACCGGTTCCTCCTGAGCCTAATTGAATCCTTTGGCCGAAGGAGGGAGGGAGGGTGAGAGAACCAGGCGGACCATATCCAAGAATCCAATTTACTCATCACTTTTGCAGAACTTAAGAAAAACAAGCTTCCCCATCTCCTCTGGGCCCGTTTCTGAGTTCACACTTGGAAAGGTCAGATAAACACAATAAATCCATTAGAAGGCCTTCATATTAAACTTCCCAGGGCTTATGCTGATTAGTAAGAGGCTAACATGCTGACATTTCCCAAGTGGAAGGAAGTTTGTCTGACCTTGGCTATCTGAAAACAGAAGGCGGCAGTCCTGGTAAATCCAGCAATTGAGAGCACAACCCTCGCTGCTTCAAGAGGGAGCACTAATGGTGGTGGTGCTCCTGGTCCTTGAACCAACACATCAGATGGCATCCAAGTCCCACATGGAACATGGTAAACCGGGCCCATTTGTTAACTGTCTGACACTAACAAGATCCTCTCCTCTGGGCCTGAACTTCCAGCAATCCTGCCAGCCTATGGCTGGGCTTGCACAGGTCAGAGTCCATCTTTAGTCCTTTCAAGGGTCTCAAATGCACAGTGTATCAGATGACCTCACCACATGGAGCAGTGTTGAAGAGGCAAGGCCAAGAGACCAGATTCCTCAGGGCTGGAGGAATGTTTGTGTTCACACACACACACACACACACACACACACACATACACACACACACACATACACACACAGGCACTGCATCCCAAACCAGATGCTGGGTACCAGTCCCATTGTCATCACTCAGCTGTGGCCTTGAGCTAGTTACCAGACCCCTTTCTGCCTCCACTTCTTCACATCTGTGAATGGGCCTACATAAGCCACCGCCTCGTTGAGTCGCTGTGAGGATTGAATACAGTGTGGAAAATATGCACTAGAATGTTCCATGACATGGGAAGTGCTATGTGAGCCCTGGTACAACTCTTTGTGTTGTAACTGTTGCCAGAAATTCAGTTCAAGAGTCCAGCCAATGGGTGTGAGGATGTCAATGGTCATGGGCTCCTCCACCCTTCTGCATCTGATAGAAAAACTAGAAGGTGGATCCTAAAAGCACAGCAGGCTGAAGGATAGGGCTGGAGGCTCCAGTCACAGAGAGCTGCTGAGCCCTGCTTCCCTCATACACTAGCTGCCCTGGCCTGCTTAGAGCAGTGTTTCTCAACCCCTGGGTCATGACTTCTTTGAGGGTAGAGCGACCCTTTCATTGGGGTAGCATATCAGATATATACATTATAATTCATAACATTATCACAATTACAGTTAGGGAATAGCAACAAAAATAATTCTATGGTTGGGGGTCACACAACATAAGGAACTGTATTAAAGGGTCTCAGTATTGAGAAAGTTGAGAACCGCTGGTTTAGATGACCATGCATGGTTATCAACCCAGGCATACCCTACTGGCACATGCTTGTAATCCCAGCACTCGGGGAGGGTGAGATGGTCAGATCACTGTGAGGTCGAGGCCAGCCTGGTCTACAGAGCGAGTCCAGGAGGCATACCCTACCTTCTAAACCAATTGCCTCATTTTTCTGCTTTGTTCTCAAGGGCTCCGGCTGCTCTGCACTCATTGATTGAGTGCCACGAAGGCCAGGACCTTCCCTGAGCACCTGGACTCTGTCCCCTACCCTATCCTCCCACTGCTCCTCAGGAAGCAGGAATGACCCTGTTACACAAAATAAAAATAAAGCAACCAGTTTTTATCAAGCCTGAACTCAGCTTAGGTCTTTAACTCCAGGTCATGGCTGTTTCTCTATTGTGGGAATGCCTCTCACAGGCAGCGCTGAGCTCTGTGCAGGCAGGGGTGACTTCATTGTTACTCATTAGCTAGAATTAGCTGCAATTCATCTTCTGGCCAAGCTCTTGTTTGAGTTAGACCGGGGCTCTAATTCTCTTGTACGGTTTCTCCCTCTCCTCGTCTCTATTTTTAACTGAACTTCTGATAGCGACAGAGCGCATCCCATACATCCCGAGCCCCGGGGCCGTTTCTGTCACGTGGCTGTGACCTCATGCACAACACACTGTCCTCACCAGTCCCTTGCCCAGTTCTCTTTTGTTCTAACGTGCTTGTTTGTTTGTTTGTTTACTTGCTTGCTTGTTTATTTATTTATTTGTTGGCTCGTTTGAGATTTAACGCGAACGCCTGAATCCACCACCCACCTGAAAGCTCAGACTATTGGCAATCAGGTGCTTCTATCCCAATGCCTGTCTCTTCTTTTCTATACTCCCTTGCTGCGTGATCGTGGCTCCCTGAGTCTTGTGCGTACTGGTCCTTTACTCCTTCCTCACTGATTTTCAGCATTCATGTGCACACCTGTAAGATTCTTTTGTTGGCCCGTTTGTCTCTTCCTACCCTGGAATTCATGGATGTAGCGTTGACTAACCTGCCAAGCCTGGCTTCCCCACCCCCACATGCCTCACTCTTCCTCTATGAGAGAAGATGAGTCTTGGGAGGGGGAACTCCACTCTTGAGCCCTTCACCCCACCCTCGGTACCTGCTGTGTCTGCGAACACAGTCCTGGCCCCTTGCCTCATGGTGGGCTTATTTATCTTAGTATCTGCTGGCCGCCAATCAGGTAACCTCAGAGATATACCAGAAGAAGAAACCTGGAGGGCAGTTTCCTTCTCCCTGTGTGACTAGGGATGTCCTTGTCCCAGGCCAGCACAACCAGCTACCCTGCAGTTCCCTAGGGCAGGACCCGAGCTTAACTGTTTTGTCTGAGTCAGGATCGTCCCTGTATGGGTTTGTAGAATTGGCACAGCACAGCACAGTTCTGCTTGCCAGAGGGAAGGGCTTTGCCAAAGGGTCTTTAGCCTCCCTCCCTCGCTCCTCCCCTCTCTCTTTGCATCTTCCATCTTGTTTGCAACAGGGTCTCTTAACTAGCTGAGAGCTTCCGGTGATCTTTTTCTCTCTGCTTCCAAGTAACAGTGCTGGGATTGCAGATCAGGCTTTATGTGGGCTCCAGGCATCTGGACCCGGGTCTCAACACTTGTGTGGCAGGTACTTTACCCACCGAACATCTCCCAGGGAGGGACTGCTTTCTATTATTAGTGCTCATTATCTGCCTTTTGTAGACACGAAGGCTCACTCCAGCTGCTTCTGTCTCCCAGAACCTGGGCTTCCCCACCTCATTGACCTTGTAATTTCCAGTAAGGACTAGGCAGCAGGGATAACACCCGTTCCTGCCTGTGGGGGTCACAGTCCATGGGGGTTGGGGGTTGGAGGGAGGAGATAACAAAAAATGATTCGGTATCCACTCAAGAGCTCAAAGCTTGCTGAAAGCCCGGGACAGGGAAAACCAATTTCCTCCGACTCCTACGTAGGACAGCAAGGTCTAAGTAGGGCAGAGTACTTCAAATGAGGTTGGTCTCAGAATCCTTAGGCTCAGTCACCATGACAATGATGGGCTTGCTGGGGAGTGACATGGGGAGGGCAGAGGTGGGGTTGGAGCTGTTGGAGAGGATGGCAGGGACACCGGACTTCACAGTGTAGTCAGGAAGAGAACAAGGAGCTCCGAGTGAATGCAGGAGCTAAGAGAGGACGCAGGTGCTTAGCAAGTGGATGGGGAGGGCTCAGGAGCAGCTCCATTCAAAGATGAAAACATGCAGAGTATGTCTGAAGGTATGGGCCAGGGACCCTGGTATTTGGGGCCAGAGTATATAGCGACCCAACAGTGCTAAGGAGGAGACAGGAACCCAACTCCCTCACAAAGCGGGGTGATCTCTGGGCCTGCAGAGCAGTGTACAGTAACAGGTCCCATTTAAGAGCTGTCTGGACGCAGTGTGTCTAGGTGAAACCGAAGGTCCTACAGCTCAGAGCGCCGTGTGAAGCCCATACGTACAGCGCGGCCACAGAGGGCATGGCAAAGCTAACGAGGGTCCCGGGCCAGAGCCAGGGCAGAGGTCCCATGTAACAGTGACCCCAGTGTTACCAGAGTAGGAGCCAAGCAAATACTGAGCTGATGAATGTCAACATAAATAGCAGTCGGAGAGATTCACCAAAGAGTAATGATGTTGAGTTGGGATGCTCAGGGCATCCTGTGGACGACGAGAGCCATGTAAAGCATGGGCGCGATGTAAGATCTTTTCAGGCCATCATCGTCCTGGCCAACAATGATTAATGGCAATGAGTAACGGTGGCCCGACACGTCTCTGCAGAATTTGGAGCTGGGTGAGGCTGTGGTGGCCTTCGTGTGAGGTTACACTTCCGGCAAGGCCTGTGGTGCACAGTTCTTGTGATCAGCCGCACACACTTGCACGAGACACCCTCCTTTGCAAATGCCCCGTGTTCTCTATTTATTTTTGTTAGGATTCGGCAAAGGTGACTTAACTTAGACTCTGACAACTTTAACAGACATGTCACATCATTCCCCACCCCATCCCCTGACAGAAACATCTTACGCGCCAGAAATACCACCATTGATCATTCTGATCAGAATTTAGGAATAAGGAAGTAGAAGGAAAAATAAATGTGTTCAGAATTTTTTTCATTTCAAAAGCTGTTTTTTTTTTAATCTGTTCATAGATATATATGATTTTTTTGTTGTTGCTGTTATTAGAGAAATTTCAAGTTGGCTGTGGAAAGAATTTGGCTTTGTCTGTGACCAAGGCCGGGCTGAACGGAGGTTTCCCTTTGGTACAAGTCTCTATATCCCAGCCCAGCTCTCTGAGGCTATACCAGTAATGAGGCATTCATCCCTACCTCTCCCCATCCCACCCCAAACACACAAGGCTCTCCCCAGCCATTCCGGCTTAGAGATTGCAAAGGCCCATGAGAGCTGAGATCACAACCAGTGTGATATGGCTGCAGTCCCCAGAGCCCACTAGAGAGAGCCCTTCATTGTTCCTCATAGCTGGCAGAGGCTCGGTAGCTATCTGGCATCCGACTCCAGCATGACTGGGTATGTGGAAAAGCCAGAAGTGGATGAGTACCCAAGAGCCTGGCCAGCAGGCACAGAAGGCCTGTGGATAGAGGCCTGGGGTGCAGGGTTGGGTCTATGGATAGATAGATCCCTTGCTCCTCTGAGAATGCAATTGTAGGTCAGTGGGGGAAAAAATGGCCTCGATGGTAAAGCTGTGTTTCCTTGCCTTTGATGAATGCCCCATAGAATCAGCTTGTCCCTGGGGCCTACCCTGTATATCCCCTGGGTATCTGCCTCTTCTCTGTTTAGAGGCTTGGCAACCACAACCCTGGTCTCCAAGGCCCACCCTCCTCCCCCCGCACTGTGGAGTGATTGCTCGTCCTCCTTTCAGCTGACCTCCCCAGTGAGCGGGCCTCTCCCCAAAGCCTGCCTCCCCTGAGAGAGACAGCAGGCTCAGGCTTCTGCTGGGGCAGTTTTGGGACTATCATTGGCCCAGGTGTTGGGCCGGAGTTCTCGTGCGTTCTCAAAATGTGTGGTCCTTTTGTGTGGAGCTTGTGGCTTCTCTGAACCTTCGTTCACCCCTAGTGGACAGCGCTGTCAGGTTCTCTGCTTCACCTCTCCACCACCCTGTCACACTTGCTTTATGTCTTCCTGGAGTCTGCCCCGCTGTCTAGACTGCCACGGCCTTTCTTAGCCTCCCATCTCTGACGAGGTGTACTTCATACACACACAGGGAAAGTGCGCACATCTTTTCTGTCGTTTCAGCTGGGAGGGGCACCAGAGTGGAGCCAGGCTGCCTCCTAGGGCCCACTGCTGTCTACCCAGCATCCTCGACTTTGAATAATTCTAGTGGATGGGGCATGAGAGATGGCTCAGCTATTAAGAGCACTAGCTGCTCTTCCAGAGAACCTGGTACCCGCAGGTTCTCTGTAAACAGATGCAGTTGATTTTGACACCCCACTGATGAGGCCCGATAACATGGCTGCTTCTGTGCCACCATGACAGTAATGTGGGGGAGGTGGGCTGCAGTGACCTGGAAAGTGGCCACAGAAGGACAGTAAGAACCTGGGGCTGTGGCACAGTCTGCCAGAAATCTAGAAGAGAAGCAACTTAACCTTCATTTTCTCCTGGAGCCCACCTTTTTAATTGCTGTTTTGGGGAGGGGCAATATGGCATTCTAAACACAAGCTTTGCAACTCTAGACAAGCCTCTTCTCCTCGAGCCTCCGGTTCCGTGAGTTTGATTCCTGGTTTTGCCACTTACCAGCTGCACATCTTTAGGTAAATGGCGTGTGCACTATGTTTCAGCTTCTTCCTCCTTAAAATAGAGATGATAATAATCGTATAGATGCAGTCACATGAATTGATTCCCCCCCCCCAAAAAAAAAATGGGCTTAGTGTGTGTATGGTCACATAAAAAAGCCTACAGGAAAAATCAGCCACAATCATCTCTCACACTTCACAATCCCTGCTAAGTGACCAGCCAGGTGTTGAAGGCAGAGGGATTAGAGTAGGGGGCTTGATTGACAGGGCAGGGCAACATGTGAGCTGGTGCTGTGAGGGACAAGAGGCAGGGAGGAATGGAAGTGCTGCTGTAATGGAGATGGAAACCCTGTGAGGGACAGCTTAGGTCGGGATGGATGGATACATGGCTGGCAAGCCCTGGCTTGCCTCATTTTGTATGAGAATCAAAGAATAAGGAGGAGAATGTGAAGCTACTAGGCCTGGGGTCTGGCCTTACCAAGGACAGCGAGATTAGCCTTGGACATAGCTTCTAACATTCCTGCCAAGTCCCACTTGGATTCTGATGGTGCCGATTACCTGCCCCACCCCTGTCCCTCCTGATACCGTTCCCATACACCTGACACATTTGTATTTGCTTCTTATGACTTTCAAGAATGCTTTCAAGAGCCATACCTACTCCATTACCAAAGGAACACTAAGCTAAAGTGTGTCATCTGCACGAGGTGACATGGGACCATTGTCTTCTTCCATTCTCCACTGGCCTGTTTGAGGTACCAGCCCTGTCCCTCTCCGTAGCTTCCTGACATGTGCCTGTTTTCTCTGCTTATACCACTGCCCAGCCTTGTGTGCTTAAAAATCCTACTCAGATTTCTATCCTCGAAGCTTTCCGGCAGCTGCCTAGATTCTGTCCCTATGCACTCATGAGAAAATCCCAGAGTATAAGCTTTACCTCCGGGCCTGCCTCTGGCCCTGGCTTGGTGTTCTCTGTATCCCTAGGATTGCCACAGGCCCCTAAAAGAGGTGTTAGAGCTTACATAACCCAGTAAACTGTCCTGTATCCAGAGGTGCCGTTGCTATGGTTTGGTTTGGTTTTTACTCTTGGGGTTTGGGTAAGTCCACACAAAGGTCAGGGGGCCACTTTGGGGAGTGGGTTTCCCTCCTTCCACCATGTGGAGTCAGGATCTCTCATGTCTTGACATAGGGGTACTGGCCTTATAGATACTTGCCACTGAAACTGGCTTGTTTTTGTTTTTGTCTTTTTGTGCTTGGTTTTTTATTTTTTTATTTTTTTATTTTTTTTTTTTTGAGACAGGGTTTCTCTGTGTAGCTTTGGCTGTCCTGAGGACCAGGCTGGCCTCGAACTCACAGAGATCCACCTGCCTCTGCCTCCCCAATGCTGGGATTACAGGTGTGCGACACCACACCCAGCAACTGGCTTTTTCAGTGGCATCTGGGGAATCAATGTCAGGTCATCAGGCTTGTGCGGCAAGCACCTTTACCCCCCGAGCCACCTTCCAAGGCTCCTGGTAGATTTTTAACTTATGTTTTCATCCAGAAGTGGAGTGCTACAAGAAAATACGCCCTTCCAGTGCCCACCCCCCATAAACACTGGAAGGGAAGTGTGACGGTTTGAAAGAATTTCAAAAGCCTGGCAGAATGCAACCTGTTCGCTTGTTTGTTTTGAGATGGAGTCTGGCTGTGCTGCCCCGGCTGGCCTTGAACTTCTGGGCTCAAATGATCCTAAAAGGACAGCTCTTTCTAACACTCCGCCTCAGAACTTATCCTCGCGGTGGGTGAGGTTAATACCACTATTCATCTCCAACACCACGGGTTACTAGTTGTCATTTTAAACCTTCCAGTGTGACCAGCTGTGCCCCACCCTTCGGAATCATTGCTGAGGGCCTCTGACTGCAAGCAGGGGTGGCTCTTCAGGAGCAGGGAGCCCTGAGCCAGCTCAGGAGAGGGGGTGGGCGGCAGGCAACCTGGGCGGAGTGAGGAGTTGTGGGCACTCACCCCTTCACTGTCTTTGCAGCCGAGCCCCTGCCGCTGATGGACCTGTGCCGGAGATCTATCCGCTCAGCCCTGGGCAGGCAGCGCCTGCGGGACATCGGCTCCCTGCCTCTGCCTCAGTCTCTCAAAAATTACCTGCAGTACCAATGAGCGGCGCTGAAGACCTGCCGTCCTCCGTGGTCACGGAGCACCTAGCTCCAGAGCGTCAGGACAGGCCAAGGACACGGAAGAGGACTGCCTGTCGGTTGCCCTTGCTGCCACCAGCCGGGACCAGGAGGCCACCTAGTCAACCAGAGTGTAGAGACCATTTCTTCCTCAAGAGAATGAATAAAACATTTGGCAGGAGACGGCGTCCTGTTCCCCACTGCAGACAGGCCCAGCAAGATTGGCCAGCGGAGAGAAAATAGCTTCTGAATAATGAATGATGGAAGCGAGTCCTTGATGGTCCCATCCGTGTCTGCCCCTGGCCAGGGCAGAGAGATTACCCTTCCATTTTAAGACTTAGTACCACTTTGAGAGAAAAGTCCCCAGGGACCACAGCGGTGCAGAAGCGCCTGGGCTTAGCTCTCTGAGCTGGCTTCCTCACCCCTTCCACCATGGACAGAGCCCTTGGGCTGTCCCCACCCCTCTCTTCAGGGACTTGAGTCTGATGACTTACCCCAGGGACAGAGCTTATTCTAGGGTATGATGGTTTGTTTTTGTTTTTGGTTTTGGTTTTTTAAAAGTAGCATTTGCATTTTGAAAGAGGAGTGTGGGGAAGATGGCTTTCTCCCAAAGGTGCTAAGGAGGATGGGGGCCTCGTGGCGCCAAGTCTGAGACACCCTGAGCGCCCCAGGCTCTGGCAGCCACCACTCAGGGTGAAGCCTGGCTGTCACAAAGCTTTCTTTGAGCAAATTATTTTTTCACTCTAGGAGACTCCCACAGTTTGTTTGTCGTTTCCGATACGTGTGTAACATGCTGTTTATTTATCAGCCAGAGGCCTGGCGGTGTGGCCTTGGGACTGGAAGAGCGGCTTGGCTGTGACACAGTCTCTGCAGGACCCAAGACCTATCCTCTCACAGAACGTTGCTGCTGCTGTTGCTGCTCCCGCCAGTGCCACCACTCGGCATCGTCCATGTGTTCCAGATACTCTCCACCCAGACCCTGTTTTAACTGGAAATCGTCACACTGTGGGCCAGAGCCGGACAGTGCAGCTTCCACTTTTAATGTGAATGTGACCTATACGCAAGGAACATTTCTAATAAAGTTTGTCACTCTGTCCTTGAGCTGTGTGTGCCAAGTGTTCTTTCGGGGGCGTGGGGAGACAGGGCCATCAGCCTGTCTGCTCTGTCCCCAGATCCACAGACATCAAACCTGGGAGTGCCTCTCCACACACATTTTCCCTCTGCTGTCCACAGTCCCCATTGGAACCCCAACCCCAGGGATGTTGCAGAGGCCTCACCTGGAAGATACTCTGTTCTTGGGGTGTGCAAAGACAGCCATAACCAGGGTGAACTGCCAGCCAGGGTTAACCCAAGCCCAGTGTAGCTGGGGCTGAATGCGTGTGGCCACCAGGGGACAGTGCAAATTGCTGCAGGGCGAATGAGGCAGAGCTGGGCTGGGCTCTGCCGGGGCTGGGAGCGGGTTAGCGGTTAGGGACAGGACCAGTACAGGGTTCACTCCGCCATGTCAGCTCCCCATATACCGTGCCCTGGAGTCTGATGACACTGGACTCCAGCATCAGACTGATGTCTCTGTCCTGGGTGGGGACATTTAGATGCTTAGCAGGGAGTGGAGGGGGAGGGGGAGGAGGAAGGGACAGTTTCTTGTGCCCGGAAGAGTAGATGTGACACACACATTTTGTACCCAAGACTAGAGACATGGGAGTAGGGGACAGAGGAGTCCCCTGATTGCAGGCTCTAGGCCCCTGTGGCTGCTGGAGGTCTCAGCCTCCAAAGCTTTCAGTCATCGTGGTTGCTAAAGGCAGCTTCCTGGAGAGGCACCACCTGGCACCAGGGACCCTATCCTGAGCACTTGGATTGGGTCCCCTCTATCCTGTAGCCTAATGTACCCAGCAGGCTGTGGGTCTCTGGAAGGGGGCCCTGTGCCCGTACCTACCACATCATCCTAGATCAGACACATCAGCTCTGCAGAGGCCCTCGGAGGGGCAGGGTGGACGAGATGCCCTCTGCAAACTGGGACACTCAGAGGTCGTCCCAGAGCTGAGAACCTACCCCCAAGGCTTCCTGGGCCCTTTACTCTCTCATGCCCATGCCTGCAGCACTAACCAGAAATGTGCAATCTAGCCCAGCCCTGCCAGACCTCACGGTCTAAAAGGGGGAAGGGGAATATGTATAACCGCCAAGCAAAAAAGCACTAAGTTGTTCAAAGGGGGAGATGGGGTAAGGTGGGACCTAGCAGTTAGGCTACAGAAAGCCACTTGGAGAGTATGGAGTCCTGACAAGGAGCCAGACATGTGAGACGAGGGAGAACATAAACACACATACATTTAAAAAAAAAAATTTTCAATAGTGTTGGATACAGCAGCAATGGCTAGGAGACACAACCACGTCAAGCCAATGCTCCACAGTCCACAATCACTGTCTGCGTGTGAACTACCCTGTTTTCATATCCTGGAGTGCTGCTGCTGCCATGGGGCTCCTGCTCATCTCCCTATCCATGCTGGAGGCTTGTGTTGTTCCAGAACACAGCCCCAAAGGAGAGCAGGGCTACACTCTAGCCCGCTGTGCTGCGGCCGGAAGCGGCTCCCCAGCTCTAACAGGCTGCTGACCAGCACTGTGGCCTCTCCAGACCCCTCGGTGCATTTCCTTCCGGGGAAGGAAGAAAGGTGCACCACGCACTCTGAGAGGACATCCGTCCACCCTAAGACAACCAGACCCTTCTTTAACTGCACCGTCTCACCCTCCCTGTCTCCTGTAAGGCTCTGAACTTACAAGCAATGTCCTAACAAAATTCATGCTCCAGAATCACACAGGTGTGGTCTTTATAGTAAGAATACAGTGTTTAAGTAAGCTTTCACTTTTGTGTTGGGCCACAGTCGTAGCTGTCCTTGGCCACAATGCAGCCTGCATGGGAGCCTAAAGCTTCATTAAGATGGCATTTGCTTTCTGTTAACTTTTGCCCTAAGGACACTGATGTCATGTGACTCTTGCCGAGTTTGCCTTCAAGTGACTGTGGACCGACCCCCTCTTTCCACTTCACTCTTCTCTCTTTAGTACTTTACAAGCCCAGCCTGCATGCCAAGCTAAAATACTCCGCTCTGTCATGTCCTCTCCTACCTTGTAAAGATTATGTCCTATGACAGAGCTCAGCAAAGTCATTAAAACTCGAAGGCTCATATATTTGAATACGTGGTTCCCGGTTGGTGGAACTGTTTGGGAAGGTCTAGGAGCTATGGCCTTATCAGAGGTATGTCAGTCAGAGGAGGGCTTTGATGTTTCAAAAGCCCAGGCCATTCCTGGTTCTCTCTGCCTAGTGCTCATGGATCAGTTGTAAGCTCTCACCTACTACTGTTCCAGTGCCATGCCTGTCTGTCTCTGCCGCCATGCTCCCTACCACGACAGTAATGGATCCAGCCTCTGAAACTGTAAGCTCCCATTTAAATGCTCTCTTCTATAATTTGTCTTCATCACAGTGTTTTGCCATGGCAACAGAAAAATAATCAAGACAAACCCTATACAAGTCTAACTCTCTTGCAAACATACACCAACCTAGCCTAGTAAACTGGGCATCTTCTTTCATGCTAAGTCACCTCACAAATGCCTGTCATTCCTTTATTCCCTTCCAGTCCGTGACATGCCCAGTGACTGGCAAGAACCAAGCATTCTTAATGGCTTACACGAGCCGGTCCAACAGGGACTGATTTCCCTCGTATTGCAGCAGATTACGCTGTCTGGGGGTGGGGTGGGTAGCTTTATCGGTTTCCCTGCTTCCACAGCACTCAGACTGATATCATCTGCCCTCACATCCCACAGCTGCACAAGCCAGGCTGTGAGATGCTCTTTTATTCCTTGTTTAAAAGCTTTCCCTGATTCAAGTAATTCAGATATGGAGCATTCCTTGATTACCATCGTTTCCGGTGTTTGGCAATGATTAGGGACCCCACCCCCAACCCCATCCACCCCACTCTGCATGCCTCGTCAAGGTTTTTCTCTTCCTCTATATTAAAGGCTGGGCCTGAGAGATCTTTTCTATCACTTCTACCTTGTGCGCTCTCTCTCTCCTCCCCTCTTTCTTTTTCTCTCTCCCTCCCTCGATCTTTCCCTCCACTGTCTGAATCCTCTCACTGGTTCCAGGACCTCAGGAAGAGCTCTTTAATACACATCTAACGTGTTCTCCATCTCATCCTTGCAGTTCCCACTTCTCTTGCCCCATCAGAGGCTAATGGAGAAGAAGATAGCATCTGCACATTATTTGCCCTGTGCTATAGGCGAGCTCTTTGTGGGCAGACGACTGAGTCACAGTTGCATATCCTTTGACACATAGCAAGATGCCATCCAACCATTGCCATAGTCTGTTCACGAATCTGTCCCGTGTGCACTTTTTTAGAGACTGCATAATAGTATCTAGACCATCAGCCTTTGAAGGTGTCTCTTTATTCGTGAGGAGACCTCAGTCATCAGTGAGGCATACTTACCCATTCGGCAGACAGGAAGGTGCTCACTCCGGACACTGCCCCCGGGATGCTCTACTCTCAGATGGCTTAGTCTTTGTAAGATGCTTTATCATCCACCACAACAGCAAGAAGCTCACCACCCCATAGCACGCAGGGATGCTCCTGTTGTAGTTTGCTTCACTGTTGATCTGATGAAACACAGGCCAAAAGCAACTTCGGAGAGGAAAGGGCCGATGTGCCTTGCATTTCTAGGTCTCACTCCGTTATTGAGGGAAGTCAAGGCAGGAACTCAAGCAGGCACTGAAGCAGAAACCACGATGGTGCAATGCTTGCTGGCTCACTCACTGACTGCTGCTCAGCTAGTTTTCTTATACCATCCTGGCCTACCTCCTAGGGAATGATACTGCGTGCAGTGGGCTAGGCCCTCCTACATCACTTAGCAATCAAGACAGGGCCCTAGAGACATGACCACAGGCCAGTCTGATGAAGAAAATTCCAAATGACTTCAGGTTGCATCAAGCAGTGATAGAAACTAACCAAGACACCCTCATAAACGTTCCAGTTTAAACAAATCAACCTTTGTTGAATGCCTCACCCCCCCACCCCACCCCACCCCCGTTGTAGAATTACAAGCTGCTCTTCCTCAAGTTACCTTTAGTTCTGCTGGTCTCTGTTCAGGCACCAGTTGTATTGTGTGACTTTCCCAGGGAGACGTGAACAGATACCTACTCACCCTAGAGGGGGTGCTAACAGTAGACCAAAGAAATTATTCCCATGTCAGTCTAGTTTAGTGACCCAATGAGTTTATTGAAATTATTTAGAAGGTCAACGTCAGGTATTACTTACAAGAGCATGAGGGACTTAAAGGCAATTTTATCCTTGAAAATCCCACTCTGTCTGGGCAACAACTCAGGAAAGTTTCACCCACAGAAAGCCGAATCCCTTGGAAGACCTGGGTTAGCTTCACCAATTTGAGAGATCCCTCTGCCCCCAGCAATTACTTACTGCTTGTTTATGACCTTGCAGAGCACCTTGGGACTCTTGGGACTTTCTTTGTAAGTTCAATTAGCTTCTTGAGGCTTGTAAGTTTTATTAACTTCCTGAACCTTGCTGAGCCTCCCTCTTCTCTCCAGGAGGAAACATTTCAATTCAGAGAAGATGGATACACTACCGGCCCAAATGCAATATTAGTGGGTGACCTTGTGTTGGTGAATTTTTGTCAGTTTGATACAAACTAGAGGCATTTGGAAAGAAGGAAATATGAGTTGAGAAGATACCCCCATCAGACTGCCAAGTGTTTGGGGTCATTTTCTTGATTAATGCCCAGTTTTCTGTGGGCAGTCTCACTCCAGGGCAGGTGGTCCTGGGTTGTATTAAGCCAGGCTGCACAAGGAATGGAAAGCAAGTCATTAGGCATCATCTCTCCATGTCTTCTGCTTTAGTTCCTGCCTTGCATTCCTGCTCTGACTTCCCTCACGGATGAGTTGTTACCTGGAAGTGTCAGGTAACACTTTTTCATCCCAAGTTGCTTTTGGCCGTCGTATTTATCATAATAATGGAAATCAAACTTGGACTTCAATACCTCAACACCATCCAAGCAGAACACCAATTAACAAACATCAGTGTTGGGCTGGAGAGATGATGGCTCGGTGATGAAGAGCAAAAATCATGAGGACTGGAGTTAAGAACCCAGCACCTATGTGACTGTACTCACAAATGTCTCTAACCCCAGCCCTGGGTGTGTGGGAGAGAGGGTGTAAGAAGAAAGAGGAGGATCTTTGGGCTTGCCAAGAAAACATGAGTGCCAGGTTTAGGGAGAGACCCTACCTCAAAGGAAAGAGGCAGAGCATGATAGAGGAAGAACTGATGTTCTGTTAGATGTACAAACTCACACACATATATATTCATCACATACACAAATAAATAAGTAAAATAAATCTTAAGAAAAAAAAACAGTGTTATACTGAACTATATGCCAAACAGACTTAACAAACTTGCAGACTATCCTAACCAACAGAATGTCTGTTCTTTTTAGCAGCTCTTGGAACACTCTTCAAACTACATCATACTTTAGGCCATGAAGCAAGTCTTGGCAAATATAGAAAACTGAAATAATTTCTTACATCTTATCTGATCATAATGAGATGGAATGAGAAATCAACAGCAGGGGAAAGCAGAAAATAGCTAAGCATGTAGAGACTGAAGAATTTACCACAAATAATCAGAGTATTGTTAAAGAAATCTTATGATCAAATGAAAATGTGATCAGAATCAATGAGCTACAAAAAACTGAGAGGGAGGCCAATAGCTATGAGAGCCAGCATTGTGAACATCAAAGAGATCTCAGAAAAATAACATAATGGTGCATCTCAAAGTCTTATAAAGCAAGATCAAGACAAACCCCAAAACCAGAAGGAAAAAAGCTACAAAGATCAGAATGGAAAGCAATGAAATGGAGGCCTAATGATCAAAGGACTCAATGAAGCAGAAAAACGGTTCTTTGAAAAGATGAACATTGGCAAACCATTAGCTAATATAATCAAGAGGCAGAAGACTCGATTTAATAGAATCAGAGGTGAAAGGGGGTGTTTGAGAGGCCCCAGTAAAGTCCAGATTATCAGTAGAGATGATTTTATCCTGCCTCAATGGGAAAAGGTGGAAAGTGATAGAAGGGGACACCTGTGCCCCTTCCAGCCTCCGCAAGTGCACACACACACACACACACAAAGAAAGACAGAGACAGACACACACATGCATGCACACACACACTCACATACACACAGAGACAAATAAAAAAATCGTAGTGTTAAATTGCACCATATACCAAATAGAATGTAAACCATTAGAAAATCTTAAATAAGCTGGGCACAGTGGCTCATGCCTGTGATACCAACACTTGGAAAAGCAGAGGCAGATGGATCTCTGTGAGTTCAAGGCCAGCCTGGTCTACAAAGTGAGTCTAGGACAGCCAAGGCTACACAGAGAAACCATGTCACGAAAAAAAAAAAAAAAGAGAATCTCTAAAATAGTTCAATTAGTCTCTAAAACATACACTTAGCAAAACTGAAACAAAAGGGTATGAATAACCAGAAGAGATCAGTAACTAACAATGAGACCAATGTAGTAATAAACCATCTCCCAGAAAAGAGAGGCCCAGGACTGGATGGATTCACAGCTAAGTTTGTCCAGGTATTTACAGAAGAGTGAAAGCCAATGCTTCTCAAATAATTCTATAAAACAGAGAGGAAGTCATTCCATGATAGCTGCCCTGCTATCAACACTGGCTAAAGAGGTGGAGAGATAACTCAGCAGTTAGCACCTCACGCTCTTCTTTCACAAGAGCTGGGTTTGGTTCCCAGCATCTACATCACGTGGCTTACAACTGCCTGATAACTTTAGCTCTGAAGGATCTAACAACCTGTTCTGGTTGTTGCATTCACAATAAATTCACAAATGGGCTATTAAGGGACTAAAGCATTCACACAGGCACACACACACACACACACACACACACACACACAAACAGTAGAACAATTTCCTTGATAAACATAGAGTCTATGACTTTGAATAAACTACTTGCAAACAGAATGCAACATCTCATTACAAAGGTCATAGACCATGTGATCAACTTGGGGTCTTTGGTTTTGGTTTTGGTTTAGGTTTTTTGATACAGGGTTTCTCTGTGTAGCCTTGGCTGTCCTGGACTCACCTTGTAGACCAGGCTGGCCTCAGACTCACAGAGATCCACCTGCCTCTGCCTCCTGGAGTGCTGGGATCACATGCATGCTCCACTGCATCCAGCTTCAACTTGATTTTATTCCAGAGATCCAGTAAACTTAAGGTGGCACTCAAATAGAATCAAAGACAAAGATCACATGACTATCTATGCCTAAAAGGATCATACTTCAAGACAGGAAAGGCTGTATGCAACATACCCATAGACTAACATCAGACTAACTTGGGGAAAGACAGAAACTATTTCTTCAAAAATCAAAAATGGGACAAAGATGTCCATACATTATCTTTCATGGTATCTGACATTTGAATTAGAGCAGTAAAACAAGAAATATGATCAACACTAGACTCTTCTTAACCTGTGCAAAAAAAAGAGAAATCAGCTCTGAGAGGAGCTCAACTGAACAGACCGGAAAATATAGGGGAAATGCTTCAGGGCAAGGACAGAAATAATTACTTCCTGAATGCAAGCCCAATAGCTCAAGAAACAATAGCAAGAGCTGGCAAATGGGATGTCACCAACCACAGCCTTGTTTATTGTAGCAGTGCTCATAAGGGTCATCTAATGCAATTACCCTTTGCATTCATCCATGAGTGAGTGTATGTGTACATGTGTCTGTGTATGTGTATGAAAATGAATATTATTCAGCCATAAAGATGAAAAAATGTTTTTGCAGGAAAATGTTTTGCTGTAGAAATTGATTAGCAATTCATTTGGAAATGAAGAAAGACCTAAAACAGCTCTGGCCATCTTAGAAAATAAGAACAAAACACAAGTCCACATTATAAGACACCGTGAGCTAATAAAAACATGATCCTTGTGATAGTTCGGGGTTAGCTTAAGCAAAAATGAACACACCAGAGACTAGAACAGAGGCCAAAAGCAGGCCTATGCTTAGATGCTCAATTAATTGTCCCATTGCAGTTCAGTGAGGAAAGATATTTTTAGTAAATGTGGCTAGATTCGTGGAATATGCATACAGGCAAAAAGGTGACTCCTCACTCTTACCTCACAAACAAAAGCTAAGTTGAAGTTGTCTATAAACCTAAACACAAAATGTAAGCAGAAGCAGCAAAGGTCTCAGAATGTGCAGGAAAAGAAAAAAAAAAAAAAAACAAAACAACCTTCCATTTGAGGTGAGCAAGACTTTAATCAGAGTGCTAAAGTAGTCATCATCTCTCAGGGTTCCTAGTTCTCCACTTTTTTCTCCCCCTCTCCTTCCCCTATCCATTCTACGAACCCCCCCCACACACACACACTTCTGTGATTGTGAGAGCGTCTCTGCATTCTCTGCACATCTCACCGTGATGGATTGAAACCTCTGAAATCACGAGCCAAAATAAGCCCTTTGTCATGGTTAACCCTTTCGTTGCCTATTCTGTTGTGCAGGTGATGTGGGGGTGGGATACGGTACGCATGCTGTGGTGTGTATGTGGAAGTCATAGGACATTTCTGTGGAGTCAGTTCTTTACATCAGCAGGGAACCCTAATCAACACAGTGACTGACAGGGACTTTATGTTTCAGCCCCTGGGGGGCTGTATGTTAAAACCACGGTGTGGAACGATAAAATTTGAAATGCTTACAAGAGCCAGGCAGTGTTAGGAGGACATGGAACATCTGCAATTCTTAAGCTCTGCTGGTGAAATGTAGAAAGGTACAATCCAGTCACTCAGCTCTGTGACTGCTACTCTTAATTGTCAACTTGAGTGAAAGTGAAGATGGGAGTAAGAGACAAGTCTCTGAGCAGGTCTGTGGGAGCATTTCCAGGGAGGATTCACTTAGAGACAAGGCCCTCCCCCTCAGAGTGGGTGCCAGGGTCCAGCTGTGGAGGAGCTATAAAGAGAGCTGAAGAGGAAGCAGCATTGCTTTTGCTGGCCTGCCTTCACCGCTTGCTGGTAAGTGTGTCTGTGCTGTCCTTGCTGCGGCTGCCGCTGACATCCTTCATTGACATCAGAACCCAACATGGACTGAAGACACCGGAGCACTCCAGGTCACCAGTGCCAGACTGGAACTGCTGAGGCATGCAGCCTCATGAGTGGGTTCCTGGCCTCTCTGGTGTGAAGAGAGCCCTTGCTGGGCCTCTCAGCCCCTGTTACGTAAGCCATTCTAACGCTCCTTCATATTACATATTCATTCGATCAACTCTGTTCCTAGAGGATACTGACTAATACAAACTTCCAGGTATTTTCCCAAGAGAAATGAAAAAATGCTCATAGAAAGACGAGTACAAATATAGAAGCTTTAATTAAAATCTGTCTCAAATGGAAACAGCCCAAAAGCTAATCAATTAATGAACACATAAAATGTATCCACACAATGGATTTCTACTCAGCAATAGAAATGAATGAACTACTCATAACACATATCAACACTGACGAACCTCAAAATTATTATGTTGAGTGAAGAGAATTATACTTCGCAACATCATTCCAGAGATGGCTCTGTGGGTAAAGCATTTGCCGTCCAGGTGTGAGGATCTGCGTTTGAATCCCCAGAACCCACAGAAAGCTGGGTGTGACAATGAGAGCGTCTGTGATCCCAACACCCTGCTTGAGATGGAATGTAAAGACAGGATTGTGCCTGGAAGCTTCTGAACCCGTTGGCTTGACATACACAGCTATGAATAACAGAGAGCCTGTCTCAAGGCAGAAGCCAAGGAGCAACATCCAGACTGTCCCCTGAACTCCACACGTGTGCTGTGGCATGTGTGCAACCACACTCACACACACGAATGCACACATACACACACCATCCAAATTCTCACACACACACACCGACCATGCACATAAACACACATAAAGGAAAGTCATTTTTTTTATTGTTCCAGCAACATGAGGTTGACAGGAAATATAAAGTAACCCACAATGACAAAAGCAGTTCAGTCATTGCCTCAGACTGGTGGGCGCGTTGCCAGGAAGCAGGAGGTTGGGGGGTGGGGAAGCATTCGTGCTCTGAGCCTTGATTGAGGTGCTGCTTTAATCTGTGTGTCTCCTTCAAATGGATCTACCTGATTGTGTATAAAACAGACCCAAACAGAGCCGATTAGGACAACTCCAATCGTCCCGGGATCTCTATTTTCATCTGTGACACAGAAAACTACAAGACCCAAATCCTCTAATTAAAAAAAGTAAAATCTAGGTCTCTGAGAAAACCTGAAATACGCTCTCCAGAACAAATCAGATAAAGAGTGGAGGAACCAAAGCAGTATATAAAGTTTTATATATAAATAATAAAAGCTAGCCAAGATTAAAAGGGTCTGCCAGAAGGAGACGTATAGGAACAAAGGGAACAACACAAAGTAATGTAAATGGACTTTCAAAGTAAAAAGAAACAGAAAGGGGGTTTATAGTGATCTAATTATTTTCCAGAACCGAGTCCACACTTTAAAAGAAAGAGACTGAAAGTAAAAATAGGACGCACACCACATATGCAGTAAACTTAAGATTCGAAAGTGGCAAGACAGCTCGGTGAGTAAATGTATTTGCTGTCATGTCTGAAAATCTGAATTTGATCCCTGGTGGAGGAAGAGAACTGAGCCCTGAAAGTTGTCTTCGGACCCACACACTTGTGTGTTCCCAAATAATCATGCAAAGCAAACCTCTGATCAAAGTAAGTTGTCACCAGAGATAAACATGAACATTTCACAGAGTGAAATAACCAATGTATAAGAAAGATACGGCATCCTCTAAATGTGTATATGCCTAATGACAGGAGGACATGCTGGTGAAAGAGAGGCAGGCAAATCCACCATTACTCTGAGAGATGTCAGCCATCTTTGAGTTACAGGAAGAGAAGCCAGTTGGTAAGAATGTGGAAGGTGTCTGTTTTTATGCCAGTGCCATGCTGCCTTAATTACTATAGCTCTGTAATACAATTTGAGACTGGCGATACCTCCAACAGCTCTTTTATTGTTCACCAGTGTCTCAGGGGATCCTGCCAAAGAGGAGACTGAAAGAGTGTAAGAGCCAGAAGGGATGGAGAACACCAAGAAAAACAAGCCTTATAAACATAGCAGGACCAATACAGGCATGAACTCACAGAGACCATGGCAGCATGCACAGTGCCTGCATAGTCTGGGCCTGATGTCATCCCGGTGCTGAGAGCAGAAGTGGACATAAGCCCACATCCCTAACTTGGAAGCTATTCCCAACTGATAACCTCTCACAGATAAAAAATTTAGTTTTCTCCAACAGAGTCTGACCGGATGTACAACCACTCTTAAGGGCAGGCTCCATGCCCAGCAGGAGATGGCCAGCACAAAATGAACTCAGTGGTATTTGGGAGGTTTTTTGTTTTGTTTGGTTGTTAATGTTGTTTTATTTAATATAGCCTACCCTACTAGGAAGTCTTGGGGACGGGAGAGAAACCTCAGTCGTTAAGGGCCATTGCTACTCTTGCAGGGGCTCCCAAGTTCCCAGCATTCCCTTTTGACTACTCACAACTGCCTGTAACTCTAGCTTCAGGAGCTCCAACGCCCTCTTCTGGCCTCCGAGGGCATCTGCACACACATGCACATAGCAACGCCACATCTGTTTCAGGTGTACAAAGTTGAGTGCATGCCAAGCCGACAAAGGGCTAAGATCTCAATATTTTGTAAGTAAACTGGGGAGTGGATGAAATCGGCCATTTCTTAGGCCTCCTTCAACGTTGATGTTTTGTAGCTCTTTGAATAGGAACCTCCTTCCCTCAACGGGCTCCTTCCTCTGTTTCTGTTGCCTCCCATTATCTCATACCCCAGCACAAGCCCCCGACTGTGGCTTGTGGATATGTAATCACATATCTTGTTCTGCCCTCACAACGGGATCTCTCCTCACTTTCTGCTCGTTCTCAGTGTGCCTTGGTTGGCTCCAGGGGAGAGCAAACAGTCGTAATGCCGAAGCGGGATCTGCAGAACATTGACAAAGTGCGCTGCAGCGGTATCTGAAACTCCCACTCCACGAAAGAGCCTGTTTCAAGGATCAGGGGACCAGCACAGAGTGAGAGGATGCATGGAGGATTCGTGTTTGGAAAAATGTAAAAAGCGCTAAAAATTCAACAGTAACAAAATTCAGTCAGGAATGACTGAAATGAAAACACAGCAGGACAATCTCACTGAAGTGAGGAGAATACACGGGAAAAGATGTTCACACCACCAGCCAGGAGAGACATGTGAATTAAAACCACAGTGAGCTGTCTCCACACAGCCGTCAAAATGGCTGGAACGTTAAAAACGGGAACAGTACCAAATGCTGGTAAGGATGAAAATGAATTGGAGCTGGAGGGATGCTCAGGAAAAACAGTGGTTGCTCTTGCAGAGGGTCCAGGTCCAGTTCTCAGCTCATACCGTGGCTCACAACCACCCAAAACTTCAGTTCCAGGGGATCTGATGCCCTCTTTTGGCCTCTGGGGCACAAAGCACACACGTAGTATGCATACATACGTGCAGGCAAGAACTCATACACATGATAGATAGATAGATAGATAGATAGATAGATAGATAGATAGATAGATTGATAGATAGATAGATACATAGATAGATAGATAGATAGATAGATAGATAGATAGATAGATAGATAGATAGATATTTTTTTTAAAAGAATGCAGACTTGGGGCTGGAGAGATGGCTCAGCAGTCAAGAGCACTGGCTGCTCTTCCAGTGGACCTGGGTTCAATTCCCAGCACCCACACAGCAGCTCACAACTGTCTGCAACTCCAGTTCCAGGGAATCGGACACCCTCACACAGGTATACATGCAGGCAAAACATCCATGCACATAAAATGAAAATAATCATTCAAAAAATGCAGAGGAGCCGGAATACAAAGTGATAAGAGTTCTCCTGCAATTTGGCAATTTCTCAAAATCCAGGCATAAAGCTCCCATAATGCATTGCAATTGCACTCAGGAAAACCCTGTACGTTAACATTTAGACTAGCTCTAGTTGGGAAAGTAAGCCATGGTCCTATGGTGGCAAAAGGTTTAACATACTGTGGCACTTCCATAGAATACTACCTAGTGATTAAAAAAAAAAAAAAAGGAACGAACCCCGCCACATGCAGCAACCTGAATGGCTCTCCTGAGAATTTCTCTGTAGGAACGGCAGTCCTGAATGCTGTTCCATTTATATGACATTGTTAAATGACAAAAATCATAAAAACAGAGAGCGGCTTGGCATGGTGGCGACCCCAGCAGGAAGGAGGAAGAAGCAAGAGGCCCATAAGCTCTAGACATGCCTACGCCACATCACAAAGCCTTGTCTCAAAAAAAAGCAAAAGCCCGGAGCTAGCTCAGCATGTTCTTAGCGTGTTGGAGGTCCAGCACTGCAAGTAAGAAGAGAAACCTAAGTTTAAGGTTTGCGGTTGGGGGATATGGACGTGAGGGTAGGTGATGAGGATGGGGATGTGAAGGCAGGAAGTGGTGGGATATGTGGGCGTGGCCGCAGAAGGTGCCATCCAGGATACTGTATGATGGAAAGCTGTGTCTCTTCTCTGTTTTGTGTTATGTTGGTGGTGACAGAAGGCTACAGCTTCACAAGCGGGTTGCAGGAAGCACAGGCTCTCTCTATTATTTCTTACAACTGCACATGAATCTACACTTATCTCGAACTTAACAGTTTAACTCGAAAGTGATAAATTATGCGCAGACTGCTTTTAAGGCCACTGTGACTTGACTCTGTCCGTGTGCCAGTGCCAGCACCTGAATCTTGGGACTCATGCCTCCAGGTGACCAGGAGTGCTTGTGCCCACACTTCCTGGCCAGTCCTGCAGTGTTTGTCTGCTCTCCGCCCTGTGGGCTTCCCTGGCATCATTTGTACAGCTCTGTCAACACCAGACACATTGTTGAAACTGACACTCCCTGCCTGCACAGTTCTCTCCTTAGGGCAAAGGACTACATCCCCAACAGGCTCCCCAGTTGCTACAGGAAAGACCTACATCGAGCTCAGCTGTCGCTAACAGGGTCAACACTAATATCTTGGGGGCCTAACTCATCCCTGTATTTTGTCCTTATTTCCTGAAGATTCAACATTCTTTGTAGGAATATCCAAGCAACTGAGTTTCGTTCAGGCTCCCTGCCCCAGCATGCAGGGGGCAGACAAGGCGACCTAGCTCCTGCATGTTCTAAAGCTGAAGGAAGCTCTTCTCAGCAAGCATGACTGGTAGAGGATTTTCTAAAGACAAGAGAAGGGTTCTGATGATGAACATCCAAAACGACAAATGTCTGACCAGTGCCTCAGACTAACTGCAGGATAAAAAAAAAATGTAGAAAGCTCTATAATTCACCTCTCCCTAAAAAAATATGTTTCATTTCTTTCTCTCCCATTAGGAAGTTCTTGGAATACATCAGCTCGAACAGAGCCCATGTCTACAAGGATTTGCTAAAGAACAAATGTGTTAATTATGGAAAGATGGAAATGCCCCACCCCTGTCGTTCAGGGCCAAAGGGCATTGGTGGTGTAGTCATTACCCATGCGTCAGAATCCATGGGCCATCCTGCATCCTCAGCCTTCTGGTGAGCTACTTTGGGCTCACTTTCAGTCATTCGCTAACTCAACTGTGTTGTCAGGATGAGAGATTCAGGGGAGGGTAATGATGATGGTAATGGTGATAACGGTGGTGCTGGTAGTGGCAGTAGTGATGGTGGTGGTGGCGGTGGTAATGGTGGCACAAGCAGCGTTGATGATAATGGTGGCTGTGGCAGTGACTGTCCATCTTTGATGAGCACTTGCTGTATTCTAAGTGGATCCTAAACGCCTCTCATTTCTATTTGGCTCTCGCAATATAACTCCACAAAGCAAATACCATTTGCACCCTCATTTTGAAGATGGGGAGGTAGAGGCCTTGGGGGGTTAGAGGGCTTGCCCAAGGTGAGTGAGTGGGGAGCTGAGGTCCATTCTTAACCACCATGCCGCTTTGACCCTTGAGAGCCGCTGCGATAGGAAGCAAGGGATGGAGCACGCGGGAACTGGGCCAGGGCCAAGGTGTCTGTAGGATACCCGAGTGCATTTCAAGTTCGAGTTTTAGGGAGACTCTACTCTCAAGAAGATGGATCCAGCCTCCTCGGCATGGGAGGAGGTGAACGCTCAGCACCTGTGTAGACAGCTGTCCCGGCTGTTTCTTCATCCTACATTCTCGGGCTTCTAGAGCTCTCTCTTTTCATCATGGGTTAGAAGCCTTTCTCCTTGAATACAGGTGAACACATGGGAGCAAAATGATAGTTCTCCTTAAAGCTTAGAAATTGGGTTTGGGTTTTTTGTTTTTCATTGTTGTTTGTTTGTTTGCTCATCTAGAGCCCTGTGGATTGCTGTAGCCTTTGAGGAGCCAGCCAGCACTTCGTGTTTAGAGAATGAGCCAGGAGCTGCTGCAAACCCAAGCTTCTGAAATAATCTCACTGCTTGCAGGCACCTGGATCAAGGTGTCCACAGACCCGCCTAAGCTGTGAAAATCAAGGATAAATGGGAAGAAGGGAACCTCTACGGCAGACGCTGTGCCCAACTGACACCAACTGATACCCTCAGGAAGGAGGGCTCGGACCTATAGCTTCCCTGTCCACCCCCAACAAACCTAATAGTCTCCCACAGCTGCAGTGAGAGCTGCTTCCATGTGCGGGGTCGGCACTAAATACATAGTCACCTCATTTGTTCTTCACATTCTCACAGACAGAGGCCTTATCACGTGGTGAGATGAAAGCATGGAAGCTTGGCGAGGCTCAGAGTCACTGAGCTGAGCACCTAGGGCCAACACTGTGCTGAGCACTCAGCCTCCATCATCTCCTCTAGAAGACCTGAACTGCCCAGGGTTGGCCGCTTTTTCTCACACTGTGACAAAACACCCAGCAGAAGCAACTAGGAGAGGAAAGATTTATTTTGGCTCACAGTTCAGAGGATCACAGTCCATTAGGGCAGAGAGGCCAGAGTGGGGTGGCTCCGTCCATGCTGGAAGCTTCTATTCTTACATTATGGCTGCCCAGGACAGAGCACAGGCTAGAGACACGTATAATCTTCAAGCTCCTCCCACAATGACGCACTTCCTGTAGTTAGGCCCTGCATCGCCAACGCTCCATAATCTTCCCGACAGCATGACCAGCTGGGGACCAAGTGTCCCATGCGTGGGACATCTCACCTTCACACCATAACACGCACACTTGCCAGCTGCCATGTACAGGTGGAATAAAGAGAAGCAGAGAGCAGGACAATGTGTCCCCGCAAGTGCGCACGGTCCCTCGCCTCAGCCTGTCTCTCGGGGAGGGTTCCAGGCCCTGTCCTGTCCATTCTCACCAAGAGTCTGCTTCCATAACGATACATCAGACAGCCTCTGCCAGTCAACATGGCAGCTCAGGGCTGGCTGAGACGCGCACAGGTGTCTGGCAGGCCTCTGATAGCCTGACGGATTTGTCCTCACATACCAGGTGGGTATCCGCCAGGCGTACCTTCATTTATCCCAGTGGGCCGGTCATCTCAGTGAAAAGGGCTTTGGGCCTGGCACCAGCGTGAGGCGCAGACGTCTGGGTTAGCCGGCAGTGTGTTTCCCTACAACCCCCTCGGCACGCTCGGCAGACACCCGGGACCTGGAAGGTCTTTTCTTTCGTTGGGTCCCACTGACCGGTGCTACTGTGAAGGCAAGGACTTTCCTCAGTCGAAGGTGGACTCCTGAAAGCTGCAGCTTCCGAAGGGACCTCTGCCCTTGCTGAAACTGAAGCCCGCCTAGAATGCCTTGTGCTTGTCCCCATTCCCAGCCCATGTTCAAAAAGTTGCTACATGTGTCTTGACCCTGTCACAAGATCCCAATCTGATTTTCTATCTTCCTCATGATTCCAGGCACTCCGTGTCTTTAAGGGTAGAAGAGATATCTTTAAATTTCTTTCTGTTAATGTGACTTTAAAACCCTCCCTCTGGCCAGGTAGTGATGGCACACACCTTTCATTCCAGCACCAGGAAGCAGGGACAGATGGATCTCTGAATGTAAGGCCAGCCTGGTCTACAGAGAGAGTTCTGGGACAGTCAGGGCTACACGGAGAAACTCCGAATCGAAAAACTAAAATAAAACAGAACAAAAGAGCAACAATAAAAACCAAAACAAAATGAAAACCCCCTCTGGTGCACTCCTCCCTCTCCCTCTCCTCTTGCTCCTCTCTCCCCTTGTTGCAGAGATGACTCTTGTTATTTCAGTGCCTGGGCTGGCCACTCAGGACTTCCAGGGGGGAAGCTCACTGTCAGAGATGTACCCACACTTCAGGCTCCCTTTGTGCGCGGCTCAGAACCATCCTGCGATCTCTGCCTCCAGAAATGGGGGTGTCTTTGCTCCACAACCCTGAAGCGTAAGAAGCTTGCCCTCCTTTCTCCCAGAGTCAAGTTCAGCCTGTCCTACCAAGGCAATGCCCAGTTTAACTCTCGTTTCCCTAGGGTCTTCCAGGCAGCCAGCAGGAGGGACCTGCAGCCTCTAGAACTCTGGAGGGCATCGCTGGTCTTCAGTTCATTGCTGAGATTTTTATTGCCTGTATTATCCATTTGAAATTCCTTTGTCCTGATTTCACTTCTCTACCCTACCGGAGCCTTCTGGATGACATCTCAGAGCACGCAAGTGCTCAGCTTAGAACAGGCTTGGAGGACTGTGGAACCAAAGAATTCCTGAGGACTCCATTCTCCCTGCTGAGACCCCTAAAATAGCAGTATCTGCAAAAGCCAAGGAGTCCTGACCCAGAAAAAAAAATAATAGTAATAACCTTTCCTCCTTCCAGAGTCTCCTCAGAAGGAAAAGAGAAATAAGCCGTATGAGACTTCCTTCCATCCGTACTTTCCTGAGTCCAGCCTGACCCCAACCTTTGAGGGGATGAAGCAGGGGCTGGGGAGGGGGAAGGGCTGATGATGGTCCAGGTCTCAAGAGATGAAGTCAGCATTCAGAGGGTGGGAATGAGCCCTTGGGGAACCTAATGAGCCCTTGGGGAACCACATCTCATTCACAGCCTCAGGTAAGTGGTGGGGAAACAGGAAGGTAGCAACTTGTTACAGATGAAGGTCACAGTACAACTCTTATGTGACCAATCAGCAGCCAGCAAGGTCTGCTGCCCTTCTGTGGGAGCCCTGGGCATCCAGGAGGCAACTTGATTACAGCAGGCTCGAATCTGGGAGGAGTGACGCCAGGCGTCCCTAACTCAGGAAGGATGATCTTAAAAGCATGTGCTTCAGCGCCGCTCTGCCCCTCCAGGGGCTCTTTGCAGGGGGGGGCTGGATCGTGGAGGGTCATTAGGGTTGGGCCTTGGAAGCTCATATCCTTCTTGATTCTAGCGGGAGTTCTCTAACCCCCTAGCCCACCATGATGGAGGAGGCTCCTCCGAATGTTCTCGCTGCCTTCTGATTCTCCCGGTGCTTTGCACACTCTTAGTCCCTAATGGTGGAAGAGGTCCCCTCCAGGACAGACTGTAGTCTACGCAATCCTAAGCCGAAACGGTTTTTTTTTTCTCCGTTGCATTGTTCCTGTTAGTGTTTTTGTCACCGTGATGAGAACAGTAACTCATGGAGAGCAGAGGCAATTGTCCACACTAGCAACATGCTCAGGAGTCCAATTACTGGGCTGAGCACCCCACAGACCTTCTCCTTATTTGTGACAAATACAATCGGTGAAGTCACCTCTGAGGCCCAAAGAAAGGGTATCTAGCATCTTCCCACATACATCTTGCTTTTCCAAGACACTGTCTGTTTAGAGCTATGCTGCCTTGGCTTTCCCTTCCAAAGGCCAAGAGCTTGCAAACACTGCAACGTGAACTTCGTATTAAACTTTTATATAGCAATATATATTTTACTGAACTTTTTAATAAGCCTGGGAGAGATGGCTTTAAATAATTCAATATGGTGTTGGCCCCGAGCTGAACTATGCTACAAGTAAGCATGTATAAAATATGACACTAATATTGCATACCTTAATATCATAAATGTTTATCTTGATAATCAGCCATTTGAATTCTAGCAATGTGTGAGTTACGGTTGCCATGGCCTGGCCTTGTTAAGGTTTTAAATGAGACATCAACAGCAGCCGCCACATAAAGGCTGGCGTTCATCTACGTGCTGTTTATAAGGGAACCGACTGGACGCTGAATAGCTTATTCATCAATAAAAGCTTGAAACACCGCTTCTGGGGCCATCGAATGGAGAGAGGAAGTTGCAGGAATGTGTTTTCCCTCAGAGCTGGCAGTTGGGATTTGACAGGAAGTCTGGCATGGGCTGGAGGTCACTCTCTCTACCCTACAAGGGGGTCTTTGTCAAAGGAAGGTGCCACTGACTTGTAGTAGGTGATCAGTAAGTTCCTGTCGTGACTCCATGAGTGGCCGGCACAGGAAGGACAACTGAATATACGTACCTAAGCCATCAAAGTCATCAAGCTGCTTTGTCCGAGATGCGGAGTCCCACATCTGCCCTGCGGGGACTCCTAAGACTGGCAGCTCAGAATCTCGCTCCACACTGACAGGAAACTTAATCTTCCTCACATCTCTATAAAACTTATAGGCGGAGAGTCTTAAAGCTGAAAGAGACCCTGAAGATCACCCAGCCCAACCCCTAAAGCCACACAGTGAGATGTGGAGCCTCTAGGAGCGCAACCTATCACCTCAATCCAGCCTGCCCACTCCCACTAAGTGTGTGCTCCAAGCTGGCCGTGTCCACTAGTGAATTATTAGGATGCTGTCAGACCCAAGGAGAACAGGCCCCATACGGCCCAGTGTCTGTATTTGGTTTTAGTGCTATGGCCTCAGATGTAGCAAAATCCAGGGAAAGCTGGCGTCATGAGGTTTTGCCTCTTTTCTGTCTTCCAGCTCAGCATCTCCTGGGTCAGTTCATTCTCAGGCAGCTTTTCTCTACCAGAAGAGTTTGGAGTTTCCCCGCATCTGAACTGAATAGGTCTTCTCTGTTCCAGAAGCAACAGAAGTCCCATGATATTCATGGTCTCTGCTTGGGCTATGTGCTCATTCCTAAAGGTGTCACTGTGCTGAGAGGAAAGGGACCTAAATTCTAAGTATCAGCGAGGACAAAGTGGAGAAAGCTGGTTCCTTCAAAGAGAAACTGAGGCCAGAAGAGAAAAGGGATGGAGGTAGAGCAAGGAAAAACAATAGAGCGACATTCTCCTCCCCTCACTCCTGCAGGCAGGATGCAGCAGAAGCCAGGCAAACCCAGGCGTCTAAGCAGAAAGTAATTTAACACATCAATGTTACATTGAAATGAGTCCAGAAGTACAGTGCAGAGTTCTCATGAATTTTTAAGTTGAAGCAGGTAATTTGAAAGAGCCCTCAAGCTTGTAGCAGGCATGTGGGGCTCCCCAAAACTCCCAGGGGCCTCAGTAGAAGCTTGGTGGACATGCTCACAGTGGATTTGGGAAGCCCAACTGTGCAGGCTGGCCCTGAAGTGATCTACAGGTTTGAATTATTCATTATTTGTTCCTTTGGTAAGTCTAATCCCAACTGAAACTCTCCCCCCGACACACACACAGCTATAACTGGATCTTTCTTTGACTAGAAGGATCTGACAGGCCTACTCCCTCTACAACCTCAGAGACTTGACCGTGCTGGGCCTCACCTGAGGGCAGAGATACAGTGAGTGGTCAGTGTGGTCCGAGCCAGTGATGGGGAGTGCTCAGGTCTGAGTACTGAGTGGATCGTCAGGACCACCATAAGTAGATGTGAAGGCTGAGCCACAAAGGCTACAGTGGAGGAGGCCAGCCAACGCCTATTTATCTGAATTCCAGCACATGCTGTCTCCCTGGAGAGAAAGCGCAGGACCAGCTCATGGGCTCAGGGCCATCCCTGTTCCCAAGCTCAGAGTCAGATACGGAAAGGATGCTGGGAATTAGAACCATGGGGATCTCAGCATCAGCATCCAAACAGGGTCTTTGAACCCAGCAGTGGGGAAGGATTCGGTGTATAAGAAGAGCAGAATTCAGAAAGCCCCAAGAGACAAGAGATGAGGCACAGCCACGAGGAGACTTCCCAGTGGGAACAAGAAAACTACCCCCTTTGCCCTCTGTTCAATGCTCTGTCCTTCCCTGGCCACCTTTGTGTTGCAGAGAACAGCCTCTCCTTGCCCCTATTGTCTCTGTTTTCTTGATTTTGTGGTGTACAAACCCCTGTTCTTCTGTCTCTGCCTCTGCTACTATGTTCCTCACTGGCCTGACCCCTTCAGAACTCAGGTTAGAGAGCACCTCTCCAGAGAAGCATTTCTCCCACACAGACTAATCCATCCCCCTCTGCCCTGGTCTCTGGCCTATGCATCCCTGTCTTGCTGGAGCATACTGTGTAGTTCCTCTGCCTAAGTTTCTGTCTTTGTGTTCTGTTGGGGGTTGGTCTGGTGCTATCTATTCTCACGGTAATTACTAGCCCCCAAGATCTGGTTGCTGCCCAGATGAGCACGTATACCTGTCTTTGGTGTGTATGTAAACCTTGCCTAAGAAATTATTCCTGTTTGACCAATAAAAAGCCTAAACCTGGGCAGGGAAGAATGGGTAGGCGTGGCCAAAGGAGGATCATGGGAGGAGGAAGCAGGCAGGTACTGGAGGCAGAAGGAAGAGAGAGCTGCCCTCTCTCTTCTCGAGGAGAGAGACCCAAGGCTGACGTGGATGGAGAAAGTGGCCCAGATGAGAGAATAGGCAAATATTTATGGAATTATGGATGGGAGGTAGCCCCCCCAAAAAAATTATTAGAGCAGATGATGTGAGATGGGAGCTTGGGAGGAAAAGATCGCTTAGAAGGTAATATTTGCCATGCCCCAGGTGAAATAAGGCTTTTCTGAACTCTATCTGGGTGTTTGTCTTTATTGATGTCTTTTGAATCCCTTCGTCAAAATATACTATATCTCTCCCTTCTTCCCAATGCTAGTTAGCTTTACTTTATGTTTTCAAAATAATGACTGACCCACAGGGTCAGTTTCTGTTTCTTGTTTATAGGCTGAGTCTAAAAATTAAGAAGCAGTGTGATTTGTTGGAAGGCCCTGCTGTTAAGGTCACAGTCCACCAGGGCTGGGTAGCCCTCCGAGCTTGACACAAAATGGAGGACTCCCTTGCTCCGGGGCTTCCTCTCCTCTGCCTGACTGCTCTGGAGAGCATGTCTAGGCACAAATGCCTGACTTGCTTGGGGTATGACCCTGCGCAGAGCTACTGAACACAAGAGTCCGGCTCCTTTGTCTGCTGTGTGGTAATTAGGAACTGTGTTACGACCAATCAGTCCTTCCTGCCTGTAACCCCAAGAACCTTTATATGCCTTACCCCGAAAACAATAAAATGATCTGCCTCTCTGAAGCTGATCTCGGAAGTCTTGTCCGTGTGCTCACGGCAGTCTGAACCACCTTCATTGCTTCTGATCCCTTTGTTCTCCTGGGCCGGTAGCCAACAACCCCCAGGGAAGGAAGGTCCACAGCGCTATGGTTCTGGCTGGGCAGGTATTAATGGCAGCTTAACCAGCTACTTTATTGTGCTGTGGGCACATGCCTCCTTGCATGCTTTTTTTTTTCTTCCGCAGTTTTTATCTGCCACCCCACTTTGTCCTGTTTGCTTACCTCATGTCATCTTTTTGTTTCCTAACTCTCCAAATATCAGATAGTCGAACCAAACAGGTGCTGCATGCTTTTCCTGCAGAGATGTGAACAGATATCTGTCTTTCCACACCAGATAGGGAACTGATGGGACAAGATCAAAGTAATTATTCTACCTCTTCTAGTTTGGTGGCCAATGAGCCTATTGGGGTTACTCACATGAGTGGATGACTTAGTCAGCATTAGCAAAAAGCCTGCCTTAGTAGGGGTGACCATTTGTGAATGTTGCGACATTGGAGCTGTCTGCACAGCTTGCAGGCAGTTCCACTGAAGAGACCCCTCCAACAGCTGTCTGCTGCTCATCTAACCTCAGGGAGGACCCCATAAGCCTTGCAAACTTTGTGAACTTTCTGAGTCTCTTGAGCAACTCACCTTCATCCAGGAGGGAATGTTTCAATTTGGAAAAAATAGCTACAATTAGACTAAAAATACCAACCGACCAATCCAAGCTGAGTCAGTATATTCTCGGGATCAAGCAAAAAAAGAAACTTATTCTAAGTACTACCTACCATTTCATTTTCAGACTTCATTTAATCATAGGGAGAAACTGAGTTCAAGGTTCCAGGCCCTAGGGGAGCCGGGGACTTCCCTATAGCTAAACAGCTTCTGTTGTAAGGAGACAGTTGTCTGAGTCCAGACAGCTCAAGGACAACTTCTTGCTGCCAGGGTCAAACTAAGTTGCAGGTCCAGAATCCTACTCCAATCCTGACTGATGGAAACTCCCTTACTCAACCCCTTATGACAAAATATGATTGGACAATGCCACAGCTCATCTCATTCCCCCTGGCTTTATGGTTTCATCCTTTAAATATGTTGAACAGCAACCTTTCAGCGTCAGAGTTCAGCCCCCAAGTACGTTCTGCGGCCCTAATCAATCAGTAGCAGCTTAATTACGATAAATTTTTGGCATCTATACTAGCCTGGTGTTTGAGTTATGTTGGATTTAAATGGACCCCACAACAATATGAAGCCAGTCAGTTGCAGATGACAGTCTGCTTCAGCAAAGAGCTGTCATGCTCAAAGTCCCTTATTGTACCAACCATTGACTTGTCAAAATCCGGATCAAAACAAGTTCCAAGTGAAGGATAGTTCATGTTAGTTGCTATTTGGCAACTGTCTCAATCACTTTTCTATAGCTGTCCCTGAGACACCATGACCAAGACAAGCTATAGGAGAAATAGTTATTGGGGACTTACCATTTGAGAGGTTGAGTCCATGACCATCATGTCGAGGAGGAACATGACAGTAGGCAGACAGGCACCAGGCTGGAGCAGAAGCTGAGAGCTCACAGCCTGACCCAGAAGTGCAATGCAGAGAAAGAGAGCTAACCAGGAATGGCATGGGTTTTTGAAACCTCAAAGCCCTCCCCAGGTGACACACCTCCTCCAACAAGGCCACACCTCCTAATCCTTCCCAGATGCTGCCACCAATCGGGGACCAAGTATTTAAACATGAGCCTTTGGGGACATTTGAATCATCATACCAACCAATTCTGAAGTACTTTAACTGATGCATTCTGACTAAATGTCAGGCCTGCTAACAGTCTTACACACATACACACTCACACACACACATCCTGCCTCTCAGCTTTTCATCAGCCCATCTGAACTAGCTGCCTCTGGGCCTGATGCCCAGAAGCCTCCTGGCCTGCAGGGTGCTCAGGTATCCTGTGTTTGAAGTTCCTTGCCTTCACCTGTGCTTTGTTCCTCTAGTTTTACTAATAGAACATTCGGTTGTGCCATTTGATATTCGGTTCAGAGGGTGATATTAAACATGTGTCACCATCAATTATGTAACAATTTTTAATCACCGGCTAGCTGATAACAAAACTACACAAGGATTCTGATGTTTGTAAATCTTGTGTGTGTGTGTGTGTGTGTGTGTGTGTGAAATTGAAATCAGTGACATTCTGCAGTTGACGTTGGAAAGCTGCAAACAAGAAAGGGAGCCAAGTTGGTCCATCCACAACCTAGAGCACCACATTTTACTCAAGGTCCTTTAGGGGCTGGGCTAATGCAGGATTTACAATAAGCTCTGTTATTATCATTTTGGATATTAAATAGCAGGAGAGGATAATTATGTTCTTGATATAATTAAAAATTAAGTGCAAGGTAGGTTCTAAAACTGTCCTTCTGGAATCATGGTGACTTGTTTTACAGAATGCTGACGCGCCCAGCACCCACTTCGGACACTGCTGCGTCACCTAGCAAACATTTACCAAGTGTACCCTGTGCACTGGTCACCTTCTCATGGGGAGCTGTTGTATAACAGTTTCCTCGAAGATTTAAACGTTTCCTCCTTCAGTGAAGCTCCTTAAGCAGGAAGGTAGTTCACAGTAGCTTCAGGAAGTCCCTGAAACTGACTGGATTCACTAGGCCCCCTCCCTTCCAGAGTAAGCACTAAACACTAAGAGACACCCATCAGACTGAAGGATGTTGAGCTGGAAAGAAGACTCACAGAGGAGAAAAGCTGCAACAAAACAAAAACAAAAACAAACAAACAAACAAACAAACAAACAAAAACCCTCTGAGACCAGAGCAGCAAGCTGCTGTGAGGAAGCAAAATCCAGCAGAGCTGCTTGGAAGAGTTTAAACTAACCGAGTCACTTGAAGAGGGCTCTCTCCAACCTGCTAGGATATCCATGCAGTGTGCTCCAGGTTTTCCAGGTTTTGTGACCTTCAGGATAAAGCTGTCTTTGAGTTATTTCTGCAAGCAACCCTTCACCTAGATTCCCGTAAGTAACCCCAATAAAACTTACGGATTCGCCAAGCCGGACTTGGATGGTATCCATATTCTGCTCTGTCTGTATCTGGGGTGAGTCAGCGTGTGTGCTCCGTCTCCCCAGGAGAGGTTCTGTCACATGACAGGAGCTCTCTGTTGAGAAGGGCATATAGAGAAGAAGGCTGAGCACTACGCCCAGAGTGATCAGCAATGTGATCTAGGGAGGTGCAAACAACAGTGGACGCCCCAAGAAAGGACTGCAGGAAGGGGGCCCGGGCAATGCATGATAAATGTGAAGGGAGGTGTGTGGAGGGATGGGTAGACGGATGAACAGATAGGTAAGTGGGTGGGTGGGTGGATGGATGGATGGATGGATAGACTCATAGGTGAGTTGATGGAGAGATGCCTGGCGCTGGTAAGCGTTGGCACTGTCCTTTCCCTAGCTTGCAACCACCTAAAGGTAGCCACAATACTTGAGTCACCCGTGTTTCCTCCCTGCGGAACACAGACGGGAGAACACATGCCGTCAGAACCGAGGATGCCGGGGGTGCTGCAGAAGGCCCTGCCGGGTGACCTGCATGGCACTTCGCTGTGACGGACCTCAGGGAGCTGGCATCCCTCCCTCTGCCATGAGCACTCCACTCTCCAAGCCTTGCACACGGTCAGTCCTGGGACAGGTTGCCTTGACCACGTCCATTTGATCAGTCGAGGTTACTGAGGTGCAGAAAGCCCTAAGCAACTTCGAAGTCAGGCAGACAGGACCAGATCCCTAGCGCTGCCTGTAAATGTGTGCGGGTTGCTTCCCAGCCTGAATCTTTTGGGAACCTAAGGGTGAAGTGAGACGGTGCAGGTAAAGCACCTGGCCAATGGGAAGTAATTGATAATGGCGCTCCCGCCGTTGCCTGTCACAGGAAAGACCCAAACTTATGGTTGGAGTTCGGTGTTTTAATATACGTAATGAAGAGGTCAGCAGCCCACTCTGTACTCTGTAGTGTTTAGAATCAGAGAGCGTCTGCATTCTTCCCCAGCTCGAGGTGAGCTGGGCGCTTTTCTAGTCTTTGATGGCACTGGGCCATTTGTTTCCCCCGCCTGCCCCCTGGTGATGAATGTGGGGATTGCAACCTCAGCATCCCTCTTAAGGAAGTCATGATTATTTCACGACGCCATCTAGTGACTTCCGCTAGCATTTTGCAGGGCAGAAAAGGAGGATTGAAACTGTCATGGCCGGCCCTCACTCCTCAGTCCAGCAGTCACTAGCTGTGTGACCCTGGGCATGCTAGTATTCTCATGGTATACTTCTCAAAGAAGTTTCATGATGAACAGTGAAACACCTGGAGCCGACCCAAAATGGATATGCAGATAATTGGGTGGGTAAGGAGATGGGTGGACTGCTGATGCGGCAGTGGTATGAATGAACAGGAGAGTGGGCAAATACATGGATGACCAAGTGGGCTTGTGAGTGCATGAATGAACAGGTGAGCGGGTGGATGGTTGGATAAACAGATGAGCAGGTGGGTGAGCGGGTGGATAGATGGATAATGGCAAATGTTATTGTAGTACCAGAAAGGTCTGTGGGTTGGATCTTCTAATCAGAACTCCACAGAAGAAGGAATAATTAAAGCGGGCTTGTAGCTGAAAGATAAAGGAGGACTTTGTTGAAGATCAGTCAGAGCAGCGGTTCTCCGCCTTCCTAATGCTGGGACCCTTTAATACAGTTCCTCATGCTGTGGTGACCCCCCAGCCGTAAAGTTATCTCTGTGGCTACTTCCTAACTGTAACTTTGCTACTGTTATGAATCATAATGTGAATATCTGATATGAAGGACATCTTCCATGTGACTCCTGTGAAAGGTTTGTTTGACCCCCAAATTGGCACAATCCACAGGTTGAGAACCGCTGAGCTACAGCAAAGGTAGGATCAGGGTCTTTGCCTAAAAAGGAAGGAGCCCTCCCTTCGACACATTTGAGTGGGGCCTGGTGTGGAGCGGATACTGGATGCAGCAGCTAATACGGCTTCTGTGTACAGTCAGATAGGCCGGGAACCAACTCAGGAGGACATGCAGAAGTCAAGTGCACAAAGGAGTCCAGGCTGTGGCCTGGCAAATCAGCACTGAGCAGGACCATCAAGAGCACAGCATCTCTCGGCATCCATTCTTCTCAGCAGGCTCTACTGGGTAATAATGGTCTTTCATATTCAGCCCATCTGTGTGAGACTGTATGAAAAATTAATCTCCTGGATTAGAGTAATTTCCCGGTCGGGGCTAGATGCGTTTTAAGTTCATTCCTATTTTCATTTCTTTTTCAATGCTGAAAAAAAAGTGTAACTTGCAGTAAACTTCAGAAAAAGAAAAGTGCACTAATATTAAGTGCAAACCTTTGGACTGAGGCCACAGCCCCTGGACAGACACTTTTCATGGGGTACAGAGCCCTGGGTTCAGTGCCCAGCACAGGATAAACAAGCCACCAGTCACATGGCCATCTTTATGCGGCTGCTGTCCAAATTGTGCCACTGGCTGTCTCCAGCCCCAGGATGTTTCTTAAGCATCCCTTCCTGGCTCACATTCACTGTCAAGTCACTTGTACTCTGATCTTTGCCCCTGCCATTTTCATCTGATGATGCTGATGATGCTATGTGTTTGTTTGTCTAGGACTGACTTCTTTCACTGATTATATATATATATATATACGATTGGTCCACGCTGCTGTCATCTTACTACTTCATCCTTTCTTCTTTAAAAAAAAAAAAATCTACTTTCTACTGATGGACATTGGGTTGCCGTCAGTTTGGGGCTATCGTGGAAAAGGTTTTGATGAAGTCATAAGCCATCTTTTACCAGATGTATGCACTTGTTTCTCTTGATTGCATACCTAGAAGCAGAATCTCTGAATTACAGTTTGTCTCTCATAAATACTGAAGGGTTTCCAATTTTACTCAGTCTGTAAGTAACAGTGACCAAAGAACCCCGGCTACAGGAATGACATCTCTTGGAAATGAGTTTTCCTATATTGCTGAATGTGCGAGGGAAATGTCAGAACCCATACCGAGAAATTGCAGTGAGAAGGTCATCTAGCCAACTTAGCATGAACATGGATCAAGTGGATGTCATTAAAGCTACCTAAAATGGACAGTACCCAGGGGCCAGGGAGGTGGCTCAGAGCTCAAGAGCACTTGGTGTTCTTGTGGAAGACTGAAATTCAGTTCCCAGCACCAATGTTGGGGATTTCACAACAGCCTGTAACTCTAACACCAGGGGATTCGACTCCCTCTTCTGGTCTTCTTGAGCAATTGCACTCATGTGGCGCATGCTCCCACAGACACACATACACATAAATAGACATAAGTCTTCTTTTAAAAAAAGAAGTCAGACAATGCCCTTCAGAGTCACTGGTGTCTGAGCACAGGCAGGGGGCTTGGCTCCCTTAGGATGATGCATTTCAGTAGTTGGCTCATGCTACCCACAGTCACAGGAGATCCATTCACAGCAGTGGTGTCCTGACTCACAACCAGAAAGCCTCTTGTCCTTCTCGGTTAGCCCCTTCTTTAGTGACAGTATCTGAGGAAGGCGAAGCCTTGATCATTCAGTCCCTTAGGAAGCCTGGCCTAGAACCAGGTAGTCCAAAATGTTGTCACACCTATATCAGAAATGTCTCTGTAGTGGCAAGACCTCAGAGCAAAGCCATTCTTCCTTGAACTATTATTTGTCTGAAGTCCAAGTGTTCTCCACAGCCCACTTTTCTTCCTCTGCGTGTCCTCTGGCTATTGTCTCCACATAGCCCCAGGCACATCAGGAGCCTTTGTGAGTCTCATCCATCAGAGCATAGAGCTCTGGAGACCTTGTTCTTGCTGCTGCCGTAGAGTTTGGCTTCAGAGAAATTGAGTTGTTTTACATAATCTTAGTCCCCTGAGCTACTGGGACACATTATCGTATGCTGTCTGGCTTATCAACAACAAGAACTAAGTCTGTTTCTCACAGCTCTGGAACTGTGAAGTACAGAATCAAGACTCGATGTCTAGTTGAATGCCTGTTTCCTGGTTGTACAGCCATCCTCCTTCTCTGTGTCTTTGCATGATCTCTTTAGCTCCAGTCAGGATTCTCAACCCATTCATGTGGGCTCTGTTCTCATTGGCTGATCAGTTCCCAAGGGCAGGTTTCCGCATATGTATTTGTGGGAGGCAAATGTTCAGTCCACACAAACCCCCTTTGGGACATTGGAGTCCAGCAGGAAAACAAAAGCAAAGATGAGGCTTCGCTGAGATCTCCTTGGTCAGGATTCTAATTTGGAAGCAGAATAGATGCACTCACTGTGGGTATGGAGTCATCCTTGGGAAACATCACAATTTGGGGGCAGAAGTAGAGAAGCAAGACCTAGAAAGAAGTGTGTGTGTGTGTGTGTGTGTGCGTGTGTGTGTGTGTGCATGCAGGTGCATGTATGTGAATGTTCGTGTAGAGTCCAGCAGAAAACCTTAGGTGCTGGTCCTCAGGTACCATCTACATTTTTTTTTCTATTTAAAATTTGAACCATGGTTTCTCATTGGCCTGGAGCTTATCAAGTAAGGTATACCAGCTGGCCAATGAATTCCAGGGATTTGCCTGCCTCTGCCTCCCTGTGCTCAAATATCAAGCACGTGCCATCATACCCACTTTTTTGCATAGGCTTGAAGGATCAAACACAGCTCCTCATGTTAAACACTTTCCCAAGGGAACCATCACCCCATACACAACCACATAGTTCTAAAAATAACACATGCATGAATCCTTACAACGGGCAGTAATTATTCAGCACATTTGAAATTTGATCCAGAGGCCTTTGGGCTAAGAGCAATGGTACTCCAAAGGGTTCCCTGTGAAATATGTGGTTGAAAGACTTTGGCTCACTCTGGGGAGACTTTGGATCAGATATGGAGCTTTTGGCTAACCATCTCCAAAGATCTCCATCTCAGAGACACAAAGATGGGCCCTGTAAGAGGGGCATGCTTTGAGAAAATCTTTAGGATTCTGCTCAAGAATGCAGAGCAAGCTCTACCTGGACATCCTGCCTCTGTGTGGGGCTGTCTTAACAAGGTTCATGAGGAGATGGGTTTTTAAGAAAGGGACTGTGATGGCTATTCTTGGTTGTCAATTTGACCACATCTGGAATTAAATAAAACCCAAGCAACTGGGTACGTACACCTGTGAGGGGTTTTATTCTTAATTAAATCATTTGAAGTAGGAAGACCCATTTTTCATCTGCACCTTTTGAGGTGAGAAGATACACCTTTAATCTGGACCACACCTTCAGCTAGAAGACAATACAAAGGATACGGAAGAAGGAAATGTGTTCTCTTTGCCTGCTTGCTTTTGCTCTCACTGGCAAGTCTATTCCTTCACTGGCATTAGAGCCTACTTCTTTTGGATTTTGATGTATATTATTGACCAACTGAAACATAAGCCTTGTAGATTGAACAACTACTGGCTTCTTGGGCCTTCTGTTGATAGACAGCCATAGTTTGACTAGCTGGACCATGGCCTGTAAGCCATTCTAATATATACACATACATTCTAAAGTTCTATTTCTCTAGAAAACCCTAATATGGGAGCCAAACTTCATATAAAGAACAAAGGCTAGCCTATAGGAGAACAGAAGCTGCATCTGAATTTTTCCTACTGCATATCAGGCTATGATTGATGCGCAGTAAGTATGGATTGTTCGATGAATTGGGTAAATGAATAGATGAATGAGGAGATGGATGGAGAACATGGGTACATTTTCTTTTTTATGTTGCTTTGTTTGTTGACATTGTATACACATATAATGAATTTTAGTTATATTTGCATCAATTGCCCTCTCATCTTCCCTTGTTTTTTTTTATGAGACTTCTCTTTTTTCCCCCAACAAATCTTCTATTTTCTTGCCTTTGTGTGTATGTATTTGCATGTGATGCATTGAATTTAGGTCTGCTTGTGTGAGCATGCTGGAAAGTTATTGACTGGAGCATAAGCACCTTATTGGTGGCCACACTACCAAAGAAAATGATAACCCTTCCCTCAAGGAACCATTAGCTGCTGATAGGCCCTCTATTACATGGCCCCAGACCTTAGCACAGCTGACTTCATGATGGAAGTACCATTCAGGCTGTAAAATCCAGCACACAGGTGCTACAAGGGTAGCACCACCTGCCGAAACTAAAACAAAGACCTAATCCATCAAAGCCCATGGTTTTGGGAAGGTCTCAAAATGTACTAACCTTGCTTTTTTACTTCAGTAGTTACACCTCTGGCTAATTGTTATTGTTAACTGAAGTATGTCAGCCCAGAACATGGTTTTTGTGCTTAGAAGTTCATCTTGAGAAAGGCCCAGGGCGACCTTAGGACCCTGAATACCCAGTGCAGTCACCTGCTGGCTAATGAAGACTTTCCATTGGATTAAACCCATGGCTGAGTAGTCTTCTCTGATGAATACCCCACAACACCTCAGAGAGAGGTGAGGCCTCTCTGAAACTTCAAAAGATGTTCCTAAAGGGGGAGGAGAGAAGAAGAAGAGGAGGAAGAGGAGGATGAGAAGGAAGAAGAAGAAAAAGAAGAAGAAGAAGAGGAAGAAGAAGAAGAAGAAGAAGAAGAAGAAGAAGAAGAAGAAGAAGAAGAAGAAGAAGAAGAAGGTCCATGCACATCTACTGTCTGTGTTTTCTATCTTCGCACCAGGAAAATTGGTGGGCAGCATGTGTCTTTATCATCCCAGTGGAAGTGGTATTCTTACTGGATGGACATTTTGCATTTATGAGCTCTCTTTGCTAGCCAAGTTAATAATGCATCTAAAGAAAAAAGAGGCATTGTGCATTTGGGTAGAGCTTATTAATATGATTCAATTTTAAAAGGGCTGTTACTTCAGAGCCCTGATGTCTGAGATGCTGTAAAAGAACCATCTTTCCCTCCCTCTGCAAGAGTCACCATGACAACAGAGAGGTACCCCATGCCCTGAATCAATCACAGATTTGTCTACATAAGGGTTCAAATGTATCCAGCTTATTGGCAATTCTTCTCTGCCTTCCTTGGCAAGAGTCCTGGCTTCATGTCCAGACTGAGCTGGAGTCTCAATCCATCAATATTCATGATGACGCTGTCGCCATTCATTAACAGAAACTCGATTCACAGACATGCGCTGATCCTCAGCATGTGTAAGGCGCTCTGGGAACTCACTGTGTGGAAAGCTAACGAGCGTCTACCGTGACAAGTCATAGCCACTCTGAGCAGCAAGAGTCACAGAAAGCCAGCCTGCACGGACAACCCAAAACCTGCACAAAGGTCCCTGATGAAGAATCATGAAGCACAGTATGTGAGCTCCATGATCCTGATTTATGATGGCTGGACTGACGAGCCGTCCCGCACAGGATCAGGAAACCACAGTTGGTTTCAATTTTTACATAAATTCAATCAGCAAATTGCTGGTTGGACATGTCACTTAGCTTCTTTAACCTCTACTGTTATCCCTATATGAAACGAGATGACAGTCTCCCCTTGTTGTGTGACAAGACTTGTCCTGGGCAGATGCAACACACAGGTCCACTCACTACCTCAGATAGAAAGCCCACAATAGATAAAAGTACAGATACCAATAAGTCCAATTTTGGTGAACCGAAGAGTTTTATTGGGGCTACTTACAGGAATATGGGTGAAGGGTTATTTATAGGAACAGAAGTGACTCAAAGACGGCTGCATGACCAAAGTCCATGCCAGCATGGGGGACAGCACACAAAGGCTGGGAACCTGAACAGGCTGCAGGCAGCTCAGCAAGTTGGAGAGTGTCCTTTCTAGTTGCCTCCATCGGTCTAAACCTGGGTGGGCTGGCCTCTGCTTCTTCCAGGTAGCTGGTCTCACCTCAATCTTTGCACCATGTCCTCTCAGCGAGAGGCTTTTAGCAGTCTTCACCGTTTTCTCCTGGAAGGGAGGAGCCTAGTAAATGTGGTCTGTTTCAGGAACTTCCTGAAGTTGTTTTTAAGGTTTTTTTTTTAACTTCCTTAAGGAGATTTCCTGCAGGATGGGATGTTGGAGAAGAGCAGGGTTCTTTCTCAATGCCAAGGAAGGTATACGTGAAAGCATGCCACCGGGACTTGGCCGTAGGGGGAAGCTGAAGGGCCTTCCCAGCCTGGAGGCACAGAGGGGCCGGAATGCAAAGGAATTTAGGAGAGAAGCCTCACTGAGTAGGGAGCAGATTCCCACAGTGCTTCAGACCTGCCCCCACCATAGTACACAAACTTGCTACAGCTGTGCCATGAGCCATCCATCACCCTATCAATCATGTGGGCACCCCATTGCCATGAGCCTCTTGGCCACACCTTAGAGCAAAGAAGGACTGATGGCTTGATGTGGGAGGGGAAAATGAGAGATACTGACAGGGACAGGCCTGTGTCTTCCTCTTCTTTGCTTCCTGCTGTAACTGTCCTCATCTCTCCTCCTTGCCCCAGATTCCTGTTTCCACCTCCATTTCTACCCCAGCTTCCTACCCACTCAAATGGCCCAGCACCTCCTTCTGTCCTACGGAGAACAAAGCACCTCTATTGGCATCCATTGTCCTTTCACGGTATCGCGCATTCACTGTGTTGGGGAGCAATGGTTTCCAAGCCTGCATCACCACCGGAACCATCCTTACACGCCCCTGAACAGGGCCAACCACTCACCAGACCGAAAGGAGCAAGGTACCTGTACCCCCAAACAAGGAGTCACCCAATCTCAAGCTCTGCCTGTGAGGAAGGAAGGTGTCTTCATTTGTGCTCAAAAGAGTCCTCCCTTGCCTACCTGTGTCCCATCCCAGCTCCCAGAAGCAAATATCTGCAAGGATGTGAAAGTGTATTTCAGCCACTGCTCTGGGGTGGGAACTAGCCTGGTTAGTGCATGAATCCAATTTGTAACTCACTGCCCTGTGCTGATGGAGTCTGTCTATGTAGGAGAAAGGAGAGGCAGGGGCTCAGCATTGAGGAACCTCATACTATCATTCTTTTAACTGATCAATACAAGAAACGTTCAATAGAGTCCGTTAGGCAGAAGAGAATGATGCGAGATTGAAATGCAGATTGGCGTAAGGGCCTAAAGATGCTAAGAATAGCAAATATATGTCTTGGTCGGCCTATAGCCAGTTCATGCCACAGTTTTGTAGGCTTAGAAGTCCAAGGTAGGTGGCTGGCAGATTTGCCATGGTGGCTTGTAGTCGCCCGCAACCACCGATAGTAACCGCCTGCACAAGGGTCTGGGAACTAAAAAAGACACAGAACACGAAGAAGTGACGACAAGACAGTGCTCTGATCAAGGCGCCATCTTTATTAGAGTAAATCACTTATATAGGTTTTCAAGTAAACATATCCAAGCAAAACAGGAGGTGTCTGCTGAAAACAACAAGAATAGCGAGCCAGCATGACTTGCACCCACGTGACCATCTCAGGTCCAGTGGAATGGCTACCTCAGTGGCTGGACTGATTTACATTCCCACAGTGTATAATGGTTCTCCTGTCCCCATGTCCTCACTAGCCTCTATTGCTTTTTGATAACAGTCATTCTAACTGGGGCGAGGTCAGGAATCTCAATACAGTTTTCGTTGTTCTTAAATTTTTATTCTTTGAAAATTTCATACTGTGGCTCATACGTTTTTTTTCTCTCACTGTGTTCTTTCATGACAGAGGGACAAGAAAACACTGAGGTCATTTTTATATTTGTTTGATTTTCTCTTTTATTAGCATATATGTAGCACTCGTTTTTAAACTGTACTTTCTTTTGGGGTTCCTTAAAAAGCCTCTCCCTTCCAACCCCCCCAACCCTAGGTAGGAGAAAGAAGGTAAGTGAGAAGAGGGGGTGCAGACCCCTTTGCTTCTCCTGGCTGTTTAGGGTCAAGGGGTTCTTTGGGGGCTAAACCAATCTCCGGCAACAGCAAAGGCAGCATGCAGTCTCCTCCAAGCCACTGAGTTGAAACAATTCTCTCGGTCAGTCTGTCTGCCCCAAACCATCACACTGCCCGTCTCTGGTCTCTACCAACTGCCACGCCTTCCCATTTTCTCTTTCCAGGCTCTCCTATTTATCTTCCTCAGAGTACTAGACCATGCTGCTGGAGGCAGGCCATTATCAGCAGGCAAAGACCACGCCCTGTAGGGAGGCAATTACCAGCTATGGACAAACTAAAGCCCAAATTACAATTCCACACTTGGGATTAAGACAAAAACATATTTTCATAACATAACTGAGTTTTTAAAGAAACCAAAACTTCCATTACACCTATACTTGAGTATTGTGTCTCATCCACATTCAAATCCCCCCTACCTCATCTCGCTGCCCACCACTGCCTTGCTGGACCTTTCTTTCCCAGATAGTCCTCTTTCTACATCCATGCTTTGTTTTGTTTTAAATCTAGACTCTGCATGTTCTGGAGCACACATGAAATTTGTTTTTCTGAATGTGGCTTATTTCCTTTAATCTGATGCTCTCCAGTTCCATTCGTTGTCCTGAAAATGACACAATTTCATTATTTTTATGGCTAAATTAAACTCTGGATTTATACATCCCATTTCCTTTGTCCTTCATCTGTTAATGGACATCTGGGCTGATTCCATAACATAACTATTGTGAATATTACCTGTGCTGGTTTGTTTGTTTTTGTTTTTGTTTTTGTTTTTGTTTTTTTTCTGTGGGTTTGCTTTGGTCAGCTTGACTCAAGCTAGAACCCTCTGGGAAGAGGGGACCTCAGTTGAGAAAACACCTCCATCAGATTGGCCTGAGAGTGTGAGCATGCTCTTGACTGATGATTGACACGAGAGGGTTCACCCCACTGTGGGGGATGACACCCACAGTGGGGGTGCAAGCTGAGCCAGCCATGAAGCCAGCAAGCTAGTTTCTTCGATGTTTTTTGCCTTTGGTCTTGCCTTGAGTTCCTGCCCCAACTTCCCTTCTTCATGGACCGTAACTAAAATAAGCCCTTTCTTGCCCAAATTGCTTTTAGTCAGTTTTCTTTAATCACAGCCACATAAAGCAAATGAGGATATTGCCATAACAAACGAGGTATGTAAGGGTCTCTGTGATACGGTGGGCTAGAATCCTTTAGCATAGCTGGATCATACAGCAGTTCTGTTTTTAAGAGTTTTGGGAAACCTCCATACAGATTTCTGTAGCGGCTGGATGATTTACATTCCCACGGGGTATAAGGGTTCTCCTATCTTCATGTCCTCGCTGGCATCTGTTGTTTGCTTTCTTGAGTAGCCATTGCAAGTGCGGTAAAATTGGAAATCTCATGTAATTTTGTTTTTAAATTTTCTTTATTCTTTAAAAATTTGATACACATGAAAGGATCAGATTAACTTTGTAACCTATGTCTTCTAAAGCCTATAGTTTTGAGTTTTAGGCCCAGGTTAAGCTAAGGCCTCGTAGTACCTTTCCAGAGAACAGAGGAATGTGACCCTGGACAGATATAAAAAACAAGCAAGCAATGACCTTCACTCAGCAAAAAGAATGACCAGACCCTTGTCTTCAAGATAGCGTTTCTTCGAAACCAACCCAGATGGCCTGAATCCTTCTGAGTAGCCCCTGACTCTGGCCAAAAGCCCCAATTTTCAAGGATGAGCTAACCACCCCCACCTTTAATTGCAGCTGCATCCACACTTGGCAGGACTGGCCAAGCTTAAGCACCTAAGACTAACCAAATTATCTTACTTCATAGCTTCCTCATCCAATCCTGAATTGCCAAGACTGCAACCCCTCAAAATTCCTGTGTCTTGTCCTTTAAAAACCCAAGGCCTTTGCTCCCAGTGCCACTCTTTGCTGACCAGCAGGGGTGACCCCATTGTGCAATGGTTAAAATAAACCTTTTGTGATTTTGCATCGATGAGATCTGGTCTCCTGAGTTCTCTTCCTCCCTTCTGGAATTAGGCTCATGCTGGGCCTAACACATGTATACAATGTATCTTGATCAAACCCTCTACTGGTCACATCTGCTTCCCAACTTCATAGCCTCCTTTTATAAATTATATATTTATTTTAAACTGAATGAGTCAATTAATGATGCCCTGAAAAATACAGTAAATTAAAAAAATCATCATGTCCTGTGAGTATTTGTCACAGTGATGAAAGGGCTAGCACAGAAGCCAAGTACATAAGGATATCTACACCCCAAAGATTGCCTACCCCTCAAAGAGATGGAGCCTGTGGAGATTAGCTAAACCTGTATCCTGCTCCAACTGTCTGCCATAAACCCTGCCTCCCTGTTTATCTGTACGCAATAGCTCCCCTCCCTGGTCAGCTGTCTGCAATAATCTCACCTCTCGGTTCAACTAACTCCATATGAGAAACGCCCTGAACTTCTGGGGTGCTGTGCTTTCTCCATCCAAGAGCCCAGACCACCTCACTCCAGTATTTCAGTGTCCGGGTGTCTGTCTGTTTATCTTTCCTTCATTCCGTTGATGCCCTAATAAGGTCCATTCCTGGAGTCATGACAGGATGTCACAAGGCAGGTATGTTGAAGACTGGTCCCTAGGTGGTGACATTATTGACATCTCCTAGGTGATCTAAGATTGAGTCAAGTGACAAGACGTATTAACAATCACCATAAGCATATGCTTATATTTAAAAAACTAACTGGCTTTTTTTTCCTAGACTGCCTATCCCATTTTATGATTCCATTATCAATGGGTGGGAATTCCTTTTGCTTATGTCCTCACTAGCACTGTTATGATTTGGCATTTTTAATTCTAGTAAGGTAGATAGCAAAATCTCATTATTGTTCTAATTTGCATTTCATCAATGCTTAATAAGAGGGGGGTGTCTTTTCATGTGCTTCTTTGCCATCTGTTTGCCTTCCGTGATGAAGTATCTGTTCAGATGTGCTTTCTATTTCATTGGGTTATTTGCTATGCTAATGAGGCATTAGTCTGTACATGTTCATCAGACATGGCTGTCAGATATACAATATATTCTTTAAGCTTGGGGCTTCTATTTTAATTTTACACTAATGCATTTTAAAGAAAAAAATTTAAATTTTGAAAATGTTCTGTTCAGTACTCTTATTTACAGTCCTTGATTTCTGTGTTCATTGTAAGAAATATTTACTAATCCAGATGCCACTAAAATCTTGTCCTAAGTTTTCCCAGATGTTTTATAATATCAGCTACTCATTAAGCATGGTTCACCTAGGTCTGTGATCCACTTCAAGTTAATTTGTGTCTGAGGTGTGAATTAAGGGTGGAGATTCATTTTTGTACTTTATTTTCAGCTGTTGTACAATCGATTATATGTAAATATTGTTTTGTTACACATTAGTTTGCCTCTAAACCGTTGTGGAAAATTTAAGTTTTATTATTTACATTTCCTTATTGGGGAGGGAGGGAGTGCACGCTCTGGGGCCGACATGGAGGTCAGAGGGCAGCTGGCTGGAGTCCCTCCTGCCGTATGGGCTACAGGACTCAGAGGACAGTTGTTGGCTTCGTAACAAGTGCTTGCACCTGCTGCTGAGCCACTGAGATGGCTCTCCTTGGTTTTCTGGGCTGTGTGTGTGTGTGTGTGTGTGTGTGTGTGTGAGAGAGAGAGAGAGAGAGAGAGAGAGAGTGTGTGTGTGTGTGTGTGTTAAGTAATTGTCTCTCCCACACACAGCCCTTTTCCAAGAGAAATAACCTCTCAGGGCCAGACTTAAAACCGGTAATCCTCCTGCTGGGATTATAAGCATGCCCTAACATGACCAGCTATCTTGATCCTGGGCAGCGCAAATATTCCACCTTCATCTTCATTTAGAGTAGTTTCAATTGCTCTAGGTTTTTTTTTTTTTAATTTCATACGAATTTTAGAGTCAGCTTCTAAATTCCTAAAATTATCTTCCTAAGAATAGGATTTGTGGGCGTCTTTTGAGCCTGAACACTGTAACAATATTGATCCTCTGGCTGGTTTATACCTTACTCCTCTGTTCTTCAGCTCATCTCCCATTGGTGCTGTATGATTTTCATTGTATAGGTCCTACACAGGTTTCTGTGATAAATTTACTACTAAGGTGGACCAAAGAAGCATTATAAATGATTTCTTGTTGCTGTTTTGAGTCAGGGTCCAGCGTAGCTCAATGTCCTCAAACCCACGAAGTATATAAGGATAACACTTAAAATAGTCTTTCTGCCTGCTAAATAGCTGGATCAAAGCATATTTTTTGTTCTTGTTTGTTTGTTTCCGAGAAGGCTTTTTTCTATGTGACCCCGGCTCTCACTAGACTAGGCTGGCCTTGAACTCAAGAGAACCATCCTCCTGCCTCTGCCTCCGGAGTACTGGGATTAAAGGCGTGCGCCACCAGCGCCTGGTGCATCTTAATTTCTTAAGCAGGTAGTACCTTACTGTCAAGAAAGGTGAAGTGGAACAAGTTGGCACCAATGAAAATGGCAAAATCTTCCCTGGGCCTCCTCACAGTGGCTCCAAGGGAGCACGGAGGTTACGAGCTGCCTGCGCTCTGCCCGGCTGGAAATTCCACAAAGAGCCCAGAGTTGGAAGATGGGAGAGATGGTCACATTCTACAGACCCTCTTTTCACGGCTTCTTCTGTGTATAACGAGGGAAAGAGGGGGCAAGGCTCTCAAAAACACACAACAAAGTGGAGGGACCTGGGAGTACTTTGCTCTCTTGACAGTTCATTCTGACTGAGGCGAAATCTCGGCGTGGTTTGGATTTGCATTCCCCTAATGACTAACACCGCTAAGCAGTTTCCACCTACCCGTTGGCTATTTTCATTTCCGCTTTTGTGACTCATCTGTAGGATTCATTTACCCAGCCGCCGGCCGTGTTATCTGTCCTTTCGATGTTGGGTTTTTGAGATATTACCTTCTGTCAGACGAAAGGCTGGTAGGTGGTCTCCTGTTCTGCCGGCTGTCGTTCTGGTTGTTCCTGGAACCCTTCGCGGTGTGGGGGCATCTTAGTTTGGATCAGCCGTTTGTCAATACTCTTTCCTGAACTTCTCGGTCATCGCCTATAGCTCTATCTTGAAATGTTTACCCTACATTTTCCTGTAGTAGTTTCAGTTTCGGATTGACTTTTTCTCGACTTTTTTTTTTTTAATCTGTCAAGAACAGAGGATTGCAGATAGATATTTTTTATTTTTATTTTTTATGTATGAGTGCTCTATCTGCATGTATACCTGCATGCCAGAAGAGGGCGTCAGATCCCAGGTTAGATGGTCGTGAGCCACCCATGCTGGGATTGAACTCAGGACCTCTGGAAAAGCAGTCTCCTTAACTGCTGAGCCATCTCTCCAGCCTGACATTTGAATTTATATCCAGGTCTACTATTTTATGGCATATGATGTAAGTATTTGTTGCAGATTTTTGCACATATGCTCTTCAAAACACTGGTCTATAGATTTCTTTTTATTGTGTCCTTACCATGTTTTTATTTCTTTAAATTAAGATAATACTGGCCTACTAGAGTAACCTGGAAGGATTTTGTGTGTGTGTCTATTTTATGAATAAGTTGAAGAGCACTGCAGTTGACTCTTCTGTAGAAGCCTGAATATTCTTCAGTCCTGACTTTTCTTTGGTGATGGGTTTTTGTTTGTTTGTTTGTTTGTGTATTTGTTCTTTTTTTTTTTATTGCTCTCTAGTTAGGGTTTTATATTTCTTGGTTTAATTTTGGTAGGTCATATGTGTCTATAAGAACATACCTTTGGTCCAGATTTTTAGATTTATTGGCATCTAAGTGTTTTTACATCTATTTATTTAGTGTGTATATGTGCACAGACAGGCAGGCATGTTGGCACGTTTGTGGGGCCTTGTGTGAGTTGACTCTCTCTTTCCACATTCACATGGGTTCATGGGATCAAACTCGGGTCACCAGGATTGATGTTTGAACACTTTTAGCCACTAGGCTCTCCCTCCCACCCTTTGGTTTGATTTGTTTTAAACACAAAACCCTCATGGTCCTAAGCTTCCCTCCGTGCTGTTTTCCCCAGATTTTTGGTATGTTAATTTTAATTTTCCTCTTATTCTAGGATTTTTTTTTTTAAAAAAATCCCCAGTGATTTCTTCCATAACCCATTGAATGTTTAAAACAATATTGAGGCACCACAATGGCTCGGTGAGTAAAATGCTTGCTGGGCAATTCTAATGACTCAAGTTCGAATCTTCAAAACACACAAAAAGGTAGAAAGAAAGAACTAACTCCACAGAGTTGTTCTCTGACATCTATACAAAACACCCCCACACAACCATACTAATATGTAACAATAATAATACAGTTTTAAACCCACTGCTAGTCTCCCTGTGTCTGTATATTTATATAGTTCATACGCTCTCCCTTACTGTTGCTTTCTAGTCTTACTCCATTACTATCTAGTAATGTAAGAGAAATTGACAAGTCCATTAAAATCTCTTGTTGGGCTCACAAGCATCCACTTATTAATTCCTCCCGTTCACTCCCCTTTCTCCTCCAGGGCTGGTCTCCAGAGTGATGAACCCAGGATCTGCTTTCAAGCCCTCTGGTAGCTGTTGGAGTGGCAAGAATCAACAAGAGTTCCCTCCCAGATGGCTTCTAGACAGAGAAGAGAATCTTAGCTCTCATCTACATCTTGGGTTAAACAATAGTGGACCTGTCTCTCCTGGCTGTAGTAGGCAGCTGCTCCAGTGAGCTGAGGTCTGAACGCACATCAGGGCAGCATTTTTCTTATCAAGGAGAAAACCATTAGTGATACATAGTTGTTTAGACAACATCCCTATGGATTTAGGCCTCATGTGTGAGGAATGTGATCCCTTGGAGTACGGAGGGGACACACCAACCATTTTAGTCTTTGGTTATACTTTCGTGCTGAGTGTTTAGGACCGTGCAGGTGGCTGAAATTAACCACCTTCTTTTTACTGCCAAGGCCAGCTGAGGGTCTGGTGCTCAGGACTCATTTGGCCTTGAGAGGAACCTCAGGCCCCTCCAGCCTTCCTTTGACCAGTGAGGATGAGTTAAAGGCCTTGCATGGCTGTGGCTTCACTTGAGGGCATGGGGAAAGTTTTCCTCTGGGTTGACCCTCTTCTTTGAAGACCCGGTTAGAGCTTCTTCACAGGCTTCTTGAGCATTACAGGACATTTTATAGATGTTCTGTAGTCTCCTGGGATTTAGTTGACCTTGGAAGACAGGGGAGAAACATTCTCCCCTTTCAAACCTTCCAACCACAATAGTATAGGCTCCCACATATAGGCACTGAACACCCAGAAAGTGGACTACATCAGCCTGGTACTTTAAACTACTATGTAATACTCAGATAAAGCTCAGGCAAAATCCACGCACTTTAAAAGAAGCATTGCTTAGACATACATTTAAGCAGGGTTTTGACCTTAGATGTTTTAATATCATACATAAAGTCTCACCTTTTCCATCTCTTCATGTCGCTTGCTCAGACCTTTATGGCTTGCTTCAACCTTTCCAGCTTTTTTCTATTCTGGAAAAAAATTTCAGGTACCATAAACCTTATCAATAATCAACAAGGTTAGCTATGATGATGGTTCATAAGCAGGCACAGCTGGTCTTAGGAAGACAGCAATTATTTGGGTTAGAGCAGCGGTTCTCAAACTGTGGATCACAACCTTTAACAAACCTCTGTCTTCAAAAGCATTTGCATTATGATTCATCAAGTAGCAAAATTACAGTTATGAAGTAGTATGGAAAATGACTTTATGGTTGGGGATCACCGCAACATGAGGAACTATATTAAAGAGTTACAGCATTAGAAAGGTTGAGAAATACTGGCTTAGAGACTTTGAGGGTGCAATACCACCTTAAAATACAGGAAAGTCAAGAATCTCCACGCTTTGCACAATCCAAGAAATGAAGTGTTTTTGGTTTTGAACAGGTGCAAGTAGCAGTTAGAGAAAAGCAGAAACACACAGTAAAACATCATCAACTTGATGGTGGCAACCTCCCGCTGACTCAGCTAAGGAGGCTCTGTTAAAACTGTCATGCTGGAGCTCTTGGAAAAGGGATGGCATCACTTTGTCCTTCTTCTGTATCCTGTCAATGTCACTGTAAGTGGAAAGTCAAAACAAAATCAAGGTGCCTGGGGCTTGGTGCGGAGAAACAGAAGCAGACAATAAACATGGAGCAAAGGAGTCTTAAGAAGATAAAGAATGTTGTCTCGGTCAAAGAAAAATAGGCGTGCAGATGCCAGACAGGAAGAGCAGGTATCGATACCCATCACAGACCATCCTCATCTCCAGCCTCCCATCCAACAGGGAGGATTCTCTTTGCCTCCTGCTGTGGTAGCTCCTGCTGTCAGCAGCTTGTCTATCTACCACCTGGCAATCTACATTTGGGTGCTAGTTGGGAGCTGTGCTTTTCCATGGTTCTCCTAAGGTGACACAAATTCATAGAAGCTTTCCAAGTTTTGACATTTCAGGGTCAGCTCCCTTTAGTAGTGGCTAGCGTTGGGGGCACAGGGCTGGGGAAACTCTTAAGTCCCCTTTAAGAACCAGTAAATGTGTCATGCTAAACAGCTTGTTAAAACCGAACCAAACCAGGCCACTATGGAGGTAAAGTATTGCCTCCCTAGTCTGACATAAAAATGCATTGGCCTTGCCATTTGGCAAGAGAGTCCGTGCTGGAGTCTTCTCTGGGTCTCCCATTTCCATGATTCCATTAGGCATCCAGAAGAGGACTGGGGCATGGCACAAAAATTCTAGGGATGGAGGTGATTGCCTGAGGTCTACCGGTAGGAAGTTTCATGGGTGGTGAAGTCACTTAGTCATCTTCATCCTGATGTCACTAACCAAGACAGAGGTCAAATGTCGTGGTTATTGCCAACCTGATGCCATCACTCACCAAGATACCAGCCAAGTCACATGGTTGTCTCCACCTCAGTGAGGTCACTAGTCAGGATGGTGACAAAGCAACACTTTTTGATTGTGGTGAGCTCAGATCCAAGATAAAATGGGCCCATGCCTCATCAGGGGACAAGTCCCTGTTGGACCCACCCATCTCACACTGTGTTTTCTTTAAAACAAACACTCGAGTTAGGTTGGGGGGGATGGGGGAGTTGGGAGGGGATGTGGCTTGGGTATTTTGGCCTTAACAAGAGCAAAACAAAGAGGAAGGAATTCCACGGTTTCAGCTTCAAAAAAAAGGGAGTCCATATGTGTTACCACCGATTGTAAATAGTGAATGCCAACTAAGGTCATCTGGATCCTGTTTTGATCTCTCCTCTGCTCGTAGATACAGGCAGTTGCTAGGACTGGGAACCCATGAAGGGAAGGAAGGTGTGGTGTGCCCAACGCTAGGTGGCGCTGTTGCTCTGGGAACACGTTGAGACACTGGGAAAATGAGCGTGATGTCATTTTGTCCCACCCCAAACACGGTATGGGGCTGAGATCAGACAAGTCTGTGACCTTCTGTGCTCGATGCAACTTTAAGATCCTTAGAAACCAGCTCGTTAAAAGTGGTTAATCCTGATTTAAAACATTAGGAGCCTTGTTTGGTGCCTTTGCATAATTAGAAAGGCAACTAACTGCCGGGCACTGTAAGGTGTGTTTGTTCTCTCTTCCTCTAAATCTGACTCAGAGCGTCCCAGGTTCTCTAAGAGAATAGTGTGGAGAAGGCGCGGAGAGCGAATCCGTGCCCAAAGAGCGAATCCGTGTCCAAAGAGTGGTGATGACCGAGACAGGGTGCTGAGCTTCGTTGGGTCTTGGGGGTCTTTTCCACATTCTTCAAACTCTCCTTAATAACGAGAGTGGTAGGGCGAACAGGGTGGGTGAGCCTCTGGGCTAGCCAGAGGAATTGATTCTCCTCAGTCCGGGAGAAAAAAAAAACTGCTTCTCTTTTTTGTTTTGCTACATTGTTTCCCATCCTGGTTTCAGAGCCCCTCAGTCCCCATACTGAAAGTTTTTCTCGCTCTGACTTCCAATGCTTAGCCAATCTCTGACTGGTTCCTGCAGGGCGGTGTCCTGTGGTAGGTGCAACTTAGGAGCAAGCTTCTCATCAGAAGTCACCAGAGGCACTGGCCGAGCTATGGATCAGGATTCTACCTTTGCTTATGTGTCATATCTCGTGACCTCTCTTCCAACCTCCCGGATGACCAGACAACCAAGATAGGCCTTTGCTCTTCTTGGCCTTGTGCACAAGAGTTACCTGGTCTCCTTGGTATTTTCTTGGGGCCCTTTTTGGTGGTGGTGTGGAGAAACTGTCAATCCTGGGATTGTTACTGACATAAATAAAAGAGCATAGTTCACCTGGGAGCAGCCACCACAGCATGACATGGGTCATGTCACCAAGGGACACTTCCCGGAGGAATCTGAATCCAGGACAAGGTCTCATATTGTTGGAAAAGAATAATTTCGCCGAGGCACAAAAGAACACACAGAGTAAAAGTACCTCAAGCGAGGCGATTTCTCTTTGCAAAAAGGGTTTGCTAGAACCCAGACTGAGTTAGCAAGCACTCACGGCCAAGATGGCCCCTATCTTTTAATCTTAGCACAGTGGTGACTGTTTCTCCTCCCATTTGTGGGAGCTCAGCTTCACTGAGTCATGTGCTTTGGCCAGTAGAGCTCAGGAATCTCTAGGGGTTGGGTGAAGAGTCAAGTCACAAAATAGGGGAGGCTTAGAAAATATGAACCCTTGTTGGGTTAATTGCCTTTGGTAAGGGGATGGGGGAGGTTTCTCACTTTTCCTCTAATGACATTGATGCTACCAGAATCATACATTAAATTCTTTTTGGGTGACACTGTTCCTGGGGAAATGTGAATTGAAAAAAAAAAATTATAAGGGGAGAAGTCATTTATGGTCATGGTTCTGAAGTTTCAGCCCACGGTTGGTTGGTCATTGTTTCTGGGCCATGAAGAAACAGAAGCCAAAGATGAGGGCAGAGGAAGTAGCAGAACCAAGTTGCTTACCTCATGGTGGCTAGGAAGCAAAGAGAGCAAGAACCTGGGGAAAAGATATATCTGTCAAAGTCACACCTCAGTGACCTACTTCATTCAACTAGTAGCCCATACAGTTATGAACTCTTCGGCAAGAAGGTAAGATTAGACCCTCTTGATCTAATCACTCGTCGGTAGCACCACCAAACCTCAAGCACATGATCCCTCTGGGGCAACACTTCATATTCAAACCATGACACGTGTTTCCAGCGTACAGGCCAAGGAAGGTAACAGAGCAGCTCTTCCCGCAGACAGGGAATGCCAGCACAGCCCCGGACATGAGCATCTGCGGTGCTTTTTGAATCAAGCAGAATAACTGAATAAACTGTTGCCCAACAGAAAAGGCTGGACCAGAGTCAAAAGATGTCAGAGCCCTGCTCAGCCAGTGCTCACGAGTGTGATGACCTGGGCACACAGGGCTTTTGTATGCAGTCTTTGAAATTTTTTAAATCAAATTTCTTTGGCTCCTCTGTAGAGCTGCTTTGATGTTTTTGGTTTTGGTTTGGTTTGGTTTGGTTTTTGGTTTTTGGTTTTCCATTAGAAAAGCCCAGGCTCAGTGAAAGGGCCCTGAAATATCCAGAGGACCTGGGTTCCAGCTCACTATCTTAGTCTCTCACTTTGTGGGTGACTTTGGAGCAAGCTGATTATTCTTGGCCTCAGCTCTCCTTTGGCCATAGACTTCTGCATGAATTGACGGTGACTCTCAGTATTTTAACTCTGTTTTAGCTTCCATCTTGCTACTTTGGGCCCTAAGGGAAAGTCTGTGGTTGTACACAGAACCATTCTTTTTCATGGACCCTCAACTCCAGTTGCTGTAGCTCATGTCAGTATGAACTTGAGAAATCTCTGCTGGGTCCTTCATCTCTTCTCCTGTCCTTCCTGATTTGCTTCTTATTGTAAAATGAGAAGGCCATTCATATGCTCATTCATCTGGCTTTTATAAAGTGCTTACTATGTTCTAGGCACCATTTTAGAGTCAAAACAAAAAACCTTGCCACAGCCCTTGTCTCTTTAAAAAATACTTTTTTTATTATTTTATTTTATTTACATTGGTATTCTGCCTCCCTGTGTGTCTGTGTGGTCTTGTCAGATCCACTGGAACTGGAATTTTCAGACAGTTGTGAACCGCTATGTGGGTGCTGGGATTTGAACCTGGGTCCTTTGGAAGAGCAGCCAGTGTTCTCAACCGCTGAACCATCTCTCCAGCCCAGCCCTTGTCTTTTTACGATTTTTAAATGTGACTTGTGTGCATTCTTCTAATGCTTGTTTCTTTTGTCCTTGGAAACATCTCTCAGTCGTGCTGAGAGTTTGGAGGACAAAAGAAAATGAATATTTAGATCTATGATTCAATGAATTACTCTATTTTTTTTTCTTTTGGCTCAAGGTCAGGTTCAGAGCCCTCTTTTATTTTTATTTAATGTGGTTATTTTGTGTTCTGTTTTTCCAGATTTGGCTTTATAATTAAATTCCACCCAGATAGATGGAAAAAGGAGTTCACCCCGGCCCCCTCCCCCGTTGCTCTCAGGAGTGAGAATGGGCTTTCATAATAAGCCTGGTGGGGGTTGGGGAAGAGACCACAGCTGGCAGTAAGGAAAAGGAATCATGCATGCATAAATGAGGACAGACCACCCTGGAGCTGGGAGGGGACTGCCTTTCCCAAACATGAGTTTGTGTCAGGAAGGGCAGCTGTGCAGCCACCTAAGAACAGACTTTTAACCTTTTGCAAGAAATTTTGTTCTCTTTCTCTCTCTCCAAGGTTCTGGGTTTGCAGATGTGGGGTAGACAGGACAATTTCCATTTTAACGTAAGTATTTCAGTCAGTCTGATGTTCTCTGCTGTAGGAATCGACAGAAATCTATCCTGAATAATTTTTATCTTAACCTTTAATTTTGAGCACTTAGCATTTCTCCACATTCTTGTAGTAAATGAACATTCTTGTTATAACCAGAGAAACAAAACCCACCATGAAGAGAATCTTGAAATAATATTGCTCATTTGAACATTTTGTCAGGCAGCACAGAAATCCTGTTGGCTCTAAGGCAGAACTGTGGGCAATCCCAGGCCTTTGCAGCTTAGAGACTGGTTCAAATAACGTGGCCTGTTCCTCTCCCTAGGCAGAATCCTTGGCAAGGTCATTTGTTAGCTCAGGCTCTGCCCTAGATTAGGCACCCATGGCAGTGCCTCTGTAGGAAGGGAGTGGGCGGGGAGCGGCTTCTATAAGTCCACAGACAAAGGAGGCTGTGCAAATATTTGAGGCTTTTTTTGCTCCGGAGTCCAGAGTGACGCGCAGGTGATCATCTGCTGATGGCCGCTCCAATCCAAGCAGGGATGGCTGGGGCAAAGTGGCAAGGAGTGCTGCCTAGCAGAATATTCATGACTTGGAGCCACCAGTGTTTTCAGAAGACGGGCGGGCTCAGCTTTCAATGAACGTGGAGTGTTTTTCTGGAGGCCAAATGTTGAGTGTGGCAAGGACAAAGGAGTAGGCTGCAAGCAGCCGGGGAGGGAGGGTGGGAGTCAGTGGTGCCTTGCTTATTCTGTTTTACGGTTATCCAGGGGGCACAGTTTGCTGCCCTACCGGATGTATACTGATGATGACAACTAATGTTTTGCAGGACCATGTGTGACGCTGTGCTGGGGACTTGTCCCAGTCAGGACTCTCTCGGTTGCCAGGTCCAGAGAAACAGAATTTCGACTTCACTTGGAGGAAGGTAGGGGATATTTGGAATATGTACTTGGTTGCTGTCCACTGTGAGAGAAATCTGCTCCTCCATTCTGCGTGAGGGGATCTGCCATCCGGCACAGCCTCCTCAGCTGTTAGCCCAGTGGCTCCCGCTGCCTCAGGGTGGGGGGGTTACCCTATTTCATCACTAAAGAGAGGAAGGAGATTTAATGTGATCGCTGGGCCTGATATGATTCCCTGTGTATAGTTCCCTGCAGAAACCTTTCCTTTTCTTTTCCCTAAAAACCCTCCATCCTGAAAAGTCCTTAGGAAAGGTGGGATGCTTTCTCCAGAATGGGGACGACATCCAAGCCTTTAGGGAATAGAGGATGAAGGAAAGAGGCCAGAGAGCCCAAGGGTAACAAGAAGACAATCCTGGTCTCAAGGTAAGATGCGGGATGGCGCAGATGGAAACCCTAAGTGCTTTGTGGAGGAGGATACATGCAGAGGAGGCCTGTGTATCACGTCTAGCCTGGGCACTACCAGAAGAAAGCCACGGTCAGGTGGGATAGTGGCAAGAGAAGAATGGTGCCCTGGGGATGGCACTGGACCTAGGACTGCCCACACACTCCACGTGAAGGGCGAGAAAGCGGCCAAGAAAGGGAACCAACCCCTGTTGGTTACAGTGGTTGTGACAAAGGACTGACAAGGGCCCAGTCCTGAAGAAAGAGGGCAGGCTTGCCTGAGTAGTTGGCAGAGAGAGCTTAGTTTGGGGCTGGGGGGAGAGTTGTGAGCCTGGGTCTCCTGGAGCTTCCTGTGGTCCTTAAAAGGTAGTTAGTAGAGGTCAGGTTTCAGGCCTGAAGCTGCCCTAAGCTTTATTTATTTATTTATTTATTTCTCTATTTATTTATTTATTTATTTATTTTTATTTTGGTTTGAGCTTGTATGGATGTGATCGTTTGGCATTTGCAGCCTGTTGTGACTTGTGAAGGAGTGGAACTTAGAATTAGTGCAGAACTGTCAGAGTCTCCGGAGAGAAGGAAGAGAACATGGGGTCCCGGAGGGCCGGGGCGGGTGGTTTAAGGGGGAGAGGGGCAAGTGAGATTTCATGCTCATGCACTGCAGAACACTGTCAACAGTGCTCAAAGCATAAGCAGGCTGAAGGTGGTGCTGGGTCTGGGTAAGGTGGGAGGGATCGCACTAGCTAGTAGCTAAGTGTCCTCAGGCAGGTGCCTGCTGGCCATCAAGGCTTCGGATGAAGAGGACACTCCCGATGGCTGGACCCCAGTGGTAGATGGGATTGAGACCAGGGAAGCAGAACCTTTTGAGACGTGCCGATTTGACAGGGGAAATCGGAGATAGACAGAAATATGGGTAAGATATAAAGTGTTTGGATTTAGTCATTATTCAACAAGTTAGGGAAAGTCAAGTGCTGAGCTCCCTTGGAACCGCAACCTCACAGGAAACAGTGGCTTACTGCACCTGTTTTGCCCAGATTGAGTAGAGAGAAAGGCACACAGGGGTGTCGCAGTAGACTTGAAACTGACGACAAAGGCCTGATGATTGCCGTTGGTGAGAACCCTCTTAACAACATTTGAAAAAAAAAAAAAAAAAAAGACGACACACAAACTGATCAAATAAAACAACCGCATCACAGAGCTACTGCCGCGCGGTGTTCAGCGGCAGGCCCCGGGGCCGTGCAGGAATACTTCACCGTCTGCTACCTCTCTAGGGTGCCTGCAGGCCTTGAGGGACAAAAACCACAGCGAAGTCTAGAGTAGACACAGGCCGGATGTGGCCCGCGCCGGAAGAGAAGAGCGGGACAGGCGCGTGGGTGGAGGTGGCGCGGTGGCTAGGATCTTGACAGTTTGAGTTCACGCGGCACCCGGGAAGCCACGTTCGCGGCTACATCCGCGGCGTGGGGTCAGGCACGCAGCCCCGGAGCACCCGCTGGTGGGGCCGAGGCGGGTCCAGGGTCGTGTTCCGGGGCCCTGGCATCCTCCCCGGTCCGGCGTAGGGACAAGCACAGGCCCTGTGCGCTCTGAGTTGCGCGTGCTCCCCACGTCCCGGGCTGCGTGGCCCGAGCCTGTCCGGAGGGCCGTCTGGACACCCCGAGGACGTGTCCGCTTCCCAGGCCCCGGGGCGCGGGTCGCAGTGGCCGGCTCGTCCCGCACGGCAGGCAGCCTGCGGGGCGGAGCTCCGGGGCGCACCGAGCGCGTCGGGCCGGGCAGGGGCTCCGGCGGGCCCGGCAGGGGGCGCTGCGGAAGCCCCGAACCCGGCGTCCTGCGCGCGCCTCCGCCGCTGCACTCCCGCCAGGAGGAGCTGGCTGCGGGTGGAGAGCCCTACGCACAGCAACCGAGGGAGGCCGGGACCTTAGGCGGTGAGTGCGGCGCGCGCCGGGCCCGAGCGATTCGGAGGTCCGCGATGCCGGGGTCGGGAGGCAGGGGCGTGCTTTCCAGCCGCGGGTGTGAACCCCGCCACTGAGCTTTTCGTCTCATCTATGCGCTCCCCAGTTTCCACCTCTCCCCTACACCTCCTCCCCGCGCCGGGGGTCCCCGCCCTCTGAGCCGCCTCCCTTTTCACCACCCCCCCTCCTGCGCCCTAGAAGCCTGCCTGCACACCCCACTTTCCCCCGCGAATCCTCCCACGCCTCCCTCTCCCCGGTGCGTGCTGCCTCCCTCTCCCCGGTCGCCACCGGGGGGGGGCTCCCATTCTGCCCCCCGCGCGATTGCGGCGGGAATCGGAGTTCCGGGGGTCCCCTTCCCCCGACTGTTTCCAACCTGCGGTGCCCAGGTAAAAGGTAGCTGTAACTTCACGGCCTGCCCCGGGGGTAGGGCTGCTTCTCCACCTACCTGCGGCGCCGGAACCCTGGGCCCAGCCTGGGGCCACTCCTCGCGTGCAGGTTAAGCCTGTTCGGTGCTCTGCCTTAGGACAGTGTAGATACTTCCTTGCTTGCTTTTGCTTGGTGAACTTGGATAGGCTGCGATTTCTAAAAAGAACCCGGCTTTGTCACACACAAACATGGAGCAGGATTCCTTTGCGCCGGCGGCTGGCTTTCGGTAATACCTGTGGATGGGGAATGATTAGCGGTGGAGTCAGATCCCTAACTCCCACCCACTTCGGCTAAATGAAGCGCAGGGGAACGTGACTGTCCCCTCTTGGGTGGGCCAGTGTCTTTGTGGAAAGGCAAGGGTGCTTTCTCAACATTCAACAGGTAAAAAAATCAGTTAATTTTTTCAGATCTGGTGTGGATAGGGAAGCGTGGGGTGAATGATCAAAGAGGGGCCCTGGGAGAGTTCCACCACGCAGGGTCATTTGTAGCTCTTTCCGGCATACCCTAAGGTGGACCCCGACTGTGGAATTAGACAGTGCTGAGCTCAGCCTACCCTCTGGAACTGTCGGTCGGGCTTGGCAACAGCCCCCTCCCCAGAGGTGTTGGTGCCCTGTCGGGACATCTGTGGGAAGAGGATTTAAAGCAGATGGCTTGGAAAGCCTCCTGGTCCCTGGAGAGAGGCGGAGATGGCATGGTGACAGCCCAAGAGCCAGTGTGTGCGTTCACCCCTTCCCTTCTGGGTTTTTTTTTTTTTTTAATCTTAGATTAAATTAATTGCCTATTCAGAGAAAGAACGTGTGTGTGAAGGGTATTGGTATTTCTCTTTTAGGATTGGCTCCCGGCCAGTCCACAATAACAGATCCCTTGGGAGTCTGCAGATGGTACCAGTGGCAGTACCTGGAGTACTAGGAGCTGTGCAACCGCTCTATCTGGATGTCTGGTTTTTCTTTGATAGCCCCAGTGTTCCTTTACCATTGAATAGATAAGTAACTAGCCAAAGACACAGTGGGGGCTCATCGTGGCCCCTTCTGAGTGTTCACCACTTCCTGGGTAGATCTCCTTGTCCTCACAGTGATAGGCTGCTGTCTGGAGTCCCTCTGGCAGGATGGGGGTGGACCGATTTCTGTGACCTTAGGACCTGGCCAGGAGCTAAACACTGGCCTGTTTACTCGGTGTTTGTTAAAAGAAGAAAGAAAAACATAAAATACCCTTCTTACATCAGTCTTGAGCCTACAACCCATGTCCTCTGCTGTGCTTCAGTGTTTTCAAAATATCTCTCGATTTAACAGATTTGTATATGTATGTGTATAAATGTTAAAATCTCTCTTGCTGGAGACTGACTCACTATGAGTTAGTGGGACAAGGGCTGTGAAGGGGCAGATAAGGGGGAAAAGGTTTGGTTTCTAGGTTAGGCTCTGACAGCTGGACCTATCCCTCAGTGGAGGCTCCAGACTTTTGAGGAAGGAAATAGTTCTCTTCATCCCAGAAATGGGAGTAGGGGGGTGATCAGAGTTCTGGGGAAGCCCTAAGGATGTCTCCTGAGAGGTGAGGTAAGTCCACCAAGACTGACCCTTTATACTACTCTTACTTACTTATTTATTTATTCTGTCTGGCCTGGAATTCTATGTAGTTCAGGCTGGACTCAAACTCACAGAGATCCACCTGCCTAAGCATCCCAAGTGCTGGAGTTAAAGACCTGTACCACCACACCTGGTGGCCCTGGCTTCTTGGACATCCCCAACCCCTGCCTGCTGATGGAGGAAGCTGCTAGGGAGATGGGGGTCCCTTGCGTAGCCCCATCTTACTTCTTACTCTGTCGTTGTCCCTCTAGTGGTGCTGCCCGCTCCAGAACTGGATCCTGCGGCAGCCTAGGGGAGCCCCTTCCTGCACATTCCTGGTGACGTGGTTTTACAGTTCTGCGGGGGTAGGGGGCCCCTCCAGTGTTGAGGGCTGTGCTTTGGTCTGTGAGGGCAGCTTGTGGTAGGCCGAGAAAGCACAGTCCAGCTCTTTTGTTCATGTGAAAGGCCAATTTGAGGAAGAGCACACCTAAGAGTCCGGGCTGCAGGGCCTCTGGCCACTCTGCCTGGAAATCTGGGGAAATCTAGAATTCAGAGTACTACTTGCTGTGGTTGTCAATAGCTTATCTTTCCCACCCAGACTGTTTCTGTCCTCAGGTTTGGCTCTTACCCAGAATTCCTGCAGCTGGTAAAAATCTGTTTTCCAGAAGAGGTTTAATTAATGCCTGCGGTTTGTGAGTGAGAAAGGGAGGGGGAGAGAGAAAGATGCTACTAAATGGAGGAGGCAGGAGAGAAGATAGGAGAACAGTAGAGTCCTGACAACTCAGAAGAGGGGTTTCAGCTCCAAGATCTGTCCAGGCCTGAACTCTGGTTGGTAGGTTAGAAATGTGCCTGCATTCTGGTGTAGGGGTACGGCTAGTGGCAGAGTCACTGAGCTAGGAAAAAATGGGTTCATGGTGTTCTGAAGAAAAGTTTGCTGGGCTCACTATTCTGCCTCTTAAAAGACCTGGGAAGCCATCTACGAGATGGCCATGGCCAGATGGGAGGACACTGGGCTGTTGTAAACTTGTGTCAGGAGTGTGCTCTGGGGATCTGGTCCACTGAGCCAGGTTGGTCTGGAGGCTGGCGTGGGGGAGCCACCTCATTCTTTAGGTCGTGGAAACTGTCTAGAAGAGCGCAGTGCACCTGTGTTCAGTGAGTGAGGAAGAGAATTGCCTTCTAGTAGGAGTGAGGCAGTCTCTCAGGCACCTGTTCTGGACCTGTCAGGCAGTCTTGCAGATAGAACAGGGCCCACTCTTCCTCTTGGCCAGGACATTTTTCACACAAACGTTTCACCCATGGGTACATCCCTCCATCTCTTTACCCATCGTATGTTGGAGGACCGTTTGGGAAACTCAGATATCTAATAATAGATGGTAACAATAATAGAATATTTAGATGTATATAGTATATAATAGATGGTAACTAATATATATTATATATTATATACTATATATTTATAACATATAATAGATGGTAATGTAGAACACAGACAGTTCCTGGATTTTGGGGACTTGGATATTCTTCCATTTTTTTCCTCAGTTCCCCCCAGCTAGTAGGGACTTATAGGAACTTAGAAATTCATTTAATAATTACAGTCACACTCCAGCATGCACACTCACATCTCTGTTTGAAAGGTATTGTTTTTTCATCTCCTTGCCGCCCTCTGCATCACTGTAGGTAACCAGCTTCCTTAGGGAGAGCTGTAGCCAAGAGCCTGGAAACCAGACCTTTAAAAAACAGACCAAGATCAGAGTTATCATGCTTGGTTTTGAACCCCCATTCTCCTCCCCTTCCTTTCCACACCGTGTAAATCCAACATTTACACCGAATTAACAAATACTTTGAATGCTGTTTATCCTAGCCCCTTTGCTTTCTAGAGACCTCTCTTTTCAACCAACACATTGCAGTTTGCCCCCCTCAGCTGGCCTCATTCTTGGATCTAAGACTGACCTTTAGAGATAGAAAATACTATTTTGAGCATTTCAACTATAAAATAAAATGAGTATCATGCTAATTTTGTTGATTGCAAATACAGAAGAATCTGAAGATAGAAGAAAAATACTGCTAAGGCTTCACTTCTAAAATCAGAAAGTTGGGTTGCGCTAAAGTTGTTGAAGCTGTAGCAGAATTGTTTAAAAGCTTAGAAGTAAACCTGTGTGCCTTGAAAGTTACTAGTAAAATGTAGGGAGATACATATTTGAACTTCCTTTTAAATATAGACAATGGCTGGAGCAATGGCTCGGTGATTAAGAGCAGTAGCCACTCTTCCTGAGGACCTGGGTTCAATTCCCAGCACCCACATGTCTGCTCACAACCATCTGTGACTCTAAAGAATTTGTCGCTTCCCTTCTGGCCTCTATGGCCACTGCAGACATTTGGGCAAGGACAGAAGTTTGACCCCTATTTGTATGCCCTTGGTCTCATCAGAACCCTCCAGAAAGTCAGTGATCTGTATTGCAGTGGAGTGTGATAGTTTTGATTAAGTTGACAGGGTCTGGAAGCACCTAAGAGACACACCTCTGGGCATGCCAGTGTGGGATTATCTAGAAGATCTTAACTGAGATGGGGGGGCCCAGTGTAACTATGGGCAGTACAGTTTGTTGTGTGGGTTGGGGTCCAGGACCGAATGAAAAGCAGAAAGCGAGCTGAGCCACACGTTCACAGCTCTCTGCTTCCAACTGTGGTTGGAAAGCGAACAGCCACCTCCTGCTGCCCTGTCATTCCTGCCACAGTGGACTGCATCTGCTGAACCAGTAAGCCCCAATAAATCCTTCTTCCCCTAAGCCGCTTCTTGTCAGGTCATAGCAAGGGAAGTAATAAATAGCGGAGGGACGGGTCTTCGGGGTGTCTGAAAGGCTTGCGTCAGAACCCAGTGTGATGGCAAACGCCTGTGAACCCACACCTGGGAGGCTGCCACCGGAGGATTGCGGGTGTGGGGAGTCCAGCCTGAGATACAAAGAGGGACCATGTCTTTAAGAGAAAAACAGTAATAAATGAAGTCTCTCCTTAAAATTCAGCTCTCTTGAGCAGAGAATTGATTTGGATAATCCTGCTACAATTGCTGGCTAATCCGATGTGATTATACCGCCATTTGGAGATTGCAGGTGGCCTCTTAGCTGTGTAAGTGGGTATTGGCTTTCCTTAGAGGATCCTGAAAGTCAAACAAATCAGCCTGTGTTCTGTTAACTTCCTGGAGAGATCGCCCGGGTGTGCAGCTGTGGGAGTCTCTGTTGATGGCTTTCTTCTCCTTGAGGACCTGGCTTTGGTCGTGCAATTCAGCCCAGTGTGCTGGATAGCCGTGAAGACTCAGAGTGTAATTCTAGGTGTGGCCTCACTAGCCTTGTCTCCTTGGGCAAGCTACTTAACTCCTGTGCCTCAGTTTCCTTACTCGTAACATTGAGTACTTTGTGGTGTCATGCAGTTTAATAATATTATATGCCAAGGGTTCGGAACCTGTGCATGGTACATGCTTAACAAATATTAACTATTATTGCTGCTCATATTGGTTGAGATGCAAGTTATGTTGAGTTGATAGGTTTAGAAATAGCCTTTAAAGTATTTACGTGTCGCTGGGGTTTGAACTCCGGGCCTCGTGCATGCTGGGCAAGCACTCTTCTACTATCCTTTGTCCAAGAGGATAGATACAGGACAAAATACATATGTCCTAATGGAACAAAGGGTTTTAAGCCTCTGTTCCCAGCAAAGAACTAGTATGACAGTGAAGAACCATCTCAAGCTCTCACCTGGCTCATGGCCACCCTGTCATGGCTATGAGCAGCTGAGTGATGAAGAGGGAGAGGCTGGTGACCTTCAGCTGATGTATGCTGCTGTCATGTGGTGGCCTTGACAGCTGTTTAAGTAAACTGGAAACTCATTTCACTGCTCTGTGGTTAATACTTTAACTCATTCTTGGATAGGGATCATTAGTGGGAAGTGGGACCAGAGACCGGAAGCCCAGTATTTGCTCACCTACTAATATTCCCAGCATTATTATTGCTCCCAGTTGACAGGATGCTATCCCTGCTCCTGTTTCATATTGGCTCTTCAGCTGCCCCAGTAGCCTCCAAACCACTGGACTCCCAGTTCTCACTCAGTGAGTGGCTAGCTGCTGGAGTAGCTGGAGACAGAGGCAAGGAGTCAGGCTACCTGGTCTTTTGTATCTGCCATACCAAGCCTTTTTAACCTGAGAGGCTGTTGGTAGGTTTGGATTTACTAACTGGTCCATCCTGCAGCTGGCCTGTCTACCCTGAGCCTTGGCAGAGCTGACATGGGACCTGAAGCCATGGGCTGTGCCCTGCGACACCTCTGCGATGGACTCTTTAGGAACCTCAGCGCTTCCTGCTCTGAGTGTGGGTAGCACACCTTCTATGCCAGGAAGCTGGTATCCTTGTCTCTTACTGAGCAGCCTATTCATTTCTGTTCATTACAAAACCGCTTAAATTTGAAATGAATGAGGTTTTGTCTCAGAAAAAAAAAAATCTTGCCTCATACTCAGAAATGGCAAATGATTTCATTCATGTCCAAAGAATTGAGTTAAAAGGGGGCAACTTCTCTGGCTTGGAGCTCTGACTTCTCTGGTTTTCCTCTTCTCTTCCAGCCCAGTCCTCGTTTGCCGCCAATCTGTCTGCCTCTGTCCTGGTTCTTAATGGAAACTCAGACCTGAAAAAAATCAAAGCTTGGACATTAATGATTGAAGGTCATGGCCTAGATGGTTCATTTTTTTGGCTCTGTCTCCAAGGTGAAAAATTACTGACTTCTAGAGAAAGTATATTTTGAAAGCTAACTAAGAACCAGCAGGCAGAAGGAGCCCAGCTCACCCTATTGTCTCCAGCGTTTCTGAGCTGATGGTATCTGAGTTTTGATTTTTCTCCTCTTGTGCATTCTTGATCTAATGACCGGTGATTATCCTGGAGCAGCTGCATTAATGGATGGTATTTAACGACTCTGCTTGCAGTGGGTAATTGCAGTCCGCTCAGCTACGGAAGGTGCATCCTTTTTACTTGCTCTCAGCTTGAGAAGCCTTAACTTTGGGTGCGCAGTGCCAGAAAGGAGTTGAGAGAGTCTCACCTTGGTCCCGGACCGCGAGCCAGTGCTCCAGCCCCAGCAGATACTGGGTGTCCTCTCCGTATCTATCCTTCACACTGACTGCTCAGGGGCCTGTCTCTCAGTGGCGTCTGGGGAGTGGAGGGCAGTGTACCCAGCACATCTCAGAAGTGTTCACTCTTAACACAGACTGCAGTGAAATAGGGCCTCGTACATACTGAGTGAATAGGTAACGAATGAGCGAAGCAGGCGTTGGTGAGTGTCCTTGGCTGCAGGTAGTGTGGAATCCTGACTTAGTGGCCTGAGCGTAGGGCCTCATGTAGCAAAATGTCTGAAGGTGGGAGGCTGTTGTTTTTAGCAGCTATTGTCACATTTCCGATGTTCCTCCCTTATTCTTCGGTTTGTTGTAGGTTATAGGGACAGGTGCTTCTTCATCTGCAGCATCCTTCCTCCTTCTGTCCTTTTGTCTTGCACATCTGCTGAGCACTGCTGCTTACTCAGATCCAAGCCCCTCAAGCTGGTGGGGAGGGGAGGGGAGGGAAGGCAGCTGGCAAGGAGACTGATACAGGCCTGTAGTGCTGATGGGTACTGTTTGATGGGTAAATATATTTTAGAAATGCACCCTGGGTACTGAGGTTGTTCGGTATTGGAGGAGATCACCCATCCTTGGTCAAGCTGTCTGCCTCAGAAAAGTCACCAGCCACATTTGGTAACTTCTATCAGGAAAGGAGCCGTTTTCCTAAAGACCCCAGCAGAATGTCCTTATACTTAATGGTCAGAAATTTATCACATGGTTTCTGCCAGTTAAAGGGGCCATGTAGACATTTTCAGGGTCCACGGAAGAAGGTTCATGCTAACATAAACCAGATAACTTTCTTTTTTTAAGATTTATTTATTATATATACAGTGGTTCTGTCAGCTGCAGGCCAGAAGGAGAACCAGGTCTCATTAGAGATGGTTGTAAGCCACCATGAGGTTGCTGGGAATTGAACTCGGGACCTTTGGAAGAACAGCCAGTGCTCTGAATCTCTGAGCCATCTCTCCAGCCCAAAACAGATAACTTTCATGGCTACAGTGATAGGAATATGCTTTCTGCACACATGAGTCCAGCACTGGCTGTTCCTGATGGTGGGGGTGGCACATATAGGTAGCCATACTTATATGTACCAATCAGTGGTGGAAGTAGGGACATGGGGGCAGTGTTGCAATAGTTTATGGGCCAGGCTTGAGGTGGACTACTGCCTCTGGCATCTGTTGGTGAGGGTTCACACTTTCTGCAGGGAAGGCTGGGAAATGTTATCTGTTGCACATTTAGGAGGAAGAGGAGATGGATTGATGATTAGCCACAATCTTTGCTATACAGTCTCCTCCAAAGTCAGTGCTCTGTTAGCAAGGAAGAAGGGATGAATATTGAGGGGTAGCTAGGGGTGCTTCATCATAGAAGGAAAGGTGCTTGGAAGGCTCCAAAACCATTTTAATAATTTATTTTTTATTTTACGTATATTGATGTTGCCTGTATGTGTGAGGAAGTTGGATCCCCTGGAGAAGGACAGTTGTGAGCCATCATGTAGGTGCTGGGAATTGAACCCTGGTCCCAGTGCTCATAGCCTCTGAGCCATCTCTCCAGCTCTGAGACATCTGTTTTAAATTACTGTGTCTTTGCCTCCATTCGGAATTACTAGATGACTCAGTAGGAGAATGAAAGGTCTTGGCCCATGCCATGTTCTCCTCAGCCTGGCAGAATAGCTCCGTGTTGATTCATCACAGTAGCTGGAGATTATCCCAGGGAAAGTGACCTTCAGTTCCCCAAGACCAGAGGAGCCTGGGAATGTGCCTTGAGCCTGGCCAGCATTCCAAAGTTTCCCTTCTTCTAAAGCCCACTCTTCACCCATAGCTCCACACAGCAAAGAGTGACCTTCAATGCCCAGTCGTTTTTACTTGAGAAGTGTTTTCCCATATTTCCTGCTCGTGTTTGTCAGTAAGGAAAACATTGGTGAGAAGTGGCTGATTTATTGGCTTTCTCCAGTTTGTTGTAGGTTCCCGTGACAGGTGCTTTTCTAGCCACAGAGCTCTTTTTAGTGCCCTTTCCCTCCCATTTTCCCTTCCTTCCTCTTCACCTGCAACTTGGAAGAAACTGATATGAGCCCTTAATGTTGATGGGCATCCTAGGAGGGTCAGCCCTGGGCACTGAGATTGTCCCGTATTGAAGACTGTCACCCAGCCTTGGACTCAAGGCAGCCATCTGGGAAGGTGACCTCTATGCTGAGTTTAAGGATGATCAGGAATAAAACAAGTCAAGAAGATGTCAAGGCCAAGCCAGTGCCATGGACCCAGACACTAGTTTATGAAAATGGCTTCATGAGGTTCCTGTAGTCCAGTGTGCCAAAGCTGGGGTGGAGCAGCGGGGCCATTCACTGGCTGGGCGCTGTTGGGCTTCGGCAACAGAGGTGGCAGGAGGCCGTGCCTAAGGCAGCCGAGGGCCCAGCTCGTGGCATTCAGGGCCTGGCTGTGAAGTGCTAGGGCTGCGGCATTTGGGGGTCAGAGCTGGAGCAGGTCTTTGCTACCTTTCTAAACTCCCGCTCTGAAGAGTTTGCTGCTGGAAGCTGAGGAGGCTGTGGGCTTTGTCGCTTGTGCCGTCACCTCCCATGCCCTATCCCTCTGTCGCCAGCCTCAGCTGGTCCATTGCCCAGGCATTACTCAGGTTGTAAAAATAGAGTCTGGCATCAGAGCACCATCGAGAAGTTGGCGCTGTCATCACCTATCGAGACACTTAACCCGTGGGAGTTTTGATGCAGGGCTTTCCTGGAGCTCTGCGGATGAGGCTCTGAAGCTGGCGTGCACTTTCACTTTTCCTTTGGATTCCTACCAGTACCCTGTGCCACCTGCCCAGATTCGATCTGCTTGTGGTTGTATGTACCTACCTCAACTTTAGCCTCATACCCACACCTCAGCTCTAAAACCCACTGGATGGCTTCCTCTTGCCACACGTGGCGCCTGGTGTGAGAAATCAGGTCTCCTCTGTGAGACCATTAACCGCTAACCAGCATTCCAGGGGCTTCCATCTCCCACATGTGAGAACCTGGTCAGCCTGGCAGGTGTGTGGTCAGCTCAGCCTCCGGAGGATCAGCCCTCACACCCAAGTACTGCCAGCATAGCTGTGCTGCTGTTTCTCCTTAGGGAACTGAGGGCTGAACTGAGAGAGCTGTCAGCTGCCCTCAATGTGATGAATGGCCCCAAGGGCAATTTCCTTCCTTCTCCCTACAAGTTTTATTGCAGTGGATTTGGTGGGGGTGGGGCAGAGAGAGCAAGCTTCACACAGCTGAATGAACAGCTTTCTTTCCCTTTGCCTCAAAGGAGGTTGATGTGAATCCTTGGGAGTCTCTGACCGGTGGTCCATGTGCCTCAGAGACCGAGAATAACAAGGAAGAGGTAGTCATCATTCGCAGGCTCTGCAGGCTTTGCAGGGTGCATGGTGGTGACACCCTCCCCCCCCCCCAGTCCCAAGAGGCAGGGGATGCTCATTCCAGAGAACAAGTTGCTTTTAAATTCTCCCTAGGTAGGAAAAGAAGGATGGCAGTGTGGCACACAGGGACACAGCAAATATAACAAAAAGGGTGCAGTGTCCCTCATCCAGGTGGTGGCTGTGTCCCAGCACACCGGTGGGAGGTCACCAGATGGCTTCTCGATAGGGAGAGAAGAGAATCTTAGCTCTCATTTGCTTCTTAGGTTCAACAGTAGTGGACCCGTCTCTCCTGGCTGTAGGCAGCTGCTCCAGTGAGCTGAGTTCAGCTCACATCAGGGCCTCATTTTTCTTCTCAAGAAAAAAATTATTAGTGAGAAGTAGTTGTTTGGACAACATCCCATATGAATTTAAGCCTAATTGTTGTTTTAAAGAATGAAAATTCCAACCGTTCTACTTGACCAGTAAGACTCAAGAGCCAGATGCTGGGCTGAAAACTTGCTAGTTCAGAGAGGTGGAGAAAGCACCCAGCTGATCTTCCTTCTCAGCCCATATCACAGGAAGAAAAAGCCTATTAGCTTACCTGGCAGCCTAGAAGGAAAAAAGGCAAAAAGCTAAAAGCCAAAGAGCTAAACAGCCAAAAGCCAAAGGCCAAGGAGCTGAAGAGCTTCTCCAAACTGTCATAAATGTCCCTCTCTCAAAGTCCCTCCTTACTGCTTAATCCCTGTCAGCTGGTTTCTTGCTCCACCTCTTGACCTAGGGTTAACTTTATTAAATCCTGTGTACAGAAAGCTCTTGGATTAAAGGTGTATACTAGGACTGAGGCCAGTGCTAGGATTGCATTGGCCACTGTGCTATTTCCTCCTTGGATCCATCCTACCCTAAATCAGGTACTCTTTTCCCCCCTCCTAAAGAAAAGGAGGTGACTACCTACATCTAATTTGTGATGTTCACGTACCTGTTCGAAATAAACAAAGTTTTTGGATTAAAGGTGTGTGTTAGGGCTGAGCCAAGCCAAACAAGAAACACATTTTTACCGTTCACAGTTTCGGGGTTCACAATGGGATCAAATATCCTGCAGCACCTAATGTGTGAGGAATGTGATCCCTTGGAGTGTGGAGGAGACGCACCAACCATCTTAGTCTTTGCTTATACTTTCCTGCTGAGTGTTTATTACCACACAGGTGGTCAAAATTCATCACCTTTCCGTCCCTTTTACAAACAGTCAAGGCCAGCTGAGGATCTGGTTTTCCGCCTGGGACTCTTTCAGCCATCTTTTAACCATCCATCTACATGAGGATGAATAAAGTCCTTACTTGACCATAGCTTAGCTTGAAGGCGTGGAGGAAATTTTTCTCTGTGTTGACCCTCTTTGTAGGCTGGTCATGATGGTAAGAGTTTACCACGTGGGCTCCTCCTGGCCCTTCAACAAGAGGACAGGTGATTGCCCACAGTATACCGGACATTTTAGAGATGTCTCACAGTCCCCTGTGACATAGTTGGCATTGGAGGACAAGGGGGAAATGTCCTTCCCTTCCAATTCCTCTGACCGCATCAGGGTAGCTAAGCACTGTGTCTTACTTAGTCAGTGTTCTAGTGCTGTGAAGAGATAACATGACCAAAGCAAGTCATAAAGCATTTCATTGGGGCTTGCTTACAGTTTCAGAGATTTAGTCCATTGTCATGGCAGGCAGACACGGTGCTGGAGAAGGGGCTGACAGTTCTGTGTCCATATGTGCAGGCAGCAGGAAGGGCAAGACACTGGGCCTGACTTGGGCTTGCAAAACCTCAAAGCCCGCCCGCCCTCGGTGACACACTTCCTTCAACAAGACCACACCTAATCCTTCTCAGTTGTCACTCCCTGATATCTAAGCATCGAAATATGGCAGCCTATGGGAGCCATTCTTACTTAAATCACCACATACGTCTACTGATCACGGACTACACCAGTTGGTACTTTTAACTATTGTGTAATATTTAGATAAAGCTGGGATAAAAACAAGCACTTTTAAATAAACATTGATCAGACATAGAGTTAAGCAGTGTTTTGACAGCAATGGGTTGAACTTTGACCTTAGACATTTTACTACAAAGTCTTATCTTTTACATACCCCCATGTCATTTGATCAGACCTTTATAGCTTGCTTCAAACTTTCCAGTTTTTTTCCATTCTGGAAAAAAAAAAAATCAGGCATCATAATCTTTATCAGTAATCAAACAAGTCCAGCTTTGATAATGTTCCCTAAGCAGGCACAGCTGGTCTCTTGAGGACCTCCCTGGCCAAGACGTCAACAAAGCAATATGGTTACTTTGTGTTTGTGGAGAGTTCAGATCCGTGTTAAAATAAGCCTATCCTCCATCACGGCACAAGTCCCTGTGGGGTACATTAACATCACAAATTAAGTGTAGATAGTCATCTCCTTTTCTTTGGAGGGGGGAAAGAGTATCTGATTTAGGGTAGGATGGATCCAAGGAGGAAACAGCACAGTGGCCAGTGCATGTTGGCTCCCCAAAAAGACAGTAAAAGAAACAAGAAAAAATTCCATGGTCTTAATTTGGAATAGTTACTTTTCTATCAAGAGAAAGAAGAGAGAGAGAAAGGGAAGGAATGAAAGAAAGGAAGGAAACAGAGAGAGAGAAAGACAGACAGATGATATAAAATAAGTCTATAGATGGGAGGTTTTATTTGGGTTTGTGGTTCCAGAGGGGTGAGAGTCCATCATGGCAGCAGGGAGCTAAGAGAGCTTACATCTTCGGCCACAGCATGAAGCACACACAGTGAACTCAGAGTAGGGCCACACTCTACTCTCAAAGCCTCCCCCAGTGCCATACTGCCTCCAGCACGCCTGGCCCTTCTAAACCTATCTAAGCAACACCAACAACTGGGACCAGGTGTCCAAATAAATACCAGAGCCTCGGGGGACATTCCTTACTCAAACCACCACACTGCCCAAGCAGAGGGCGTCCATATGTCTCACCACAAATTGTAACCGTGGATGCCAGGCAATGCCATCTGGATTTTTGTCTGACTTCCCCTTAATTCCTAGAGACAAGAACCCAGGAAAGAAGAGAACAGAATGGGAGGTGAGCCTGGTGCCCATAGGTGGCGCTATTGCTCTGGGAAGAAGAAAATGGCCTAGGTGCTGTTTTTGGCCCCATCCAAGCATAGTTTGGGCTGAGGTTAGATGGGTCTGCGATCCTCTGTGTTGGCTGGAATTTAAGATCCAGCTTGTCAAAAATAGCCAGTCCTGATTTGATACCCAAGTAGCCTTATCGTGGTCTCTTTTACACTATCCGGTACTCTCCTTAGCAGGGTTAGGAGAAATGTATTGAATGGTGCTGGAGCATCTCTCCTCTCACTAGAGGAGTCGGTTCACTGCTGTCTTGGGGAGCCTGTTTTCTTAGAGCTCTTATTACCCCAATTGCTTCCCATCCTGGTTTCATGAGAGCTAACTTCGCAGTCTCACCGGAATGGACGTTTCTTTCACTCCAGTTTCCAGTGCTTTCTTAGTCGCTGACTGCCTTCTTCAGCGGGTGATGTTCTGGGTTAGGTGCTTCTGAGCAAGAGGGTTACCTGAAATCACCAAGAACACACATGAAGCTGTGGATCAGGGTACTTCATGTCAGGGACACATCTCATTCACCGCCTCATCCAAACTCCAGGGTGACCCAGCCACCAAGGAATGTTTCCATTCTGGGATCAGTACTGATCCAAAGTTCACCTAAGACCCTGGGAGCCATTGAAACACGGAGTGGGTCATGTTTCTCCCAAGGGAGAGGGCATCCCAGCACTCTGCCAGATGGATTTGAGATCCAGGGTGGGACCTCACACTGCTAGAAAAGAATAATCTTGGTATCTCATGAAGAACACACAAGCAAAGCGGAAGTAACTGAGCAAAGCAATTTTAAAAATGTAAAATCTTATCTTATGCCCGTGGCTGTTTCGCTTGGATTTATTGTCTGTGCACTTCATGCATGCAGTGTCTGTGGAGGCCAGAAGAGGGTATTGGGTCCTCTGGAACTTGAGTTACAGGCAGCTCTGAGCTGCTGTGTGCATGCTGGGAATCGAACCTGGGTCCTCTGCAAGAGCAGGTGCTCTGAACCACCAAGCCTTCTCTCTAGCCCACAGTTTCTTTTTGGGAAAAAAAAAAGGGGGGGGGGGACATTACCCAGAACCCAAAGTGGGCTAGTGAGCACAGAAGACCAAGATGACCCTGTCTTTTATCCTTAGTGTAGATGATGACTGTGTCTCATCCCATTGGTGGGAGTTTGAGTTCACAACTTCATATGATCGTCTGATGGGTGTGAAGGAGAATGCAGAGATTCAGGGTACACAAGCCCTTATTACTTTTGAAAGAAAAGGACCATGTCACACAGCAGTTATTTAAAATCCATCTTTAGCACACACACACACACACACACACACACACACTTAATTTGAATGGGTGTTTTGTCCACATGTATGTCTGTGGACCACATGAGTGCCTGGTGCCTGGGAAAGGCCAGATCATCCCATCCTCTGAAACTTGAGTTATAGACAGGTGGGAGCTGCCCTGTGGATGCTGGGATTCAAACCTGGGTCCTCTGGAAGAGCAGCCAGTGTTCTTAAGCACAGAGACATCTCTCTAGCCCTTAAATTCATTTTTTAAAGAAGCACTAGGTTCTGAGTTCCATATTAGCAAGAAAAAGTCTCTTATCTTTGTCTTAAAACAGGCAAAGCTCACACTCTGTCCAGTCTTTTATCTCACTGAGATCAAACCGGACACATCACACTGCAACTTGCTTTATAGTCTTACTTTTTCACTTAACAGTAACGTTTTCCTGTTCCTGGTGGTTTTGTTAATTATTCACAGCTACTCTAGAAGGCAAAACATGTATGAATAGGCCCCGAGAAGCCCTTCCTCCCCTACAGCAGAAATGACAGCTCACCTGTCTCCTGCCAGGCTTTTTCTGTAAGTTTCTGGAAATTTCCATAATCGTGCCAAGGTGTGCAAATGTTAAGTTTTGCCCAAGTGAAAAGTGAAGTTGCCGGTGTCCTGCATGGCTTGGTCCTGGAGCCCTGATTGGGGTAACAAGGGAGTGAAGAAAGGACACAAAGATATATAGGGAAGCTGGGATAGGATGGGCTGTGCTCACTCTAATGGAGGGCACCTACTGTGCAGCAACCTAAAACCCAGCAGTGTGTTATAGACAGCACAGGAGGAGGGGTTAGCCAGTCAAGGGGGGGGGAGGGCTCAGGGGCACAGCATTGGTTGCAGTCATCCCAGAGGAGGAAGCTGCTTGTGGGTTTTGCACATACTGTCAACATCTGCACAAGCAGAGGTAGGCTCTCCCAAGTCTCTGAGCATCGTCTGGGGAAGACTTTTTTGCTAGTGCCTGTGGTGGAAGGGTTTTCAGCCGAAGAGTACCTTGACAATAGGACCAAGGAGTACCACAAAAATCATACCATGCAACAGGCACCATGCAAGAGATTTATTGGAGAGGTGGGACAAGACACAAAAAGCTGCCTCTGAGCGGGGGATGGAAAACAGAGAGAAAGAAGCAGACAGAAGCAGACACCAAGCCATGATGGTATGGGCTTTGTAGGGGGTATGAAGCATGCACATAGGAAAAATACGTGCCACAGTAGTGACGTGTGGAAAGGTGTCGTATTGGCCTTTACTGATGACGGGGGTGGGAGGTTGGGGGATGGGGGCTGGCACCTGGTTCTGGAATGTGAGCAATTTTTAGTTGACTAGCCCATGGGTCTGAGGCACTGGCGTCCTTGACATGCCGTGCTAATGCCCACAGCACACATCCACTCGGGACTTCCCATATGGGGCAGTGCTGTATATGTTGTGGTTCTGGGTGTGTGTATGTGTAACTCTTACCCTTTTAAATTCCCTTCTTTTTAAAAAAAATAATCTATTCTTTGAGACTTTCATTACACACACAATGTATTTTGATCATATCCACCCCCACAAGCCTCCAGCTCCTCCCAGTCCCCACCACTGCACCTCCCTTCCGACTTTAAGTTCTTTAAAAAAAAAAAAAAAGTTCACTGAGTCCAATTCCTGCTGTCCATAAGCACCTGGGTGTAAAGCCATCCAGTGGATCACAGATAACCTACCAGGTTTTCTTCGTCCCTGAAGAAAACCCACTCTCCCTTCCCTGCCAGCCATCAGCTGATGCTAGCTCCCCAGCTGTGGGTGGGGCCTTCTGAGCCCCCTCTTGTTTTTCACTTGGCTGTAGGCCTTGGGTGCTCAGCTTCCACACCTAAGGCCCTCTCTTTTTTGCAGCCAAGTCGTGTTCCAGTGTGTGCCAGAACTGTTTGTTGTGTTTTCCCCGTTCTCCCATAGACAAATGATGCAGTTGTTTCCAGATTCTCGTAATAACTTCTAAAGCCTTGTCTGCACGGGGTAGTGTTTCCTTGAAGGACTCTGGCCTTTGCTGTGGTTCTCCAGTTCGGTGCTGTCAGAGCTCTGAAGCAGGTGAGCAGCCAGGCAGTGTCTGCATAGACTTTTGTGAGTTAGACTCCCGAAGCTTACATAGTATCTGTCCTGTCACATTCTGTTAAACAAGAGAGCCCCCATGGCCTGCTCAGAGGACCAGAACACTTCTGATGGGAGATATGACAGGTGGTAGATACGTTAGATTAAAACTAATGTATTTTCATATTCTCTCTCTGTCTCTGACTGTTTAAGCCTTGGCTTCAAACTTCCCTCCTTGTTGTAGTTTTGAAGAGTAAATGTCTCCACAGGCTCAAGGGGTGAATACTTGCTTGATCTTAGGTAGTGGCTCTATTTGGGATCAGGTTCTGGAAACCTGAGAGGGTACAACCCAGAGCAACCAGGTCACGGGGTGAGTCCTCGTGGACTCTGTCTTGTCCTCTTTAGCACTTCGCTCCCTCTCATACTCTCCCTCCTTCCTGTCCACTATCATACAGTCCCAGCTCTGTGCTCTTCTGCCCATGTGAGGCCAAGCCACAGGGCAAACTCTGAAACCATGAACCAAAGCAAGTGTTTCTGCTCCTCAGTTACAGGAAAGACAAAGTGATAGATACACTACCTGTCTCAGTTTTCTAGAACCTTCCAGAGTGAGCTCAGGGCCTTGTGTTGCAGGTCCAGGATGTGTTTCGAGAGTTTCACCTCTCTGCTCCTCAGGCATCTCTGGAGAGCCGTAGTTTTCCCACTCCACATTTTCCCTGGAGGTAGGGAGGCTGCTCCTTCAGGTTTGGCATCCCAGATGCCTCCTTGTCCTAATGGGTATATATGGACAGAACTTCAAATCCCCGGGGAGCAAAACTCTTCTGTAAATCAAAAGATGTGGAGAAAGTTGGGTGTAGTGGCCCATGCCTTTAATCCTATCACTTGGGAGGTAGAGGCAGGTGGGTCTCTGAATTTGAGACCAGCCTGATCTGCAAAGCAAGTCCAGGGTAGCCAGGGCTATGGGGTCACACAGAGAAACCCTGTCTTGAAAATTAAAAAAAAAAAAAAAAAAGAAAAAAGAAAAAAAAAAACGTGGAGAATAGGAGGGCCTCGGTATAGGGTTGGGTCAGAGGGTGGGGCCTTTTGGTTTATGGACCATGCTTCGTTCGTTCTAGACCATCATAGGAATTAGGTAGCAGTCCAAGGGAAAGAGCTCTTTGAAGAATTAGATTTATTTTTATTTTTTATTCATTTACTTGGTTTTTTGAGACAGGATTACTTTGGGGAACAGCCAGGCTGTCCTGGAACTCACTTTGTAGACCATGCTGGGCTCGAACTCATTGAGCTCCACTTGCCTCTGTCTCCTGAGAGCTGTGCCACTACCACCCAGCAGGAAGAAGATGGCTTTGCGTTAGGTTTTAAATCAGTGTGTTTAAATGATTTGTTTTACAAAAGGAGGGTTTCTTTTAGTATATTCTGAGGTCAGAGAGAAGCAGCAGAGAGCTTTATTCTGATTGAATCACTCACAACCAAGGTCAGGGATAGGGCAGCCTGTGGTTGGTTTTCACTGAGCTAGGAGCAAAGCCAGCCGGATGTGAGATGTGTTCAGAACAGTAACTTACTAAACCACACCCTATAGCAAACATACCTCGTGCAAGTTTACGACGCACAGCGGGTGCCCAGTCTGTAACTCGGCAGAGCTTGGAAGCATGGTTCTAAAACAGGCCTCCACCTACCGCACGCAGGAGCCTTCTTTGCCCATATAAGGTGCCCATCTAGACACTCGGCTTTCAGTGATAATACAGACTACCTACTTTTTTATTTTGGTAAGCTTGTAGAAGATGGATAAAAAGGGGTGCTTTACATTCTCCAGCCTGCTCGTGCTAACAGCCTTTCTCTCTGCACCCCCACCCCTGCCCCGAGGTTTCATTCACTATCTTTGGCCCATTGGCCTTAAGCCTTGTGTTTGCATGCATTGCAATGCTGAGCTAAGCCAGGCTGACCGGCAGTATGAATAAAAATGACTCCCATAGATTCTTGAATTTGAACAGTTGGTGGCGCTGTTTTCAGGGGTTATGAAACTTAAGGAGATGGAGCCTTGCTAGAGGGCATATATCTTTTGGGGAGGACTTTGAGGATTTCTAGCCTTGCCCCACTTCTTGTCTCCATCTCCCCTCCCCACCCTCCCTCCTTCCTCCTCCTTTCCCCTACCGTCTCTCTCCTTGTGTGTGAAACAGAATATGATCAGCCAGCTTTCTGCTCCCTTTTCTGCCATGATGGACTCCATCCCTCTGGAATGGTAAACGCTTTCTTCTCTCTCTAAGATGTTTTCGGTCCTTAAAGAGACAGTAACAAACAAGTAAGGAAGACTAAGTATTGGAATGCACAGCAGTGCTAGTACCTGCTTTCTCTGCTAAGGGCTGAGACCAAATAACAGTTTGTGTTCATTCCCAAGCTTGACACCTGTGAGTCTGTGTCACAATGCTTAAGCACAACTTGAAATGCAAAGGACACTAACGTTTTTGAGAACCTATTTTAGAGATCTGAATCAAGGACTCAGTGGGTCCTGACATGCAGAGGGTACCTGGGAGTGGCTGTCCAGCGTTGGCCAGATCCATGGACTAGAAGGTTCATTCTGTACCGTGACAGTCACCGCCACCATGGAGTGAGGCTGCAGGTTTCTGAAGCAGCGTCTAAGGCCATTGAGTAACTGTCTACAGGACTAGCAGTGGTCCACGGAGAACCTGGTGTCTGTCCTTGTCTTGATCAGGGTACAGATGGTCTGGCAGTGAGCCAAGAGTGTGGTTTCAGCCTGAAAAGGGCCTCGTGAGACAAGACATCTTCCTGCAGCCAACTTGCATGTTCTGGTCCAAGCATCCAAGCAATAAAGACAGTGTAGTCGATAGCCCTCCTTCCCGTGTGTGCCTGAGTCACTTTGCACACCTGTGATTCTTAAGTTTTGGGAAAGCTTTTTTGTTTTTGTATTTATTTATTTATTACTCGAAAAATGTGACTTTTATCCTGCAGACCATCATGTGCGCCACTTGCATTTCCAGTTTACAGCCTGTTCTACCCTCTTCACCTTTCCTTCACTCCCGACCTCCACCCCTGAGCCCCAAGACAGGTTTTTTCTTTGTAGCTCTGGCTGTCCTAAAACTTACTTTGTATACCATGCTGGCCTTAAACTGCCCGCCTCTGCCTCCCAAGTGCTGGGATTAAAGGCAAGCACTACCAGTGCCTGGCTTTCCTTGACATTTTAAGAGCCTTTTAATTGACACGGTTTGCTTGCAAAATAGGATTTTTAAAAAAAAGCAGCTATGCTTTTGAAGCAGCTTTGGTGAGTTAGCTATGCCAAATGCATGTTGTCCTTTCTCTCGAGGTATGGTTGATGTTCTAAAATAAGAACACCATTTTCAGATGTAGCTGCTCCCAAAACTCCAGGAAGAGCAGAGTGATAGTTGGATGAATCAGACTTCTCCTCGAATGTCAAGAAGAGGTAGCTGAAGCATACGTGAAAAGTGAACCCCCTAGCTTGCTGAATCCCTCGTTTCAGCCTTGAGAAATAACTGGCCACCTTGACGATTTAACTGGGGGAGCAGGTGGATGGTTTTCCAAGAGAGAGTCATTGGACCTTGCAGTTGACAAATTTAGAAAGAAAAAAAAAATTATTGGGCTTGGAAAGCTGGCTCAGCAGTTAAGAGCAGGCACTTGTTGCTCCTCCAGAGACCCAGTTATGGTTCCCTGTACCCACATCAGATAGCTCACAGCCACCTTTAACTCCAGCTCCAGGAGATCTGATGTGTGCACATACACACGCACACACGTGCACACAAGTAAAAATAAAATAAATATTTTTAAAAATTAAAAATAGTTCATGCTTTTAAAAACACCAACTCCATGAGTCACCAGCTTCAGAACTTTCTTGGAAAGAAATCACAGATACATAATTCATGCTGTATATTTTAGAAAGGCACATCTTGGAATAAAAGTTCTCGTTGGTTGGACGCACAGGCTGCAGGAAACGCTGCGTGAGGTTTGTGGCTGCTGGATTACACCTGAGCAAGCCAGCGCTAAGGGTTTGAAAGCCTGTAATTATGACAGGATGTGCTTTGATGGCTAGATCTGAAAAGTGCTGGTGCTGTCATCAGCTGACTGCACGTAGGAATCGCTTCTTGGGATAATTGTGTGTGTTGTCAAACCTTCTCCAGGTGTGGGTGGTAAGAAACCCTCCCGGCTCCCTCCTTCTGTTCAGGTGGATTCTCTTGTCCTTCCTGCTTGGGCCTTTGCCACAGAGTGAATCCTGATTGGTTTCACCCAGTTGTCACATCCATTCTTAGGTTGTTGGTTTGGGCTTGGGCATGGGACTTGCTTCTAGGGAGGGGAAGGAAAGTCTGTTGGAGGGCTTCTGGTAAAGTAGAGGCCCAGGGGGTTGTCTACCTCTGCCCTCTACCAGGCATGGCTGTGGTGTTTGGGAGTGTGGCATCAGTTTCTGACACTAAGAGAAGCCGGCCTTGGGAGAGGACAAACAGGGAGGTTGCCAAGAGCATCAAGTATAGAAAGATCTTGGCTCCCCAAATGGTGGGTGCTTTTGAGCTGTTGTTTTAGTGCTGTGAATATTTGTTGACAAGGTTGCCGCATCTTACTGGGTTAGCTGGGGGTTTGTTGCTGCTTGCCGTTACTGTCTGCAGCCAAAGCATCTTCATGGCTACACAAGGACAGAATATTGGGTACCGCTCTAATGGTGGAGCAGAGTGGGAGCCTCATAAGTCAAGGTCTCCAAACACTCTGGGGCAGTGTGCCAAATTTGCTCTGTCCTGGCCTTGAACTAAATGGCATTTAAAACCTCTTCAGATTCTGACTTTCTCTGCTATTCCCAGTAGGTAGTCTCTTGCTTGGGATGGGGAGAGTGAGCGGAGGCGAGGACGAAGCAGAATAAGTTCCTCAGATTTGCTGCTGGGCACCAAACTGCCTAAGGCTCACAGGCTGGCGCTTGTAGGCAGCTCTCCACAGTGATGTCTGTTACAGTCTTCACAACCAGGGCTCCATTTCCTCATGGTGAAAACCATGATTACTAAGGGTTGAACAGCTTTAGACCTAGGCCCCTGATCTGAGTCCCTCCTTTGTGGAAGGAACTAAGCAAGGAGGGTTTAGGGATAGTGCCAGATCATCAAAGGTCCAAAAGTGGGCTGAAGAACCCTGGGCCCATTGTGACCTTTTAATTAGGGCACACTTGGGGACTGACCTATAGTTCTAATCTGTATCCTGCACCACTGTGGGCTGCACTGTAACCATCACCACGCTGGGGAATGGTATTGTCATGGATTACCTTTCCAGGTACCCTGGATGAGAGAAGTGTCTGGGAAAGTGAGGTGTAGGGCAGACATTCAGGGGCAGTTGTACCTCGGGGCTCCCGTGTGTCATGCAGAGGGCAGGGGCCTTTCTGAGCTTGCTCCTGGAGGAGAACACATGCTGGTAAAAGATGGACTCTGAGCCTAGGAAACAAGAGCCAGTGATGAATTGAGCCTGTCACACAAGCTGGCACTGTTTGGTGGCATGTTTTTGCAAATTACCATCACAGTAACATACCAACTCCAGTCTGCTCTTCAGGGCCGGTTCAAATTGCCTCTTCCAGGGAGCCCACCTGCTGTCTCCTAGTCTGGGTCTGATCCCTTTGCCCTCTCCTTCCCCTGAGGCTCTGGTTTCCTGTGGCCTAATGTTTGGCTTACTCCTTACTTCACTGATTGGACTATTAAGTTTACTTTTAAGACTGTTATTAAATAAACTTGCTTTATTATGAGGAACTCACAAATACAACCATAACACTGCCAGATTAAAGTAGCCACTGAAACAAGCCCTTACCCAGTCTCAAACTCAATAATTCATCAGTGAACCCTTGTGTAGTTAGAATGGCCCATCTGAAGTCCTGGAACTTCACTTAGTGTTTTATGCTTCCATTATCAGTTACGTTTTTATGCACTTTTCAGCACAAAGAAAAACTATAGCAGAATCGAAACTAGAAAAACTTTATATCCTCTTTAATGACTCCTGTCCTTTTGCCTGCATTCCATCTACTTTAAAAAAAAAAAAAAACTTTAACAAAAAAAGCAGGTTTTGTTTGTTTTTCCCCTTTGAATGTCAGAGACATCATGGAAGTAGAGAATCCTATGATGACCCTTAAGGCTCCACCTCCCGGCTTCAGCAGTCACTAGCATTTCACCTGCCTCGTTATCCTCCCTTGAATCCCAGAGGTTGTTTGTTTGTTGTTTGTTTGTTTTTGAGGTTTACTTTCTTTTATTTTCATGTGTATGGGTGTTTTGGTATGTGCACTACATGCAGGCATTGCCTTCAGAGACCAGAAGAGGGCATCAGATCGCTTGGTCCTGAAGTTACAGATAGTTGTGGGCTGCCATGCGGGTGCTGGGAATTGAATTCCAGTCTTTTGAGAGGGCAGCCAGTGCTCTTAACTGCTGAGCCACCTCTCCAGCCCCATCCCATGAGTATTTTTACAGCAAATCCTGGTCTCATATCCTTTCTTCTGTAAATCTGTAGTGCATTTCAGCTTTGAGTTTCAAGATGCTCCCTTTTACCTCCCAGAAGTATTCTCTGTCCTCTGCACGAGGTCTTTCTCATTTAGACTAGCACCAGTTGATGTCAGGAAATACTTTGTTCTGGGATGACTTGTACATGCATGCATGAATGAGTGAGTGAATGGATGATGGATGGATGGATGGATGGATGGATGGATGGATGGGTTGGCATCCACTTCAGAAGCCAGCTTCCAAGTTACTGGGAGAGCTCTGGAAATGGGCTAACTGCTGTGAGCTCAGAGCACCCCATTTCAGTCTGTTCTCCTGGGCTTTCCAGCTGGCTCTGTAATTAATCCATCTTCATCAGTCTCCAAGGTTGGTTTATTCTTAGCCAAGCAGCTTTGATTTTGCAATTAAACCCCACTCTGTGGAGACCTTGGAAAGAGAGGAGCCTTCAGATGCAGCCTTAGCCTTGCCTGGTTCATGTTTACTTTACAATTACATGATTCCTTTTAAAATTATAATGTTCTTTACTTAGGCCAAAATGACTATGACCGAGATGAATCAGAGTATAGAATCTACCCAAAGTAGTTTCTTTATTTAATTCTATCTTTCTGTTCCTGGTAGTAGTACTTTAGCTGCACATATGGAAGATAATTGAATGCATCTTTTCTTTCGAGTAGCCACGGTCACTTTTAAAACCCTAAATTCTGTATGCTTTGAAGGGGAAACCAGAGCCTGTTGCCTGATGTGGCATTCTTGGTTCTTACAAGGTAACAAATAGTCCAGGGCTCGGCTCTGGAAGCCTCTGTTGATGGAACGGTAGCTTAGGGAGATGCCTTTGACGTGCTCCTTTTCCCTTTAATTCAGAAACGGTATTTACTGTGGTGTAAAGGGATCTGCTTATTATCTTGTGTTGCTTCAACTCTGCACTTTCCTTTTGCTGCTCAGATTTATGGTAAAGCCAAAGGGAGTTAGCTGGCTTTTTCTGTTTGTTTAAGCAGAAATTCAATGTAATAATTCTAGGTTTGAGGTATTTTTAACCAGGGACTAGAGCTATGTCCAGTAGATGGCTCATAACAGGTAGTGCCATGAGCCAGAACGTGGACCAGCTGTTTCCATAGGACTATTTTGGGGGAGTTGCATTTGGTTATGATGTGTGTTGGACCAAGAGCATCTTTTCCATGGAAGCTGGTGGGACCTGAGAGATGTTGGGGAATAGGAAGTGAGGGAGCCACAGTCCCCCAGAAGCGCGTCACCTAGCCAGCACAGCAGTGAGTCATCCTGTGGATTTGATTATCTGGGCTATCAAGTAATAGGCTTCCCTCTAGGCTGAGGCAGTTGTGACCTGTGTGAGTGTGATAGGGTGTCTGAGGAGCTGCAGTAGCCCCCCCAGCAGTATTGCGCGTGAAGATGGCAGGAAGGAAACCCAGCATGACTTACCAAGTGCCTCACTGGCTGGCATAGCAAAAGGGGAAGAGAGCATTGGATGAGCCAGGCTGCATCCTGGATGCAGAGCAGAACAGCAGCCATCCTTGGTAATCTTTGAGTTTTTGCTGTGGGAACTAACAAGCCGAGGCATACGTTCCAGGATGAAAACCCCTGGGCATGGCTGGACACAGCAGTTGAGCTGAAGGCTTGCTATGGAAGAGGAGCCACGAATGGGGCTACAGGTTTGGCTGCCTGCCCTGATGGCTAGGGACATGGGCCAGTGAACAGGGAAGTGCCCAGCGGCCAGGATCTTGAGAAGAATGCACAGCGTGAAGCAGGAGCCACAGTTCTGGAGGGTGAATTTGGGGCTTAGGTAGGCATGGCGTCTGTGTAGTTCTACCAGGGAGTTCTGGAGAGTCAGGCATGGCACATCTCCGTGTGCCATCTGTTTTGCCTTCTGCAGTGCTTACTCCTCACCACCTTTGCTCGTTCATGTTCTTATCCCCAGGAAACGTCATGCTCTCACAACTTAGTGAAACAAAGTGAGTCTCTCCTGAGAGCGTGTAGAAAATTAGCAGCAGAGCTGGGAACGGAGCATAGATCCAGGGGCCTCTGGAGCCTCATCCTTTCCACTCCATTAGGGTTCCCATCAACTTAGTGAGTGTCCCTGTTTGGGAGTCCCTGCAGCATCCCTCCCCCTCTCCCCAGGAAGCACACACTCAACCTTCAGCATCCTAGCTACAGTTGTATACCACTGTCTTCAAATCCCTGCCGATCTTGGGCCCTGACAACATCACTTAGCTATTTTAAAGACCAAGAACAGAGCGTAGTCTCCATCCACCACATCTTCTACTGCAGTGGACTCCAGAGAATGAAATGGACACCAGAAGGTGCTGTGTGTCTGCTTCCGGGTTTAGTCAGCCTCAAGCTGGCCTGTGTGCAGAGCCTGAGGATGTGACGCAGCACAACTGGAACCAGCAAGACGCTGACCTTGCTGGAGAGTCAGATAGGGCACAGAAACCAGGGTGAAGTGTGTGCGTGTGGAAGAGAAAACATGGGGCATATTCCCACTGAAAAGTCAGGGTAGGCAGAAAATGACAGCTGTCCGGAGATTAAGAGCTGCAAAGCAGTTACACGAGCTCAGCCATCTGGTTAACCCAGCATACCTTCTCTGTTTTACATTAGTCTAAATGCAATCCCTTTCTCCAAAAGTACTCAACAAGTTGAGGAATGTGGACAGGATAGAGGATGGCATCGTGGGGTGCAGATCCTTGTGCAAGACTTTTTTTTTTTTTTTTCTCTTTCTCTTTTCCATCAGTTAGCTTTTGCTTTGTATCAAGTTCCCAAAACTCACTGGCTTAAAACAGCAGTCGTTATATTTGTATGTGAATTTGTGGGTTGGCCTTGAATTTCCTCTGGTCTGGAAAGATTCCACCAATAGATGCCTGTAGGCTTGGCTGAGCTGGGTGGTCTAGGGTACCCTCATTCATAATGATTGGCAGGCTGGTTGTTTGGAGAAAGCCTCAGTAGGGGCTGTTTTTGTTGGTTCCACATGATCTGTCATCCTTCAGCAGATAAACCTGTAAATCCTCCCAGAGCCCAGCCCCAATGCATTACAAGCCCCTGCAGGCTATCCATCTGCTCTATTCCCATTATCTAAAACAAATCTCTTGGCTAAACTGGTAGTCAGTTTGGGAGCCCGTTACATCAGTCCATGGATACAGAAGAAGGAGGAATCAGAAGCCTTTGCACTAAGAAATGCATCATGCTGCAAACCTGGGTTTAGCACAGCAAGTAGCAGTTGCTGCTATCTGACGCCCACCTGAAAACAGCTCTCAGCCACACCGTGGCGAATTTCTTAGGAAAAGTCAGTGTCAAGAGAAACTGTAGGACACATGGAGCGATTCTGGCAGCCTGTTCTGCCAGTCACCGAGGTGGGAAATCCCCAAAGGGGCTCAGGACAGAAAGTTAATGAAGGGCCAGGTGGAGCCCAGAAGCCAAAGAAAGCCATTGTCTCCTACATGCAAAGCATGGGTCAGCCAAGAGGCAGGTCTAGCCTGGGAGGTCCTGGTGCAAGAGATGCCATCTGGACCCAAAAGTCAAGGACAGTTTTCCTGGGCCAGCACAGTGAGATTCCTAAATCTCAGTTCCTGAATGAGAGACCTGATTGGAGCAGATTTGAGGGAGAACATCAGGGGGAGAGCTGCAAATCAGAACACAAGAATGTCGAGTGTTCACCCATCCAACAGGAACCGAAAAGTGAGTCGAGAAACTCCACCCTAAACTGTTTCCCTAGAGGAAGAAATCAATTGCAAAGTTAATAATAAGCCATTTTCTCTATATACCAGTCCCCTGCATGCCAGGGAGTGTGCTTATTAGCTTTGAGTTTGGTCCACACAACACCCTAAGGCAATTAGTCCAAATTTCCAGATGAGAAACAGCCTCAGGGAGGTTAAGTAATCGGCATCAGTCACCAGGCTTGTAATGTGTCTGACCCCGTGGCACTGAGCCCATTCTCTGAAGCAGGCTGCTGCTGATGTCGGACATGACAGACAGCATCATTAGGCAGCCAGGCCCATAAGACCCTCTAACAGTAGAGCTTGGGAAGACCCCCAGTGCTGCCCTCCCAGGTAGAAGCTCTAGAAGACAGCCACGTAGAGGAGGGGAGCATTCAAAGATGGCATCAGCCACAAGAGAAGATGACAGAGGAAACCATGAAGCAAAGCTCCAGTTCACGTGATGATATGAAGATGCGCTAAGCCTTTCTTCCCATTACACAATCTTTATCTGCCCCCTCCCGCCCCAAACTAAAAAGATCACCATGGCTGTTAGCTAGGAGAATGAAACAAGTGGATTGTAAGTTTGAGACCAGCCTGGGCTACATGGTGATATCTGTTTTTGTTTTTGTCTTAAACAAAGCAGAAACAACAACAACAAAAATACCCCTCAGAATCATTGTCTTAGATCATTGATACAATAAGTCCAGTTGGGAAAGACTAGGTGCAGAGGGGTTCTGAGACCCACAGCCATAAAAGGAAGGCACAGAAGTTCAGACACCATCGGGCTGTGGCTGGAATCAGTGTGTAGATGTTGAGGCCACAAGAAAGAGCTCTAGAGCCACAGAGGCCTCCCCCTGGCACCACCTCTTAGTAACTTCTCGCTCTCGGCTCCAGTTTCCTGTCTGTGCACCAGAAAGGCACATAGCAATTTAGCAGACTGTGAACAAGGTGACAGTTAGGACACAGGTGGCGCCAGCTTGCACCATGGTGGATGGTTGTGAGCAGTGAGAAGATCCTGGTTCCTGGAAGGATGGCATGAAGGTTGCCCGCTGCCCAGCAAGGAGCCACGTCTGTTGTTCCCGCAGACGGGAGTTCCTGCTGGCCCACTCTGCTGTGCGTTCTGATTTGTGTCAGTGTGTTTTAATGTGTCTTTTAGCAAAAGCTCCCCCCTTGGTAAATAAAATTCTGACAGGCCACCACCTAAAGGACAGGTGCAGGGCTGTGGGGAAGGGGAAGGGAGAGCAAGGGGTGCCAAGCTCTGGCTCCTGCCTCACTCCCAGTAGATGTACTTTTTCACAGTCTATTGAGCCAGTCCACACCCACGAGCAGTTCAGCAGCCTCTCATACTTCCAGTCAGGCTGTCTTCACTTTAGCAGGGGAGCTTCTGTCTGATCTTGCCTAGCTGGGATCTGTGGGAGATTGTGGAAAAGGCTCAGGTTGGTAATCGATATTATAATCTTATTGTTAGAATCTTAAGAAGGTAATCTAAGGAAAATGCGGTCTCCAGCTTCTACAGTTCTACGGTTCTACTTAAAATCTCAGTGAGAACCAGAAAATAAGCCTGATAACACTGGTGAGATGGCTCAGTAGGTAAAGGTAAGCCTGGTGGCCTGAGTTCAATTCTCGGGACCCATGTTAAAAAAGGACCCTTATAAAACTGTCCATTTTAAACTGTACTTTTCAGCCTTACTAATGTTATGTTTTAAGACCATCTTCAAAGAATAAAAAAAAAAAAAGGAAGGACAGAACAAAGCCATCCACTGACCTGCGCAGGCGCACATCCCCCAAACACAAAGAATAAACAAAACCTCAAATGTAAGGCTGACAGAATAAAATTACGGTACGCGTTCCCCCTCCCCCATGGATGGAAAACAAAGGATCTTACTCCGTATTTAAAAAAGTAAAAGTTCTGTTACGCAGTGCTAATGTGGTCAGAAAAGATTAGAATGCGCAGGGGGGAGGCTGCAAGAAGACCCCAGACTGTAGCCAAGAGGCTCAGTGGTCCAGAATGGGCCGCACCTCTGATGGGGCTGGCTAGTGTAGGAACACAGCCCCGCATCCCTGAAAGCAGTATTATGGGACATATTACAATGGCTGATACCCAGGTTAGGATGCAGGGGCAAGGTCATCTTGGCAAACACACTCCATCAGGAGTTGAAGACGAATGTCTGACTTAAATGGGGTGAGCTGGTCCATGTGCAGGGTTTGTTGTCTGTGGCCTTGTACATGCTCAATGAACATTCTTTGCACTTCTCTCTGGAATGTCGTGTCTCTAAACAGCCTCCTCAGCTATTGATGGCAGATAAGGGAGGTGCTAGTGGGCCCTTTTCACTCGGAAGAGTCTTCTTACTTGGGCAAAGACTTACAGAGCAAGTGTTGTTCTCAGCCAGGGCATGGGCTGACTGGATTACTTCCGGGTGATGGACTTGACATTCTCCTTGAATATTCCTCGCCTTTGTTTTCTCCTCAGGAAAGGCTTCCGTTTGGAGGTGAAACCATGAAGAGGACGTAGACCAGATAATAATGCTTTACCGCAACCGCTTCTTGGTGCTGCTGGCCCTGGCTGGGCTGCTGGCTTTCCTGAGCCTCAGCCTGCAGTTCTGTAAGTACAGAGGGGAGTTTAGGTGTGAAGGAGGGTAGACAGCTTCACCAGGGAACTAAGGGCCTGAGCTTGTGGCAGCAAGCAAGCCCTGGAGCTTTTTCATTATTGGTACTCACGGTGAATGGTTGCACGCGGGAGTCTTATACTGACACCTTTTCCTCCTTTGAGCCCAGGTCTCACTCTGTAGCCCTCGGCGTACGCCACCAGCCTCATGATACATCCTATGGACTTGTGTGTGCATTCCTAAGCTATTTGCTTATTCCCATAGTCTTCATTGACATCCATCCCCAAAGTAGAGAGGACCCATCTTGATTCCTCATGCTGAGCAGAAACATTTGGTCCCTTGAGGACTGAGTGGCTGTTTTCTGTTCAGTCACTGATGGGGCTGGAATAGTTGAGGACAAGTTGGGGAAATTGGGTCACTGGTGGGAAACCTGGCCCCTGGGTGACAGAGGCTACACGTAAGGGCCCCCAGGTAGCAAAGTAAGGACTCTCTGCTGAAGCTTGTCTGGGGGCCTCTCTGTCCTTCATTTTCCACTGGATCCTTATACTCACATTGTACCCCAAATCTGTGCTCCCCACACTTGGGGACTATCCTGGAGCTCAGATCCTGCCCCAGTGTCTCATTGATGGTGGCTCTTCAGTGGTGGTCCATTGTCCCCTGCCTCCCCCCTCTGCTTGGCCCCCTCCAAAGAACCAGTCTCTCCCTGTGCTCACCCCAACCACCCTGCATGGACCAGCTCTTCCCCTTCTTCTTAACATCCTTTCAGCCCTTGCCTCCTGTCCTCTCAATACCTTCCATTGCTCCCAGGGGTTTGATGCTTCTGTGATAGGTATCAGGATTCCCTTTCACTAGTCACGAAGCCTCACTGTGACATTTCCCTCATGCCCAGCACAGAGTGGGCATCTCTCAAATGCATGAGTGAACCTATGTCTATGCTGAAAGCATTTTCCTTTGCTTTGGATTCTGTGTCCTGGAAACTGAGGAGGCGCTGATGCAACGCTGAGAACTCTATGTTTGCGGTCACCTGGCTTCTCTGTTTTACCACCCCACCCTGATGGGCGGAGGACAAGTGTTTGTCACCCCCAGGAGCTCTGTGGGGAGGTGAGATTTCTCTTTCACCTCGAGTGTCAGAAAGAGGAGCAGGTGGCTCAGTAAGTGGGATGTGGTGAGTGTGGAGGAATGTGGGGAGACTTGGTATCAGGAGGGGGTGGTTTGAAGAAAGGAAGCTTTGAACAGACTTGCCTGGTTTACCTCCAGAGTGGTACATGGGTAGGCTCACCTCTGTGCGCGTGACAGGCTATTCTAACCCTGAAGAGGCTTAAAAATACTTACTTCACCCTTCCAGTATTGGAAGTGGTCAAGAGGAGGTGACTGTAGATGTGCAGAAATACTCCAGATGGCCAGTGACCTGCAAAAATAGAAACCCTTTCCAGAAAGTCGGATTTGGCTTTCAGTGGTTTCATTGTTCGTAATTTTTCATTGGAAAATTTCCATGCTTCGGTGAAGGAGGTGGGACCTGCAGTCAGCCTGGAGTTTTCTCCCGAGCCCCGGGCGGGTTGTGAGAGGTGACTGTGGCTGACTTGTGCTCCCCAGGTACCTCTCGCATGAGCTGGCCTGCGTGGCACTGAATGGCCCTGTGTGTCTCGCCCGTAGGCCTCTGAATGTTCGTCTGTGTTAGGAGGGCCGCTTTTCAGCCACACTTTTTTAAGGAAAATTTTGCAGAATAAATTGGCCTGGCTGGCCCCGAGCTCTTTATTCTGGAGTACCTTGCAGTTCAGAAAGCTTAAGAAATGGACGTCCGTGCTGCCTTTCTCCTTCTAGGTAAACTGCGACTTTGGGACCTGCCTGTTTCTATAGAAATGGCACTTTTACTTGTTTTATTTATTTATTTGGTTGCTTTATTGATTGCTTATTATTACAGTGTAAGAGGCTTTATTGATTCACAAAACAAAGACTGGTTCTCACCCTAAAAGACATGGGCATCTGTCTTTATTGCTCCTTGTGACAGATTCTTGAAAGACACGATGGTGACATTATTGCTTGAAATAATACGGAGTTATCGGTTGTAATTTGTTGCATGCTTTACCTGAAAGGTAAGGTTTCATTTGCTGAAGCTCTTGCGTGTCTTACTGCATCTTGTTTGTAGATTACTTTTCTTGTTGCTGCTCATGTTATGCAAACATTTAGATGCAGGTTGGGATTGAGAAATGGGATTGTTTCAATAAGCATGTCTTCCCGAGGGCAGAGAGTGCCGAGTTATCAGGCTTCAAGTACTCTTCAGTACGTGTGCTCAGCACTGTAGAGGGAGCGGAGAAGGGGCCCGCACAGCTTAAGGTGCTGTATCTGGCTTCTCAATACCCATACACCTCGGATAACGATGGCTTACATACGCTGATGGCCTTACTGAAGTTACCTGGGTTTTTTATTATTTTATCTTCAGTTTCTTAATGCTGAAATATGTACAGTGAGAAAATAACTGCCCAAATTTTAAGAATCCATTGTTACGACATGGAAAGGTTATTAGGACGTGAAGACATCCGAATCATTCGTTTCTGCTTTTTCCGTCCATTTATACCCCCGACCTTTCCTCTTTGCAGCATTTCTTCACTGTGTATTTTGGTGCTCGTTTCTCCATGCTCTCACTGTCACTCCCCAAATGGCGGTGTGACAGGCCGAGACGGGCTCTGAAATTGTGGCCTTGATTTGAATGTTGGCTTCCTCATTAGGCAGCTGGCGCTCTGCATCTTCTTCCGTGAGACAGCTAGCCATCGTAGTTTTGCAAGGCTGGCGTAAGAAGAGACATTTCTGGAAAGTCCTTGGCTTGTGGCAGCCTCCTGGTCACCTGGTGCTCCTCCTTTAAAGTTGGTATGAGAACGTAGACTTCTTGGGAAAGCCCCTGGCTCATGGCCGTGACTGTTCCTTTCACAAAATGGAGCTGAGTATTGTTGTTCTGCAAGTTTGTTGGAGAGCTGAGGGCTTTTGGGGAAACCCTTGGCCCACAGCCGCACACTGACTGTAAGTCTACACGCAAATCAGAACCCCACCAGAGTGCACGTTCATGGTACTGCGGCATTCCAGAAGGTGGTCAGCGCATACGTTACCTCAGCTACTTGGTGAAAGAAGACTTGAAATTTACCACCGGTCTATTTGCGTTTAATCGGAGCACATTGGCAGACAGTTAATCCATACGGTGCATTTGGCATTCCTATCTGAGAGCCATCATCTCCCGGGCAGGGCCCCAGTTGACCACAGTAGGGCTCATTGCAGTAGTGAAAGCCAGGATTGTCTTCAGTGTCCGAAGCATCCTTTCTGCAAGCGGTGTTAGCCTGTTTTGTATGACCCAGATTGACACAGAGACACATTTGCATGCAATAGAGCTTCCGAGGACTTGAGTGCTCTATCAGGGAGGCGTGGGTGCTGTATTCTTCCCACAGGCATCGTCACACACTGGAAGGTCACTGTCCAAGGAGTACAGTATCAGGCAGGTCAGTGGGCCCGGTCACATTTAGAGTCTGTACCCTAAACTCTCTCCTTACTGACCCAGCGCATGTGTGAGTGAGCTTGTTCTTCAGCTAACATTCGTGAGTTGTCGCTGGGCTGGGAGTTCAGTCCTTCTGGAACCATAGGCAGCTCACTGACCAGCAGAGGTACATGAGGAGTAGTGTGATGCTGGGCAGGCAAGGGACAGGCCATGGTGGAGTGGACAGAGCGTGGACCTTGGAGCCTGACTCCAAACCAAATCCCTGTCCTGCCACTAACCAGAGCTCTGAGATCAGAGAAGCTCTTTGCCTTTCCATGCCTTAATTTCCCCTCAGTAAAGCGGAAATCTTGATTGGTGGAGTTGGTAAAGGGTTATATAACATGTGGCAGGGTGGGATAGAGGACAAGAACCCTATCCAGGCTAGGGCGTCAGCGAACATTTGAGGTCGTACCTGAGGGAGCGTAGGACAGGGGTCACCTGAGGTCGTGCTCGAGGGACTGTAGGACTGGGGACATCTGAGGTTGTGCTCGGGGGAGAGTAGGAGTTGTCTGGGGAAGACACTAGAGAAGAGTGTCCTGGCAGATGGAGGCTATGCAGAGGCAGAGCAAGAGGGAGCCCCAACAGCAGAGACGCCACCATGCAGCCAGCATTCGGGAGAGTGTACAGCCCAGTTCTGTGTTTGCACAACATGACTGTCAGAGGGCTCAGATCAGCACTGCCTTGGGATCTTGTTTAAAACGCACATTCCTAAGCAAGAAAAAAAAAAAATTACTGTGGTCCTCCCTACAGAATCTGACTCTTGGTGGGAGCAGAGCCCAGAAGTCCCTGTTAAGAAGCAACGCTGGGTGCAGCTCAGGCAGTGTGAACTGGTAGGAGGATGACTCTGAGTGATGCAACTCAGGCTGTTTGACTCATGCAGTTAAAGCCTGGGGGTGGTCCAGATGCAGGCATTGGTCCCAAAAGGAAGAAGCAAAGCCTGGAGTGTCGTGGTGTGCATAGGGCTTTGTGTGGAGGGACTAGTGGGACAGAGTGACTCTGCCTTGAGACCCAGGAGTCTGGCTTGGATGCAGTGCTTTGTTCATCCTTGTATTCATTCAGTCTCCTGCAGTGCTGATAGGACAAGCTGAGGGAAATGAAATGTCCAGGACATAGGCAAGGAGAAAAGAGGGCTCAGGGCAAGGAAGTGGGGCAGAGCGCAGGAAAGAGAGGTGGGGTGAGGATTGAGGTGCACCGGATGGCTGGAGGCCTCTGAAGGCTGGATGGATGCAATGCCGTGTCCAAAGAGGATCTCGGTCACAGGTCTCGGAAAGACTAAGTCTGCGGCCGCCGTTTGTGGCTTTGTGTTCATCATCGTGCAGTCTCGGCTGGGAAGGACCTTGTTTGGTTTGGCCCAGCCAGTGTTTTCAGATTTTAGAAATTATTTACCAGCCTCGCATAAATAAACTTTCCACTCCTGTTTGAAAAGCCATTTTTCCCTGGCGCCTGAGACGGCGAGTCCCATCCTGCTGAGTCTCTGCTGCAGCTGTATTTTTCCCTGGGAAAAGAAAGGAGGGAGGGCCAAAGCTGAGATCCTGGGGAGATAGGAGGGGATGGAGACAGCCTTCACTGGGTAGGGCCGCTTATACAGGAGCTGTGCAGAAGCTGGGGTGTCCTGAATGTCTCAGGAGGACAGAATTAGAGTCCCAAGCTTAGTCAGCTCTGTGAAAAGGGTGGTGTGTGTGTGTGTTTCTGTTGGTGCCTTTTTATCAGCAGAGCCAGCATTCTTCTCGTAATCCCCAGACTCCGCACTCTGCCCCTGCCCTGTGGTGCTTTGGATCCCCTGTCTACTGGGAAAGACAATAACAGCATTTCGTGGAGCCCCATGAATTTCAGCTGCTTCTGCATAGAGGGGCCAGGAAAGGAGCAGTAACGTTGCCCTTGGTTGCTCATAGACTCTTACTCCCTCGGCTTCATGTGCTCTCTATAGACATCTATTGCTGTGTGCATCAGTTCCATGGCAGCCCCTCAAGGCCTGTTGTGCCTGATATACATGGTCTTGCTTAGCACAAGTTTAGATAAAGGTATCTGAGAGTAAGCTCATTGGCTGCAGAACAGCCTGGAGCCTGTACCCAGGCAGGGGACTGGGCCATCCTCTGTTCTTTGTCTTGTGTACATTTTATGAAGGAAGGCATGAACTCTAGCAGTGTTCGTGAACTGGGGCATTTGGAAGACGTGTGTGTGTTCCCAAGGCCAAGGTTTAGAGATTGAAACCTTTAGAGAGCAAGGCTCTTGGCTGGCAGGGTGGCTCAGTAGATAAAGGTGCCCCCAAGACAACCCGAGTTTGATTCTCAGAACCCACACGATAGGAGACAACCAACTCCCACAGGTTATCTTCCAACTTCCACATTCACACCTCGGCATGTGTGCACGTGTACACATGGGCACGCACACACACACACACAAACGCGCACACGGGCGTAAAACGTAAAAGGTCTAACATCCGGTACACAGTTCTCATCATTCTTAATTGAAATGCTTAGGAGCCGAGTGTTCCTCCTTTTAGACTGGGGACTATTTGCATATTCATAATAGAATGAATGTCTTGAGGATCTGACCCAGAGCTAAACATGAAGTTCATTGGCGTTTCATATATACCTCATGCATGTAACCTGCAGGCATTTTGCAATGTTTTTCATAAGCGAAACTGTGAAACACTTTCATGGTGAGGATTTTCTTCATACACTGTATGTCAGTACTCCACTTTACAGGCTCTGGAACATTCTGGGTTCTGTATTTTCAGATTAGATACTTAACTTATATTTGACTCTGAAAGCCACAGTGGATTCCCCCCACCTTTCCCCTGCCTTTTCTCCTTCCCTCTCTTCTTCCTTTTCTGTGAGCTGGCTCCACAAATAATGAGGAACTGAAAGCGAGACTGTGGGTTTATCAAATCTCCATCCTGCCACTGGATGAGGTTTTCACCGGGTTTGTTAATTAATTTTGATTTTTTTCTAAATTCCTTTAAAGAAGTCTTACTTTTGCTTTCTTCTCCCTCCCTACTCTATTCCTCTTTGCTTCTGATGTGAGAGAATTTCTCATAATTTGATGAAGGGACAGAAGGTTTGTTTAAAATTGTGTTTAAAAGTGCTATTGCAGTATCTTTTATAAGAGGACACAGGAGTGGTGACTGTACTGTATACAGCGGTCCAGGCTTTTCACAGACAGCATGTAGGAGTTCATAGATCTCATTCTTTGGAGAGCTGTCTGTAGCCTGTTAATGGACTATATATGGTCCATTTTATGGTGAGTATATGGGTGTGAGGGGGTGTGATTCCCAACTTTAGGAACAGCTGTCAAAACTTGTTAGTAAAAATTATATTAGTCACTGAATTCTGCGTGCCTGTAGAGCACAAGACTAAGTGGAAAGAGAGACAGAGTAAGAAGATAATTCCACTTTATGTGTAAGCTGCCATAGTCAGTCCGTCTTGAGCCCAAGAGGGCTGGAGTTGATGGGGTATGTACCCCAGCTGCGCCCCGTGCCACCTTACTCCTTACTGACCTGAGGTTGGGACTCCTGCCCCTACTGAGGTCCCTGGAGCAGTGCCCCCCAGCCCACCTCAAGTCTGAAGAAGCTGGTGGAGAAGAGGCTGGGGGTGAAATCCAGGGAGCCCAACAGTGGTCCATCTCACTGTCTTCTTCACACTGGTGGCTAGGGAATGGTTCCCCAGCCTCATCCAGACCAGGCAGGAGAAAAGATGGGAGCGAGCCGTAACAAATAGCTCTCTATGACTGACAGTTTAGAAGGAGCCTATCACCTCTCGGCCCTCCCTGCTTGTCTTTCCTGTAATGGAGGCTGGGATCACATCCCTTCTGCTCCTCCCCAGCCCCAGGCAGCTATCAGGGTGGGGTAGTCTGTGTTGGTTGTGCCCTCATCCACACAGTTCCCCCTTGAGCCGGCCTCCCCACCCCAGACCTCTCCCCACTTGGTGGACTGTCCCTGTTTTTCGAGACAGGGTTTCTCTGTGTAACACTGGCTGTCCTGGTACTCGCTCTGTGGACCAGGCTGGCCTGGAACTCACAGAGATCTGCCTACCTCTGCCTCCAGGTACTGGGGCTAAAGGTGTGCGCTATCACCACCCAGCCCTTTTTATTTGAAAAAGGAAAGATTTGCTAACCTTTTTCGAAGGTGATATTGGAAATCTGCTTGTCAGTGTGTTGTGTTTTTAGCCCAAATCTAGTGGTTTCTGTATTGTCTCGCATGGTTGGTTTTGGGAGTCCTTCAGATCCCCAGAGAGATTTGTGTCCGCCACTTCCTCTGTCAACGCCAGTAGCCCTCACTGAGCTCTCAAAGTTGGACTGGAGGTAACCCAGGACGCAAGAAGCGAGAGAGCCAGGTTCTTTCCACGGTTCTTTTCCATGTCCATTCTGACCGTCATTAGCAGTTTTCATCGTGATTTGAAGCCTTTGTCTTCACATCACAGTGGGCCTGTTGGGAAGCAGCCAATCTGTCCCATCCCGTCTCCTCCCTAATTCCCAGTGCCCTCTGAGGAATGTGAGTTTCTGGTCAAGCGCTGTCCACTGAGGGGTCTGTCACACTCTAGTACTTGATAAACTTAAGCTCCTGTGGCAAATGCTGGAGCTGGGTTGTAAGTGGCGCCAGCCTAATAGGACTTGCTGGGCCCCCAACCCCTCCCCCCCCCCCCGGAGCCATACTCTCTGTGGTCCACTGGCTCGTGCAGGCAGCCAGCACAGTAGAGAGCCTTTCTGACTTACCACCTCAGGTGGCTTGTGATAAGGCGATGTTAAAATGGGGCCAACACGAAAGGTAGATACTGTGGCGCAGTAAGTTCACAAAGGAACTTGAGGTTCAACTGTTGATACAGTCTTGTCTGCATAAGCCAAGCACCTGATCCTCAGGTGTGGTTCTGCCCTTCCCCACTGCCCATAAAACGAGACCCAGCCCAGCCATTAACACAAGTGACCAGAAGTACATGGCAGAACCACAGGCTCTTTCTCGTGGTTCTGGTTTTCACGGGCAATTACCACAGACATCTTTTTGATCTAGTACATCATGGAGACGGGAGGATGGGCTACTAAGATGGTTTTGTGGACTGAGGGAATTGTGGGAAGTGGCTGTGAGAGCAGATCATTATGATCCCTCGGCAGATGGATGAAAGAGAGAACCCAGAGTCCTTTAGATAACAGAGAGAAACTGGAGCCATGTGGAGGCGGGACAGGGGTGGTGCCTCTCAGAGAAGATGCTGACTCCGGTGAACTGCATGTGTGCAAGAGTCAGAAAGGCTGCTGCTGTTGAGGTGCTGAGGGGGAGGGAGACTGGCTCGTTGTGCTTCTGGGGCCATGGGTAACAGCACTCCTGATCCCACACTGAAGAGAATACCTTTAAAGACATTATAAGGCAGAGGTTAGGGAGTGTAGGAGGCAGAGGATCCAAGTTCACCCACATTGAGGGGCCCAAACTGCCTGGAACTCCCAGCTCCAGGGGACCCGGCACCTTCTGGCCTCCATGGACACCTGTGTGCCTGTGGTGCACATTCACTCCTGTGGCCACATACACTTACGCATAAGTGAAAATAACAAAAAAAATTTTCAAAAAAAAAAAAACTTACAAGGAACAGGAATAAACATTTGAAGGACAGATGTGGAAATGGCATATCTTGATCCCTTAACCATCTTCAGTGCACGGGTTCATCCATCACTACCCTAATGTAGGTTCAACTCCCTTTTACATTGAGAGAGGTAGAGGCACCTGCCCAGAGCCAGGACTGGATCCCATGCCTCGCTTTTTGACCAGCCCAGGTTGAGGTCCCAGCAAGGGCAAAGCAGGCCCTGGAGTTAGGAAGGGAAAATGCAAATGGCAGGCCAGACCTTGTCCTCAACTGATTCTTTGCAGGTAGTGTTTGTCACTGGAATAACATGTGGGTTGTGACCTCTTGGGGGGAGGAGTCAAACAACCCTTTCACAGGGGTCACCTAAGCCCATCAGAAAACACAGAATTCACAACAGTAGCAAAATTACAATTATGAGGTAGCAACGGAAACAAGTTTATGGTTGGGGATCACCACAAGATGAGGAATTCTTTTAAAGTTGTGTGTCAAACTGTATAGGAAGGTTGAGGACCACTGCCCTAGAGTGACTTGGGGAGCAGCTGAGCCCAGAGACAAAGATGAAGTGACAGTGTATCCTGGTCATGTTTACAGTCTCTGGGATGGATACCTGTGGGTTCCAACATGGAACCTTGGTCCGTCAGAGGTCGGTACAGTGGAGGAGGAGCAAACAGACATATGCTGAGGGGCTGGTGAGTGGGCGGGCTCTGTTTGGAGCAGCATTCTCTGGAAAGGGACCTTGTTAGCCTGCTTAGAGTCAGGTTCCTTGCTTGGGTTAGTTAGCATGGCAAAACCAGGGCATGGGGGAATAGCTTGTTGACCCAGCTGTAGCACAGTGTTGGTAAAGAGTGGAAAAGCTGCTTATCACAGTTAGGGTTTGTGTCGCTGAGATAAAACACCCGTGGCCAAGAGCGACTTGGGCAAGAAAAGGGTTTATTTCAGTTATAGTTTAGCAGGCAGGGAAGTCAGGTCAGAAACCTGGAGGCAGGAACCCAGGCAGAAGCGGTGGAGGAATGCTGCCTTCTGGCCTGCTCCCGGTGACTTTCTCAAACTGCTTTCTTGCCTAGCCAAGGCCCGTTAGCCCAGGAGTGGTACCGTCCACAATCGGCAGGGCCCTCTCATGTTATTAACCAAGACAGTGACCCCACAGGCTTGCTTATAGGCCAGTCTAGTGAAGGCATTTTCCTCAATTGAGGTTCCCTCTTCTCACATGATTCTCACTTGTACCAAGTGGGTAAGAAAAAAACAGCCCGAACATTGCTCTCACCGGGTGCGGGCCTTCCCCACCGGAGGAAAGGAGTTGTTGCCATGGATGCAATACCATCTGCCTGTGCAGTGCCCCCATCGAAGTGGGTGTGAGGCAGCTGTGTGGAGTTTGCACAGGCGGCTAAAGCTGTAACAGGTACAAAAGGGCCGGGATGTTAGTTACCTCTGTGTCTCCGTGCTCTAGATACCCAGTGGAAACAACTGGGGCAAATTTCATTTTGGCTCTTGGTCTCGGAGAGATTTGGGTTCACCATAAAGGGGGAAGTGTGGCAGCTGGAGATCGTGGCTCAGACGGCAGTGGTAGGGGTCTGTGTTCACATCCTGGCAGGTCAGGGAGCAGAGAGCTAGGTAGGAACCGGGGCTGACTGTAGTCTCAAAGGACTGCACTTGGAGATCTCCTCCATCAAGGCCCCGCCCCTTCAAGGTTCCACAGCCTCCCTCCTTAGCCTCATCAGCCAGGGAACAAGTACTCAAACGGGAGCCTGTGGGGTCGTTCCAGATGTAAGCCGTAGCAGCTGGGGATCAGTAGATCTCTGCCTTCTGCTCTGGATCAGGGCCTTGATATGGGAAAGTGAGCTGACATCATAGACACTGGCTTGACACTTTGGAGGAAGGACACTGGCTTGGGTCTCTGCAAGTCAGAGAGATTCCCACATAGTGAGCTGGCCTCACACACTTCGCTGTAACATCCCCACCGACCCATTCATTACCAAGGTTGTAGGAATAACTGATGTTACTTGAGGGTCAGCCAGGAGCTGGTGGCTAATAGACTGTGTGGGAAGCTATAATAGTTCTGACTCTGGGCCATTTCTTTCATCCTGTAGGACCGGAAATGGAATCAACAAAAGCCAGAACATAATCATCAGATGTAGGTTTTGCTCCAAAGAAGTCCGTAGCTCTGGCGGCTGGGCCAGGTTCTCGTTAGCTAGGATTTGCCTGAAGGTGGCATTCATAGCACATCTCAGCATTTCTTCCGTAGCACAGTCCCCACCATGCCCCTCTTGTACTCCCAAACCAGTGACCAGGGGTTGCAGGAGCTGTGATAACTGAGGACTCTCCCCCCTCAACCCCCTTCCTTTAAGGCTTAAGTGCTTTCCACTCCCTTTTCTTACTTATTAGCCACTAGGGGACAGATACATAGGCATTAGCCTGAGGAGATAGGGCCTGGGTTTGTAGTCCTCAGGAAGCCCTTTGTCTCCCTTTCACTTTCACCTGCAGTACACTTTCTGGCTGATACTCTGCCTAGGTTTAGGGTGAGTTGAGCCTGGTCACAGCAACGTTTTGCTTCTGAGAGTAGCGGGATGTCTTAGTCAACATTGTATTGCTGTGAAGAGACACCATGATGGTGGCAGCTCTTATAAAGGAAAACGTTTAATTAGGGCTGGCTTAACAGTCACAGAGCTTTAGTCCATCATCGCCTCGGTGGGAAGAAGCATGGCCTGCAGGCAGACGCGGTGCTAGAGAGGGAGCTGAGAGTGCTACATCCAGATCAGCAGGCAGCAGGAAGAGAGACATTGGGCCTAAACCCAAAGCCCACCCCAGAGACACACTTCTTCCAACAGGCCCTCACTTCCTACTCCCTGTCAGATAGGACCACTCCCTAATGACCAAGCATTCAAATGTTTGAGCCTGTTGGGGCCATTCTTACTCAGACCACCACAGGGACCAAAGAAGAAACTTCTAAAATGGAATGTTCTCTGTCATTTCTTTGAGACCCCGTCAGTATCTTTATTCAAGCATTATAGGGGTGAGGACAGAAATAAATAGTTGGAGGCTGATGGAAATCTTCCTTTCTGCTTAGTGATCGCACTACAGAGAAAGTTCGTGCCCTCAGGCAGCCGGTTACCAGTGAGCGGCACTTCCTCTGTCACACATTCTTCACAGTGGCACGGTAGCCCCAGGGCACACACTGAGAGTCAAGGATTTTTTTCCACCTACACAGCAGAACTCATGATCCTTCCATCCGACTGCCCACTCTCACTCCAAATGCCACCCCCCACCGCCCCTTTCTCTTTCTCATCTAAGCTGTTGTCACCTGCTTTGGGACTTATTGTCCTGGGGAGTGGGTGGCGAGGCAGGTGAATTACAGGGGACGTGGGCAAGGGTCAATGGGATAAGTGCCCTCTCAGATCCCAGGTTCCAGATATTTTGTGTGTTCCCAGCCTCTGGTCAGTGTCGCAATGCCAGGATGGAAGCGTCCCCCAGCCTCAGGACCCCGTCCTCTGTCAGGGCTCATAAGGCTTCCCATGTGATACCCATTATGGGTCAGTTGGACCCGGTCACTCAGAGATCTGAGGCAAGCCTTGAGCCAGGTTGCTGACCACAATGTATATGAGCCTCTCAGAACAAGGAAAGACTGTCTGCAGCTATCTCCTCTCTAGGCTGCCCGGGTTAACCATCGAGATTGTCCAGGGAACTCCATGAAACACCAATCAAAGCACAGAGTGCAGTGTATGACTCAGAATAGACCTTGAGCTCAGCAAGAATTTTAGGAAAGGCTGTCCTCTGCTAGTCATTAGGGTACATCAGTATAAAAGAGGCATGATCTGGGCCTTTCAGGCGTTTGAGGTAGTGGAATGACAAACTGGGCCTCTGCTTACGTGTGCTCTGGTATATGCCTAATAGCAAAAATAGATAGATTTATGGGAGAGGGGTGTGGAAACCACACGTAAACTCAGAGTGGACTTCCTGGAGGAGGCAGCTCTTGGCAGATTCAAGCAAAAGGAACTGGGTGGACAGAATTACAAGCAGATAGGACCATGAGTGGGACATGCTGGAGGGCTAGGGCTCTGAGCAGCACAAATGCCGACAGGGTGAAGATGGTGCTGAGGGGACTGCACACAAACCTGCCTGTGAGCCTGTGTGAGTGCCTGGTATCCGGAGGACTCCTCAGAGAGGCCCCTGCAGATGCCTCACAGTCAGCACAGGGTCACCTCAGCAAACTGAATAATGGACAAGATGGAGGAGCCCAGTAACAGGAGGTATCCATGTAAAGTCTCCGATGGTGACTTGTTTGTCACTTGTCAAAACACTGCTTTTTTTTGAGTCGTGCGTTGGGCCACTTGTACCCAACCACCAGAGTTTCCCAGTTGACTTCCCCCCGGCCTCACAGCTTGTGCATTTGGATAATCCAGGATACCACACACTCTGTCCTCATGTTACTCAAATGTCTACTTAGCTGTACCCATACTTGGCCCAGCCTCAGAGGAAGGGAACCACAAGCCAACCAAGGAAACAGAATTTGATGGATTCCATATAAAGCTGAGCAAAGAACTGAAGACACCACCTGGCCAGAAGGGCCAGTCGTCAGGATGCCCTCGTGGGACATCTGCTTTGCTACCGGTCTCCACACAATAAATTAGCTCCCGGCACCTGAGCTGTGCACTGGCCCCTAACGTCTCCCACCTGTGGGAAGGAAGGGGCTCCACCTGCAGGCAAACTGAGACCTGGGGAATGGTCAGCTCCAAAAGTTTTCATTGTTGTTTTAGTAAAGCGTGTAAATACAGGCATGTATATTAAGATCTAGTAATAAATGCTTGTTTTTATGCATATAGAATGCATGTAGTATGTGACTGCTATAGATATCTTTATGTTAAACCGATGCAAATTTTTATAGGAAAACAAATGTAATACATGTTCATATGTGTTCCTGCTACTCCCCAGAGGAGAGCACTGTGGCACATCTTCTGACTGTGGTGCTGGGCGCTCTCAGGGAACACAGCCTGAATACCCTGTGTGGTGGCTAATCTTGTTAACAATGGGACCAAATCTCAGGGCAAATCTGTGAGGGACTGCTGTCTAGATTAGGTTAACCAAGGGGTAAAGACCTGCTCTAAATGTATGTGGTAACAAATTCCATGGTCTGGGACCCTGACTGAGTAAAAAGGAAGAGAGGGTGATGGGTTCAAGTATTCATTGTTTTCTGCTTCCTGATGGTGACTGCGCTGTGACCGGCTGGCCTCCTGTTCTTGCCACCATGGCTTCTCTGCTGTGATCAGAATGTATCTCCTTTGACTGTAAGCCAAAATAAGTTATGCTTTCCATTAGACATTCTGCCATAGCCATGAGACATGTAACCAATATAGAAAATGGATAGTGAGAAGTGGGGCCAGGCTGTTGCTGGGAGAAATGTGAACCTGTAGCCTTTGGAACTGCTTTGTGGAAGAGTTTGGGTGAGAAATGTCCTTGAATACTATAAGAGTGCTTAGTAAGCCATTCTGGTGAGAGCTCAGAAGACAGAATGCTGAGAGATTTTGAGAGTAGCGGCCTGTCTCAAAGAGTCTGTGATGAACTGGTTTAGGGCTATATTTATGTTGTGTTCTGGCGAAGAATCTGGCTACATTCTGCCCACATCCTGAGAAGTCCAGTAGGGTTGCTTTTAAAAGTAATGGATTAACTTGGTTGGCAGAGGAGATTTCAAGATGGGCCAGCGCTCGAGCTGTGTCATGATTTCATGATTATTGCACGTTGCTTTTATCCAGATCTGCAGTGAGGAAGGCAACTAGTAGAGGGGAGAAAAGATAAAAAACAGCCACTTGGCAGGGGAGGGAGAGAGTTTAAAGTTGTAGACAAGACAGGTGGTGAGAAGCAGCTATAATTGTTAAGGGTATTGTCACCTGCTGTGCATTGGGACAGCAGGGGCCACTGTCCCAGGACACTGGGGCACCTTGTGCACTGTGGGCTGCATCTATTGCAAGTGCAAATTCATTTGATAGGAGAATGCCTACACTAATAAGATACTGGCGGGGGTGGGGAGATCACTGCTTCTCAAAGCAGCTGCCTAGGGAAATGTGTCCCCAGGGTCAACACATAGAAAGGTGATGCAGCCATGGTTCGAGGGGACCAG